>NC_080839.1:60851053-61462459 GCF_030435755.1 Ochotona princeps | reverse complement strand
CTTTGGAATTTACTGGTCTGTCCTGCCATGTACTTACTGGGGGGCTTAAGATAATTGAGGCAGGGTGACAACATTGTGTCCTATTGGGTACAGCAGCTGCTTGCAATGCCTTCATACCATCTGGGTACCAGGTTCATGTCATATCCTGGTTGCTCCATTTCCAATCCAGAACCCTGCTAATGGCCTGGGGAAAACAGTGAATGATGCCACAAAATTTTACATTGCTTCCACCCATGTTGAAAACCTGGTAGAATCTCCTGGTTCCTGGCTTTGGTCTGGCCCTGCATTGGTTATTTGGGCCATGAGGGGAGTGAACTAGCAGATGGAAGCTTACTTTCTCTCTCTCTTTCTCTATCTCTAACTCTGACCTTCAAAATATATATATATATTTTTAAGATAATCAATTGGACCCGTAAGTCTTAAAGGGGCAACAGGGTTCAGGTGAAAGAAGGTGAGATGGAACGTAAAGTCTGGACTGGAAAAGGCAACACAACAAAACCAGGAACTGAAAGGCAGCTACTGCAGGTTACAAAAAATCCTGGATTCTTGATTTGGAGCCAAAAGTCTTGGTCTCAATGCCAAATGTGCTTTTTTTCCAATAGAAAACATGTTTGGATATATTATTTTTGTGAATCTCCATGACTTGATCTATGAGATGGGGATGGCACAGGAGGGTCACTGTGAAGACCAATGGCAAAGCTTTGAAACCTATATACTTGGCATGAAGCACACTGCAAAAAGGAATTAAAGTGGCAACGCACCAACCAGAGGTGCCTGGACAAAGCAAGCTAGAGGAGTGGAGAATCTGGACATGGGAAATTGTTGTGATTATTCCCTTTCCTCAACTTCCTGAGTCAGTAAACACAAAACAACTCTTAACACCAAGCAGAAAACAAACAAACAAAAACCAAAAAACAAAGCCCTGAGTAGGTATGTTTGAAAGAGTCACTTCTGAAAGAGACCTTGAAAAAAGAATGGAGGATGTCGGGGGTGGAGACATCTCCTCCCAATGGACAATGAAGGATGACAAGTTAGGTCGTGGTGGCTGGGGAGGAGACAATGATTTGTTGTCCGATGCCCTAGCCACGATGGGACTGTAACTAATGAGGTTGTCTTGTTACAAAGGAAGCATTCAGTCCCCTAATGAAAAACTCTTTGGCAACTGGTGTTAGGGAAAGAAAAAACAAACCGGCAGCTTATTATTAGTTCCACAGCAAGTTAATTAATTTTTGCAAGTCACTTCAGGTCACTTGCTGGACTGTACATCTGTCTCACTCAACTGAACAGCTGGAGGGATAGCCGGCATCGGCATGGCTAGGCATTTGCCCTGTTTTGGGTGTAAGTGCAGCCATCTACATAGCTGGAATGAACACAAGAGCTTCCGGTATTCTTTCTTCTTCTCCCCTCCCCACTATCCAGTCAAGCCAGACCATGGCACAGTAATTCCAAGAAACTAAGGAAAAGAAAATAAGTTACTCCTACCTTTGTGTATCACGCAGGTAACGGTGCCATGTGCACTGTGCCTATCCACAGGAGTCCCAAGTGCAGTTGTCAGGACTACCTTTCCACTGACCAGCAATGAAGCCACCGGAATGCTACTTAGCCTCTCTGGGCTTCTCTTAGTTCATCTAAACAGCCTACTGCATGGAAAACTGCTCACTGGTCATCTCTTCCAAATTATGAAATTTGAGTTAATGCATCTAGCCTTTTTTGGAAAAATGCCAGCTGTTCACCAGACAATACTGAATAACTTTCGAAAAGACAACAGTGGCCACAAATAGTCCTTGTTCTGAGATAAGAGGGCTGTGCTTAAAACATGTTTGAATAAAGCATCCACACAGAGTTGACCTGGCCTCCAAAGTATTACATTTTTTTGTAAAGATATTTAATATGCAATTCAATGAATGCCATTTTTTAAGCATGAATATTGATGCTAGTATATTTACTTTCTGGGAGGATTAAGTGACACGAATTTTGTTAATTATGTGTACTACATAATATATAATGCATTATATTACATATGTGTATGTAACATTCCCTACTTACACATCTCTAGAAAAAATAAATAAGGTCATAAACCATATTCAGCCTGTTTTTAGGCTTCTGTTTAGATTCTGCTATTTTAAGTATAATATTTTATTCAAAATTATTGTTTTCAACAAAAAAGAAAAAAAAATCAAACTAGAGAAGGGCTCATTTTCTTAAGCTAACTTACACACCACACTTGGCCTTCAGAATTCTTTCCTCCCCTTCCCTTGAATAAGAGACTCTGGAGGTAAGGCCCTGCTTTCAGTGCCTAGCCTGTGCTCAAGAGCTGTGGTTTTCCTCTCCTCCCGCCTTCCCAGCACTCACCCTCACTATTAAATCTTCTCTAAGTAGTTTGTAGGAGTGATTGGGATTCTCAAAACCCACTCCAACAAAAGAATTAGTGACTGATGGAAAGATGTGCAGTTTCATTGAGAACAATGCTACTTAATGAAATGAGTGCTGATTTTACAGACAGCATCTCCAGTCCTGTGGCAAATCAGTAGGAAAGATTCCCAGGAAGACAGGTGCATGCAGCTGTCATCACTACACCTGAGATTGGGCTTCTCTGCCACGGAAAGGTGGCCTAAGGAGAGCTGCAGCATCTCCACAGTGAGACATCTACTGTGACTTAGCACTGCCGAGGATCGGGGCCAGTCACACCTTCCATGAACAGCTCTGGGAGCAAGGGTGAGATGCTTTAAGCATTGTGTATATATCAGAACTGACATTCAGAGTGATCAAATATGTCGTCCAGCCTCCCAGAGCTGAGTCTAGACCTGAGATAGCAAGCAGGCTAACAGTCTGACCAGCCTGCCACATAAATCAACCCCACTTTACCTTTGCAGTGTCTACCCTCAGAAAAAATGGCATTTCTGAGAGTGCATTCCAACTGGACATATATTTACTTTGAAAGTACAATCTACTTTTTGCTATTGTTCCTAAAATATGGGTTTTGTTTGTTTGTTTATTTATTTGTTTGCTAATTTACATTATATGGTTTTGCAGGTACAGTTGTTCCTCTCTCCCCATCTCCTTCCTCTCTCCCTATTTGTCTCCATGGTATCATAGAAGTATAGTCCTTTAGTAAAAGTTACAAGTTTAACTTCCTGATATTTAAATATATCATGACATGGTAAGTCTAGGAAAATGCAGAAAACCTAGTAGTATATTAAAATGGAATATTTATAAGTTTCATTGAGGGCCTTGCTTGTATTCGGAAGCAGAGGCTCAGGTTGTACACTGCCTTTACTTCTGTGTGTGCTAGTTTCCCTGGTCCAGTCCGTATGTATGTCCCTTGTGTACTGGCTGTCTTATATCACAGAGACCATTTCGGTATTTGTCCTTTTGGGACTGGCTTACTTCACCAAGCATGAAAGCTTCCAGCTGGGACTATTTTGTTGCAAAAGTTAAGATGTCATTATTTTTTATGACCTAATAGTATTATATGGAATAGATACACCACATTTTCTTGATCAGTTCCTCTGTTGATGGGCTTGTTTCAATGTCTTCACTGTTGTGAATTGTGCTAATGTAAATACAGAATTGCAGGTTGCTCTCTCAAATGCAGATTTCATTTCATTTGGATATGTTCAAAGGACTTGGATAGTTGGATCATATGGCAGATCAAGTCTCAATTGTCTGAGAACTCTCCATGCTAACGTTCATAGCGGTGGTACTAGTTAACACTCTCACCAACACTGGATTAGGGCATCTTTTCCCCACATACTCACCAGCAGTTGTTGCTGATTTCTGCATGTAGGTCATTCTTACACATTAAAAAAGAGGAAGAAATACAAGAAGACATCAAACCATGGAAAAATACGCCACATTCTTGGAATCAGCATCATCCAAATGTCCATATTGCTGGAAAACATCTACTGATTCTATACACTTCCAATAAAAATTCCAACGGCAGCCTTCCAAAAGTTACATAAAATGATGCTAAAACTCATATGGAAATGCAAGAGACTTCAAACAGATAAAGTAATATTAAACAATAAAATCAAAGCTGGAGGTATCACAGTACCAAACTTTAAGACATATTACACGGTAATCCAAATAGTTTGGTACTGGTATAGGAGCAGAAAGAAGATGAATGGAACTGAACAGAAACCTCAGAAGTGAGCTCACACTTCTACAGCCAAGAAATCTTTGACAAGAGAACAGAAAACAACCCAGAGAGAAATGATAGTCTCCTCAAGAAATGCTGTGCAGAAGTCAGTAACAAGATCCCTACATTTCACCTTACACAAAAATTACTTCTAAATAGATCAAAGATCTAAACCTATGCCCAGGCACCATCAAATTAGTAGAAGAAAACATAAGGAACATGCTACAACACATAGGCATAGGCAAAGACTTCTTAGAAAATATAACCAAAACACAGGGAATTAAAGCAAAAATAAATAAATGGGACTCCATCAAGCTAAGATGCTTTGGTACTGCAAGAGAAACAGTCCATAAAGTGAAGAAACAACCAATAGAATTGGAGAAAATATTCGCAAATTACACAACAGATAGAAGACTGATATCCAGTATTTACAAGGAATTCCAGAAACTTAACAACAGCGAAATAAACAACCCGGTTAATAAACGGGCAAAAGACATGAACAGATATTTTTCAAAAGATGAACTCCAAAAGGCTAATAGATACCTGAGAAAATGTTCACATTCCCTAGCTACTAGGGAAATAAAAATAAAAATCATTTTTACATATTTAATTTATGTATGAATATATGTATGTACATTGATTTTGAGGTCTTGGTCTTGATAAAATAAAATAGTTGCACAAGCTCTGTTATCAGTGTCTCGCAGGCGTCCATCCTTCTCCTCCTCTCTTCCTGTTCCCTGCATTCTGTGTTCTTTCCCAACGTCTTTTTGGTCTCCTCTCTCTTTCATAGCTCTTTCTTTCCTCCCTCTTCCTTGCTGTCATAGGATGCCTCTTTGCACATTATTTTTCTGTGTTATTTGCTCAAAGATGTCTTTTTTAAAAGATTGATTCCTGCGTTTCAGGACATAGAGTGAAGTAGCCCTTTAAAGCTATACACTTTGTGGTAAAAATCTTGTCCCTAGCAAATGAAGCACTGATGTGCTATGGACAATGCAGGCACTAAACGTCTGCCCAGAGTTGTCCTGTGTCCCAGGGCCCAACCCGAGTTCCATACTCATAGACTCTTGAACATGCTAAGTTAGGGCTGCAGAATTTCCTGTCCCCGGCCCATGGGCTGTTTGGATAGTTATGACATCATTTGCAGGCCATACAAAATTATCAATGTAAAAAGTATCCTGGTATATATGCTGAACTTTCAATCCTGCATCATTAGCTTGTATTTGCCTTGGCAAGATCAAACCAAGCAACTTAGTCGGCCTCATACAGCCCAGTCCCTTTCCCAAATCCTGTGCTAACTGGTTGTAAACTCTGATTTAGATGACAAAAGTAGGATAAGTGATTAGAAAGTAAAATAAGGAATTTCTTTAAAGCTTCAATTACCTGTGCCCAACTTGCTTGGTAAGTCATAATCAGTAACCCAAAAAGACAGATCAAGACAGATGGGCAGTTCCTGTTGAGGCATCTGGGATGGGGCCATCCAGAGTTCTAACATCAAATTCTACCTTCCCTCATGGCAATACTCAGGGCTGCTCTCTCCAAAGAAAGGGAAAATACAGATGAGAAGTGATGAGGACAGAAAGAAAGATACACAGGAGTATGTGAGGGCAAGAAGAGGATGATGGCAACCAGGAAAAGACTAGGGAGAAAGAAAAGAGGAGAAACAGACAGGTGTCAAGGAATATGGAAGAGAGGGCCGAAAGGGCTGTAAGAGGAGTGAGCAGGAAGTCACGGGAGCCTGAACGTTACTTCCAGGTGAGAGTGTACCAAACTCCATGGCTTTCTTTGTTTTGAGACCTTTTATGTTTCCTATCTTTCGGAGTGTGATTATACAGCCCTCCCCAATCCTACCTTAAAGCATCACCTTAGCCACAAGGTAAAGAAGAAGCAGACTATATACTGCCTCATGGGAACCATGATATCCACTCTCGGCTTCTCATTTGGTTAACTTGGCTCATACAGTGTTCCTGATGGACTGCTTCCTGGGCAGCCATAAGCACTCACCACCCCCTCCTCCTGCCGCCTTTCTCTGGCTCGATGCAGTACAGCTATGGAAAGAGACGGAAGACACCAATATTCACTGGGGATTCAACATTATTCTAGAGATCTTACATACAATAATTTATTTAAATTTCATTATAACCCTACAACATATTATTTTCCCTATTTTCTAGACCATAAATTCAAAACCCAGAAAAGCAACTCAATTAAAGTCACACAACTAGAGGGATCATATGGGTGTTGGAACCTAACTCTGCAGTGCAGCTGGTCAACTCTCCCACTTCTCCTCTCTGGGAGGGACTGTTCAGAGGGTCAGAAGACAGGAGCATTGCAATTCTACACTGAGTTATAAACAGCCTACCCTAGGATCCACCACATTCTGTCTCATTACGTTTTCATTGAAAGAATAAACCATATGATTGGTATAAACATATAGTTTATGGCAGAGTTGTGAGGACACATGAATGTGAAAATGCTCTGATTCTAATAAGAACAGTGATTGTTTAAATATTAGAAGTGTTGTTCTGGGGCCTGGAGTGGTAGCCTAGCACCTAAAGTCCTCGACTTGAATGTGATAGGATTTCATGTGGGTGCCAGTTCATGTCCTAGCGGCCCTGCTGCCCATCCAGCTCCCTGCTTGTGGCCTGGGAAAGCAGTCAAGGACGGCCCAAAGCCTTGGGACCCTTCCCCCACGTGGGAGACCCAGAAGCTCCAGGCTTCTGGCTTTGAATTGGCACAGCTCCGGCTATTGCTGCTACATAGGGAATGAATCATTGTATGAAAGACCTTCCTCTCTGTCTCTCCTCCTCTCTGTATATCTGACTTTCCAAATAATAATAATAATAATAATAATAATAATAAATATTAGAGGTGTTCTAAGGCCTTATCATATATAAATTAATTATATGTCACAATAATTCCACAAGCTAGGAATCATTATTTACATTGCATGCATGAGAGATAAATAAAATACCAAAGATTATAGCTAGTATACATGGAGGCAAGAATCGAACTCAAGCAATATGAACTCATGGTACTCAAATGACTGTGCACTCTACGTGTACACTTAAAATGGCTTATCTGTATCATCTAAAATCTACATAGCTAAAATGGTGCAATGGTGGACAATGTGAGACATTATCCAACCTGTTGGATTCTCACATGTTTATTGGATATCACAGTGTGTTTTTTAGTGATACCTTCTTAAAGCACATGGAACCCAAAATTTGAGTAGGGCCCTTACTAGAGGTAAGATGAGTTAAGATTAATTAAATTTCCAACTTAGTGTTTTGTGGAAATCTAAAACTCTCTTTCAGATTTCCAAAATTCCCCGGTCCACCTGGCCACTTCCAACTTTAAATTCTTTCATTGTCTCACTTGTGCAAACTTCATGTATGGTTTGAAGCAAGTTGGTCCAAATGTGAAATTTCACCCCTTTCTTGAGACCTAACCAAAAGGCTATTTATATAAAACAATATGTGTGGTTAAAGTTAAGATTTAGTATTTGTATGCTTACAGCAAGCTGTGAGATGAAAGTGACACAAAATAAATGCAGAGGAAGAATTTATGAGAGACACATAAGCAACCTCAAAATGAACAGAGGGCATGCTGTCTCCCTACAGTTACAGCAATCTGCCATAGGGGCTATGAAAGTCCTCACTCCCCTCTCTCTTCTTTCAGGAAATTCTCTAATTAGCTTCATAAACAAATAGAGACATTCATGACTTCAGATCCGCCATCTGCCCCCTTACAATTCATATTGATGTTTTTTTAAAAAAATAAAGATAATTTCCTTTCTAGAGAAATTATAATTCTTAACCCTTAACATGTATTTGTGCCTTACTCTTTTGAAAGGATAACGTTCATAAAGCAACTACTGTATCTTTTACGTATTTGTCTCTAGACCTAGCAGAGTCCAGTAGACAGCAGGTGCTCAAGAGCTGAGTGAGGACTGACAAGAAGCTGCAGACTGAGTCACACATTAACACATCGTTTGGTCTGGTTAGGCATAGTTTTTCCACTGAACATACCCTCCAAACAACACTCACTTCCCATAAACCAATATTAACTACCACTACATATTCTTAATGCGTGATTCACAGATCAGAGCCTAATCTCCCCCACTGAAACTTACAGTATTCATGTTCCTGAGCAACCAGAAAATATGATTCCAAAATGACCTAATGATTATATCTTGGGGACATTGAAAAATTTTCAAGTAAAACTGTCTTGATTGCACTGACACAAAATTCTTTCATATAGCCACACTCTTATTAATCACTTCAGGTGAGTTAAAGTAAACAGAATCAGTCAAAGTTTTAAAGAAAGAAACTGAAAGAAAATTCTTGGTCCAAAAATTATTAGTCTCTTCCTCCCCCCGCCCCCTGCCAATACACACACACATCATTTCTCCTTTCCATTGATCTCCTTCACTAACCCCCCAATTCTTTCACTAACTTCTCCCCCAAAAAATGAGTGGAAGCGTAAAAGTGTAAGTGTAAAAATGATTGTATCTATGAAATTCTGTAGCAATTTCCCTCTACTGATTTTAACATCATGACAATCACTTCAGGGGGACTGGGTTGTATTTTGGGTGACTCTCAGTTGTGTTACAGATCGAAGGTATACTGAATAATATCTTCTCACAAAAGGCAATGAATCAGGCAGTACCCTCAACTAGTTCTTGTTCCCTTTTGTTCAATGCTTAAAGAAAAATATACAATGAAATATCAGATGTTGGGAAAGTATAGGCTGTTCCCTATAACAATGCATGAAAATTATATCTAATGTAACCAAGATTATAAGATTTAGTCCAAAGCAGATCTGAAACAGAAAATCTGTTTATTTTCTTGAACCTATCTGTCATTTTCTCTCTTTCTCTCGCTCTCGTTCGAGAGGCAGAGAGACAGAGCAGACAATAACAGAGGAAGATCCACTGGTCCATGCCTCAAATGCTGGCAAGAGATGGAGCTGGGCTGGGTCAACTTGAGGCTGAAAACCAGAAACATACTCCAGGTCTCCTATAGGGACAGCAGGAAGCCCACCCCTTGAAGCTGAGAACAGCAGCAGAATCACGGTTCAGACTCAGTATTTCACTACAGGATGCAGCATCTTAACTGCCAGGCCAAACTCCTTTCTGGAGCTGGTTTTCTGGAGTAGGATTCAGGAAAGCACACAGCTCAGCCCTGTACTCAGAGGAAGCCATATTGCCATGAACAGAGAAAGCTGTAAGAAAGCGGTGTGAGTTACATGTTAGAACACACAGTGTAGAGAGGTGAATACTGCAAACACCAAAAGCCTTCCCGCCCCCACCTCTTCTATGTCTTAGACACTCCCCTAACCCTTACTAGAAAGGTCCTGGCAAACTGCTTGATTGCTAAACTTACCAGGGAGACAATTTCTATGAAAATGACACCTCGTTGTTGCCTTTTTCACTTGTTGCAAGTAAGTAAGCCTGTCCTCTTGACAAGTTCCTAGTGGTGGCTGATTATAAGGTGACATCCAAAGCAGACAAACCCCTTATGCCCACTAATGCTACAGGTCTAGCATGTTTACGATCATGATGATGCTTCTACTTGTTATGCGGCAAAAGAGAGAAACACCTAGTTCTATGCTAAAACCACTCAGAAAGAAACTTCAGTTCTCTAATCCCCACACCCTCTACCTTCATCTAGTATTACTGATCCTCCTTTTCCCCTCACAAAATATGATTTAACCTCTCTTATAACAATGATCGTGGTCAGATGAATGTGTTTGTCACCTAGTCTAAGCCATCAGCTAACCTTTATCTCTTACATGCTTATAGCTTCCTTATCTTTGATGCGTACCAGAGACCTGGCATACAGTTAGTAATGAATAGCTGATTATGGGGCTCAATGCTGGAGGACTCTTAGCCTTTGGGGTTTGGAGGGGAGAATGTGCAGGATAAGGTCGTAGTGGTGACAACAAAAAGGAGAGCTCTTGTCTAGAGCCAAAACACCTATCCCTGATCACAGAGAATCACAGCTGAAGCTAATTCTGGGCCCATTAACTGTCAGTGTCAACAGGGCCTCTTCTGAGACCTGGAACAAGGCTATACCTGGGCTTAGAAAGTACATGGCTTTTCTGGCTTTCAAAGCATTCTCTCTTCACTAAGGCACATAGATAAGATACACTATGAATTTCACTCACGTAAGAGCGACCTCTTCTTCTTCCTGAGAAGTAATGAAATAATTAAACAGAACTAACCCCTGACCTGAAACTCCCAACCCCCTGTATCCCCCTACCATCCCTCTTCTCTGATGTATTGTCATTTCTCATTCCTTTCTGCTGTACTGTCACCATACTGAAGTTCATGCAACAGTGCTCATCTCTAGGCCATTTTCAATTAATTTCCTGAGTAAAATTTCATGAGACACTATCAAACCTTTTGCTAAAATCAAGATATATTACATCCACTCTATTCCTCTAGTCTACTAATCAAAAAAGCAATCAACTTTGTCTGGCATGATTTGTTCTTTTAAAATCCATAATGCTTATTGCTCATAATTCCATTATCCCAGAGAGTATTTTTTTTGCTCTTAATATTTGTTCCACTATATTAACAGGGATTGAATTGCTAGATGGTTGTTTCTACGATTCCTTCTTTCCACACTGCTCTGAAAATTTGCTAACTAATTTGAACCAGCAAACAGCAACACTTCCTTATTCTATTGGAACACGAAAGCATAAGAAGGGAGTCTTTGTGGAGTTGCTATTTCTTCCCAAGGTTTTCCTCATCTTCCTCAACAACTTCACAACACTCCCCTTCATTCAGTTTCTACTATACATGGTGTTCTAGGACTTCTTCCAGTGACTGAATCAATGACTCACCCCCATTTTGTACAGGAAGAACTTGCTAAGTTTCTGCAGATCCATTCTGGAACACAGAAGACACAGATTTGAGTTCAAATCTTGAATATACAATTCACTAGCTTATTCACTGTGTAACTTTCAGTAAGTCATCTTAGTCTTTTTTAACTCCAAAACAACCAAAATACCAAAATGAACAAACCACTCAAGAAATGGGCACGGGAAATGGGCAGACATTTCACAAAGGAACAAACCCAAATGGCAAACAAACACATGAAAAAGTGCTCAAGTTCCCTGGCAATAAGGGAAGTCCAAATTAAGACATCAATGAGATACCGCCTAACACCAATAAGATTGGCCCACATACAAAAAAACACCAACAACACTTGCTGGTGAGGTTACGGGGAAAAGGGAACCCTACTCCACTGCTGGTGGGGCTGCAGGTTGGTACAGCCTCTTTGGAAAACAGTATGGAGAACACTCAAACAACTCAAAATCTGCATACCATATGATCCAGCAATAGCACTCCTAGGAATATATCCAAAACACCTGTTTCACGAGAAACCAACATGCACCCCTATGTTCGTAGCAGCACAATCAGTAATTGCAAAAATATGGAAACAACCAAAATGCCCATCAGCGGAAGACTGGATAAGAAAGCTATGGTTCATCTACTCCATGGAATACTACTCAGCTATTAAAAAAAACAAAATGCAGTTCTTTGTGGCCAAATGGGCTCAACTGGAAACAATTATGCTAAGGGAAATGAGCCAATCTCAAAAAGTTAGATACCACATGTTTGCCTTAATTTAAGATGACATGGGGCTCAGCAGCGTGGCCTAGTGGCTAAGGTCCTCTCCTTGATCCCATATGGCCGCTGGTTCTAATCCTGGCAGCTCCACTTCCTCTCTATCTCTCCTCCTCTCAGTATATCTGACTTTGTAATAAAAATAAAATGAATCTTTTAAAAAAATTTAAGATGACATGATATCAATATGAAAAACAGTATATGTAAAATGTAATACTATAATGAAAATAGACATGAAACAGCTGAGTGGTAGCCTATGGCCATTTTAAGGTGTATAGAACCCAGTCATGTATAAACCAAAGTTGAAGTGTCGGCGAAGGAGTCATAGTATGTGGTATAGAACTTGCATTTTTTTTTTTAACATATTGGTTGCTCAATACTATGTCAATTAATTTCATGACGTTGTAAATTGTTGCTGATGTTATGTCAGGGCGTTTAATTGATAGGGATGGTGCTCGGCTGGCTCTACCTTCAGACCAGAGATGGTCTCCCCAACAAGCCGTTGAATTTGTCTGGGCAATGAGGTGCTGGTCTCTATGCTTGGTATACGCTTGCAATGAAAGAATCTCAACTGATTTTGAACTGTGGTAATGCAGCAAGGTGGAGGAATCCACCATGGGGGAAGGGTTGGGGGAGGATTGGGGGAATCCCAGTGCATATGGGAATGTGTCACATAATGCAATGTAATTAATAAAAAAATAAATAAATACATAGTGCCCAGCACAATGGTTCAGTGGCTAAATCCTAACCTTGCAAGTGCTGGGTTCCCATGTGGGTGTCAGTTTGTGTCTCTGCTTCTCCACTTTCTTTCCAGCTTCCTGCTTGATGCATGAGAAAACAGTGGAGGATGGCCCACAGCCGTGGGATCCTGCATCCATATGGCAGACCTGAGAAAAGCTCCTGACTCCTGGCTTCAGATTGGCTCAGCTCTGGCCTTTGCAGCATTTGGGGAGTGAGACAGCATGATGAGGATCTTTCTGTCTGTCATTCACTCTCTCTGTGAATCTGATCTGTCTTTCCAACAACAACAACAAAAAATTCAACCTTTAATAAATAAATAAAGATTTTAAATAAAAATATCTTAAGTGTTATATTTACTTTGGTTTTTAATCTAAAAAGAAGTAGGTAAAAAAAATAATGCTACCAATTCAGCTTGTATTTTCCATCTGTTATGCCAAAATTCCATTTTCTAGAAATAACTGGAAATCATATATATTTTAAAAGATGTGTTCATTTATTTGAAAGTTACTGACAGAAAGAGGCACACATGTGTGTGCATGTGCACAAACACAAAGATATTCCAGCTGTTAACTTAGTCCCCCAAATTGGTCAGCAGCTTAACCTATTATGCAACGACAGCTCCAATAATATTTTGATACAGAGACTTACATGATATATTCTGTACCTAAATAATAAATACAAATAAAAATGAGCTGTTAACTTGCATACTGCTTTATAACCTACATTTTCACTATATATGTATTTCTATGTCAGAATATATAACATATATCTAAACTGCTTTTGTGTATCTATATGTTTTGTAATGATATTTGTTATGTATAAATGCTAGTTAAATTTGATAAATCCCCTCTTAATCAAAATGCTAAGCAGTTCTCAGTTTTCTCTGATAAATTAATCATGGCAATGAACTACAACTGTAATACACATCAGGTGAAGGAGAGAGTGGGAGCCGTGAGATTGTGAGAGCTGCCCACTGAGGCAGACTGCTTCTCCCTTTTACGTTGCTCCCAGCTACCCCAACTCCAACCCCAATGTACAGTCTGATGGGACAGGAGCACTGGGGTGGAGGCTGGGGAATCCTTGAAGGAAGGGGTGGCCCAGGGAAGCATTGTTGGCTCATTCAGTGTGAAGTTCAACTGACATTTTCTAAATCCTCCTTAGATATTGCAAGCTGCATCCTGGGCCATACTGCTGCTTCTGCCCTCAACACCCTGGGACAAATGCTATCTTTTTGCAGCTCAGCTTGCTTATTTATAAAACAGTGATAACCTTTCTAAGCATAAATGTGACTGTCACTTTTGAGTATTTATTATATGCCAAACATCTTGCCAGAGCAAGCTTTAGGGCATCATCTTGTTTAATTCTCACTAAATCCCTTCTAGATAAGTGGCATGATTCTCATTTGTAATCAGGATATTACTATTATTGAGTTGCAAGAGTTATATATATATATTTTGCTTAGGGTTCCCTCAGATAAATCATGACCCACAAACATTTCCTCTCATTTTGGTGGCTTGTCTTCTTACTTTCTTAATGTTATCTCTTGAAGAACAAAATTTTTAATGTTGATGGAATATAACTTGCAAATTTTTTTACTGCTTGTGTTTTTAGTGTCATATCTAATAACTATTTTCTCAACCAAAATTCCAAAGATTTTCTCTTCCTAAATTCTATATAGTTTTAGCTCTTACATTAGGGTCTATGATGAACTGTTGAGGTAACTTTTATGCACAACATGAGGTAAGGACCCTGTTTTATTTTTTTACAAATGGATACTGAATTAACTCAGTACTGTAATTTTGGAAAGACTATATTTTATACGATATAATTATCTGAGAAACTGTGTTAAAAATTAACAGATAATTAAATAAAAACTTACTTCTGAATTCTTGTTCTGTTCTGTTGATACATTTCTCTTTACCCTAACATACCATGATAAACCAATGATACACCTTTCATTCCTCCAAAATTTCACTCTCTTCAGTATTTAGCTTTATAGAAAGTTGTGGAAAAATGTGAAAACTGTTTATTATAGGTTATTGAATTTCCATATGATCAATTTCATGTCAATTTGAGGCTATAACATAATCAAGTACAAAAAAGTCTACTGAAATTTCAGCGAATTTATAGGACAAATGCAGGAGACTACTGAATTTTGCATGCACGGAAATGTGATATTTATTTCTCTTTTAAGATTTATTTATTTGAAATGAGGATTACAGAGACAGAGGGAGAAAAAGAATGAGAAAAAAATCTATTTTCTAATCCTTACTTCACTCTCCAAACAGGTACAACGGCTGGAGGCTGGGTCAGGCCTAAGCCAGGAGCCTGGAACTTCGTCTGCATCTCCTATGTGTGTAGCAGTGGACCGAACACTCAGGCCACCATCTATCATTTCCTCAGGTATATTAGCAACAACCTGGTTGAGAAGTGGAGCAGCCAGGATTCTAATCAGTGTTCGTTTGGCAGGCCTGTATCACAGGCAGGAGCTTAACTCACTAGGTCACAACACCAGACCCAATGCCTTTCTTTAATTTACAATCTCTTTAATTTACTGCAACAATGATCTGTAATTTTCCACTTAAATTTTCAGATTTTGGGGGACTAATATTTGTCCTTTCTTCTTTTTCAATGATATCAATAATGTAATTTTTTTCTCAATTCTCTCTTGGGAATGATTTTTTGTTAGAACATAAAAATATGATTGATTTTTATATGTTAGTTTTATATGTGTATTTCTATTATTCTATTAGTTTTCAGTTATTTGTGAATTCTGTTGGGATTGTACACATTAAGATTCATGTTACCTGTTAACAAAGATAATTTTTATCTCTACAAATCTGTATCTGCATACATGTACTTTCTTCATTTCCTCTCTCTCCTTCCCATCCTTTCTTCTTTTTATTCCAACTATTTTTAATGTCAGAGAGAAGTAATAGAAGCAGAAAGGTATCCTTGACTTATTTTCAACTTGGAGAAAATTTTTCAATTTTTCATCCTTAAGTGTTGAGCGTGGGATTCTCATAGATACCATTCAGCATTAGCAAGCTGAGTAAGTTTCTCTCCATTGTACCACATTCCCTTCCTGTGTCTACTGAGATATTCATGTCTTAGGTTCCTCATCCTATTGATTAACTTTGGGACTTCACACCAAGCTGCTGTTCTTACATAAATTCTACTTGGTCATGCTCTCTCAACCCTCTTTTCCCTTCCATATTGAGCTAGACTTAATTTGCTGACATTTTGTTAAAGATTTTTACACTTAAGTTTATGAAGGATATTGATGAATGGTTTTCTTTCCTTCTGCTTTCTTTTGTCTAGCCTTAGTATCGAGACAATAGAACAATGTAGAAATGTTCATTCTTTTATTTCTTAAACAGTATGTCAAGCATTGGTATTATTTCTTTTAAATAGTTGGTGGAATTCAATGAATAATGAGCAATTCAATCAATAATGAACAACTAAATCAATAATGAAGACAACAGAGCAATAGCCTCATAGGATAATTTCAATTGTTAATTCAAGTTCGTTACTACTTTAGATCTCTTTGGATTCATTTTAAAAAGATTTATCTTACTCATTGGAAAGACACAATGATAGAGGGAGAGACACAGAGAAGGGATCTTCGTCACCTGCTGGTTCATTCCCCAAAAGGAATAATTGCAGGGACTAGACCATGGTGAAGGCAGAAGCCTGAACTCTCTCTGCATTCCCTACATGGGTGGCAAGGGCCCAAACAATTGGGCCGTCTACCATTGCTTTTTCAGGTGCAATAGCAGGGAGCTGGACTGAAAGTAGCTTGGGCAGCTGGGACTCCAACTGCACTCCCATCTGAGATTCCAGGGTCACAGGCAACAGCCTTACCCTTTGTGTCACAATACTCACCCCTGTTACATGTTTACTCAGATTTTTCCATTATTTGACAATTAGTTCTGGTAATTTTTCCTTTCTAGGAATTAGCCCATTTAACAGACATTGAATTTATTGGTAAAACATGTTTAAATACTCTCTTACACTCTTCATAGCTTTAATATATTTCATAATTTTAATTTCTTATAATTTTAAAAATTCCCTTAATGATATTTAATTCCTGACTTTATAATTTGTGTTTTTATCATTTTCCTTGATATGTTCAGTAAAAAGTTGGTCAATTATGTTATTTTCAAAAAAACCAACTTTAGGTTTCATTGATTCTCACTATTGCCTTCCTATTTCCTATTTCCTCGATCTCCACTGTAATCTTTATTTATTTTCTTTTTTACGCTTTATATTTTTATTGATTTTTCTATTTCTTACAGGAGAGTTAAGCTTAAGTTATAAATTTGAAAGTTTTATTGTTTCCAGTATAGAAATCCAGAGCTTTTTTTTTCTAAGTACCTTTTCTCATGTCATCCTGTAAGTTTTGATATATCTAAGATAAATTTTTGTTCACTTAAAATATTTCATAATTTCTCATATCATTTATTTTTTTGGTGCAAGAGTTATTCAGAAGCTTACTAATTAACTTATTAATTTGGAGATTTCTAGAGCTCTTTGTATTGGTAATATATAATTTGTTTCTCTGTTGTTCAAGAATATACTTTGAATTGCTTTAATCCTTATAAGTTATTAACATTTGTTTCACGACCTAGCAGATAGCCTATACTGCACAAAGTTCTCTATGCTCTTGAAATGATGCTATGTTTTTTAGTCATTGAGTGAAATGTTCTATATCTGGCAGTCTGGGGTGCCTGATAATATTGTTCATGTATTCTTTATCGTATTCTGTGTAGTTTTTTTGCCATTGTTAAGCAGATCACGGAAGTCTCCAACAATACTATCAAATTATCTGTTCTGCATTTCAGTTTTGGCACATTTACTCAGATATACTTGATAAAGTTTCAGGGCCTGTTCTCACATGCATATATATTTACAAATTTGTAAAGTTATAAAGACTTGTTTCACAACCTAGCAGACAGACTACACTGGAGAAAGTTCTCCATGTACCTTATTTCTTAAATTCAGCGGATAACAATACAGTCACTCTGGATTTCTTAAACTTGCTCACTTTCTTATGGTTTCTAACTGCTTGAATGCACCTGTTTTTCCATCCTGTTGTATTCAATGTAATTGTTTGAATTTGTTGTAGAAAATACATAGTTGGATCTTTTTCTTTTAATCTGATCTAATAATCTGCGGTCTCTTGGCTTTTTTGTTTCTCTATTCTCATGAACTTAGTTTTCCACTTGATTCATTCTGCCTTTACCCACAACAGCAAGGGCTGGACCGAGCTAACTTCAATATTGGATGTGTATTCCAAGTGGAGTCTTAACCACTAGGCGAAATTCCCACCCCTTATATTTATTTTTGAAGGATGACTTTATTGTACATAACAATCCTACTGACATTTTTGTCTTGCAATATTTTAGAGTATGAAATTCTACTGCTTTCTAACATCCACTGGTTCAAATAAGTCAGTAATTAATCAAACTGATGCTGTTTCTTGCATGATGACTTATTTGTGTCCTACGGATTCAAGATCTTTATATCGTTAACGATGTGTTGTCTGAACATGTTTCCTTAATTTTTCTGTTTTTCACACTGCAAAACCGATATCAATTTATTTTCACACTCTTTCTTTCCTCCACCTTTGTAAATCTTCTTTTGAGGTTATCTAATGAAATTTTTTTCTTTTCAGTTATTATACTTTATTTTTTATAAAAGATTTATTTATTTTTACTGCAAAGTCAGACATACAGAGAGGAGGAGAGACAGAGAGGAAGATCTTCTGTCTGATGATTCACTCCCCAAGTGATTGCAACAGCCAATGCTGAGCCGATCTGAAGCCAGGAGCCAGGAGTTCTTCCAGGTCTGCACACGGGTGCAGGGTCCCAAGGCATTGGGCCATCCTCTACTGCTTTCCCAGGCCACAAACAGGGAGCTGGATGGGAAGTGGAGCTGCCGGGATTAGAACCAGAGCCCATATGGGATCCCAGCGCATTCAAGGTGAGGACTTTAGCTGCTAGGCCACACCGCCGGGCCCTCATTTCAGTTATTATCCTTTCAAACTTGTTATTTTTTCATTTTTTAAAAAAATAATCCTACATTCATTGAGGTTCTCAACTACTTCATTACTGTTGACCATTGTTGTTATAAACTGTTAGAACACGTTTTGGTAATTGTTCTTTAATATGTACAATGGCTGTTATGATGGCATTGTTTTCTAAATCTAGTATCTGAGGACATTCAAAAGTGGTCCCTACAGGATTTTCTGGATATGAAACATATTTTCATATTTCTTTGTATATTTCATGACTTTTTGTTGGAAACTGAATGTTTTACACAATATGTTTAAACAATTCTATACCCTGAATTTCTTACATAAAAACTATGGTGAGTTCTTGGTTGGTTGTTGCTGTTGTTGTAATTATTACTATTATTTTACTTAGCTCCTTTGGCAACTTGGCTCATCTTTGTATGAAATATGTCTTCCTTATAGTGTGCGTGTGCTGCTATGTCTCTGCTGATTTCATGTGCTTGAGTTTATTTTGAAGGCTGACTCCCTATGTGTTATCCTACAGCTTAATTATCTAACAATGTCTCGACAAAGGATGCACTTAAAAACCTTCAACCAGTAATGTTTTTTACATCTGTTGACAAGCCTGTGTGCAGGTAATGGAATGGTTTCTTTTGTGTCTTCTCTGCATATGCTTTTGGTTTGGCTAAGGGACTATGGCTAGTTTTGTCACTTTTGCACCTTCACTGGAAACACAGCCTTATCCATCCGCATGTCTATTCCAACCAGAACCTCAGACTACACAGCATGTCTTACTCAACCTTGAATTCAACCTATGCACCCATGAGACAGCCTTCTACCCATAGTACTCCCACATCCTACCAAATCAAGACAGCCCCTTTGATGGTAACAGATGCTCTGATCTACTTTGTCAGGTCCTCTGCAGTGACTGAGTCAGGTAGCTAGGAGTATTATAAGGTCAGAACACCAAAGATATTCACTGTTTTTACTTGAAATAAGGCAAATTTCTAAGCATGAATGTTTCTCACTGTTACATGCCTTTGGAAATTTTTCAGAGCACTAAACTATTTAGGTCCATTTTGCCCAATTTTATACTTGGAGTTTAGAGAGACACTTTAAGTCTCTTCGCTTGCTGCATTCTCTCTTTTTTCTCTTTCTCCTTCATGGTGCAGGGTAAGTCGCATTGCAAGATTTAGTCCAATATTGTCACACAAATGGTCATTGTTAATCTTAGGGGTTTTCTGCTTGTTTTTCTTTCTTCATTTCCATCTGTCTATTTTTACTTACATGTGTGTCATACAAAGGGCCACCAGGCCTCTGAATTAGTCTTTATTTGGAGAAAACCCATGTAGACTGTGTACTAGCCAATCCTACTGATCCTGTATGAGAACTGATACAGGATAAACCCTCAACAGAGCCAGATGACATAGGACAAAGCGAAGGCAACCTGACAAAGAATGAAGTGCTCACACGAAGGCAGGACAGTAATGGGTCAGCTCGAGATTACTGCCCCACCAAAGCAACTGAGATCCTTGCCTTCTTCGGAACATAATGAAACCAGCATGTGGAAGAGTTATCTGTACCTCCATGTTTACTGCCATGCAAGTCACAGTAGCCAAGAAATGGAATCAACCCAGAGATCCTCAACTGATGATCAGCTAAAGAAAATGTGGTATATATACACTATGCAATAATACTTAGCCATAAAAAGAATGAAATTCTGTCTTTTTCAACAAAGTAAATTCAAATGGAGCCCATTATGCTTAGTGAAATAAGCTAGTCTAAAAAAAATGTATGTTTTCCCTGATTTGCTGTAATACAAAGAGTATAAAAAATGTAACCTATATGAATGAAATTGATATTTTGAGATTTAATTACTATTTACAGCCCTTGTCTATATATGCTTGAGGAACTATATTTCTTTTCTATTTAGTATTGGTTCATTTTCCTTGGGGTAGGTTAATCCTGCATTTATGAAACAGATTGAAACATACAAATATTTAAAAAGAACAGAATATGGATGGTGGGAGCACCATTCTAAATCTCTGCACAAAAAAAATACATTAAAGTTGTTCACCTACATGAAGAAAATAACAAACTAAAAACTTTCACTTTGGGAGAATTAGTTGTTTTGGTGTTTCTACTTTAAAAATATGCTCCCACAGGCCTGGCACAACAGCTCAATAGCTAAACCTCCACCTCCAAGCACTGGCATCCCATATGGGCACCGGTTCATATCCTGCTCCACTTCCCATATAGCTTCCTGTATGGGAAAGCAATAGAGGATGGCCCAAAACCTTGGGACCCTACAACCTCGTGGGGGACCTAGAAGAAGCTCCTGGCTTTGGATCAGCTTAGCTCTGGCCATTGTGACCACTTAGGGAGTGAACAAGCAGATGGAAAATGTTTCTTTCAGTATTTCCTTCACTCTGCAAATCTGCCTTTCCAACAAAAATAAATCTTTTAAAAAAGTGTTTCTATGTACGTGAGCCTAAGTTAAAAGGTCAAAATTGGGCATTATTGGTGCCAACAGCTTAGAAATGGGAATAGCACTGAGTGTACTAAGCTCTTCCACATTGGATGAGCAATCACCCCCCCACACACACCAAGTACATATCATACAATGGCTCAAGTTTGGATATAACTATACCATGTTAGATATATGAAGAAAATGATTTTTAGGATAGGGAGTAAAATAGTGTAAAGAATGACAGCGCCATAATGCTTATATTTAAGTAGCCCGAGCAATACTGAAAAAGAGGACATTAAATAGACACACACTATGTTGTTGTTGCAGAAGAGAATTTAATGTTTACCTAATTTAGTGGCCTGGCTATATAGAATCAAAAGACTATTCTCACCTTAAGCACCTTATTTCCTTACTTCCAGGAAAAAAAATTTCCAATAACTCTTCCACTGCAATAATAACAGAGACAGCAAATGCATGTCAGGGCACCCCAGAGCAGAGACAAGCGCAGCACCAGAGCCTCCATGCAGCCAATTCACTAACAGGTACAACTGGCATCTAGTGTATTTCCAAACAACAGAGGGTCCATGAAAATTAACCAGGAAAGGCTAGCTACCCAGGAAGTGTATTTTGAGTAAGCATAACTAACCATCAATACAGTTGCTATCTCTTAACGATTGATTCAAGGATGGCAACAGATACCAAAGTGCAAGGAAGCTCAAGTTCCTATATAAAATGAGGTAATATTTGCATACAAATTGTTCAAATCCTCTTGTATACCCTGAATCACCTCTGCATTACTTTCAATATGTGGTACAATATGAAAGCTATGTAAACAGTTGTTAAAACTAAATTGCTTAGGGAATAATTACAAGAAAAGAGTCTGTACATGTTTGGGATAGATGCATTTATTTCCATTTTTAAATCTACTGCTGATTAAATTCTTGAATTTAAAGCCTGTGGTGATGGAGGGGTGTCCGTAGTAAGAATCATAAAGTAACAAGTAGAAAGAATCAGAACAAATCATACTATTTTATATAAGAATAATCTGGACCACAAAGTTAACCAGGTTAATATTTCTCATCATCTACTTACCAGGACATGCATATTCAGAACCCCTGTCTACTCTTTAGAATCTGTTGCAATTCTATTTGAAAGCGTGCATGGTCACTGGAATGAGTGCAGGCTCAGTCATTCTCAGCACATTCTCTGTCACATCCATAAACTCCTCGTTTTGATAACACCCCTAGGTATGTTACGTTTGGATACGTGTATAAGCCAAGCAAGCCTCCTGCCTTCTAGGGTCAAGATTCTTCAGACACAGTTGCTCCTTTGGAGGGATTAGGGCTAGCGGCCTGGGCATGCATTACTCTACCATGGCATTTTCCTGTTTGGAGAGTTGTCTCTTGGTCATGGTTTTCAATTGACTTCTATAATAAGTTAAGAAAGAGAATCACAGAGGTAAAATGACCCCCAGATCTCCCTTCCATTTTTCGTGGAAATACTCTTTATTCTGAATGAATAAAGATTATCTTTCCACTCTAAGGAGAATTACACTCTCGTTGTCCCCATTCAAGAGGACTTCATTTTATTCTTCTTTGCAAGGTCTTGGCTTTCCTTCAAATCTCCTGAAGCATAAATCCAGAGTGCTTCATGCTTTTTCTTAAACACAGACCACATTTCTTTAGGATGTGTCTTATCTGAACCATTTGATCCAGGAACCAGTGAGGCTGAAAAAATCCTGATAATATGAATAAAAGCTTCTTTACAAAAAAAAAAGCTGAAAAAAAAAAGGACAACTCCGCACACTTGTTCAGAGTACCTGGTGCCACTCACTCAGTTCACCAGTTAAGACACTGGGGCTGGTCTATCAATTTTAACTCTCAGCAGAGTTCACTTCCAAAAGGGCAGGGGGAGCTGTGAATAAACTCCTCACTGCAGTAACCTGAGTCCCTTTCTCACATTGACCACATCACCAACAGGCCTGGATGCCCAGCTTTCTGCAAGCTGTAGATGCTGAAGGCAGCATCCGTTGCCTTGGCCATCTGCAAAAGATGACACCATGACAGTCAGCTTCCCAAGACCTTTCTGTACTTCCGATGGATAGACTCTGGCTGTGTCCCAGACTAGAGAAGGAAATCCTGGAATCTGGGCTATGTACGTGATGCTCTGGACTTCCAAACATACTACCACACAGCTAAGGAGCTAGATCGTCTGTCAGAGCAGACTTGGGAAGCACAGAGGTTTTTTAAAGATTTATTTTATTTTTATTTGAAAGGCAGAGTCACAGAGAGGAGAGACAGAGATTCACTCCCTAAATTGCTGCAACAGCTGAAGTTGAGCTAACCTGAAGCCAGGAGTTAGGAGCTTCTGGGTCTAAATACCCAAGAACTTGAGTCATCCTCTGCTGCTTTCCCAGGCCATAAGCAGGGAGCTGGATTAGAAGTGGAGCAGCCAGGACACAAACTGGTGCCTATGTGAGATGCCAGCACCACAGGCAGTGGCTTAGCCTACCATGCATGGTGTTGGATCTAGAAACTTAGCATAAAAAAAAAAAAAAAAAAAAAAAAAAAGAAATAGTTTGATAACAATGGAATGAATGTGCAGCTCAGTGTTCAAAAATGAACACGAAATGTGACTGTGCCAAATACTGGATTCAACCCTTTAAGTTTCTCAATGCATGTCAAGAATTATTTAACAAATGTCTCTTTTATACTGAACTTCGACCTTAACTCTTGGAACGTTACAATGATATAAGAACCAAGGTCCTCTCTTTGAAGCTTACTATTTCACATCAGTTTACCAACTTAAGGACAGTGGTAATATCCATTTCATGTTGTAAGAATCAAATGTGACTACGGGTACAGAGTGACAATCTGCAGCTCTTGCCCATTTGAGACTGACACAAGGTATTCCTGAGCCAGCTGGCAGCTCACCACAGGCCATGTGTGTGATTTCACTGCTTCTGCCACCCACACCAAAAAGTGGTTTCATAGGGACTGTATCTGGGGCAGCTGCCACAGATTCCACTGGGATCCTGCCAGGTGAAGAGGTAGCTTCATCCCTGTTCCACCACTTAACTTCTCAAGGCCCCTGCCTGGGAGTAGTCTCGGGCCTCCTTTTCCTACAGATTTCCAGATGCATCTGCGTGTTTCTGACCTAGCTCAGAGTGCTGCTGTATTTTTGTGCTCCACTCTCACCCGCAGAAAGGCTGACTCTGCTCACAGTGAAAGCAGCAAGGACACTGAACACCCAGAAACACTCATAAGCTACTGGAGCCTTCACAGTAACTAGGTCAGCTTTTCCTTAAGGTTTAGTCACTCTTCTGAGGGACTTTCTAGAATGCTGGCCCAAAGAAGCTCTGACTTTTGCCCCCAAAGCATATCACTTTCCTTCCTGACTTGATCACAACTAATTGCATTAGTTTCCCATTGCTGCTATAACCAATGACCAGAAACCCAGGAGCTCAAAACCACATTTTTCTTGTGGTCTGGAGGTCAGCTGCTAGACTCCAAGGGTAGAGAGGCTGTATTCTTTCTGGATGGAATTAGAGGACAGACTTAATTTTCTTTTCTAGCCTCCAGAGGCTTCCTATATTCCTTCTCTCATGGCTTCTTCTTTCATCTTCAAAATCATCAGTGCAACATCCACACATCTCTCTGACCTCTGTATCCATCTTCATATTCCTTCCATGACTGACTTGGCTGCCTCCTTCCTGCTCTCTTGTGACTGCTGTGAACCCACTGGGTCAGACAGGAAAACCGAGGATAGTCTCATTACAATATCCCTTGTATTTTCCACGCTAGCCCTAATCACTAATCTGTAATGTTTCCACAGGTCCCTCATCCTGGAGGAGCTAACCTGACAAATTCAGTCACACTGAGGAGCTAGAAGTTCCTCTCTGCTCCTGTCTAGAATGTTGCATGGATTCCCTGCTGGCAATGCTACCATCTTAGCACTCTGGTATGAAGAATAGCCTGAGCTACAGAAGTGCTAGTTCCTGTAAACTCTTCTTAGTGTACTCTTTTTGGTGTCTAGAAATAGGATTGCATCACCTGAAATGATAATCTGACTTCCTCCTTTCCAGTTTTTATACCTTTGATTCATTTTTTTCTTTTTTAATGGCTTTGGCTAAAACTTTCAGAACAAAGTTGAATAGTAATGATGAAAGCGGGCGTCTTTGCTTGATTCTGGGTCTTAGTGAAAATGTTTCCAGCTTTTCCCCACTTAATATGGTGCTGGCTGTGCATCTGTCACACATACTTTGACTGCGTTGTGGTATGATTCTTCTACACTCATTAGCTTAAGGTTTTTGCAAACAAGGCAAATCACTCCCTGGGGAAATCAGTCTTTTTAACAAATGGTGTTGGCGAAAGTGGATCTCCACATGCAGAAGTACAAACACCCTTTACAAAAGTCAACTCACAGTGGATCAAGGACCTAAACCTAAGATGTGAAACCATCAAATAAGCAAAGAAAAACAAAGGGACAAATTCTGAAAGGCATTTATATAGGCAGATGTCTTTTGGATAAGACCCAGCAGCTCAGCAATAAAGAAAAAGTAGACAAATGGAATTATATAGAGTTTTAAGAAGCTTCTTTAAAGCAAGCACTCAATAAAGTAAAGAGGTAACCAACAGAATGGGAGAAAATATTTACAAAATATGCACTGGGACCCCATAGGCATGCCAGTTCTAATCCAAGTGGCCCCAATTTCCATCCAGCTCCCTCCTTGTAGCCTGGAAAGTAGTCGAGCATGGCCCAAAGCCTTGGGATCCTGTACCCATGTGGGAAACCCAGATGAAGCTCCAAGCTCCTGGCTTTGGATCAGCTCAAATCTGGCCATTGTGGCCACTTAGGGAGTGAATTAACAGATGGAAGATCTTCCTCTCTGTCTCTCCATATCTGCCTCTCAATAAAAACAAATCTTTAAAAAATGGGTTAAGGATATGAGCATGTATATTTTAAAGGATGAACTACAAATCCTACATGAACTACATGGAAAGATGCTTCAGATTAGTAGCCATCAGGAAAATGGAAAGAAAAATCATAATGAAGCTTCACTTCACTCCAGTTAGAATGACTATCATCCAAAATTTAAAAAAAAAAACTCTAGTAAGTATGTGATGACAAAAGATAACCTAACCCACTTTTCATTGGAATGTAAACTTGTACACCCATTATGGAAAACTTATTGGAGATTCCTCATACCTGAAGACAGATCTCTCCTATAAACCAGCCATCTTACTACTGGGAATTTAACTAAAGGAAATGAAATTAGCATATGGAAGTTATCTGGATCTCTTCATTTATAGCAGCTTAATTCACAATAGATAAGATATGGAATGAGCACAAATTTCCATCAATTAATGATTCAATAAAGCAAATGTGGTATGTACATACCTGATGGAATACTACTCAACATAAAAAGGATGAAATTCTATATTTTGCAACAAATTAATACAACTAGAGACCATTATGTTTAGTGATAAGAGCTAGGCCCCAAAAGACAAATATCATATGCTTCTTCAGATCTGTAGCAACTAATACATACAGCACAGAAAAGTAACGTATATGAATGAAATTAACATTTTGAGATATGATTGTTGTTTATAGCCCTTGTTTATATTCCTGAGAAGCAGTAACTATTCTACTTGCTACTTGCTGAATCCTTTATTTAGTGGGATATTAAGCTTGTAATTATAAAGAAAATTGAAAGCATGCTATCTCAAAAATGAAAAGAAAAATAAGAGAGGAAGGCGAAGGGAGGGTGGGAACAGGATAAGTGGGAAGTATCATTATGTTCTTAAAACTGAATATATACAATCTATTGCCATAATGTAAAACAAACTTCAACAGACATCCCGTTCTGAGGCAGGTTTGCAGGCTCATTAAGGCAAGTCCATCTTTGAAGCTCTGGTGGTAGAACAACATGAAAATGACCCACAGCTTACAGCTGCTAAAATACTGCTTGGGTTCAGGGCTTCAAGATCCAGGGATTTCACTGCCTGAGAGATGAATGACATATTACCACAAACACCAAAGAACCAGAGAACCAGTGTGGCCTTTATGACAAGTTCCAGAAGAAGGGTGAGGCCCACAAGATATGCATTTTTACCCAAGGCCCTTAATATAATGAGGAGTCATATTCAAATGAAAGGCATGGCCAGACAGCATCTTTCTGATAAGTCTGCAGGGGGATGGGGCAAGTTATGGTAGGACCGGTATATACCATTCACACTAATGTGTGATGCTTGCTTCCTGGGTATATTCCTGACCCTTCTATACATTTGGTTTCCAAAACCACACTTTCTTGCCATTCAGGGACAAGCCAGGCAGAAAACAAGAAATGGTAAGGATATTTTGGATTTGTAAGATGATGCTAATTGTTAACATAGAGTACTCTGTTACACAGGCAAGGAGCAAAACAGCCTGCTGATCTGTTTCACTAGAGCCAGGATCACTGATTTTGCTGGCCACAAGATAATTAACATTTTTTTTCTCAAAAACCTAAGATAATCCAGTTGTATAGTGTCAAAAGAAAATGTTTATTCTGCTTTATTAAAAATAATATATCATATCTTACAACAGGAATGCATTTTCATGGACTTAAACTTGGAGAACAGCAAAAGCATATAGAGGAAAATAGACTTTAGTAACAACTTCTGAAGCTATGTTGGTGTGCTTTGTAGACTTATCCACATTGTGCAGGTTTTATATGAAAACTAATAATATGTCTTTCCCATGCTATTAAATTTTTACACAATGTAAGCACAGTTGCAGCAAAATAGTTTAGTTACACTATATCCTATTTCACAAACTTCTTAATGAACGCCATTTAAATTATTTCTAGTTTGTCATTATCATAAGAAATACCATCAAAATAGGTGCTTTAGATAAACCAATAGGAAATAATTGAAATGCAGTATTCAGCTGAAATTGAAATCTGATTGTCTATAGAGAAAGATTCTTTCAACCCCTGAGGGTTAATGTTGTTAGAAGCACTCGGCCCAGAAGTCATTTCTTTCCTCTCCAAACTGTGGGTTCTGAGAACACAGACTAAAGGTATTTAAAAATATAAGAAACAGCAAGGTGACCTGACCTGTCTATGTGGCCTTGTGAGTAAAGGCACACCTGCTCAGAACAGCTTGGCTTCAGACGGCAAGTGGGCAGGCAGAAACTGGCCACAGGGGGCTCCTGAAAGGACTGGGGAAGGGACAGGGACAGCAGTAACACCTGGGCCAGCCTCAGATGCCTTCCTTAGATAACCAGAAGTGTGGCCATAATTATATTTTTTTTCATCTTAAAAACACACACACACACACAAATAAACTGATCTTTGCCAGTCATGTTTCACAGTTTGACTCACATACATTCATGAAAATAATTGATGAATACATACATAACAGGAGCACATGTTCAAAGCTATTTCATTGATGCAAAATATCATTTAATAAGGTATAAAAATCACTGCCCTGCAGCAGAAACTTGATGGCAGAACAGACTGGAAGGTCGCTCGAGGGACTGGGAACCTGGGAGCATCTGGCATGGACAAAACCAGAGTGGACCATCCATTTTGGAACAAGGAAAAAGAAAGGAGCATCCTATCTGAGGATACGTATGCGTGCACGTATGTGTTAGCTTCTTCACCAGCTTGCTTATCTCTTCTGATTGCTCTCTCAGGTTCAACATCCTTGAAATTAGAGTTCTCCCTTACACACTCTTACACAAAGTGAAGAGTGTAATTACAGACTCTCATTAGCCAGGTGACCTTAAGTGTGACTACTGAACCTTGTAGGCTATAAACAGCGGACTTGAAAACTGCACTCGCATACTTCACCCGGTGGGACAAAGGCAGAGAGCAGGGACTCAGGATACAGCTCAGTGACTCTTCAGTGCTGACGCTCCTTCCTATCTCCATCTCCTTAATGGCCTGTCCTCATCTATGAGGATGCCTGTGCCCCTTCCTCATGCAGGGGACTTGCCATCCCTAACAATCAAACTCACTCCTGTATAGGTATCAATGACTGAAGAGGCTAATGGATGAGGTCCTAGTCAGTCAGCAAATGAAACCTGAAAGCAGAAGTGGGTGACAAATGATGAGTTTCACTGGCTAGAACAGAAAGTGCTGGGTGGCCTTTGAGCACTCCAGTTGTCCATCAGCGCCCTAAAAAAAGAGCCAGAGAGTGAGGCTCAGACACAACCCAGATACTGAGCTGCAGCCAGGAATGACTGAGGCACATCGGGGCTGCATCCTAAGTACTTTCCTACTGATGCAAAACTTAAAGCTAAAATGGTTGCCCAGGTTCCTGATTCTTCTGGGGTAGAATCTTCATGAGAGTTGTTTGAGGATTCTTCTAAATTAGCCTATCACAGGGGTGACCTTTGACTTAGTGGTCAACATGCCCACATCCTGTGTTCATATACCTGAGTTTCAACTATGGTTCCTGATTCCATCTGCCTGCTGCTGCAGACTCTGTGAGACAGCAGGTGATATCTCAAGTAATTGGGTCTCTACCATCCGTAAGGAAGACCTGGAGTGAATTCTTCACTCCTGGCTTTGGCCTAGACTATTGGAGGCATTTGTGGAGTCAACCAGTAAATGAAAGCTCTATGTTGCCATCTCTATTTCTCTCTCTCTTTTTCTCTCTCTCTCATCTAAATGATGATGATGATGATCACAGTCATAGAGAGACTGGAAGCAGAGACACAGAGAAAATGTCGTGTGATGATACAGACAGAGACTTGAGTGATAAATCTACATATCAAGAAACACAAGGATTATAGGCAATCCCCAGACATTAGATAAAAAGAGGCATGGAATACATTTTCCTTCAAAGCTTCCAGAAGATGCCAACAACACTGACACACTGATTTCATTCTGTTTACTTCCAGAATTCGAAGAGAATAAAATACTATTGTTTTAATGTATTCTGTATAAATTTGTTACAGCAGACACAAGAACCTAACATACAAGTGTACAACAGGAGTGAACTAAAAAGCTGAATAACCCCATTCTATGGCAACCCAAACATGTGGAAACATCCTCAACCTTGGCAACTATGACAACGTTTCTTAGTCTTTTTAAAGCTAAGTCATCTTGATGAACACGAACTGTAAGCAGCATTGCTTCATCCAAGTCTTCCACCAAAATGAAGCCAACATTTGCGCTGGAAGAGTGTTGATAAGTCCAGGAAAGCTATGCAACCACCCATTCTTCGAGTGTGTGATTATGTGTCAGAGGTTAGGCAAGGGTCTTTGGGGATGACTGATCATGGGTTTTGCATTTTTAAGCTATAGTTCATGTTGGAGGTCAAAATCTTGTCACACTGGAGAAGAAAAATGTATTCCATGACTACATTTCCAAAGACCAGAAGTGGCAGACATCAAACATGCCTCTGGCATTTCTTAGAAAGCCACAGAGTGCCTTAACCCGGTGATTCCTCAAGATTTTATTAATTTATAATATTGTGTTCCATCAAAATGATTACCTTTTATTATTTTGATACTCAGAATTATATCTCTCTTACTATTCTCAGCTACAGGGACAATAAGTTAAAATCATTCAGAATTTATACTTGTAGAGTTCATTATCTGTGATTGGTATTATTTTGGTGCCTTTTTCTGGCTCTTCTATATCCACTGACAAGAAATATTGTAATAGAGCCTAAATACCATCCAACCAATAAATGTTGGGTTTAGAGGAGGAAAAAACCAATAATGACTGCACTACTTTGTCACTGCTTCATAGCTACATTTTCTGTTGGCATGAGAGAAACTGAGATGGCAATGTACATTTCTGCTTTGCTGCTATGCAGGTTGGCCATGTCATTTTCACTTGCTACACCTTCACCTTTTTCTCTGAAGATCAAGAGACACCATTAAATCATTGTGCTACAGGCAAAACGGCTGTGCTTCAAGAAAGAAATCATGATGCAATAAAGTGACTCCAAAAGAGATGAGCAACTATTATCTGAAGTTCTTTTTTTCTAAGATTTATTTATTTATTTATTTATTTATTTATTTTGAAAGTCAGAGTTACAGAGAAAGAAAAAGGGAGAGATGGCGAGGGAGATGGAGAGGGAGAGAGAGAGAGAAAAAAGGAGAGACAGATCTTTCATCTAGTTAAGTCATGCAGAGACCAGGAGCCCAGGGCTGCTTTTAGGTGTCCATATGAGTGGCAAGGGCCCAAACCCTTGGGCCACCTTCTACTGCTTTCTCAGGCCATAAACAGGGAACTAGACTGGAAGTAGAACAGCCACAACATAAACTGTAACCCATGCGGGATGCTGCTATCACAAGCAGCAACCTTACTGCTGTGCCACAATGTCTGCCTCTACCTGAAGTTCAGGACACTGCTCAGGGTCATTGTAGCAGAAGGTCCCAACATGGCTGAACGACTGGTCCCCTTGTTTCTATATGTTTCAAGTGCTGTAAGTGCAAATCTCATTAGATGCAAGAAAAAAGAACAATGTCTGGCAGTGGGAGACTCACGTAACTTCTCACAAAGATCTTGATAAAGCTAGCTGGTGAACCCATGGTGGCTTTTGCTGTGTTTCGTCAAGCTTTTGTCCCTAGTTATTGTCCATACTAACACATGGTAAGAGCAACAACCTTTCATATATGGAAGTTGAAATTATGTTCCTTAAGTAATGAATTTTTCCAGCCCTGACTGACTCACCAATGGGGAATGTACTGAGCCTTGGGGCCCACCTTCATAAAATGAAGAATTCGATACATTTCCACACTAAAGGACATTAAGAAATGAACTTTTTTCCCCTCTTCCTAATATTTGTTTTTTCACAATATTTGCTTCTTCATACAATGACAGATTTGACAAGATAGAAGATAGATAAGAAGAAAGACTTCAGGGTGTGGCAACCAAAAATTTACTGGGGTTTTCAAGTTTTTTTCTTAAAAAGCATCTATTTTCAAACTTACAGTGTTTAATTCTTCAAAAACTTATGGAGTTCACCAAGACAACTGTCACTTGTCCCTCTCTCTTGATCTCACTGAACTGTGATGACAACTCAAAACCTAAAAGACATTTGTTTTTATGTGTAAGGTTCAGACACATGGACAAATTTCTAAAGGTTTGGAATTAGAATCTAGAGATGTCCCTAGGGGGATAGCAAATGAGAGTAAGTCTGACAACAGCCCATGTCAGCAGTCAGAATCACCTAAGAAACCCATAAAAAACATGAAATAAAATAACCCCTAAGGACCTTGAAGCTGCAATGAGTTATTAAATTCATTCACCAGATGAACAGCAATGACAAAGTCTGACAATACCAGTTATTGGCGAGGATATAAAGTCACAGCAAGGAACACTAATACATCACCAGTGGAAGAGCATAAATTGGTGCAACTATTTTGGAAAATGGATTGGCATTACCTAATGAAATGGAAGATGCTCTGACACTATCGCCTTGCAATTCTCCTCTTAGCTATATGTTCTAAGAAACGCTTGCACAAGTGCACCAACAGATATGAGTAAAAAATGGTTACAGAAGTGTCATTGATAAAAGCAAAAACCTGGAAAGAACCCAAATGTCAAATAACAGAACAGATAAATTGCAGTATTTTCATGCAATGAATTCAATACAGAGCTAGTACAAATAAATCATGGTTACACGAACACAATATGGACAAATCACAAAACAAGAGTAAGATTCCATTTGTATGAGAGGCTACAAACATGAAAACCTAACAAATGTGTGATCTTGGGATATTATACATAAGCGGAAAGATGAGGAAGAAAAGCAAATTAATTATTAGCACATAATGCAGGACAGAAATCATCTCTGAGAGAAATGTATGATCCAGCTAAGAGACAGGTGACTGCAAAGGGGTGATGTTGTTGGGATTCTTCAGTTTGGTTGCAAGAACAGAAATGTTGGGTTTCCTAAAATCTTCAAACCATGTATGTGCGATATATCTACATTTTTAACATGCTGTTTCAGAATGATATTTTAAAATATGCCAATTCCTAAGCTCTATCTAAATTTATTTCATCAGAATCTCAGGTGATAGCAGCCTAGACACTATTTATGTGTAATTTCTGAAGCATTATTGGTTCATCAGCTAGTAACCTACACACACACACATACACACACCCCACAGAGTACTCAGGTGAAAGCAATTTAAAACATAGATCAAATTCAAGCAATCTCAAGAGAGTCATACAAACAGAAAAGTTCAGCCCAGGAATGTGGAAGCGAAAAGTGTCTTGCAGCTCTATTGCTGTGACAGAGTTCAAGGTTTATGTATAATGCAAGCCTGAGAGCATTACTTATTTCTGTACTACTTCCAACCTCTCCCATCAGCTTACCTAGCCCTGTTTCTGCCAGACTCCCTGGCTGGATGAGCCTGACAAAATTTTCAAGAACTTGTCTGCAAAGCAGATCGTGCTAATTGTGTTGCTACAAAGCAGAAACACTGATGCGGAAGTCTGCCCTTTCTAGGACTCGTCACAACAGGCATGAAGACTTGCACCCCTCAGTACAAACTGTCTGCTCTTGGGCCAGTCACTCCCCTTTGCTGAGTTCTAGCTTGCTCACTTGCCCTGCCTCCCTTGCAAAATCCAAACCCTGTGAGACATTGTAGGTGGAAGTGCTTTGTGAACTTAAATAATCACTGTGAATGTCCCGTACACCCAGTACCATTTCAGTTATTACTTGTTCCCAGAATCAAGAAACAAAGTTGTCAATTCTGGGCCAGGAGTTTTCTGGGTGAGAGGAACTGGTAACCCTGAGGATTGGTTTGGAGAGACCTGAAGGCTAGGCTGGGTTTAGTGCTTGCACACCTCTCTTTAAAAATTGTGAATATTGAACAAATACCCACTATTTATTCTGAGCTTTCCTTTTGCAGGCCCTGATAATTCAGACAAAGATGTTCATAAACATCGGACAACTGGAAACATCATGCAAAAAAACATGCAGGTTAAATATTCATGAAGGGCTTTGAAATAAACATTTAGTCTGACTCCACAGTATCTTCCAAAGTATGGTTGCTAGATTTTGGTGAATAAAAATGCAGGACATCCAATTACATTAGAATTTTGGAGTATAATTAGAGTAGCTTTTAGTATAAGTATATTCCAACTAATGCATGAGACATACTTATACCAGAAACATCATCTGTTGTTCATCTAAAATTCAAATGCTTGTATTTGATGTGGCATCCCCAATCCTCAGAGACAGGCAGGTCAGCACTTTCTCCTATGTCTTACTATGGAAAATCTTCATTGAAGACAGTTATGAAATCATATTTTGTGACTTAGCCAGAGTAAAAGGATACAGTGACCTACACATTGGATTTGCATCCTGCCTTTCTTTGCATAGTCCCCAAAGCCACAGGGAGGCACAGATACTGAAAATAGGTTTCAAGGCAAACAAAGCAGATCAAGGATAGACAAGTGTCATCATCTCACGTAGGAATAGGCACATCCAGCCTGGATCCTGGCCCATCCAGTACCCTTACCTCTGGGCATGTCCTTGGCGCGCTCTGCCTCGGGTCCATCCAGAAAGTCCATCTGGGATGCCTCCTCAGGTGGTACACGGCGCCACGACCAGCTCTGGTTCCCGCGGTCATGCAGGGGAGGGAAGTACTCCAGCTCGCAGGGGAAATCAAAGCTGCACTCCAAACCTGCAATGACATCCCAGAGTCAGCAGTACAAACCGCCTCGCGGTGGGGTTTCCTCTGAGCATGCGGGCTGGCCTGCAGATCCTTCACAATCTCACCCTGTCCTGCAGAAGCCAGGGCTGGGCTCTGAATGAGGGAAGCGCAGGGAAAGAGGGAGATGGAACCTTCCTCTCTCTGGCATTGTGACGGTGTCTGCACACAACGTGGGGGGAAAGAAGGAAGCCAATGTGTCAGACGGTGAGAAGCTTGACAGCCTGTAATACAAAGAGGGCCCGAGTGCCAGTGGCTAGAGCCCAAGGGAGAGATCAGATGGTGCTAAATTTGAATTCTGCTATGCCATGTACCAGTCAGGTGACAGCTGAGCAGGGGCTCCACATTTCCTCCTCTGGGCCCTGGGTGGTGCTAACCTCTCTCTGAGGAATTTGGTGTAGGAAGACCTGGCAGCAGAACTTGTTTTCCTATGTAGCTGGTGCTCAGGGGACATCCTAGGCAGGCCCTGCTCTGAGACACAAAGATCGAAAGAAACTCAGGATTACCTCCTAGTCAGCTCTGTGAGTTTTCCCTTTTGCCCCACCCCCTCCAGGTAAGAGGGTCCAGGCTATGGTAATTAATCAGGGTTTATTCTGTCTTGGGGAGGGACTGGGCACTACACTGGTCACTCAGCAGCTCCTTTTCCTTCTTTTCTCACTGTCTATCATACCACACCCCTTCCCCCTCCCTTTCCGCCACAGCTGAATCACCTTGCACATGTGAGGCTGTCAAAGCTCACTGAGGCAGTAACAGAGACGGGCTGAAAGGTCCGGCATCTGGCCACTTCTCGCTTGTTCCCTTGCCTTCAGCCATGGAGGATATGAAAGAGGCCCTGGTGTGAAGGACAGGGAATCTGGGGAATTCAGCTGGGTTCAAGCTTTGGCCAGTTGAGTTCTTATGTGTACATTTCGAATTCCTAAACTGTACAACAGATTATAGACAATCCCAGAAACAGGTTCCAGCTCTGCTGCTGACATGCTGGTGACCTTGAGTAGGTCCTTTATCCACGGTGGGCCTCACGTTCTTCGCACATAAAATCAAGACCAGATGTTTTCTGAAGTTCCTTGTTGGCTTCACTTGCTTAAGATTCTAAAGTCTGCTCTCAGAAGGGTCACAGTGAAATTGATACATTAATCTGTATGCCGGTGTTAATGGGTGCTCATCCCCAATTAGCACTTGTGCTTTTTAACAGTTGCTTCTGGGGCCACTACTATCTTAACCTCCAAGACAACTCTGGAGCTGGGAATTGCAGAATGCAACAGAGAAGTGGCACTGACTCTAGCCCAGCTGCCAGTCACAGGACGGTCCTTTAATCACAGCCATAAGCAGCTGGCCCTGCCCTGGAGTGGGAGTAAAAGAGTTCCCTTTGACACAAGCCAAACTATCTGAGTTCTCGAGAAGAGAAAAAAAAAATCCTTCAATTACATTTCTAAGAATTATCTTTTGGTTTCTCAGCTGGTAGAGATTCATGTTCCCCAGCTGCTCTCCAGGAACTGCCTTCCTCTGGTCTTAGGTTAATAGCACTCGCCCTTTCATGATTCAGACAATTCACCTTTCCAATGGCAAGCTGAATCAATGGGAGATCTCACTTGGTCTACATTGATAATGATTCTTGTGGCCTACATATTTTGCCAGCCTTGAAGACTTTCTACCTGCCTATGGGGATTAGATTGGTGCCCAGGAACTATGGGCTGCCTTTACGATTTACTTGCCAGACATCTATTTTTGACACTAGAACGCAAAAAGAAAACAGGTTAAACATCACTCCTCTGGAGACAGCTGGAGAGGCTACACGTACTGGTGACATGAACGCATTTGAGGACAGGAGACTCCAGCACCTGCTCCACGCCTACTCCATATTACACTACAGTGCCTTTACCGAAGCTTCAAGTCCTATGATACTCTGCGTCCAGATTATTCTCCCCTAATTGAAGATGTCCTATTTCTATTTCAGGCATAGTGTGGTATGCCATCTCAGTTACTGCCTGGCACATGTGCCCTGGGAGAGTACTGAACAAACAGACCACAGAGCACACAGTTCCAGCACTGCGCATCATCGACACTGGGACTTTTGCGCTCGAGAGAGGATGGATAATTGTCTGTGTTCAGACCAGACCCTGTGTGGTGAAACAGGCCGTGTGAACGCCTGATCACACGAGTGTGTTTTAAGTCTCGCTCCAAAGTGGCTTCCCTTTAACTGTCGAAGCTATCCTCTCTAACTTCAAACAGGAATAAAGTTAACATTACTGCTCATTTTGGGTAATACTGAATTGGACTTTTCAATATTCTGATTTAATTTCTTTTCAAACATGAGGAACAAGCTTTTTCTCTTAAGCTATTCTCTGTACATTATGGGCTCTCAATACTACTGAGGAGTCATTTTCTATGACATTCCCAACAAAGCATCATTTTCCTTGGATCTTTTCTACAGTCCTACTCCCAGGATGCTTCATCACTGTCTCCTGTTAACCCTCTTTCGACTCAGAGCCTGTGAAGTCAGTTTTGTAGGGTCTGCTTTACGGATGGGACTCAGAGGGACCAAGGATCGCCAGGCAGTATTTGGCTGTAAGCAATACACTTGCAGCAAATCAGGGAAAGTAAAATTTACCAGCCCCTCCCAGATCCCTGTGCAAGATGTGTGTCTTATGTTATTGTATTTGATCTACAGAACAACAGTGCGAAGTGGATAGTATGTTTTCTCTATAGATGAAGAAACTGAGGCCCAAAATGTTGAAATGTATTTACCCAAAAATGAAAGAGACTGCCCTGATTGCAGAGAAGAATGAGATCCAGGGTTGGCAGATGCTGCAGGTCCAGTGTTTTTAACATTAATCCACAGCCTCAGAATCTTTGCCTAGGATTAACAAATTAAGTAACACCTGAGAAATCTACAAAGAATCCTAACTCAGTTATTCTTAGTTCCAAAGTTTGCAAACTTTTCATGTTTGCAAAGCCTTCTCCACTACCATTAGCAGATGAATCTGTCTTTTTTTTTTCCAGAGACAGATTCATTTTGCAAATGAGTGACTATGACCTTCAGACGGATTCAGAGATCTCAATCTTTACTGTCTGCACTCCTCTGGGCTCAGGAGAGCCCTTGAAAAACAGTAATCAGGAAAGGCCTCAGAACCAGTGGATCACATAGTGAAAAACCACTGCTCCCCTTTTCTTGTCAAGTTCATCAAGAAAGAAGGATAACGGAATCTTCTAGAAATGGTTTGCCTCCTGTCAGCATCAGGGTTTTCTCTCATGTTTCTAGATTTCCGTTGTGCTTCTTGGGCAGGGCTAAAAGTCCAGGGAAAGGACTGAGGGTGGGCTAAGCAAGGTTGCTATGACCATCATGATGTATTCTTCTTCATAAGGGATTCATAAGGGCGTTCATTCAACCAAATTCTGTCACAGGATCTGCCTCAGAAATCAGAATTATCAGGCTTGTCACTAGTTTAAAATTTGGCAGTATGATTGTGATATTGTCTAGGGGTTATTTACTGCCAAAAAAAACCGCCTTTCTAGTCTTTGATTATCATGGTTGAATATTCAATTGTCAGGATTCAGAAAATCTGACATTGGGCCTGCCTGTCCTTACTTGTTGAATGGTAGTCTCTATGGTCTTAACTGACCCCATACTCTTTTCCTATACATCTACACCCATGCGTCTTACTCATTAAGTGACCTTATACCACCATGACTGTTGCACGGGAATGTAGCACGAGCGATGTGGCTCCAGTTGTGGCACAGGTCAGCTTTGAAACATGAGGCACTTGCTCTTGCACAGGGGTAAAGATTAACTTCCTAGGACTGCTGAAGGGACTTGAGGTGACAATGCATGTGCTTGCGGTGGCGAAATTCCCAATGGACATTGCTTCAGAATTGGCAAGCTGTACCTTTCTGAATAATTTCCTGCTCTCGTGAGAAATGGTACTTAGTATGAGAGAGGAGAGGGAAGAGGACCATTTCCTTAGCATGTCAGTCAAAGACTGCTAGAAATTGAACGACATTTGAGGTCAACCATTTCTCCCAATGGACAGACCAGAAACTTAAGACCCAGGCTAAGGAAAAGACCCACTCAGAGTCCTATCATTGGTCACAGTGTGGAGGGCTTTCAAAATCCTTTCCACCTCTCCTGAGAGCATCTGGCCTGAGCTGGACTGAATGTCACAGTCACTGAGCCACCAGGTTTCATTTCTTCAGGCATAGTGGCACATCCAATTGAGCCATGGCAGTCGCACGCGCCAATGTATTCCTGCCAAGTCTGACTTACATATTCAGAAAAGAACCACATGAAGCATTGTGCATATGTGGCAATTCTTTTACAATTGTCTGTATCAGAAGTTATGTTTCATTATACAGAGCCCTAGAAGCCAGCATTCTCTAAGCACTGTGAGGCCTTATGAACTGAACCATACCCAGCTGAAGAAAATGCCCTCAATGGCTACCAATCTTTCAACCTGAGTTGGGATCTCCTTTTTTCAAGCAGTTTTTGAGTACTTCAGAAATGCAGTCCTTAGAAATCACTAAGAACCTCTGAGGGCTACTTGGGTTGCAGAGACTGATGCCAGAGACATGATGGGGCTTACTGAAGGATGTGGAGTGGGGGAGGAGCTGCAGAGCTGGTCCTCAGATCTAGCTTCCAATTGTGTATTTTTATTATTAGAATTTTCAACTGAATTTACAGCTAGCAAATGAGCAACAATGCCTTAAACAAACAGAATAGTTCTCAAAAATCCAGACTATGTGTTTCCTGGAATAAGCTGGCAAAAAAACATCCACGGCTGGATTTCAAATATCTCCCCATAATTGGATGGCTCTGCTAATCTCTAATAAAGCTCTCTGGGTTCCCTGATCCGAGATGTTCTCTTCTGCCAACAAGCTATTTTTTGATGGTTGTTGGAAGCTCTCTGATGGTGAGCAGATCTGTTCACAGGCCAGAAGCCACAATGGACCAGGAGTGAAGGGGAAATATCCACCAGAGAATTCTTGGAAAGCCTCCCAGTGCTGGGCCAATTAGCCTTGTGCTTTTGGGCAATTCATTTAGTCACCTGAGTCTTGGTTTCCTCATGTATAAATCAGGCAGAAATTACAACACTAATGATGATGATGATGAAGAAAAAGAAACTGTATGTGCTATGACCATCAACAAGTAATGTATATGGACATACTTTCTTAACTATGAGTTCCTATACACATAGATGTCCTTGTAGAGTTGGCCCTGGGATGCAGATACCTCACTCTGTCTCCCTGGGCCTCACCTGTACTACCTGGAACCTAGGGATGGGCCCTACTTGATCTTGGAGGCCACAAGAAAATGATGACTAGAATAGATGTCCTTCTCTTTCTGGCTTTACATCAACACTTCATGGCAATAGAGGAGGCCGTGTGGTGGCATGTATCATTCACCAGGTCAGGCTGTGCAAGCAAAAAGCTTAGCTCTGTTATGGGCCAACTGCATATCTTGGGACAAATTGCTTAACATTCTCATGACTTAATTCTTCATCTATAAAATAGAGATTAAAGCAGGGACCACCTCATGGAATGGCAAGCAATCATAAATGCAATAGTGTACACTGAGCACCATGTGCAGTGACTTACACATTGCCTGGTCTTACTGAATGATGGTCATCGTCATCTTCATTTGTCCCAGGGATGAACAATGGCAAAGGAGACATGATTCTAGCACTGACAGTAGAAAACTTTGCCTGTAACAATCCATGTTGAATCCAGAGGAATAGAAACCAAAGCATGACCAGGAAATGTGCATTCCTTCCTGAGATTTCCCTTCTAAGGACACTGACCAAACTTCCTTTTGGATGGCTAACTAGACTGGGCCCTGTGACGTAATCGAAGCAAGTCATGTAACCTTCCTAGATCTGTTTCCTCATCTCAAAAATGAAGTGGTAGAATAAAATCATTCTCAGTTCTTTCCCACTTTTGTCATGCAGAGACTGATTGCCTTATGTTGGCATGAGGCCAAAAACAAGCTCTTTAATGTGGTCCCAGGCAGCTGATCAGCAGCAACCCCCAAGTCCTGACTTTCGGCCCTGGCTGATGATTTAGTGACTGTTATGCCCCCTTCCAGGAATATCTCAGAAAGGAACACTTAAGCCCACCTTTGATATTAATCCTCCAGCTGCTACCAACATCTGGTCACTACCTATCAAATGGGCCCTGGTCTGTCCCTACCCACAACCACTAACCATTTGTCACGGAGACCCTGAACTTGAACTCATTTTCTTCTGTCCCACCAGCCTGTTCCCTGGAACGCATCTGGGAACCAATCATCCAGTTCAAGAGATCTGTTCAGCTCACTTACAATCAAGCTGCAGCCAGGAAGGGTTGAGTCTCCCTCAATCAATCAATCAATCAATCAACCAACTACATAAACACAACCTCAGAAGTGGTGTGCACCAATGGTGGCAGTCAGCCACAAATATTTAATTTTTATTTTTTATTATCTGTAGTTATTAGAACAGTACAGGTAGTAAAAATATTCTGCTCTTAATTACAGAACAAAAAAATAAAAGTAACTACAATTGCAAACATTCTGAAGTTGGTAGTTTCTTCATTGGGCAAACTGAGACACAGGAGAATGAAGAAAATTGGCCAAGATGGCACAGCCTTGGAGCTGGAGTACCAAGAATAGGCAGATACCATAAGGCCATGGGGTAGAGAGCAAGGAACATTTTTTCTGCCTGAAAAGACCAGGGACTCCCAGAAGATACAATATGCAGACTCTGTCTTACAGATAGGGCAAAGATTTGGCTGGGATGTTTGCTGAGAACAGAAGGGGGAATAAGATTATTCCAGGCAGATGGGGAACCAATATCAATCTAGTATAATTGTATGAGTTTCGAAGCTGTAAAGCCTGGGAGGGTATCATGATTAAAGGTAATTAATAATAATAATAATAACTTTAAAGAAAAATACTTTGTAGTTTCAAAGAGTAAAATAGGGATTAAAAGAGTTTTAAGGAAAAACCTTTAATAAATAGGGTGATACAATCAAAACCCATGCCATGGGCGCGCCATGGGAAGTGATCTCATTTCTTTGAAAAGCATGACTGAAGTGCCTGTGTAGGAGCAAATGCACACATTGTCTCATAGCCTCACAAGAATCGCAGCAATTAGGATTTAAGAACTTTCCTATTTTAAATATGACAGAAACAAAGAAAGTGAGTACTGACTAAAGGTAATGAAAGTCACAAGAATCAGAATTAAAACTTAATTACACCTCCACATACCCAAATTACGTGTGTTTCCCATGTTTTGTGCCCTGCCTTCAGTCACAGGCTAGAAGTACAACTGCTCAAATGTTTCAAGGATGATTTCAACTAGCAAAGCAGAGATGAACTAAAGCCAGCCATTCCCAGCCGGCCCAGTGGTGACCTCCAACATCTTGGTTTAAAAATTCTCTCCAGACAAATAAGAGGGAACTAGACAGTCTGCCATGGGTTCATTCACACCAGGCAGATGTATACAGTCTTTGGGAAAGCACAAATTTTCTGGGATGGTGGAAGCCCAGAGTGTTCAAATGATGAGATAAGTAAAACAATCTACAGGACTAATGTGAACAAATATTTGGTGAGCTTAGATATGGATAGCACTATGACCCATCACCTGTGCCTCTAGGTCTTAGGTCTGCCAAGCAGAGGGTTTGATCTGCTTCATTACTAGTCCTGGGGAGAACACTGACCTCTGAGGCCTCAGTGTACTCACCTGTGAGCTGGGGCTCTCTGACCTGGCACCTGTGAGTCCTGGTAGTCCATAATTCCTAAGAATTCCTCCCAGGCCCAATTATTTTTATCATATACTCCAATGGACTGGTTAAAGTTCTGTGAATCCATAGTCTCTACTGACAGTTTCAAACATGGGAGGTTGTTCTTGACAAAACATTTCATTTTCACAGGATTTCCTCCCAATTTTCTCACTCTTGATCAGTCATGTTCCTGCATATGTTTTGGACACATGTCTTTTTACGCTGGTTAGAAGTGCTCTGTATATAATATTTCAGACGTCCCAAAGCTGTCAAAACAAAAATTCCTCAGTTCACTCATGTCTGCTGAATATGCTTTTCTAGGCTGAGAAGAGACAAAAATAAGCCTGCCTAAAGTAGTTAAAATCATAGCTTTGAATTTGAAACCAAAGTAAGTCCAGGCCAGGAATCATCCTCCCGTTAGATACACTTTTTTCCTAAGCCCAATTAATATAATTTCAGCTATGAGGGGGCTGGTGGGAACGTCCCTATCCTTTACTGAAGTAGAATTTCAGTCACGGGAAAGCTCTAGACTGGAGACTGAGAAACCTGAGTTTCTTTCTTGCTCCTCCCCAGGACTGGATACATTTGCTGAGAATGTGACTTGGTGCAAAACCTCAGGTTAAAGCATGTGGAAGGGAACAACATGTAAATCCCCTGGTCCCTAAGTGTTTGCCATACAGGAAGGATGATGAGCCAAGACCACAAATAACTGAGACAGAAGGAACATCAGAAATGTGAAATTTTGTAAAGTGACATTGCTAAACTTGCCCCATGAGAATACAGAGATAAGGTGAGCTCCACAATGTCCCAGGCCATTCTGCTTGAGAGGTTATAACATGAGCACCCGGCGCTGAGCATGAGTGCTTACTGTACAGTATCCACAAAAAGATGTTCTGTGGAGTCTGGCAGGCCCTTCTGTGCTAAAATAGAGCAAGCTTTCCTGATGGTACCAAGAGCTCATCAGCCCCACAGAGAGATGAAGGGTTTTGTCAATAGAAACCTCAAACACACAACTAGATCAGAAGAGATCTCTTATTAATAGGACTTTAACCAGGCACTTTAGAAACATAAGCAGAGTAAGTTGGTCTGTGGGGGAATTCATAGACATTGTGTATTGCCAGGGCTCATAGGTAGCGGGTCCAATAGTCCCATCTTACAGATGAGAAAACTGATGTCTCAGAGAGCTGACTGCAGTGTCGAGGGGCATCACACACATACACAAGCATGCCTGTATTTACAATGCATCCCAGATGGCTATTTTGGAGCTATTCTCTCATAAAAAGTGAAAGAGGCAAGCTAGAGTCTCTATGAGGGGTCGGGATAAAGAGCTTGCCAAGTTACGGACACTCTTTAAGTGAATGTGTGGTTGCTGTACTGGTGGCCACATGCATGGCTGATGGATGCACACGTAGAAAGATAAAAGTGATCTTCAGTATCTTCTCTATTTCTTGGTTGAGTAAATTAAATTCATACATGATTGCTTTATCAGGTGATTTGAATTATACCTGGGTTGTAAAGGAAATACAGTTAAAGTGAGGAAAATGATTTAGGTGAAAAGAAACATTGAGGAAGACCCAGGTTTTGTGAGGGTGGGCATTGCTTAATGGGCATCTTAGAGAATGCAGATGCTCAGGAAATAACTATTCTCTGTAGGAGTTTACATTTTCTCATATTTTAGGAAAGGATTATACCACCCCAGTTTTATATTTTAAAAAATCCATCTAAATTTTTTTTCTAACAAAGATTCCAAGGATGGGGTGGGTATTTTGGTGTAGTCGATTAAGCCATGGTTAGATATTCACCTCCTATCACCTATCAGAGTACTGGTTTGAGTCCCAGCTATCCCGTTTCCAATCCAGCTTCCTGCTGACATTCTGAGGAGGTATAATGGCCCCTACCACCCATGTGGGAACTCCGTACAGTTTTAGAATATAGTTCACCCTGGCACAACCTTGGACATTACAGCCATTTGGGGCGTGAGCACACAGATGGAACATGGATAGGTATCTTTTCTGTCACTTAGCCTTTCAAGTAGATGAAAACAGACACTCTAGAAATTCCAAGGAGAGAGAGATAACAGATTGAGCAAGTAGGGTTTAGGAAATCAGAATCAAGAATAACAAAACTGATCTAAGTGGGGAAAAAAATGGAATGAAAATAGAAATGGGAGAAGAGAGGAAGAAGGTAAAATGTAACGGGTATTTACTGTGGTGAGGAAAAGCTTTCTCAAACTCTGGTTCCACTTGAACTCTTGGCAGCTTCAACATCATTGATTCCTTCACATAAAAATTCTTCATTCCTTTGCAGTTTATGTGGCTACACTACCTTCTAGCTCTCGCTCTCGCTCTTGCTCTCTCTCCCTTTTTTCTCCCTCTCTCTCTCTTCTTTTCTCTGCTTACCTCTTAAATGCAACATCCTGAATTCCCTCTGGGTCTTCATCTTCCAGCCTCTAGTTTTAGCCTCAATCTCAATGTTTACGACTCGACTCTGCCTCTCCTCACCAAGGTCTGACCGTCCTCAACTAGATGTCTGGAACATTTCACAAACATAATTTCTTAAATTGTAGATCTTCATACCTTTTCTCCTCTCTATAGATATTATAGTCACCACATTTTTTTCCTTTTTTCCAAATGTTGCTCCTCTCCTATATTTCAGTTAGCAGCATCTCCATCTACTGAATAATTCAAGCTAGACCCTTCCTGAATAACAGCTAATGTCATGCTCGCCCTACATATACGATTTCTCCCAAATTCTCCTGCTGTCTTTTCTTTTTCAATGTAACTGTTTCTCCAGCCTCATCTCTCATCTACATTGGTGAGATCTCTAGAGGTGGTCCTTTCTCCTCTGTATTCCTTTGTCTTCCAGGGCATCTGAGATGTGCCTCTCTTACTACCAAGTGTCACAGGGCAGGCATGTTTACCTTACACCTGACAGCTCTTGCAAGAAAGGGAATGCATCCTATTTGTCTTTATTCCCTGACTTGTCTACAGCACACTAAGCACACAGTTGGTGTTCAATGAATGCTTATTGCTATTTTACACTCTTGTTGGAGAAACAGTAAGGTGGGGAATGATTCAGCCAGGTGGAGATGCCACAGGAATGACCCAAAAGGAGGACTTGAACTGACAGGAGCCAAAATGAGGGGTTCTTCTGCCCAGTGGCAAGACTGGAAACCAAGTCAGCAAGAGAGAACCCATGGACAGAAGACCCACTACCCACAGGTGATCCTTTCTGCTGTTGTCTGTCTCTTCCAGTTTGTGTTTCTCAATATCTTTGGCCCTTCATCTTCTCTTTCTTTCCCTTTTGCAGTGTTTTCCCACTTTTGTCTGTAACAATTCCTTCAAGTGGGTTTCTTTTTGCTTTTCTCCTCTAAATCTATGTCAGTTGATTAACCATGATCTTAATTTTATGCAACCTTTTGCATATTTGCCTTTCCCTTTTCACCTTGACAATTTGCTGAGTGACTTTATATCTCTCTGCTTCAAAGGTATATGAGCAACAGGAGCAATTTCAAACACATCTCTCCTCAAAACACTTAAGTCAACTGCTCTTTGCTGAAGTTCTGAGGACTTGGCTCCTAGGCTCCAAGGAGGCAGATGGTTCCTGATGCTGAACCTTGCATGATGGCAGCCACTGTTGCCCATTCTGGGACCCGGCCTTTTTTGGCAAATGCATTCAGAGATCTCTTGCTTATCATATTGTAAATCAGGAGAAAAGATATAGATGCATGAGGTAGGAAACAGCCTCACTGTTCAGCTCACTGGGGCAGAAATGGGAAGCAAACACACACACACAGAGATGTACAATACACCCATACACACAGACACACACACATAGACCCATACTCACACACATATTCATACACACAAAGGACCGGGGTGGTCAGGGGCAGAAGAATTGGTCATGACGCTTTCAGTCCTGACCTTATTCCATGAGGGAGTTGGAAGCTGCTTTTCACTGACTCCAGGTTCCTGAGGGCTGGAATGGCTGATCACAGCCAGCCCCATTAAATATGTAATTTCAGAAATGTGATCAAACTGACTTCCTGCCAGAGCTATGCAGCAAATCCCAGAGGGAGCTGGAAGGCCCTTTTGTTTACCAGTTTTGATTCTGTGTTAGGATGAATTTTTTTGAGCAATATATTTAATTTACTCAGTCTTTTCAATCAAAAAAAATTGATACATTAACAGGATGGGTGATGGGTTGGGGTGACTGTGGGAGGGAAAGTGATTAAGAAGTCTAATTTTTCTTTCCACAAGCACCAACCCCTTAATTGGATAGGTCCTCATGGACTGGAAATGGACAAAGTTTTAACAGAACTTTTATTCAAAGTACAACAATGGTCTTGTTGTGCTTGGACGTTGGGACATTGGGACGTTGGAAGAAATATTTTCTTTTCTGGGAGAAAATGTTCTGCACATTGTGGGGGATGGTAGGATCTGAAGGTCTGTATCCCTTTCTTAGTGCTGCCATAACAAAATACCACTAACTGGGTGGCTTATAGCAACAGAAATGCATTCTTCCACAGACATAGAAGCCAGAAGTTCAAACTCAAAGTGCTGGCAGGGCCCTGCTCCTCCAAACTTCTGAAGGTGAATCTAACCCTTGCTATGTTTTGAATTCTAATATTGCCAGCAATCTTTGCTGTTCTTCAGCTTGTAGACACTTTGTTCTGACTCCATGGTCACACAGTTTACCCTATCTCAGCTTGCTTTCCTTTTAAAATTATTATTTATTTGAAAGAGTTATAGAGAGAGAGGGAAAGACAGAAAGAGATCTCCCACCCTCTAGTACTCTCCCAATGTGGCCACAGCAGCCAGTGTCAAACCAGGTCAAATCAGGGACCAGGAACTTCATCCAGGTTTCCCATGTAGGTGGTAGGAACCCAAGCACTTGGGCCATCTTCCATTGCATTTTGTAGGCCATTAATAGGGAGCCAGGACACAAACTGGTGTCAATATGAGATGCCAACCTTACAAATGGCAGCTTTATCCATGACAGCACAACACTGGCCACTATTTACCCTTTTTATAACAATCAGTTATATTGGGTTAGGGACGACACTAATTTTTGTTTGATTACTTCTACAGAGATTGTATTTCCAAATAAGGTTATAGTCACAGGAACAGAGGTTGGGGTTAGAGCTTTAACACTTATCTTTTGGGAGGATACAAACATAGGGCCATTATTCTAAAGAAGGAAAGAAGGGATGAGAACAAAGATAAAACTACCTACAGTAGCAAGGTATCTATGCCCATGTTTAAGAGGTAGATCACCTGCTGTGGGAGAGTCACAGCTTAGGGACTTCAACTTATGGGATTTTTTTTAAGATTTATTTTATTTTTTATTGGAAAGTCAGATATACAGAGAGGAGGAGGAGAGAGAGAGGAAGATCTTTTGTCCAATGATTCACTCCCCAAGTAACTGCAATGACCAGAATTGAGTCAATCCAAAGCCAGGGCCAGGAGCCTCTTTCCGGTCTCCCACGTGGGTGCAGTGTCCCATGGCTTTGGACTGTCCTCAACTGCTTTCTCAGGACACAAGCAGGGAGCTGGATGGGAAGTGGGGCTGCCAGGATCCGAACTGGTGCTCATATGGGATCCCAGCACATTCAAGGTGAGGACTTAAGCTGCTAGGACATATCGCCAGGCCTGAGCTTGTGTTTTAAGTGAATGATCAGACTAGTGTATAAGACCATGAGTTGAGGGCCCAGTGTGGTAGCTTAGCGGCTAAAGTCCTCACCTTGTATGTGCAAGGATCCCATATGGGCACTGGTTCAAGTTCAACCAGCCCTGCTTCCCATCCAGTTCCCTGATTGTGGTCTGGGAAAGCAGTGGAGGATGGCCCAAAGCCTTGGGACACTGTACCCACGTGGGAGACCCAGAAGAGGATCTGGGTTCCTAGCTTTGGATTGGCGTAGCACCAGCAGTTGCGGTCACTTGGGGAGTGAATCATCAGATGGAAGATATTTCTCTCTGTCTCTCCTCCTCTTTGTATATATCTGACTTTGCAAAAGAATAAATAAATCTTAAAAAAAAAAAAGACAAGCTTATCTAAGAAGTGAAAGTGAGGAGTTCATCTTTGAAATTACTTTGTGATATAACAGTGCTCAAACTGGAGTCAGAAAGTCTTAGTTCATTCTTTTCTAACTGCTCACTTGTTCTACAACTTGAGAGTACATTAATAAATTCCTTTGGCTTTTAATTTAAATTTCTGCAAAAATGAGATATAAAATAATTTCCACCTGCCACAATTTTTAATGCAGCCTGAGTGAGAAAAAAATGCATGTGAAAGAAGTTTTTGAAAGTATCACACTAAACAAAATTTTTGATTTCCTTTCTCCTGCTCATATTGGCCAGGGCTTTTGGCCATTCTGTTTAAAATGCTGGTCTGGTACTCCCTATGCCAGGAGTGAGATGGTATGCAGGCGAACTGGGACCATACCTCAGCATCTCTGGCTCTAGAACTCAAGGTGATCTTCACTCCCTTACAGAATCCCCAGGGACCTCCACCTCTCATCCATGTATGCTCCCCAATGGACAGAACGTCATCTCAGCCAGTACAGCCCAATCCTTCAGTCAGGCCTGTAATTCTACAGACGTCAAAGCTGATGACAAAAGGAAAACCAAACACAAATACTTCTTTAGATGTTCTCCCCCTTTCAAAGCCTTTGGGGGAGGCGTGCACTACTTCTGGTTGTTGATGGAATTAGCTTGTTCTCATCACTGAAGACAGGCAAGAAAGAGCTGCAATTGGACACTAGATGCCACAAGAGGGACTATATTTTATATAACATTAAAGGCCCCAACATAAATTAGAAGAAATATGGGGACCCTTCAAAAAGGTAGGTCAAACTTTTTCCTCAAGCACATAATTACAGGCTGGGGGTGAGTAAATCTTATTAGCTTCTCTCCACTTCGTCTCTTCGTCTCATAAAACACTGCTACGAAGAAAGCCACATTTAATTCAAGACCAGACAGCCTGTGTGAGAGAGGACTGGTCCCCCCCCCCCACTGTCCATCATGACATCTGCTTTCACTGTCCTCCAGCCACCTGCCCCAACCAGAATGCAGGTGAAGCCAGCTGGCCATGCAGGAAGCCCCACAGTGGCCCTGCTGAGACTTGGTGACTCCTCCCTGCTGGGAAAACTATCCCTTCAGGCAGTGATTTTTCCAGTGAAATTTCTCTGCCCAAGTTTGAGGTCTTAAAATTAATGAAGTTGTTAACATTTCTTAAAATGTCTTTCTTGGCAGATGAAAGGTACAGATTTATCACCCATGGGTCTGCCAGTCTCTCTGGTTCATGGACATGAAGGCTGAGTCCCCACAAGCATTCCTAAGTCGTGGCCTTACCTCTGTCATCATTTACTCTGCATTGGGTTGCAGTGTGAGTCCTTAACACGGAGCTTGGTCCCCAGGGCACACTCTTCATGGAAATGGACCAGCTTCCTACAGCAGTGTTTCTCTAAGCTCTGAGAGGCAGAATCACATCTTGTACTTTCATCAACTTCTGCATTTGGCACTGGGCCAGGCACACAGGATGGGGGCAGGGCGGGGGCAGGGCAGGGGCAGGAAGGTTCTTCATAGGTCTCAATTGAATTAACTGTGGCAGGAAGGTAAACAGGATTACCTCAACTCTCAGCCGGGGGCCATCAACAGGGAGTCAGTTCTGGTCCTCATAAACCAGTAGCAGTGGTGCTCATGTTGGTGCCCGCATCTAACATTTGGGCAACAACTAGTCAATGGTGTGTGTCGTCACCACTACCAACAAGGGAAACCATAAGGAGTCTAGGCTACATGGAGAATCTGAAAAGGATCTTGAGAAACATCCAATCTACCTCTTTGTTTCAAAACACATCACTCCACTCTCATTTTACAGATGAGGAAAGCACAGCTCAGAAAAGGCACATGGGTTTATAGGGTTAGGCCTTGGGTAGGTAGAAGTTTAACAAGGTCCAACGGTTTTCCCTTTTCAACATGCAATATCCTTTAAGGCACTCTACAAGGAACAAATAGTTATTCTGTTTGGCACACAACAGTTAGACCTACTTTTGGGGACTTACTGCAGCTTAGAAAAGTTGCTCTCTTGTGGAGATGCTGACTTTAAGAGCAAACTCAAAAGTTATCTGATTACCAGCTGTATCACAAATTTGGTTACAAAACATTAAAAACACAAAGGACCAGAGTTCAATTATTTACAAATATTTGCCTTTATGATAAGATGACACTCAGTACCAGGCTTACATAAAATCAAGTCGTATGTCTTATCTGAAATCTCCTAACAATTGTCATTCTTCTTTCCCACTGGTGATGCTGAGGAGTGCTGGGAAATATTACAGCACAAAGTATAATTCTATCTGCCCTCAGGATTTTGGTACATTTATATTCTTTTTTTTCATATTTATTAAAAATTCAAATACAGAAATAAAAACACAATATTTATATTCTTAAGTTTGAAATGAGAGGTACCATTAACATGAACTAAGACTGACTGTATTACAGACGAAGGACAGCCGGCTTTGGATCAGAAGCTTTTCTACCTTGAATGGAACATCTCAATTAGGTGTGTTCTGAATAGTTCAGCTCCAAGGGCAGAGACTGAAGAGCAGGAATAGATAAACATGCCCAGGAGGGGATCTAGAACTCACTTAATTCAATCAGGTGGGATGAGACCATTCCATCTTTAGATCTTTAGAGACTTTCTGCATTCACTCATCATATACAGGTCTTTGTGTCTTCCATGGGGTGAGATCAAGTGGGCATCCAACCCACATGCCTACAGGGTGCTTCATACAGGAGTTCCAGAGAAAGAAAACCATTTGCCTGGAAATGCATCCACTCTCCTTCATACCTATTCTTCCCACTACCATGGCACAGCTGCTAGGAACTGTCAGGATGAACAGTGGCAGTAAGGAATCCTACACCATATGGAAATGGCCTTCTGAAGTTTCCAGGACTGGACTTGCTGGGCTGAGAAAAACCAAACCCAAGGGAAGACTTTTGACTTTGTAGCTAGAGAACCCACTCTGCTAAATATAGTTTTTTTCTTTTTTCTTAAGATTTATTTATCTTAAATTATGTAGACTTATAGAGAAAAACAGACAGAAGATCCTCTATCTACTGTCTCACTCCCCAAAGAGGAACTGAGCCAATCTGAAGCCAGGAACCAGGAGCTTCTTCCCACATGGGTGAAACGTCCCAAGGCTTTGAGCCCTCCTCCACTATTTTCACAGGCCATACCAGAGAGCTGCAGTGGAAGTGGTGCAACATAGACACCAAACAGTGCCCATTTGGGATGCTAGAGCTTGTGAAGGAGGAGATTTCATCTACTGAGCCACAGTACCAGCACTGAAACTCAGTTGCTTCACCTATAAAAACAGAAGGGGATCTCCTTATTTCAGAGACTACTGTAGAACCAAATTCACTGACATAACACTGAAGAACACGAGTGGCAAACTGTATGCAGGTGTAAGGCAGCCAAGGGACACTGGAAGATCTGTGACTCTAATAATACCCCCTCCCAAAAGATCATTACTGGTAGAAACACTGTAGGCTACAACCTTACGCAAAATGCAAATACACACCACATCTGATTATTGATAAAGTGATGCTGGGAATTCCTTACACCCTAATGGCTGGGGGATGGGACATTGTGGGAACAAAGCTCTTGGCCTCTTCCAGGATACAGAGTGCAGCGGGACTGGCATGGGGAGAATGGTCTGGCAGTATGAGGCACCACTTAGAGACAGAGGGAACACCACATTTTTTTTTTTGCATTTATGAAACTGAGGGACGACTAGAGTACATTCACCATGAACTTAAATCCACAGAGCTTCTTTCACGATGAGATAGTGACACATATCACAAATATCTGTCAAAAATGTACTCACCATATCGGCTTCGATGAGACAGGAAAGGGAAGGAATCTTTCATTGTCCAGGTCAGATTCCACGAGAAGTAGTCGGGAGGAAGAGAAGGCATGTGTGTTGGTGATTCCAAGGAGCTGGGACCTGGACAGACAGACAAAGAAGAGAACACTTACCCATGTGCTGTCATTCAATTTCAGTCACAAAGTTCACAAGGTGTTTTTATGACTTCCATTGGAAAGATACAGAAAAAAACAACTGTGCCAGTAGCAGATAGAGTTGACACTGCATCCGTGATGCACATTCTCTTTCTTTTTTTTTTTTAAAGATTTATTTACTTTTATTACAAAGTCAGATATACAGAGAGGAGGAGAGACAGAGAGGAAGATCTTCCATCCAATGATTCACTCCCCCAGTGAGCAAAACGGCCAGTGCTGCACCGATCTGAAACCGGGAACCAGGAACCTCTTCCAGGTAGCCCACACGGGTGCAGGGTCCCAAAGCCTTGGGCTGTCCTCGACTGCTTTCCCAGGCCACAAGCAGGGAGCTGCTGGGATTAGAACCGGTGCCCATATGGGATCCCGGTGCGTTCAAGGCGAGGACTTTAGCTGCTAGGCCACTGCGCCGGGCCCCACATTCTCTTTCAATGTCAGCCAGATTTAAAAGTCTAAACACTGTGGCCAAGGCCAGGCTGAGGATCTCTGGAAGATGAACTCGAAGCCAGATGACTGAACGGCTTGGTCTAATAGCTCTAGCCACATTCTATTCTGCACATAAGAATTTGTGCTACTCTATGGAGAACTTAGATTCATCTTGTCCAAATAATGTCTCCATCTCTACATTTAGACTTGCAACTTTATCCAATGTTGTTGGCTTGGGCTATTGCCTTATCAATGAGAGGGTTGAAATTGCACTCACAAGTTATGAATGCTGACAATTATGTTATTGTCAGGAGCAAAAAGGCAAGGTGATGGGTTTTCCCATATCTAAGAGGCCAGACAGCCACAAAGGATTAATGCTTCTGATTTGCATGAGAGAAAGAAAGGTTGAGGAAAAAGGAGCAAAGCTGCATTATTCCCTACTTTAACAGTACCTCAAGTGGGTTTTTGTGTGTTGAAAAATCATTACAATATATCTACAAATCAAATGAACCCATGCTGCATGCTGTTACACAGTTCTTCCCAGAAAATCCCCAACTCAGTCACCGTTTGCTAACAGTTTATGGCAGACAAAGCTTTTCCTGTTAAAGAGGGAGGAGTTTGAGAATTTTGCTCGATTTAGTAGACAGATGTGTAGTAAAACTGAATACAGGTGAAGGAAAAAAAGGGAACCTGGATTTCTTCAGCAACTTCCATAGATAAGGTTCTCTACTGGGTCCTTTCTCCACAGAACATTACATGATATGCACAGTGACTCTCTGAGATAGGAATTACAATCCTCATTTTATGGATGCAATAACTGAGAATTCAGAGGGGCAAGTTACAAAATCACGAGCTGAGTCAGAGTTGCTTGGCCACAAAAAAGACCATGTTCCACCATGAGCAGTCTGACATATTCTAGCAGGAAGAGAGAGACTCTGAAAAGCAAGAGGAGGAAGAAGAAAGGAAGGAAGCAAGCAGAAGCAGCAGAAGCTCTGTTCCAGCCCTATGTGCTTGGTGGATTCTTCCACTGTCATGCCAAGCATACACTCCTCCCGGCCCTAGTCTTCTAATTCCTTTTATTATTCCTTTTAATATTGATCCTACTTCATACACCAGGGGAATCTCTGGCCTGGCCACCCAGGACAGCCCTTTGACTCCTTCCATTGTTTTCACTACAGGTGCTGTATTTTGGTTAAAGTTGAACACAAGATCATGTACAATTGGAAATAGATGAGCACTTTATGTTTTCCTTTCTAAAAAACAGAAAACGAGAATCTTCATGTGTCTGCCTACCATTGACTACAGTAGAAAGTGCTAGCTCCTGGGTACCAGAAAAGGCAGCCTTTGAGATTTTTCTCCCATATCTTATCGACAGAGATCAGAATTCAGTTGATTAGTGCTAGACCCATTTTTTTCAATATTTCTGCAAAATGGTTTAGAGATTTGAAATGCACTGAAAGAGCCCAGAAGCTATACTAGTGAGTCTGCAGAGAAAGGCCATCTCATTTCATCCTCACATTAGTTCTGTTTTATAAATGGGCAATGAGGCTCAAGGGAGTGACTGCAAGGTGATGTGGATTTTTTTAAGGTAAGGCTACACTTACCAGATTCTTAAAAATAATAGCACACGTTCTTAATGTACCTATGAGCAGGCACTGTGCTAAGTGCTTTAAATGTGTGATTTCACTTATTTCTCTTAACAACTGTGGAAAATTACTATTATTTGATCCCATTTTGCAGCTCAAGAAACTGAGGCTTCAAGAGGTTAGATGCCTTGATGGGAAGACAATCAGTATATCCCAAATCCAAACCTCTGCTCTTTCTACCATTCTGCCTGGGCCCCCACAAACTGGTACAGAGTGGTCCTCAGCTCTCGACAGGGTCTCACATGGCCCTGCAAAGCAATGGCTAACGTTGGAGGTTACCACTGTGCATGTTCCAGGACAGAGCAACATTATGAAGGGTCTGGAAGACCCTGACAACAAAGAACCTACTCTGCCTTGTAAGGATCCCTTGTGAATAAAAACTGTCATTTTTATATCTGAGTCATTGGTTTAGCTGAATTTTAAGTAATTTTGGAGTAACAGCACGACAAAACTGAAGCTGAATTTCTTGTTTCCAAGTGATGTTATCTTTGCTAGCCATTCCGTTTCAGGTTGGTATTAACTTCTTCCTAGATGCAAAAGACCAGTGGGTAGCGTTAGACTTCAGGAGGCACTTGTGAATCCGTGAGTGGGCACTGGATGGCAGGTGATATCCTGGACATAAGAGATCAAGCTGCTAGACTTCAGGAAACACAAATGAATCCATGAGTGGGCACAGGATGCCAGATGACCTTTCACCCAGATAGGGGCTAGGTAATATTTCAGGGATAATACATAAAAATATTCAAAAGAATAGTCTTTGAGTGCTGAGTCATGACCCAGGGAGGGAACATGGACATTGTTGTGGGTCATCCTTAAAGATGTTAGCTTAAAACATTTTATACCCCAAAACTCGAATAAGTCACTGGGCATCTTCAGAGTTGAAGTAGAGTTCTACCCTGTTCTTGAAGGAACTCCTGGAATTCTGGCTTCACAGAGCCCCAGTGGGGTCCTCAGAGATGGCTATGTAGAGTGACTAGCTGCCTGAGGCTAGGAAGACGAACAGAGGACTCAACATCTATTTTGAGTTCCCCAGTCCAAAAAGGCAAAGACCAAAAAAATCATAAAATTGTTTGATAAAATCTTTATATAATGAGGCAAATGACTAATGCCATGCAAACAAATCCATGTGACAGGACAGACTTATCTTTTGGTATCTGCTCTAAAACTCTGAAGATACAGGGTAAAAATGGGCCTACTACAATAGATTCACAGGGCAAAGGGGTGAATTACATCCTACTGGTCTCGGTAGAGTCAATCTTGGGAACAGCGATACGAAGAGTGAAGGAAAGGATGGGAGAAAACAGATGCAGGAGCTGCCAGATGTCTCGGTGGACAGATCAAAGACGGCCTGAGAGTAAATAGAAAAAGGGAAAGAAGTACACTGGGACTGAGGGATTATTGGTTGGCTATCAATAGGATTGTCTATTTATTTATGGTGATTTCCTGAGCTCTTTCTAGGCAGTCCATGGTATAAGGGCAGAGAGAAAATACCATGTCCTGGCTAAATCATCCCCTAAGGTCTCCAGTTCAGATTTCAGAGTCAATCTCTATAATTATTCCCATGCATGCAATGTCAACTCCTTTGCCTATTTCCCCCTTCACAACCGTTCTGAAGCAACTACGTGTGATCCTGAGAGAGGAGACTGGGAGGAACACACAGGGAGGGCAACAAGCCTCATTCCATTATCAGAGACCTCAAAAAACCCTTGGAATTGTCCACGAATACTACTGCACCCATTACCTGCTCAACCAACCTCCCTCTTTCTAGCACAACTATGTTGAACTTGCTACTCAAACCTCTGACTCCCTCATTCCTCCACATTCTTAGAGAATAACCTTGTTTTGTATTTGTTAGTTATTTAAAACAATGGGAGAGTTCTAGTCCATAGTATATTACGATATTATTACGCGCAGCTAATTCCCACAACCTGGTTCTTTACCGTGAGCTGAAACGCACCAGACGCAACGAGGTATCTTAGGAGGTTTATTCCAACTGGGCAGGAACAGGGTAGAGGTGGTGAAGATCAGGAAAGAAGGGGGAAGGGGAGAGAGAGAGGAGAGAGAAGAGAGAAGAGAGAGAGCCGCACCTGGGGGGGGGGGGCCTTTTGTCTGCCAGGTGTAGGGGGCGGGGGATTGGGAGGGATTGAGGACCGGCCCCAGGGGGTTGGTGCCTGCAGGTGAATGCCTAGGGATGATTGGTGAGTGGGCGGGGTTGGGGAGGGGGCTGGAAGATTGGGGGGATGGGATTCAGGTGGAATGCCAGGTTACATCCGATTGGTGCATAGCTAGGCCGGCGGGAATTTCATGAGCTGTGAGGAAGAAAGAATGGCGCCGGGTCCAGGGAAGGATATTGGAATAACTCCTTACAGTATTTCACTGACTAAAAAAGAGAAGCAAATCTATCCATCTTCTTAAAGACATATCTACCTACCCACTTCCTTCTCTCCTCTTTTAAAAGATAAGCTGTCTACGTGCTTATGCAGTGCCAGCCTTTCCACCAAGGTGTTAATCTTGTCCTTTCCCAAGAATTTGCTATTACAGCTGTCTCCCCCTTTCTCCTACACCAACAATTTTCCCACTCTAACAAGTCAATCTCAACTGCAGCAAGCATGCACCATTTTCAGCAGAAAAGTAAAAACAGTCTTTGACCTCTTCAGCCATTGCCCTTTTACTCTGCTCTCACTTACAGATGAGTCTTTTCAGAGATGTGTCTCTGCTCCTTTCTCCACGTCATATCTCCATTTTCCCTCAATTAAGTCAAGACTGTCTCAGTGGCATGGTCACTGATGGCCTCAAGCTGCGGATACAGGGGGCAGGTCTCAGTTCCGCCCTCTCAGCAGCATCTCACTCCATCAATTCCTCCTGCTTCCTGGACTCCTTGTGTCTTTATTGTCACATAATCCTTGGTGACCTCCAGCCCTGGGGCAGGTCCTCGTCATTCTCCTGCACCATATCTTCCCGGTTTTCTATCCCATATTGGAAGAAAATCCTCCACTTGCCAGTGATACTTGACTAGGAAATTTCATGGTGGTATAATGGAATTTTGCCACAGTGATTCTAACTAACTGATTATGGTCAATGACAATGAATTCTGAGGGGCCCAAGACACGAAATCATTACTGCATCTAACTAAATATATGGCTGTCAATGAAAAAAAGGACTTGTTTTTTTGTTTGTTTGTTTTTATTTTTTAATCTTTTTTTCTGTTGGTTCACTAGCCAAATGGCCACAACAGCCAGGTCTGGCCAGGACAAAGCCAGGAGCAAGGAACTCCACCCAAATCTCTTTTGGGGTGGCAGGCAGGACCCAAGTGCTTGAGACATTTTTCACTGCTCCCAGATGAATTACCCATGCTCACACAGACCTATGAACTCAAGTCCTCCTACCCACAGTGTGGATTTTCAATTCTGAATTAGCAGAACTGCCATGTAACCCTTTTCCTAAGTATTCAAAAATTCTTCTTTTCCTTCCTTAGAGAACTACTTACTACATTTCTTCCCTTCTGAAATGTGAAGAAGCTCAGCTTCTTTTTAAATGTTTGTTTTGTGAGATGTTTGCTTTATTATTCTACAATTGCTAAAAGTTGAAGAATTTGAGCTTTTCTCTACCCATTTTCATAGCTTTAAGCACTGTTTGTATACTAAGCCTGATACAATTACATTTCTAAGGCCAATCTCTCGCCTAAACAAAAGAATATATATCCAACTATAAAGGATGTATTCTAAATCCCTATCTGATTGCATGATAAGCATCTCAAACTATTTAATATGAGCAAAGTTAAATGCTTAGTGCCGTTTCAACAAAAGCTTATTCTCCATTTCAGAACACACACACACACACACACACATTTGTTTACTGTGTACCTACTATACTAGCCATTCCTATGTATCTATGCCTGGCTCATAGTAACCATGCCATCCATAGTTGCCAAATGAACGAAGTATAGTTTGACGCAAGTTCCTAGCTCTGGTCCCTGTTAGCTATTTCACTTTATATCAGTCACATACTCTATGGAACTTTAATTTTCTAAAAATAGTCATAATGATGCACACTTTCCAAACTCTCAGGTTCCAGAAGGGCCAGATTAGATGATGTGCATACATAATGTACTGTCTAAATACCAGTCATCCTATTCACACAATTTTTATGTTTCTGTCCTCTATTTTAGGATCCAAAATGGGAGTGTTCTCCTTCTATCTGGGGGAAATCTCATGTTAATGAATGTTCAGGAACAAAAAGTGCTCCCAAAGAGTTGCTTCTCTAGTCATGAGTTAATTATTAAATTGCCAAATGTCCACTATCTTGGCTACCCAAATAACAGCCAACTGGTAATGTCTATTTCTGATCTTTATTTTCACACATCTCACTGTGTGTCTATTTATCCCTGAGCCAATGTACATAGCACTGTGAACATACCAGAGCTGTGTCAGGATAAATAATGAAGAGCTATGCTTATATAATGGTTATTTACATGAATGCCCTAGGTTGACTGGCAATTATCTCCTACAAATCTACACCAATAAAATGTAACAAATGTTTCTATATTTGACATACTTTGGAACTACTGCTATCTTGCCTTGTACATTTTTTACTTATTTATTTTCTTCCCGACAATAAGCCAATGACAGCCTGCTAGTTTTCCTCCTCCCATTATTTGGAAAGCACAGTTAATAATGTATTATTTTACAATGATTTTGTGTCACACAAAGCAAAGCTTAATGTGGTCAAATAAATAGTTGTCCAGATGTCAAACAGTGCTAAGCAACCAGACAGTTGGGGAGGACAGGGCAGGCCCCTTTTGGAATTGGCAGGCCAAGAGAAATAGTTTGTATGTCTATTGGGCTGAGCTCACACCTGTTCAGGCAAAGAAGCATTCTCAGTCAATTTACAAGACCAGAGTTAGCAGTGATGTTGGAGTTTAACATGTAATTAATTTAGTCTGGAAAACAAAGCTGTCATTTCAGAAAAAAAGGAAAGACAAAGTTAGCAGATGCACCCTTTGTCCCAAACACACAAGCTCCTTGCACCTTCTCTGGGTCTGAAAAATGAGGGGGTTAATGTAGCTGTTTACTAAGGTCTCCTCCAATTCATACATATTTGGTTCTCCATAATTTGCTTTCACATTTGCTTCCAGCTGGCTCATTCAGAGAGGAGCTGTTAGTGTCAGAGGCAGAATATGAATGGAATAAACTGCCCCCACTCTTTGTCACCTATCTCAAAGCCCCACCTCCAGCCTGCTAGGGATGTCTGCCTTCTTTCTTTGCAGCTAAATTCCTGAACCTAGAAATACTGTCCCATGATACTTCCTTATGCTGTTGAAAGTCATAGTTTCAACGCTTGTTTCTGACCTCTCCCTTTCTAAACAATTCTATGTATCAGTGCTGAGTTCCTTCTGTGGTAAGTAATGAATGCAGTGTTAGTAATGAATGCAGGCATTCCTGCCCAGTCACAGCTTTAGGAAATTCTGGTGCAATCAACACAGAAATCATCAATCAGCACTGCTTGTGGGTGGTAGGCTCCATGCATAGGGCTCTGGAGGCACGCCAGCGAGCACACCACAGAGGTTCTCCAAGCGTGCTCTAGACATGTACATTTGGTCACTATTTGCCTTTCAGACACATTTTCCAGTAAGAATTCTTTCAAATTCCATGGCACCCATAATATCCAAGTCTCCAAACTTCCACTCAAGCTAATCGGCCGAGAATGCCTTTTTCTCATCTGGTGCTTCTCTTACCCCTACACTTTCTTAGAGGGTCAACCCAATCTCTCCTCCCCCAGGTCTTCATCTTCCCTGAGCTGGAGATCCATCACAGCAGTTGAGCTGGGATTTAGGTTATGCCAAAACAAAACTCCAGCTGGGCCCCCTGACCCCTTAACCACCTATGGCTCACTGCACAATGCCATTAGGCTGTTCATCAAACAAGCTGTTCAGTCTACCTTGGTTGTTCATGACAATGGATTATAAGAGGACACTGATTTTGTTCATAAATCTCAAGCTTCAGGTTCTCTGCCTATGTTATTTTTGTTTATTTTTTTCTCAGACATATTTCAAAACCAGGTAAAAACTATATGGTGGCTATTGTTCAGTTTCTTGGAGGACATGCTTCTCGGGGCCAGGTGCAGGGATAGACCAGGCAGGGACATGACCTATTTTATCAGTTGAGATGCCATTTTTATGCAGTGTCTAGTGATTTACAATTGATGGGAACAGTTTGATAATGAAGGCACTGTGCCATTTGATGCCCTCCCTTCAGAAGTCCAAAAGTCACTACCTTTTGACCTATGTAGAGATAACTTCAGTGACCTGAACAAGTCCCCATGGACTAGCCTGTGAGCCTTTCAATGTCTTCTCTTGCTCTTAATTCCTGCTCTAGTTGGGCGTGGTCACTAGTCCTACATGCTTTGGCAGGGTAGACTCAATGCCTTTCTCTAACTATGAAAGACACCTGGCATTTTCACTTATCCAGGAGGACAATGGAGACAGACTCAATCTCCAGGTAGCCAGATGCTTAGCACCTGCTCCCAACCTCCTACCCCTGCAAGTTCCTGCAGACTTTATTAGAAGGGCAACATGACTTTCATTTCTGGAATCATTTCTGTGACTTGTTCATACTTCCCTCTTTATGAAATTTACTTCACTGTGATCTCAAGCCTATTTTATCCCCCTACCCTCAAATATGTTGACTAGAATAATAATCAAAAGAAAGACTTTGAACTGCCACTGGGCCTTTCATCTTGTGATCTCAGAGAGCTTTTTCAGGCACTAAATAATTAATATGGTGAAAGCGACACAAAGATGGGGTAGCTGAGAAATCAAGTCCATCAACAAAAGATCTTTCTCTTTGAGAGCAAGGGAGTCCTTGTAGGGATAATCACCCACTCACAGACCCAGTAGTTTTTGGGTATATTGGATAAGAGGCTGAAAACTATTCGAGGATAATTGCCCCTTCTTTTGACCTAGTGCTTCAAGTTGGGAAATGGAAGTTACCAGTGTGACCCCTGTGCTCATGAGCAAGCACTGTGGGGAAGGCATTGCTCACTTTTACAAGAAGGGGGGAACTCTGGCTTGGATACAAACTCTTGTCACATTCACAAAGACTTTCATATCCACTGGTGATTGTCAGTGTCATCTAATCTATATTCTTTCAAAGAGCCTTTTAATTCACCTCTTTTTTAGATTGAAATGGTTGATGCTGAACAAGTACCACTGCCCTGCCTATGATCATACAGCAGGTGAGTCTTGGGATAGGACCAATGACTTGAAATTTCTCACTTGCAGACTTACCATCCTACAATACAATGCATCTTACAACACAAGCCCCTTGGAGATAATACTGATTCCCCTAGAGAGCAGGGACATTGAATTAAAAACAACAGAAGGAAACTGACCAGCTTACAGATGCTAGCAGTATTCTTCTGAAGAAAACAGATCCCTTCAGGTCAAACAGCAAGGTGACCAAGAAATACTTACCTTCAGTTAAGGCAGCTGGCTCTCTGAGGCCTCAGCTCTCAACTAACTGGTCTGACACATGGGCTCTTGAAAATGAGCCTTGGCTAGTCCAAGAAAAAAGATGTTTAGGGTAAGGGAAGTATTAACTTTTATTCCTTTCAGTCATTCATTATCTACCTGTCACCCATTTTATTTCAGGAAAAAAGTGTATCATCTAAGAAGCCACAGCTCTCAGAACCTCACTTCTCAACCCAAAGACCTGTTAGCCATGGATGTTCTCATATCTAGAGACTAGAAGTGGAGAGCTCTAATGGTCTGCTATGCTATAGGGACCTAAGTTCTTGGGAACAATGATGTTACAACAGAACCTTGAGTAAGCTGCTTAACCTTTTTGAAGCTTTGGTTCTTTGCATATAAAACAGAATTCATCATGCTTTCCCATCCAAGTTGAAGGATGCTCAGAGAATTAATGAGACAGTATATACAAAGCCTCCAGGCTCTTTTGAAGAAAGGTACACCAGAAATCCTTGTGCTGTTACTAAGGGGCATTGCCATGATACATTTTAAAACACTCTTTTCCTGTATTACTAACATAAACTCAGCTGGTACTAAGATAGATAGACCAATGGCCTAATTTTCTTTCCCCTACTCTGACACTGTATCATCTTTTTGTTTCCATTCATCGTTCACTGTGAACAACAGTGGTCAATGCTGCCCTTGACCCATATGCAGAGATTCAGAGTGAGAATAGAGAAGGACTGTTAGGACTATTTGTCTACGTCTTCTCAATACACGTACAAAGAAGTAGAAGCAGGACAGGAAAATGGTTTACCCAAGGTTATCTTGTTAGTGAAAAATAAGGAATCTGATCTTCAAGTTCCACATTCTGTGCCTTACTGGACCACAGAAGAAGGAGGAAAAAATAGAGGAAAGCAAAGAAATACAAAGATATATGCTTATATTTTTTATCTTTATACCTTTAAGTTATTGCACTGCACAATAAGAGTCTGGAATTAAAGCAATCAAAACCAAAACAAAATCATGGATGAAATCAATGCTTTGTTTGAGTCTATTACACATGCTAGGTTCTGTGCTAGGTACTTTACAACCATTGCGTGGGTCACATAAATTCCACCATTTTCTGAGTTCAGGATTATTATGCCCATATTCCAAGGAATGTATTATGGCTCAATTAGATAAGGAAGTTGTTGAAGGTCCTGGGGTCAAAAGGGATGAGTTTAAGGTGAATTCAATTCAACTAACATTTATTGAGCATCCCCTATGTGCCATGCTCTTCCCTGGGAAGTTAGGAAGCATCCAAGAGCAGCAGCAAACACTTATAGATCTTATTGTCTCAGGATCTCAGGTTGAGGTAGAGCAGCAGACAGCAGCCCAAGACCTTGTAGCATCTCAATCCTTGCATGTGTTCTGAAAGAGAAATAGACAGACCTTGGGAAAATGCCTGAAAAAGGATTTGACTTCATCAGCAAGGCTGAGGAAGGATCACCTGAGAAGTAAATGCTTGACCTGAAGCCCTGAACTGGGAAGCAGGATAGGGTGAGAGGCCAGAGAAGGCAGGAGTCTCTCAGTTGGAAGTAGGTACTCTGAACATGAGAAACTCCCAACCACCAAGAAAAGTGAGGTGATGTATAGACCAGCCATGATGCTACTGGCCAGCATAGAACCTGCGGAGATGGTCCTGGCTATAGGGACATTGCATTAAACACAAAACAGCAAGGGTCTGATGTGGTAACCCAATGGCTAAAGTCCTCGCCTTGCTCGTGCCAGGATCCCATATGGACGATGGTTCTAATCCCAGCGGCCCCACTTCCCTTTTAGCCCCCTGCTTGTGGTCTGGGAAAGCAGTTGAGGACGGCCCAAAACCTTGGGACCCTGCATCCATGTAGGAGACCTGGAAGAGACTACGGGCTCCTGGCTTCTGATCAGGTCAGTTCCAGCCATTGCGGCCACTTGAGGAGTGAACCAGCAGACAGATCTTCCTCTCTGCTTCTTCATTGTGTATATCTGATTTTCCAATAAAAATAAATAACAAAATAAATCTTTTTTTAAAAAGCACACAGAAGAGCAAGCCTGGCCAGTCACAGATACCCGAAGCGTTCTATCTAGGACAACAGATCCCTTCAGGTCACCCAGGGAAGATGGCCTACAACTGCCACCTAGAAGGGTGCCATCTCCTTTGCTAGGACTAACTCATCCTATGAGTCCTCCCCACCCCACTCCCTGCATTCCTACCCCCACTGTCTTTCTCTGAGGCTCAGTCTAATAGTTCCATTTGCTATGGAGAGGGGGAGGTGGGGCTAGAATTCAAGCACCAGAACATTTCCTTTCCTTGTGTTATGATCTGAATTAGCTCCTGGAAAATAGAAAGGTTGAAACTACCTCCCTGGAACTGCTCTAGGTTCCAGCAAACCCACTATTAGCCTGGATTTGTGTTCCATTCCCTACATCCCCGATCAACAAGTCCACAGCCAGCATTCAAGACCATACTTCATTTCACACTTTAAAGATTAGGTAAAGAGAAGCAAGGAGGTAGAGCTGAGGGAGTTGCAAGAAGAAAAGGGAAATAAATAGGGAGGAAGGTGAGGGAAGGGATGATGAGGCAAGGATGGTAACATTAAGGAATGCATCGAAAAAAAAAAAAGAAGAAGAAAAGTAGAGAGGGTAAAAGAGCAGTGTCTGATATTTTCCACTACTCCAAAGTTACCAAGTGCAAGTTATTCAAAGTACCACTGTAAAAAGGCCATAAAGCACCTTGGGAAAACCATGAAATGAAAGTCACGTTGCTGCCATACAGATGAGCACCCTGGAATTAGCTGCCAGAGCAGTGTCGGAAAAGAGGAAATTCAATGGGCCACATTGCTGCCCCCACCTCTCTCCCCCATGGCTTCCACCCCCTCCAAATCGACTGGTTCTGAAAGCAGAGGCAGTAATTTGGAGCCAGCAAGTGAGAAGGAATGTCGGAGCTGTTATTTGCCTTTACACGGCACATCTTGAGTGCATCTTTCGGAAATAGAATCTAAAATACACTTTCAATTTCACCACAGAAAATCTGAAAAATAAATCACGAAGGTCTAAAGGAAGAAAATAAATATTACCCATACTTCAGCATCCAGAGAAACCAGTATTAACACTGTAAGGTACACTGGTGACATGATTTTCACTCAGCAACCAAGATAGCATTGAGCTAGGAAATGTATATGCAGAGAAGGGCAGCAAAGAGCACCTCTCCACCCATGATATCTGTCTACGGGCTGACAGAGGTCACCTTTTGGAGCCACTTTGGGTGGGGGGACTAGCACCAGCCAGCTCATACCCTGGAGCACAAATATAGAAGCCTTCCAACTCTGCAATGCTCTTGGCCCTGGGCAAAGACCTGCATTAAAGGACAAGCAGCACTCAAACTGGAGACAGCAATGGCCAGATGTCAGTAGGAAACACAGGCCTGGGCAGATCTGAGAGGTAACCGGGAGGTGAAAACAGTACAGACCAAGAAGAGGGAGCTAGACCGGCTGTGTTTTAACCCTTCAGGGAATGAAGACAGACAATCAGCAGCTTCTGCCTCAGAGAAATCCTAAGAAGTGAAGACTACGGGAAATGAGTCGTGTCAGTGCTAGATGCGAGGTGTCAGGTATAAGACATTGATGTTATGACTTGGAAGGGATAAAAATGTAGAGCCTCATCTACTCTCAAACAGACAGCCAGGGAGGATGAACTGCAGATGCAGCCCTATTTCTGTGGCCAATGATACACACATGATGGCATGAGAGCGTTCAGGGCCCCTTCGTTCATGCCTTTGATCCTCTTAAGGCTTTTCTAAAATAGAAAAATTATGCCCAACTTATAGAAGAGAAAAATCAAAATCAAGCAGGTTAAATCAACACTGCTCAATGTTTCCCTCAGTGCAATATATACAGAAAATAATATTTGTATGGCCTTCTTGGATAAACAGAAGCAGATTCCACAGTTAGAAGGTGTGTTAGTCATCTGCAATCACAGACTTAGTCAACGCACACACTGAAGAAGGAAGCACTGGCCAGGAGACATGGCCATAGACAATGAGACATGACAAGAGTGTGCTTTTGCTCTGTGTCTGATCTTTAGGAATTTCCAAACAGCAGGGAGCTGTGAGTCACACAGGAGCTCTGTGGCATATGGCTTACTCTGGGCAAACTAGAGTCAAGAAGAGAGCAGATGTGGGCAGTACTGCTCCCCAACACAAATAAAGTTCTTGGAAGTGGATTTGATGAAGCCTTAGAAAGTTCCCATCAAGCATCTGTAACTGTTAAAAGCCTTTACCAAAGAAAGAATTTAAAATTTGGCTCCTTTCTCAACTCTGGAAAATTCAATGGGAAAAAAAATTCACAGGATAGTTATTGAATGACCAAAAAGTAATTATTACAAATGACTGAGTTAACTGGTCTACCTTGCCTCATTTGTCATCATACAAACGTCTTATCAGAAGTCTCATCAGGATTAGGGGCTCATCATGACTGATGACATTTGTTGACTAAGATGGCTTGGCTCCTTCCCTTTCCCTTTCAATCATAGTGGCAGGAGAAGCCTTCTAAGGTTTAAGCATAAACTTTGAGAAATTGCTTTCAGCAGTGACTCCAGGAGTAGTTTCCAAGATAATGGACTCTTTTTTCCGCAAATGGCTTTCTATCTTCCCACAACATCCCAGGTCTCGCTATCATTGGAGATTCTCAGCAGCACAGGAGCTGATTTCTGCTGGCACCAGATAAAAAGCAAACTAAACCTTCTAGTCTGCTAAATATGAGATTAAATTAGGTACAAGTGGGTCACAGGCAGACCTTGTCTACAAAACATTGAACCTCTGGATGAAAAATGAAAATATTTCCTCAAATCCCTAATATCTCTAAATTTAAACTACAGATCCCTATTTTATCATGATGGTATCAAAAAGGACTAAGCACTAAAAAGTATTTAGAGCAGATAAATAAAACATGGGCTAACTGGACAATACCATCTATACATAAATAGCTTATAGGTGTGTAGAGTTTGAGGGAGGTTCTATCAGTGACCTGTAAAGATGTGTGAAGTTGAAGTCAATTTCTTACTGTCATACTCAGCAATGGGAGGAAAGATCTCCCTTTGTCTCAGGTCCTAAACATAGTTAAAACCGTTGACATTTGTAGACTTCCAGAATTCCCACATGCATGAAAACTGCTGAAGCACACCATTATTTCCACAACACGCATTGCCACAAAAGGCAGAGAACAACACATTCACAAGTGTAAATGACTCACAACCACTCCACCCTAATAGCAGGAGACTATCAAACTCTTATTTTTTTTTAAAGATTTTATTATTATTGGAAAGCCGGATATACAGAGAGGAGGAGAGACAGAGAGGAAGATCTTCCATCTGATGTTTCACTCCCCAATTGAGCCTCAACGGGCCAGTGCGCGCCAATCCAATGCCGGGAACCAGGAACCTCTTCCAGGTCTCCCACGTGGGTGCAGGGTCCCAAAGCTTTGGGCCGTCCTCGACTGCTTTCCCAGGCCACAAGCAGCGAGCTGGATGGGAAGTGGAACCCGGCACGTTCAAGGTAAGGAGTTTAGCCGCTAGGCCACGCTGCCAGGCCCGACTATCAAACTCTTACCTCAGCAAAATGACAATTTCTTACATATGATTTGGATTCACATGCAAATAGCAGAAATCGCTACAAAATCTGTCATTATTGTGAAGTTGCTATAGTCAGAACACTAAAAAGGAATCAAGCTAGATATCAAAGCTACTTCTCCACCTACACTGGTGTCACAGTCTTGGAGAAGTCTTGCACTGGAAAGATAAGAACTATCAACACATCAGCTAAAAACTTCTCGCTATGGCTTCCTTATTGTCCATACTTAAAGAACTGGACAGTTTCCCTGCCTGGGATAGGTTGTAATTATAATATATTTAACTCATCCTAGAAGTGAAAAGACTGAGGAAGGCATGTTTACGGGTTGTTGATTAGGGAGTACTAGACACTGAACTTGCTCCCCATATAGCTTTGCATGCTGGAATGATGGTATCTGGAGGTGGAGGCCTCGAGAGGCGGCGCTTTAGTGGAGTCCTCAGGAATGGGATTACTGCTTCTTTAAAAAGGCTCAGGGGTCACACTGTGGCCCAGTGGGTGAAGCAATAGCTTGTAATGCCAGCTTTCCACTTTGGAGCACCAGCTGAAGGGTTTTTGATCCAATCCTCTGTTCTGATCCAACTCTGTTCAGTTTTTGATCCAACTCTCTGTTGATGTACGTAGGAAAGCAGCAAATGATGGCCCAAGTACCTGGGCCATTGCCACTCAGATAGAAGACTCAAATGGGGTTCTAGGCTCCTGGCTTCTGCCTGGCCCAACTCTGGTTGTTGCCTCTTCCTCTTCCTGATTCTGATTCTCTCCCACTCCCTCTTCATCTTCCATCTCTGCCTTATGTATATCTTTAAAGAAAAAAAGGAGGCTGCGGGGGGGGGGGGGGGTAGTCAGAATCTCCCCTCAACACCTCTATCATGTAAAGCACTGTCTATCAACAAGTACGTTGGTGCTAATTAGACAAAGAATCTGCAAACACCCTGATTTTGAATGCCTCCACCTCTAGAACTGTGAGGCATAAATCTCTATTGTTTATAAGCTAGGGTACTTTTGCAATAGACTAAATAAACTAAGACAGGAACATCCCAAAGATAAGAATACTCAGCTCCTGATCCTCAAGGTTGGAGTTAAGTGGAATGATGTAAACCCAGAAGACATGGCACTGGAATGTGAAGCAGCCCACCCCAGAGGGCAGGAAGACAACTAGCAAGCATCAGAAAATCCACCTGCAAAGCAAACAGGAGAGCCTGATCCCAAAAGGAAAGACATAACAGCAAATGACACTCACACCTTGTAGGGGGAGCCACTGGAGAAGAGTAAACCAGCCATGCCCCTGAGTCTACTGGAAACCTGGGCAGGGTTAGAGAAGAGCAAATCCGCTATGGGTCCAGCAGAATGACAAGGCAATCATCTTTTAATGACCAATGCTTACAGACATGACACATGGCTTGTAGAACTTATGAAGGGGTTTACAAATTAGATTAAAGGAAAAGGAGCCCAGATGGAGAACCCAGTGTGATATCACATTGTCTTGGCATGGAGATTACTCACTTAGATGTCAGGCCAGCCCAAATACAAGTCACAGCTCCACCATTTACAAGCACCTGTGACCTGAAAAAAATTACTTCACGTCTCTACACTTTGTCTTTCTCATTAGTGACATAGATCATTAATAGAAACAACCTAATATGCTTGCCTCAAAGATGCCATAAGTGTACTCATGAAGCACTCTTAGCACAATGCCTGTGGCACAGAATAAGTGTTCAATAAATGTAATTTTTAGTATCATAAATATTAATTTCAATATCTTATAGTAACTAAAGGAAATGTTGAGGACATCATTGCACACATTGAACTAAGTTGACCCCCAGTGACACCAGCATCTCATATTGTAACGCTAGTTCAAGTCCCAAGTGCTCCACTTCCAATAGAACCCCCTGCTAATTTGCCTGGAAAAGTAGTGGAACTTGACCCAGGTACTTGGGCCCCTGTCAGTCACATGGGAGACCAGAACAGTTTCTGGCTTCTGGCTTCCACTGGATCACCGGGGCTACTGTGAAGCCATTTAGGGAGCAAACCAGAGGATGGAAGGTCTCAGGCAGTTTCTCTCTTTCAAATAAATAAACATTTTTTAAAGACAAGATTGGGCAGAAGTTGACCTTAGTTATTAAAATGTCTAAGTGTCAGGATCAACCGAATAGATAATGAAAAGATGCTTAACAGAGAAATTATTTTATTAATCTACACTGCAGCCATTATCCATACTTTTCAGAATGACACACTTTGTTTAAAAATACACAAAATTTTATACCCCAAAAGAACTCAGGTGTCACACAAAAGCTTTCATTAAACCTTACCTTATGTGAAGCTAGCAGTTCTTAGAATAATTTTTCATATGTTAACTAATACTACAAAAAATGTAACAGAGAAGACATTAACACAGAGTCTTGGTATGCTTTGGTCCATTATTTACAACTCATGGAAAACAAGAAGGAAAAATAGTATTGAGGCCAGGGACACTCTCTTCTATTTTTTTTTTTTTTTAACCAGAGGGAGACACAATGGAGAGATAGCACCAGGCGGATTCGGTCTGCTGCTTGGTGTTCCAAAGTTAGTCACAAACCCAGGTGTTCCTGGCCTGTAAATAGCTCCCTTGTCCACCAATGCACTCAGCTGCTTCACTAAGTGAAAAATTTGTAGGGCTATACAGGCAGTGATAGAAGGAATCAGAGGGGCTGTATCTGAAAATTGCTGCTTGAGTCTGCTGAACTTGTAGCTTGAAGATCCTTGCAGACCATTGTCCAATAACAGAGGGGGCAATAACAGATGACCTGTAGTTATACTGTGATGTTTACAAAGCATAAAGATTGTCAGGTGGACTTCTTAAGTCTGGGAGCCAGTAAAGAATAAGCCAGAATATCAAGAGAATTCAAGCATGATATACAAGACAGGGACTCAACTAGGGGATTTGGAGAACACTCAGGAGGACTGGGCATGAAACCAACAGGGTCCAGATCTTAGCTTCTTTCTAATTATGTAATGAAGATTTATTGACTTGGCAGTTGAGTCATCTGTGCTTTTTGTTTTCATTACACTTCATCCACTAGTACAGACAACCTCCATCACCTTATGGGACCTCTGAACAATCATGGAGATTTCAAATTGTGTCAGAGATGCAATATTGGCTAATGTTTTCAGATATTTTAATAGGAAAATAAGGCAGATTTCAAGGACCAATGAAGTAAATTTAACAATGCTTCCTGGCAAAATTCTAAAATGGATAATTAATTGGATGGCCTGAAAGCCTTTGGAAATGTGTATTGACCATAAGGAAATGAAATCAGTTCGATACAAATAGAAAATTATCATCAGACTAAGAATAATAAAGTTACCGTCAACCTCTCTGGCATCCCGAAGGAAAATGCAGTACAAAACAAAGACTGTCTCTAAAATAGATACCTCTCTTGCTCTCTTGCTCTCTCTCTCTCAGCGTGTGTGTGAGAGAGATACAAAAGCTCAATTTCAACAGTATTCTAAGAAAGTAAGTGAAAACACTGAAATGCTACTTTCCCAATACCAATTTTACAATAACCTTTAAAAATCTAAATAAAATTTAAAGTAAATTTAAAATATTATTTATATCACACACACACACACACACAAATGCACACACATATATTGAAATGTAGAGAACTCCCATCAGCTGGCTCATATCCCAAATGCTAGGAACAGCCAGAGCTGGGCCAGGCTGAAGCAATGAGCATGGAATGCAACCCTGCTATCCCATGAAGAGTGGCCAGGACCTAAGACCTTGAGCTGCTTCCTGCCTCCCAGGGTGCACATTAACAAGGAGCTGGAATAGGTAACCCAGCTAGGATGCAAACCAGGCACTCAGATACAGCAAGTGGGTTTCTCAACCAACATTTTAACCACTAGACCAAATGTTCCTAGGATCCATTTTAACATATGAATGCTCAACATTAATAAGGGACAATGAGACAGATTCCTGATGGAATCGTGCACTGTAAATTTAATGAATTTAATGCTATTTTGAAAAATGTGATCAAGACAGTGATTATCACAGTAAATTCCTATACACAAGGATCATTTTATTTATTTGTGAAAACAATCCTCTGAAACATAAACTGATGTTTTTATATTGCATATGAAAAAATTAACAGGGTCAAGGCATTCAGATGTCTCAAAATTTCCTGTCCTTTTGTGTCATTTGGAGAAAAGGGATGGCCAAAGTAGAGGAGGAGGAGACAAGCGGCAAGAAAGTACCTCAGGTGATAATTGCAGCACAATTACTTCTCTGGAGTAACAGTCTGTACTACATTATAGATAAAAAAAGATAAGTAATTATGTAGCTTTAAGAGTATTCTTGCATTTGACTGTTATTCTTTCCTAAGAAAATGTTCTAGAATTATAGAAGTATTTATGATCAATTACAATCTTCAGTGATTTTTTTTTACTAAGAAAAGCTGTCATAGTTGGAAATAACTTAGATATCTAGCAAGGGTAGAACCAGGAAATAATATTAGCAGAAGTAATAATAATAACTTTTACTGCATGATCATTAGTCAGGTGCTACTTTCACTTTTATTTGCATTATCGCATGTATTCCTTATAGAATCTCTGCAAGGTAGAAGTTACAATTATCCTCATTTTACATATGATGAAACTGAGTCTCAGATAAGTTGAATAAATTGGCCCAGATCACAAGCAAGCCCATGAGAACACTGGGATTAAATCCCACAGGGTGTTACTTCAGAGCTGACGACAGTATTAAATATCAAACTCCATATATATTTAATTTATTTCCTTGATGGAATATTATAGAGCCACTAGAGGCAATGTTTTCAAAGACTTTTTGATAACATAGGGAAATACATATATTGCATGCTTGGAAAACTGCATATATGGGTAGGATCTGAGCTATGTGAAAAATATACAAGAAAATGCCTGGGAGGAAATACACCAATTAACAGTAATTGTCTTTGAATGGTTTGGTTATGAGTCATTTATTTTCTTCTTCATACTTTTGTGAATTTTTCTAATTTACTAAAATAAGCATGTGTCATTTTTTAAAAATCCAGGATGAATAAAAGTAAGTTGTGCTCATGTTAAATTGCCCTTATTTCCATTTTGACAGTGTATTTTAAAATTTGACAAAGTAACTTATATTCAATGCATTAAGAAACAGAAATAAGAGAACAATTTCAACAAAAAAGTCTGAAGCTGTTTATTAATGGATCCACGCTTCTTGCATAAAGTAAATACAAGAAGGCCAATATTAAGTTCTGTGCACGGTTGGATTCCTACTCTACTTACCCCAGTGTTTACCAAAGTGCCTTATGTAGTGTTGAGTTTTCACCAATATTATAAAATGAAAGACCTTACCTTGGTTCAGTATGTTTTTAAATCAATGACAAAACATGGAAGAAATACTGAGTTTGTAATAATAAAACTGATACCACAGAGAACAGAGTCAACATTTGAAATTATCTAAGCCATTTACACTAAGAAACTGAATGCCTATTAACAATCTCAAAGTATTAAAATCTCAACAGTTTTAAAATGTGTTTATCATCTGAACTATCGATTTTGATTCTACAAACATCTCAAAGAAACAACTGAGAACATATACCAAGATGTAACCCAGCAATGTTGTTTGGGATACTCAGTAACACCTAAAGACTAGAAATAGTTGGCTGTGTAATAGTAAATGACAGGCGGATTACACTGTTAGCATCCTTAAAATAGAGTATTATCCAGTATGTTAAAAAAAAAAAAAAAAGTCCTAACCACAACCTATAATTAGCTCATTGACATCTCAATTTTAGTTTATATACAGGGCCGGACCAGCTGCTATATACCTTAAAATGGCTATAGGGTACCATTCAGCTGTCTCATGTCTATTTCATTTTAGTATTTAGCCATTTGTTGTGTTGAAGTATAATTTTGTTGATCTTGGCAGATTTTGGGATAATCTAGACTGGCTTGTAACTCTAACAAAATATTTGTCGACATTTAAGGTGCAGAACATTTTTTTCGGGGGGGGGGTGTGCAGGAAAATCCTCAACACTATGGTGAGGAGTGACTAATCTTTGTGTCCCACCCAGCGAGGCGTGAGCCAATCCACGCCAGCTCTTTCCTGTCAGATTTCAAGCTCTACTTTCTGTTGTTTGTCTATTTATTTTAGTTTTTTTTTAGTTTGTATGATTTTTTGTTCGCTGTGAGGGGTTTTCGAAGCAATCCCGATGGTCACTGCGAGGGAGGGCGGGGGTCCAGAGGTGGAGCCAGGCTCGAACCAGAGAAAGCTCTCCTCCCTGGTCCCGAAGGACATTTATTGTTCTTCTGTGTCTGCGGACCGCTCAGGGCTTCTGATTGTCTTTCCGATGATGTTGGTTTCTGCGCGGTAGTGTTTGGACTTCTTCCATCCCCTAGGGAAGCTCTGGTTGGGGGTGGGTGACCTCAGAGTACTCAGCCTCTGAGGGCATCCAATTCCCTGTGGCCTCCTTGGCAGTTGGGATATAGTCCTTGTTGCTCGTATTAATAGTTTGTGGTGAAGGCCTGGGAATCTTTGTGGTTGGGATCCAAGCTTCCTCCTTACCACCTGTTCTACTCTGGAGTGCCCCCCTGCTCCACACATGACCTCCTGTTAAGAGGTTGTCAGGATCGCACCCGATTCCCCCCTCATTGCAAATTGCTGTTGATGTTATATTGGGACTCTTAATTGACTGTGATGATATTATACCAGCTCTGACTTCGGACCAGAAATGGTCTCCCCAAGAAACTGTTCAACCCATCTGGACAATAAGTAGCTGGACTCCATGCTTGGTATATGTTTGCAAGGAAAGAATCTTGATTGAATTTGAACTGTAATGCTACATCAAGGTGGAGGAATCCACCAGGGGGGCGGGGAGCGGGAGGGGTGGGGGGATTCCCAGAGCCTATGAAACTGTCACATAATGCAAAATATTAATAAATATATATATATATATATAAAAATTTATAAAAAAAAAACAAAAAAAAATAGAGTATTATCCAAGACAGGGATGCTGTAGAAATCCACTCAGGAATACGGAAATAATTTACAACATTTTAAGTATGCAGGACAAGTTACAAAATAATATGAAGAGTGTGCTCCTAATTTGTCTAAAATACAAAGGTGATAGTGAGAGACAAATGTGTGGAATACGGATTGGATGGGCTAGACACCAAAATGACAGCAGTAGATATCCTTTCATGGTGTAATTAGGGTAGCACTATATTTGGTTCCTCATTGGGCTCTGATGAATTGGTATTACCTCTGGAAAACAAATGTGAAAAATATTCTTTGTGCAATAATAGAATGTGCTTTGGGGTATTGTAGTTGGTACTTGTTTTAAAACATTTCATGTAAAAAAACAAAAGGGATCTGGATGTAGGGTTGTTCCATGCTTTGTACAGTTCGCAATGTCCAGTCGCAGCGAAAGAGATGTTCATTCCAATCTTAAGTGATGTTACTTAGAGCAGAAGCTCCGCACTATGCACATCAATGACTTTTTGGGCTCCGTGGCCAAACCACATTCACAACACTGCACTCAGCTCTTACAGTGTTTTAGGAAGGAACGGACAACACAGCAAGTCCAGAACAGAACAAGCAGGTGGTAGACACATCTGCCATGAACATGGTTTGCCTAGAAAAAGAGAGTCTGTGGGGAGGCTTTCCCAACTTGATGTCCATTTTCTTTTACATGATCTTTCCTAAGGATCTATCACTACAAGCATTCTGGGATACTTTCTACAGAATACATCCATATACAGCAGGGAGGTTTGAAAATTGTGTCAGATAGGTACCAATTAGATCTAGGAGGACAGAAAGGCTATGATGTGAAATGGAGGCAGATGGGCACAAGAGGAGATGGGGAAGGCCTAACATGAGCCTTGAAACCTGGCTTCTGCTCAAGAGGAGGTGAGAAGGGAAAGGATTAAGAGCAATTTAGAATGATGGTTTGGGCAGCAGCTTTAGGGAGGAAGGCACGTTTCACGTATTCATCATGTACTGCTTGTTCTGTGCCTCCATTACAAACTTGGGGCTACACCAAGTTTCACAAGACAGATTATCCCACTAAAGTGGCCCTGGCATTCCAGGAGCCTAGAGTCTGTGTCAACAGAAAGAGAACTAGCCAGGACAGTTTGTGGGAGAGTAAACGATACACAGCAAATGTGCATGCTCTTCCTGCAGAAGAATCAGGCTCATATTGTATGTATCATTACTTCTTATAATCAAATAGCCTTTCACATTTAGGTTTTGATAGTGTAATTTAGAGTATGAGCCCACTGGGCAAATTCTCAAATGGATGCAGCTATTGACAGTTTTATTGTCACTCCAGAAGTACACGGTGATAGTGAATCCTTGCTCCTGGGAGGCGGCCCAAGTTTTAAGAGCAAGATAATTCTGAGACTTTCTTTCCAACATGAGAAATCTTAGGGCTTTCCAACATGGGGAAAGAGTGTCAAATGAAGAGCTGAAATTTCAGAGAGGGATTGTTGAAGGAAACTCATTTATCCTCCTTAGGAACTGAAGTTAAGACAAAGTACAGGTATCATGAGCCACTTTCCCTATCTGGAGATCTGAAATCGCATGCTTAAAGATTCATATGACTCAAAACAGAACATTAGAACACGATATTGCTACCAACAACCCAAATCAAGAAAATTACAGATCAATAGCTACTATAGCATATGGGTTCCAGGATACACAAAAACATGTACAGAAAGAACATGGTGGCGTGGCCTAGCAGCTAAAGTCTTCACCTTGAACGCCCCGGGATCCCATATGGGCACTGGTTCTAATCCCGAAGCTCCGCTTTCCATCAAGCTCCCTGCCTGTGGCCTGGGAAAGCAGTAGAGGATGGCCCAATTCTTTGGGATCCTGCACCCATGTGGGAGACCTGGAAGAAGTTCCCCGTTCCCAGCTTTAAATCAGCGCAGCACTGGCCGTTGCAGCCACTTGGGGAGTGAATCATCAGACGGAAGATCTTCCTCTCTGTCTCTCCTCCTCTCTGTATATCTGACTTTGCAGTAAAAATAAATAAATCTTTAAAAAAAAAAGAAAACATGGTTTGTAAAGTTGGATAAACATGGAATTATATTTTTAACCTATTGTTTACTTGATACGCAAGTGTGCTGGTTAATTCACATAAGTGATCTCATTTTTCTCATCTGTCACAAAATTTAATGTGAATGAAAATTCTGCCTCATAAGAATGTTTAAAAGATGTTATGACTAGTGTAACAATTATGGAAGACAGCATGGAGATTCCTCAGATATCTAAAAATAGACCTACCATATCACCCAGGCATCTCACTTTTGGAAATTTATCCAAATGAAATGAAATCATCACATGAGATTTATCTGTACTCCCATGACAATATCAGCTCAATTCACAGTTGATGAAAATGTTGAACACAGATGACTACCAAATGATGACTGGATTAAGAAAATACAATATACATATACTTTGGAACATTATTCAGCCATGAAAATAAAGAATGAAACGTTGCATTTTGCAACTAAATGGATGTAAACTGGAAACCATGATGCTTACTGAAATAAGCCAGTCCCCAAAAGATAAATAGCATGTTTTCCCTGATCTGAATAACACAGAGATTACCAAGAAAAGCAAAATCTATATTAGTGAGATTGGCATTCTGGGATTTGATGATCGTTTAGACTTTGTCTATACTTTGAAGGAATAGCTTTTTTTCTACTTTTAATGTGTTGACATGTTTACCTAATGAAGCATTAAGCCTATGATTGTGAAGTGAAATGGAAATTTGTCATTGTAAAAATTGGGAGGAAAAAAGTGGGGATGGCAGGTAAAGAGGAGGGTGGATTGGAAATTCGAGAGGAAGGATCGAGTAGGAATTATCTCTACTCCTAAATCTGTATCATGAAAGACATAAAATCTGTTCATGTTGTATAAACAAAAAACAAAATTAAGTAAGAGAAAATGTCATGAGGAACAGATGTCAGGTACATTAGGTTAAGCTGTCACTTGGAATGTATAGATACCACTTCAGCTCAAGTACCGGCTTTTCTGCATCCAAACCAACAACCCATTAATATAGCCTGGATGCAGCAAATGATGGTTCAGGTGCCTGGGCTCCTTCCACCAAACAGTGGAACTGAGCTGAGTTCTGAGCTCCTGGCTTTAGCATGGATTAGCCCCTGCTGTTCCAGGTACTTGGGAAGTAACATTGCAGACAGAATATCTGTGTGTGTATTTTATATGTGTGTGTATTTTATATAGGTGTGTCTTCTTCTCTGTAGCTCTTTCAAGTAAAATAAAAATACAAAAAGATTTTATGATAAGGATACTATGAATGCCATAATTGTATCAGTGACTTAACTGTGAGTTCACCACCCTTCCATTAGAATCACATAATTGAAAGTGAACACGAGTTTTGACTCAGCAGTCAGTGATACCTATTGTGACAGTATGAGAGACCCAGCAGTGTCTGCTGGGCGCTAGGCATACCACCAGGAATCTAGATAAAATGCCAAAAACACCTTCCTGGACAAATAACAAAGTTTTAAAGAAATGCATTTGTAACGTTACTTTTATCATTTTATTACATTCAATTCAACCAACATTTATTGAATGCAGAACTTCAGAGAGCCACTGTATTTTTGATGCGAGGTCAGAGGCTGGTGTTTCAAATCTCTCATTCTGACATTCAAAGTTTTCTGAGCCACAAAATGCAGGGCCAGTTTACTTGATGATTAAACTTGCACTGGCCCAACGGGGTTCTCTCAGCTTCATTGATTAACCAAAAAAAAAAAAATGTTTTCCATATGGTATGAGAGCAAATATTTACTCAATTTAAAAAAGGAAGAAAGGAAAACAGAAAAAGGGGAAGACAGCCAGAGTTAGTCAGATAAATAAAAGACAGTCATAGGAGACAGAAAGAAGGATGCAGAGATACATGCCACACAGTCAGAGTGCCATTTTTCTGTTTTCCTGCCTTCTCAGCATGACAATTCTGACCTACTTCACAGGCCTATTAAAGTGAGCATATATTTAAAATATGAAGAGGCACTGGGTTCTGAATCATAATAAACAGTGTGGGTATTAAGGTCAAATCATTCTAGTACAATGATATTTTATTTCTTCAAATTCCTATAATATATCCATAGACAAGAATACTTTTCAGCACGAAAAATAAATGAAAAATGGAACAAACCAAAATGCATATCATAAAGTGGAAAAAATGGCACCTCATATGGGTATTGGTGGGGTTCTAGTGAAGGAAATGAACATTTTTTAAAACAACAAATTCAAATGGTTCACAGACATATGGAAAAATGCTCAGGCTCCTTAATTGTCAGAGAAATACAAATGAAAACCACATTGAGGTCCCACCTAACCCCAGTGAGACTGGCCTACATTCAGAACTCTACTAACAACATCTGCTTGCGTGGGTGTGGGAACAAAAGTACCTTGCTTCACTGCTGGTATGAGTGTAGGCTAGTATAACCACTATGGAAGTTATTATGGAGTGTGCTAGGAGGATTAAAAATTTATCTTCCATATGACCCAGCCATTCCACTTCTGGGAATATATCCAAAAGAAATGAAATCTGCATATAAGAAAGAGATCTGTAATCCTGTATTTACAGCAGCACAATCTACAATGACAAAGACATGGAGACAGCCCAGTTGCCCATCAAAAGAGGAGTGGATAAAGAAAGTGGTACATCTACTCCATGGAATATGACTTGGCCATTTAAAAAAAAAATGAAATTCTACCATTAGCAACCAAATTGTCCCAACTAGAGACTGTTACGATCAGAGAAATAAGTCAATCCCAAATGACAAATATCATATGTTCTCTCTCATATAAGGCAACTTTCATGCAAAATACAATATTAAGGGCCCGGCGGCGTAGCCTAGTGGCTAAAGTCCTTGCCTTAAAAGCCCCGGGATCCCATATGGGCGCCGGTTCTAATCCCGGCAGCTCCACTTCCCATCCAGCTCCCTGCTTGTGGCCTGGGAAAGCAGGAGAGGACGGCCCAAAGCTTTGGGACCCTGCACCCACGTGGGAGACCTGGAAGAGGTTCCTGGTCCTGGCATCGGATTGGCACGTACCGGCCCGTTGCGGCTCAATTGGGGAGTGAAACATCGGATGGAAGATCTTCCTCTCTGTCTCTCCTCCTCCCTGTATATCTGGCTTTCCAATAATAACAAAAAATCTTAAAAAAAAAATACAATATTAAGAGCCCTTTGAAAGTTTGCTACATCTCAGGGGGTATAATATTTTTGTTTTTATTTTATTCATTCAAAATTTTTTTTGTTTTTCTTATTAATTTCCTCACTGGTACAATAGCATCGTTTGCTTCAGAAAGGTCTTTGATTTTCTTTTTTGTTTTTTCAGTGACACATTTGGTCATTCAGTAGCATGTTATTTAAATTCATGTTGATGTAAATTTGTCATTTTTCTTCCTGTTGTTGATATTGTTTTAAAGCTTTTCATTTAAGAGGATGTATAGTAACTATGTAGTAGAGACACTGTGTAGTAGAGACTATCACAGACAGATGTTAAGATACAAAGCAGTGTGCATCTCCATTTCCAAATAAAAAATGGACTCCCAATGAAACTACTGAATGTATCTTGACCATAGGATATAGGACTCTCTGCCACTGTCCATGCCTACAATGTCAGGATACACTGAAATAGCAGAATGATGGTGGACATATGATAATTGTGAAGGATTCTACTATTGTAATGACATGGGGGAATCACTGGGGGAAGGGAGGATTGGAAAGAGGAGAAGGGAAATTCCAGAGCCTATGGAACTATATCATGGAATAAGAAAATAAATAAATAAAAATTTAAAAACTAATCTTAAAAGATTATATGTGAAATGATTCTAACTATATGACTTTGTATAAAAAGGGAAAACTGTGGAGACAGGAAAAAGATCAAGAGTCACCAGGGGTTGGAACTACGTGTGTGTGTGTGTGTGTGTGTGTGTGTGTGTGTTATGGTGATTGAGTGGAAGAGCAGGTGATTTGTGGCCTTGTAAAACTATTACATGTGACGAGGTAATGAGTGGTCCACATCATTATAAATATTTCTAAATCGAAAGAATATATAATGCTAAAGGTGAGCTCTCATCCAAGCCATGGACTTTAGCTGGTAATGTTGTGTCAATGCAGATATATCAATTCTAAAAAATGTACTTCTGGTGTAAGCTATTGATAGTGGAGGAAGCTAATTGGACTAGGGAAGGAGGGTAAAGGGAAATTTCTCTACCTTGCATTCCATTCTGCTGTGATTCTAAAACTACCGTAAAAACATAATAGTCTATGTTTTTTTAAAAAAGTAAAATTCCCACAATTGGCATACTGACACTAATCGATCTTCACACACACACACACACACACACACACACACACAAATGAAATCCTTTCTAAGTTTTTAAGTTGAATTCCCTGGATGTTAAAGTTAATGCACCTATATCTTGCCCCAGTGGCATTCACCCAGTCAATGAGAAGATGACAGTGACCAACCTCAAACCATTCTCTCATCATGATGGTTCTTGTAAGAGCCTCCTTGGCATCTTCTTCTCCTACAAAAGTCTCCGTGAACATATGAAGATGTCTTCCAGATGGACTCTGATGTAGGATGCAAGCTGTAGCCACAGAGGGATTCTAGCTGGCAAGACTTGCAGCTATATGGCAGGAATCAGAGAAGTGTTTGGAGAGGAAGTTGGCTGGCAGTAACTGGAGCAACAATTTAACTGCTCAGAGGACTCCCCTGTGGGAGTCCTGGGATATGGAGACGATGTCTAGCATATGATCAAGCCTTTGCTTCCATTTGGCCTCATCTCAGGCCCACCTGCTTAACTCTGGAGGAACTGGGCAGGGACTTGGTTTTGCTCATTCCACACAGCCCCCCACTGAAAGAATACAGGCCCATGTTCACTATATAAGACATCATCTTTAACTGTAAGATAACACTACTGATATTTACACTTGCATCCATAGGGCAAATATTCCAAATTGCTTTTCCTATAGTAGGTATGGGATAATAGTGATAAACAGTCAGGGGTCTGAGTTTGCAGGCTGCTTGACTTAGCATGACAGCTAAGATGCAGTTGAGAGAAGACAGACAGCTCTGGCTCTGGATAAGGTAGTAGGCAAGTCATTCCATGGCTGTGGGCATCAGTCTTAGTATTTGTAGGTGATCGGATTACAAAGGTTCCGGCAGGCTCTGGTTTTACCTATGGCCTCTATATACTCATATATCAGACCCTTTGAAGAGACAGAGCTCCAATAATGGGTGCTAATCCATGGGTCTAACACTGTAATCAACAGAAGCCAAGGATCAAAGCTGAAGGCCTGGGACCTGCAGGTAGGAAACCTCTGGCATGTAAAACTTGAGTCTTCCATGCTAGGCAGGTGATCAAGGATCCCTTGGGTCTCATTATCAATTAAGATTTCATTCCTAGAGATCTTATTCTTTCCCTTTGCCTTGCTTTATGTCAGATGGAGCAGTTCTGAGCATCGTCTTTCCTACACTTGGTTGCAATATCCATCTGAGTGACTGCTACAAAGGCCAGCAGATGCATAGAGCTCTATGTGTGCTGACGATCCTTTAGTTAAAGACTCATAACAACAAATGCCTCTTGCACTACGGCAAAATCTCAGCCAAATATCATAATAATGACCATGCTCCAGGCAGAAGGGGTGGGGGAAGAGAGAAAACCCAATATTCCAGGGATATAATCCAATCTCAGCAGCCTTAAACAGACCAAGAAAAACAAGCTATGTCCTGGCTCAGCTCTTAGTATTCACTTTTTCTGAGACTGAGTTTTGTGATTTGCCTATCCACAGTTAGGGTGGAGGAGATGGGAAAACAAACAATCCATTAATGTGTTTCCTTTGATAGTCCTGAGATCTCTATAATCCTTTATTTTGTCTCTCCAAAGCTTGCTGAGAAGTTCTCTTTAATACAAAGAATCTCCTGCTTTATTTAGAGTCATGATGTGTTATTTGGAAGCCTGGTTTTCAAAGCAATTCCTCTTACGTTGACTTTTGTTCATCAGAGAGGTCCAGCCCACGATATAGATTATGTACATGAGACAGAGCAAGCTTCATCTTGGAGGTATGAAAATTAAGAATAAATGAAGAGGGCAAGAAACTTCAAAAAGAAAAGTAGGAACCTCACTAAAAGGAGATGAGAGCAAGGATTTGCCGAACAGCCTGGATCATTTTTCCTTTGTCATTAGCCAACCCCTGAGGATCGATTCCTATTTAACTTGGAGCATGTAGTTTTTAACAAAGTCCCTGAACATGACCCCTAAATTGATTTTAAATCCTTCTTCAGAAGAATCTAAAATGATAAAACACACATCACCCTTTTGAGACAATCTGTCAGAAACCACCCAACAGATGGGGGCTTAAAACGCTGTTAGCCTACATGCTGCCCATCTTTGTTTAACACAACTGCAGGTACAAAATAGGCCTCCAGGATTGCAGGTCTCCCTCACCCAGGTAGAGCTTCCAATAAGGACAGCCTGAGAATTAACAGACAATTGGATCAGGACAGGACCATGAAGTTCTAAACAAACTTAATTTATGGTTCACATGGAGGTCTCAACACATGCAAAATTTGTCTCTCTGAAGTGTGTTGACTCAGTTTTCTTAAACTGAAAATTCATAAGGAAGGGACTCAGGAAATACTGGTTTCTTATACTACTGCACTATAAACACAGGCTTGCATTTCAAAATGGATAGCTTTTCCTAGTTCCATATTAGTTCCCTACACAACCATTGAACTAGCAGATGCCTAGGAGAATATCTAATCCAAATCCATCACTCATAGGAAGGAATTAAGGCTCCCAAAGTAAGCAGCACTTGTCCCTAATCCAGCAAGACACTGGTGAAAGGGAAAGGCTCCCACTGCATCTCTGCTATTTTGGGTCGGGTGGACTGGTCAAGACAGGAAAGTGGACTACTCCAGTATTCCACGTATAGCAAACCATTCAGTATGTAGCACTGCACTGACAACCATGATAACATTGGTTTTGTTCACTGATCTACAGCTATGGCAGAAATTGGCAGAAGCAGCTATGACTTCGAAGGCTGGGGCTGGAATCATCTAAAATTATATTCATCTACTCATATGTCTGGTGGTTAATGCTGATATTTTGCAGGTACTTCAAAATATGGCTAGGACCCTTAAGGGTGACCTTTCTGTTTGCTTTTTTTTTTTTTTTTTTTTTTTTTTTTTTTAGCATGGTAGCTGGATTCCAACAGGGGACATGCCATGAGACAGCTAGATGGAAAATACATTACCTTTCCCAACACACTCTCAGTGTTATTTCTACTGCATTCTATGAATATGGTAAGAATCACCAATGCAAGCCTATGTTAAAGAAGGGAATTGGACTCTACTTTTGGATGGAAGATGGGGATATGAAGGAATCTGTGGACACATTCTAAAGTCACTACATGGGCCAAAGACTTCTCTTCCTACTATATGGAATAGAAAATGGGGGGATAGGTCTTCACATCTTTAACCGTCCTACAGGAAGGTTCACTTGACTCTCTGCCTACCATGTAACAGGCACTGTAATAGGTGACTTTTATGCAAGCTCTCACTTTGACTTCAATATGAACAACCACAGAAGGCACAGATGTGGAAAACTGAGGCTCAGAGATGAATTGATTTCCCTAAGCATACTAGGAAGTTGCCAAGCAGGTTCCATTACAAGTCTAGAACCAAAACTGATTCTCATTTGAACAGTTTATTTTCCTCAGTAGGGGTTACAAACTACCCTGGTGGAACAATATATCACAAAACCTTTAACACTAAAGGACGTGGGTGCAACTGAGCCCCCCTTAATGTGCAAAAACATTTAGCAAAACCCTATTTCCCAGTTGTTGCAAAGATCTACTTCTTGCACAGGTGGTTGGAAAACTGGGGCTTTAAATTTGGGTGGAATGTGTCTACCTTATGTGCCACAGGAAGGATTTGGGATTCTCTGCCTAGCAAGACACTTTTCATGCTTTAGGTCTAATTTAAATATAACCTCTTTGAAAAGTGTTTCCTTGGTTAAGAAATCGCATTTATTTTCGGCGTGTTGACTGCTCAATACTATGTCAATTAATTCCATGACAATGTTAATTGTTGCAGATGGTATGTTGGTGCTTTTATTTGACCGGGAAGATACTCTGCTGACTTTGCCCTCAGACCAGAGAGGGTCTACCCAATAAGTAGTTGGACTTGTCTGGACTATGGGATGTTGGACTCTATGCTTGGCAAATACTTGCAGGGAGGGAATTTCAACTGAACTTGAACTATGGTTATGCAGTGGGGTGGAGGAACCCACCATGGGGGGAGGGTAGGGGGGAGAATCCCAGATTCTATGTAATTACAACACAATGTAATTAATGAATAAATTTAATAAAAAAAAACAATCAAAAAAAAAAGTGTTTCCTTGCACAGCCTATCAAGTAGGCTCCTCCATGCTAGTACATTCTACTTGTGTTCATCATTTGCCCATTTCATGATATTAATCATTATCTATAATTACCGATTTTTAGTCACTTGTATATTTTCTGACTCCTGTCATAGTGCCTGGCAGAGACAAGGTGGTGAATAAATATTTGTTGGATGAACATATGAATTAACTGAAGGGCTGATATTAAACTGCAAATATCTTGAGATCAATAAAGCTACTTTTTCTGACCTCAGGACGCCAGGATTACAGAACCTGGGCTTAAAATCCCCTATTGAAATTAGGCATATAATACTGCTCTTGGTGAATTACTTTTTTATTATTATTATTAATTACATTGCATTATGTGACACAGTTTCATAGGCTCTGGGATTCCCCCAACCCCTCCCTGTACCCTCCCCACATGGCGGATTCCTCCACCTTGTTGCAGTATTATAATTCAAATTAAGTCAAGATTCTTTCTTTGCATACATATACCAAGCATAGAGTCCAGCATCTTATTGTCCAGATAAATTCAACGGTTTCTTGGGGAGACCATCTCTAGTCTGAAGGTAGAGCTGGCAGAATATCATCTCGATCAACTGAAATCCCCAACACAACATCAACAACAGTTGACAACATTATGGAATTAATTGACATGGTATTGAGTAATCAATATGTTAAAAAAATGCAAGTTCTTAACCACATCCTGTGACTACTTCATTGACATTTCAATTTTAGTTTATACACAGAACCGGCTGCTATACACCATAAATGACTATAGGGTACTATTCAGCTGTCTTGTGTCTATTTTCATTTTAGTATTTAGCAGTTTATAGTGCTGAAGCATAATTTTGCTGAACTTGGCAGATTTTAGGATAGTCTAAACTGGGGAAGTGAAGTACTTTCTAAACTGGTGAATTACTTTCTATGAGCCAGGCAATCAACTAGGACGTCATAATTGCTATCCTAATTAATCCCTACAACAATATTAAAACACAGGTTACAAGGATATCTCAGAAAGTCATGAAAAATGAAATAAAAAAATAAGCATATTTTGGCATGAAAACATTTTGAAATACAGGTACATTGTGGGATTTCTTAAAGCTCATTAGAAATACATATGAAGAAAGAGCAGAATCAAGATGGCAAAATAGGGTAAGGACACATTTAAACAGATAGAGAATTATTAGCCAGTGTGAAGCACAAAGGTCACAATCCAGGAAATAGGATAGGACGGGTTGATGGCAGAGGGGCACATGGAGACCGACAGACATGAGAAAGCAGCAGAGACAGCCCTGTGGTGTTGTAGTGGCCAGAAACACAGTGGCAGTCAGCAACTGACAAACTGCTCCAACAGTGGGCAGAGCTCCACCAGCTGCTAGGTAAGAAGGGGAGTTCACCTGGAACTCAGGAGGTAAACCCAGACAAAGAACTGCCTGTGCAGCTGATTTGTTTGATTCAACCAGGAGCAGAGACAGAGCAGCAGATCCCAAGTAGGTAGTCCAGGAACTTGGTGAATCTCTCACACCCTCATCGGGTGCCTTTTTTTTTTTAGGGAGGTAGAAGTTGTGGGACAGGACTGCACATGCACTGGGTTTAGAGCAAACTCATTTCTGGCTGAGTGCATTGCACTGATGTGGCAAACCACAGGTCCACCCAAACTAGCTCTGGGTAGCCCTAAGACCTAATGGCCAGCAGATCCAGAAATCCACCTGTGGCACATCAGGCTCCAATCTGTATAGTGTCGCAAAGTCTATGTGCATGTGCTGAGCTGGGAGCAGATTCACTGAGCTCAGTGAATTGCATTGGTCCCAAAGAGAAAATAATACTGAATTTGGCATCCTATGGGTCAAAATAGGTCTTGAAGGCACTAAGACTTAACGGCCAACAGGTTCCGGCAAGATCAGCACTATTAGTTATTTAGGACATCTGGTGTCTCCCTAATCCTGAGAATTGCTTGAACTGGAAGTGTACAGATAACAGTGCAGCCTCACAATGAGATCACAGGAGGTGGATAATGGTGAGCCAGGAGTTGGGACTATGGAAACTGTGGTAGAAGTCTAACACAAAAGCCCAGATCTGAAATTTAGTGGAGGGAGTAGCACAAGTGACTACAAAGAACTAGGTACCAAATGCAGTGAGTAAAATCAAACTGTAGACCTATGGGTGACAAAGCTTAGAAACGTGCCCTCATGAGGAGAGCCTAATAACCAGAAGAACCAGGAGCGAAAGAAGAGACAGAGGCACAACGCATACTAACTGAAGACTGCCCTGCAAAGGAGCAATGGCCTTTGCCAATCTCAGAGTTAACTGAGGAACATGTCAAGAAAATGGGCAACACAGAATTCAAAAACTAATCAAAGCTTCTTATCAACCACACTAAGCACATACAGGAGTTCAAGGAATTTACGGAATATATCACACAGAAATGGCAACACTGAAATAAGATCAAGCAGAATTATTGGAAATGAAGGATGCAATAGAGCAAATTAAAACCTCAATAGAATGAATGAGGTAGAAGAAAGAATCTCAGAATTGGAAGATATTTCTTGTCACAATGGTAAAACAATCAAAAAGCTGGAAGTGGAGCTATGTCAAGCTATAAAAAAGTATTAAAGGATTGAAAGACACTGTTAAAGGCCAAATATAAGTGTTATAGGAGTTCCAGAAGGTTCATAAAGAGAAGCTGATTTTAAAGTTGTATTCAATGAAATAATAGAAGGAAAACTTCCCAAGTATGAAGAAATAATTGGGGAAAAAAATGCAGAAGGGGCACAGAACTCCCAACAGGTTAGACCAAAAGCAATCTTCACCACGACACGTGCTAATCAAGCTCTCTTCAAGTGAATATAAGGAAAAGATCCTTAAATACGCACGTGAAAAAAATCAATTGACCTACAGAGGAACCAATATTCCAGATTCTAAAAGGAAAAATTATTGGCCCAGAATAAAACAGAATAACCCAGAATATCACAAATCTTTTCTTCGTCTTTGAAAATGAAATTAAATTCTTCCACAGTAAAAAACAAAAACAAAAAAAGCTCAAAAATATGCCACTTCCAGACCTGCCCTACAAATGATACTTAAAGGTGTTCTCTCTGACAGATAAAAGGACTAGCACCCACCAAAACCAAAAATGTGAAGAATATCCCAGTAAAATAACAGAAGACTAAATCAAATAATCAACAACTTATTGTTAAAATGATGACCAAATTACCACCTATTCATATTAACCCTGAATGTAAATGTCTTAAACCTCTCAACCAAACATCATAGATTAGTAGACTGGATTAAAAAAAACAAAACTATCTGTTGCCTGCAGAAGACACATCTCACCAACAAAGATCAGCAAAAACTATCTCATGAATTTTGATGTTTTTGCTTTTATTTTCTTTTCTTCAAAACTGTTTTTTTTTCTCACATTAATTTCTACACTGACTCTTGGTCATACAATAGCATCTTTTTCTTCAAGAAGGTTCTCTTTTTTCATTTCTTTAGTGACACATTACTTTTTCAGTAGAATATTATTTAACTTCATGGCATTGTAAATTTCTATTTTTCTTTCTTTTTTATTTTGTTTTGTGGCTTTTCAGTTAAGGGGATGTATAGTAACTGTGTAAGGGAGACTATCATATCCACATGTGAGGATACAATGCAGTATGTATCTGTACTTTCTGATCAAAGACGGACTCCTAGTGAAACCGTTAAATTTATCTTGACAATAGCCTGCTGGACTCTCTCTCATTGTCCATGCTCATAATGATGGACTTACGACTGTTTATAAAGAACTATACTATTGTAATAATATAGGGGAAATTAGTGTGTCGGCGGGGATTTGGAGAGGGAGTCATAGAAATCCCACTGTCTATGGAACTGTATCATAAAATAATAATAATAATAATAGAAAAATCTATATAAAGAAACACAATACACAGAGTTCTAGAAATTTTTGTATCAAAGCATTTTTAAATTTCAGTTTTCCAGAAATAATCTGAAGTATACTTATATGAGAATTACTTCCATTTTATAAATCATGCCAGAGAAGATATGTAATGTAACACTGTTAGAAAGAAACAAAGCAAAGATTCTAAGTGATGTAAGAAATCTTAGCTGATGCCACGGCCCAGTATCTTAGCCATTATACAACACTGCCAACTGTGGCTTCCCTTAGGGGTTTAATGTAAAAAAAATACATATGGATCAATGTTAATTTTCTGAAAAATGAATATCATACCTAAATCACTGGCAATGCATTCTTGACAAAAAGCTACTGTTTGGGCCATGCCCACACATACTGGAGACAGATCAAAAACAAAAACATAAAGCATACAAACAAAAAACTAGCAGAGAAGCATTTGTGAGCCTCTAGGAATTTCTGAATGTAAATACCGGGTAATGCAACAAGGTTTGATTTGGACTTTTTAACAAGAAAATGACTTATCTGAATCATTCTCTGCTCTCAGTTCTCCCCACAATAACAGCTAATGCAGTACTCATAACCTAACTGTGAGTTGGGATACATTTAGGTAACTTGGGGATGCATCAATAAAAACCACACTGTGCTTTCTTTTTGTCTGTATCTTTTAAATATTTACTTATTTTAAAGTCAAAATACCAGAGAGGGAAAAGACACATGCCCATACACACAGACAGGAAAAGAGTGAGAAAGACCTGCTATATGCTGGTTCACGCCACAAACGACAACAACCAGGTAAGGCTGAGGCTGAAATCAGGAACTTCATCCTGCTCTTCCACAAGAGTGGCAGGAAACCAAGCACCCAGAACATTTTCTGCTGACTTCCTGAACACAGCAGTAGGAAACTGGATTAGAAGTAGAGCAGCTGGGACTTGAAACAGTACTCTGATATGGGGTGCTGGCACATATCAGTAGGTTTAATAAGCCCCATACCTTGTGACTTCTGAGGTGTTCTACAGGTCACCAACTGGTTTAGAGGGAAGGTTTCCAGCTTTTAGCTTTGAGATGCCTATGACACGCAGAGACTTTCATGTTTTCTATCAGTCTAATGAATTTGAACCATGTTGAAGACGCTGGTCCTCTCACCTGGGGAGAAAACTAGAAGCCGTCTTGTATTTACAAACCCTTCCATTCATTACATTCCTGAAGAGATATAATGGAATAAATCATGTAGGTTTTTACTAAAAGAAACCATGGGCCCTGAGATGGACTCTTATAGTCTGGAATTTTCTGCAAAATCTCTAGATTGGAAAATACTTTACAAAGCCACTGTATCCAAATCCATTCCAAGTGCTTTCCAAACAGCAATCCTTTGGCCTTTTTCCCAACATGCCCAAGTGACACGGGTGCTTTACTTCATGTCTAGCCAGTGCTGGCCGAGGAAAAGCTGCTCCTCATTTAGGACTTTACTTGGCCTCCATCAAATTGTCCTTTGGGGGCCTGCTGCAGTAGCTTAGTGGCTAAAGTCCTCACCTAACATGCTGGGATCCTATATGGGTGCTGGTTCCAATCCTGGTGGCTTGCTTCCAATCCAACTCCCTGCCTGTGGCCTGGGAAAGCACTCAAGGATGGCCCAAGGCCTTAGGACCCTGTACCCACATGGGAGACTTGTAAGAGTCTCCTGGCTCCTGGCTTCATATTGGCTCAGTTCCAGCCATTGCGGCCATGTGGGGAATAAACCAACAAGTGGAAGATCTTCCTCTCTGTCTCTCCTCCTCTCTGTATATCCTTTCCAATAAAATAGCCTTTCCAATAAAAATAAGTAAATCTTTAAAAAATTGTCCTTTGGGAAATTTGACAAGACAGTTTTATTCATGACAGTATGTGTCAATTAGTCTGAAAAGCATTAAATATGTCATTGAAAATGAGATTCTTCAGAAAGATCACTAAAAACAAATTTCAAGAGCAATTATCTACAAGTAGTAGACATTAAGAATAATGAATGTGGCGCAGTATGATGGTACAACAGGCTAGTCCTCCACTTTGCAGTGCTGGAATCCAATACGAATGCCAGTTACAGTCCTGGCTGCTCCACTGCCTAGCTAGCTCCCTGCTCGTGGCCTAGGAGGATAGCAGAACATAGCCCAAGTCTTCAGGCACCTGCAACCATGTGGGAGACCCAGAATATGCTCTTGGCTCCTGGTTTCAAACTGGAGAGAGTATCACATAAGTCTCAGAAGAAGGGATAATGTCTCTGTCTTCCCTGCCCTGCTCCCAGAGTCCAGAAGAAGCACCTTAAATTATCTCTCCCTCAATATTCAGAACAGGACCTAGCACAGAAGGAATGCTCAGCGAATTCTCCAGTCGATTTCCCAGCAACAGAAAGAGCCCAAACGTCATTCCTTCCTCTTTCCTTCCAGAAGCACAAAACAGAAACAATCCAGTGGTATTCAAGGCTGGGCCTAGATCCACTAAGTCAGAGAGGCTCCCAGAAGAATCCATACTTGGGACTCTGCCCTCCCAAACATCTTCTCGCCTGCTGCTAGTACAGTGAAGGAACACTTTAACCTGTCATGGCACACATTTCCAAGCTTTCCCTTCTATAGAAGTAAGACCTATTCTCTCCCTACCCCCAACAACAATAACAAAAAAGATTAATTATTCTCAACTCACACTAAAATGTTGACAAATACTTCTGAAAAGCTATATAAAATCAACTTTAAAGAAAGAATCACATTTATCCTAAATCTTTACCTTTGGATGAGATGGTAGACAGACCTGATGAGATTGTCTCCTTGTCTCTTCCAGGAAAACAAAAATCAGGTAAGATATGAATTTACAAGGATTTCCCTTGTGAAGTGGAGTGCAAGATCTGCATCAAGAGACCCACATGGTGCCCTTTGATCTGATCCATGTTAGGGTGCATCAGGTCCCCAGTGTTTTGTTGGGGATATCTCTTACCCTCTTAATTACATCCTGTGCAAGCTTCAGGATGTCTGAGTCAGGGCCCATGGGACATTAATACTTTCTTAAAAGCCCTTGCTCTATCCTAGAATGTCACTTGTCACTCACTGCTGTGTTGACTGAACTGTGAATTAGCTGCCCAAACATAGCAGGTGATCCATGCAAATGGTCCAAGGCAATGCTTCTCAAATATTAATGTGTCCATTCATCACATAGGAATCATATTGGAAATACAGGTTCCGATTAAGTGGTCTTGGCTAGAGCCCAAGATTTTGCATTTCTTATAAGCTCTCCCAGGTGATGAACATGCCACTGGTCCAAGAATTGTATTTTGAATAATTAGGTAACTATAATAATTTGGTAAAGACATTACAGACATCGGTTCAAGTCCTGGCTGTTCCACTTGCAATCCAGCTCCTTGCTAATGTGCCTGAGAAAAGTAACAGAAGGCCCAAATTTTTGGGTCCCTGCACTCACAACAGAGACCCAGATGAAGCTTTGGTTCCTGGATTCAGCCTGGCCCAGCCCTGGTTGTTAGGTTGTTATAGCTATCTGGGAAGTGGGAAACTCTCTCTCTCTCTCTTACACACACACACACACACAATAAATAAATTAATCTTGAAGAAAGAGAGCAGAAAAGAAAGACTGACACAGAAGATCTTGTTGAGACTGTGTCCCATGGCCTATTTCAGGGAAGAAACGTCCTGGCTTCCTCTGCTTCAAATCACTCAGTACAAGTGGCTTCCAAACTTAAAAGCACGTTAGTATCATTGGAACAATGTGTCAAAGCCCAGGATGGTAGGTACTGCCCCCAGCATTTCTCAGAAGGTCTAGAGAGGGGTCCAAGACTGTGCCCTGCTAGCAAGTTTCAACATGTTGATGATAGTTGTTGATCACCAGGCCACATGTGGAGAACCATCGGTTTGGTGAAACACAATCATTTTAAAATCACCAGAGCTTTTCTATCCATCTTCATCACAGTATATCATTAAGGATGTGGTCTGGTCACTGGCTTTTGAATCAACTCCTTCAATAATCTTGAATAGATAATAAAGTTCAAGAAGTATTCTTTAGGTCTCAGATGGACATGTAGGACCCACCAGGCCCAGTGGTATCAGGCACAATAATGTACCTTCTACTCCTAGAGGAAATCTTTAGGTCCTAACCCAAGGAAAAACCTAACCCACTGCTCAGTGGGTAGGAAGCTCCCACAGAAGGTTTTGGGACCCCATTCTCATCTTGAGTCCTCTAAGAAAAGAAGATCATGGCTTCCTCCATGGCCCACCACACCTCTAACTCAGTGAACACCACTGCCCTCACAGGGGCAGCTTCAGCTTAGCAGACAGTATATCTGTGTGGAGACAAGTTTGATCCTTGTTAGTTGGCTGAGCACTTCCCATGATTCCATAAGACAAGGAGAGGAGGGATAAGCCCTCTTGTTTCATGGGATAGGAACATATTTTTTCTGGACCTGTAGTAATCAGGAACATGGCTCCCTCACCCCTAAAACAGCTCCAGACCACTGAAAGCACATTCTTTTTACTGTTTCAAGGACAGCTTCAGCCAGAAGAAATGAAGGATCCCTACCAAAAAGAAAGAACCTGGAGAAGTATTTCAAGGAAGCGACAGTGGCCAGGGAGCAACGGCCTCAGGCCCATCAGCAGAGGGTGAGTCCATTGCAGCTGAGGCTCAGGAATAGGCTGACAGGAGTTCAGCCTGCCCTTTGGGCTCCAGGACAGTGAAGGTGTGGAGTTACATGCATGCTGTTGTCAGTACTAAGTCACAACTGTGCTCTCCTTCTCTCGCCTTCCACCGCTTGAAGCAGCTGATTAACACCAGACAATTGGTTTCAGAACCTACCTAGGATACCAATTCTCAGGCTGCTACTTACAGGACACCTTGACTGACCCAGCCCTGGGGACAATTCTAAGACTGTGATCCATCCTTTTGGAGGTGACATATCACTCCAGGAAAGATAGACGCAAGTCAAATATCCACAATGTTTTCATGTTCTAGATGTTTTCACTACAATTTCTATCTCCAACATTCTGTCTTCTTATTCAACTACATGTGCTAATCTTTGATGATGAATGTATATAAACACTAGTACTACTGAAATAATTGTAAAGTAAAAAATAGTTGTAAATTTAAAAATGTAAAGCATGATCATCATAGCCAACATTTTTGAGAGTCAAAAATGAGTTATTTTTTCCCCATTTTGGAGATGAAGAAAGAGGTGGAGGCGGTAGCAGAGGGCAGCAGGGGAGGAAGTACCTGGATCTATTCTGATCTAACTTGGGTCTATCTGCCACCAAAGACCAGATGTGAGGAGTAACTCTAATATCAGCCTTGGAACCCGTCCCTCTGCTGTAAAGGTGCGCCCCCTCGTGCTCTCGCTGTCTTGGCCATTTCTTCTGCGAATAAAGACCTCCAGTGTGACTTGCTGTGTCCAGTGTGTGCGTTTGTGGCAATAATATCTAACACCATACCCACCCTCCATACCTCACTGAGTCTCCCCCTCGCTACTGCACTGACAGTGCAGAATAGTTCTGAATGCCGGAAGGAAGGAAAACAACCATGTGAGAGTCACTTTCCCAAGGAAATAATGGACACACTCAAGATGAGGGACTGGAACATGAGATGGATGTTGCTGGATGGATGACTTCAATTCAGCAGTGGCTCCTGGGGCATCTGCCAGGCCTGTGAGTGGGACCAAAAGGGGCAAACCTCTGTGCTACACAACCAGCGGACCCAGGAGCAAGGGTGGATGTGTCCCAAGCTTTGGGCTCATACCCAGCCAAGGATTTAGCACCTGACTCTTTTGCTACACCAGTGCAGGTTCATTTCTCCCTCCTCTGTCTCGATTGTCAACACCCTCAGAAAGAAGGCCTCTGAAGTTAACTTGGTTGTGTTTTTTTTTATTATTATTATTATTGGAAAGCCAGATATACAGAGAGGAGGGAGAGACAGAGAGGAAGATCTTCCATCCGATGTTTCACTCCCCAAGTGAGCCGCAACAGCCGGTGCGCGCCGATCCGATGCTGGGAACCAGGAACCTCTTCCAGGTCTCCCACAAGGGTACAGGGTCCCAAAGCTTTGGGCCGTCCTTGACTGCTTTCCCAGGCCACAAGCAGGGAGCTGGATGGGAAGTGGAGCTGCCAGGATTAGAACCGGCGCCCATATGGGATCCCAGGGCGTTCAAGGTGAGGACTTTAGCCGCTAGGCCACGCCGCCGGGCCCAACTTGGTTGTGTTTTTGACAAAGAGATAGGGAGGGAAGAGAAAACAGGTGGAAGATTACTGAATGTGCAACAAAACAGAAGCCCTCCAACATTCTCAGCACTGAAGCATTCAAATAAAATCAGTTGACAATTATCTGCCTGAATTGAGAATGTGAAGTCATTGTAGCAACTGCCACTAATCTTAAAAAATGACAAGTGTGATTTGATCCATGCAAGGAACAAGAGTTCTTGGAGGTTTCTCCGTTGGAGGCTCGGCACTTTCATGAGGTATTGACGAAGACCTGAGGGTAAGTTATGGGGGGAGCGGGGGGGGTGCAACCATTGCGGGGACTTGCAGAAGTGGTGGGAGCAGGCGAAGTTAAGATCAATGATTTCCTTGATTGCCTGGCTTCCTCCCTCATAAGCATGGTCTCCGTCTCAATTTCTATTCCTATCGGCCAGAAAAATAAAGATTGTTTACAGAGCTGAAATAACACCTGCTTGGTTTATCTTATTTTAGAAACAATAAAAGCTAGGGAGTTGGAGGGATTAAGGAGGAAAAAAAATCAATTGTGTTCTTTCATGTTGGGAACATTAAAAAATAAGTCACCCTGCTACCTGCTCTAAGGCCCAATTTGGCTCTCCCATTACCCAGGGCAATTTCCAATTTCATTCTGCAACTTCCCAAGGTTTAAGCTCCACTGAACCACAATTGGGTGCCCTTGACAGATTCCAAGAAACTTTTTCTGGTCAGTATTTCACAATTGCAAAATCTAATACTAAGCAGACCAAAAAAAGGGAAAAGTTTGCTTTGGTATTGACATCTGATCAGCTTTAGTGGTTTCCAAGTGCTTTACATTTTGTTGTTTCATAGCATCACTAAAACCTGCAAGGCAGATTTGCAGCCCAATCCTTCTCTGCAGATGGGACTCTTGAAACTAAAACAACAGATTACAAAAAAAAAAAAAAAAAAAAGGGGGGGGGGAAGCTGAATGATTTCAAGCAACAAGCACAAAGAAGTCAGATTAGAAATCAGATTGCCTACCTCTCAGTAGAGCACTTTTTTTAAATAAAAAATGACTGATTTATTAATTTGAAAGAGAGAGAGAGAGAGAGAGAGAGAGAGAGAAAATCTTCTAGATATCCTTCCACAGCCCAGGGCAACAGTTTTCTGGAAAGGTGCTTGCTAATGAGCACTCTTTTCGTATACCCTGTACCTTTGCTTTAATGTTGCCTTTTCAAACCATAAGACAGCCAGGTCCTCAACTTTGGTCCATCAAGGAGACCATGAGCAAACTCAGCAGGATCACAAATATCATGTTCTCTTCTTTCTTCCCTGGTTGTATTTTCCTGCAGAGGGACTTCTGGAAGAGGACTAAGCAGTTTGAAAGGTGACCCATCACATGCCCCAGGAAGAGGCACACCACTGCCTCTGCCCACTCTCAGTGATTTCGTGTCTCCCACCAGCCACTCCCTGACACAGAATCTTATTCTGTAATGAGGGAATTCCTAACATCTGAAAACAAACAAACAAATAAATGAAAGAACATAGAAAGCCTTTGAGACTTCTGGGACACATTAAGTGAGCAAACATTCCAAGTGTAGCTGTCCAAGACAGAAAAGAAGGATTGAGGCATGGAAAACTTTCTAAATCTTGGGACTCGCAAATATCAAGATTCATAAAGCCTGGAGGAACACTAACAAATTTGACTAAAAAAACCATTTTTCTAAGGCACATTATAATCAAACTGCCAAAAATTTAAATCAGAAATAATTCTAAAATCAGCAAGAGGAAAGCACACATCCATTTGTGAAGAAATTCCCTTTAGGTTAACAGCAGACTTCTCGGTAGGAATAGGACATGCCACAAAGCACAGGATGACATATTCAAAGTCTTACATAAAAAAACTTTTGCCAGCCAAGAATACAACACCCAGGAAAGCTATCCTTTAGAAATGGAGAAAATCCAAGACATGCAAAAATCGAGGGATTCATGAGCCCCAGACAGGCCCTAAACCAGAAATAAAAGGATGATAACCACTACTATGAAGCATACAAAAGCCCAACCCTCAACAGGTGGACACTTACTCAAGAGAACAAAAATCTAATGATTCCCGTTTGTTTTTCTGGATTTGATTCACTTCATGTTTAGTTGATGGTTTTTCCCACCTGTATTAATTAGGAATACAGTTTGGAAACTTTTTCTTATACTCATTAGCTCTTCATAACAGCGATGCTTACCTTTAAAAAGGAGTTGTAAAGCATTTCATCCTTCTCTATTTTCTGAAAGTGTGTACAGTTTTGCTATTATTTCTACTTCAAATGTTCAGTAGAATTCACTAGTGAAGTTATTTAGACCCTTAGTAGTCTCTGGGCAAAAATTTATTTAAATGACTGTAATTTCTTAAATATAGACAAGGCTATTGGAAAGATTTTTCCTTTTATATGACTTTTCTGAATGTGTTTTTTAAATAAATATGTGCACTTAGTATAGGTTACTATTTTTCATGGCATACAGTTTTTGACATCTTTTAAAACATTTATAAATGGAACTAACCCATGATCCAGCATTCCCACTGCTAGGTATACATTCAAACAAAATGAAATCTGTAGATTGAAGAAGGAACTGAACTCCATGTTTATTGCTGCACTACTTATAACTGAGATACAGGATTAACAGAAGTGACCATCAACAGATAAATGGGTTAGAGAAATACAGTACATATATATAATGGAATGACAGTCATCCACAAAGAAGGGTAAAATCCTGTCATTTCCATCAACATGTGTGAACCTGAAGGACACTCTGTTAGGCAAAATAAGCCAGGCACAGAGACACAAATTGCAGTATGATTTCACTCATATGCAGGATCTAAACAGGCTGATCTTATCAAGGTGCAAAGTACATTAATAGTTATAAAAAGCTGGGAAGTGTAGGGAGAAGGGGATGTGGGAGAGACTGATCAATGGGTACAGTATTACTGTAAGACAAGTGGATTAAGTTCTAGTGTAACATTGCACTATGGAGTGACTATAGCTAACAACAATGTGTTGGTTGCACATTTCAGAATAGCTAGAAGAGGATCTGTAACGTTTTACTACAAAGAAATGAGAAATGTTTGAGATGCTGGGTATGCTAATTTCCCTAACACAATACTACACAATATACACATGTATCAAAATATCACACCATATAAATATATATATATGTGTGTGTGTGTGTGTGTGTGTGTGTATATATATATAAAATGTGCCAATCCAAAGTAAAATAAACAAAACAAACAAAAGGTTATCTGGGGCCAGGGATATGATGGCTCAATTGGCTAATTTTCCACCTCCAAGCACCGGGATCCCATATGGGCACCAGTTCGTGTTCCTGGCTGGTCTACTTCCTCTCTGCTCCCTGTTCATGGCCTGGAAAAGCAATGGAGGACAGCTCAAAGTCTTAGGACTATGCACCTGCATGGGAGACCTGAAGAAAGCTCCTAGCACTTGGCTTTGGATTTGCTCCCCTGTGGCCACTGCAGCCATTTGGAGAGTGAACCAGCAGATGAAAGATCTTTCTCTCCCTCTATCTGCAAATTTGACTGTCCAATAAAATAAATGAATTATTTAAAAATATTAGCTATAAGCCATAATAAATTTTGGATTTTTACCAAAAGTTGTAGAGATCCTCTAGAAAAGGGAGTAGTAAACTTTTTGTTCAAGAGACAGACTCAGTATTTTAGACTTTGTAAGCCATCATCTCTACAGTACATTTTTCTTTGGTATTGATGCTATTTCTTCTAATGTTTTGAAAATGTAAAAATCATTCTTGGCTCTCAGGGCATACAGGCTGCAGTTTCTGACCCCTAATCCAGAAAGTTCTGAGTACCAAACATGACATGATTCAGGTCCTGGTTCTCAGCACCCAGAAAAGCACTTACACATTACCAAAAGATAGGATTCATCCTGACAACACTCTTATTTGGGGGAGCAGGCTGTAATTTGAGGTGTAACATCGGATATAGGAACAGTTTCCTGTCAGATTTGGAACTCGGTTTAGCATGATGGCTTGTCAACTGTGGCTCCTGAAGGATCAGGCTCTACTCAGGCCATTTCTGAGGACTGAGTCTGGCCTAGTTCTATCTCTGTTGGTGAGGTGACCCACGGCTTTCCACACCAATGACCTGTATCAAAGATAAGCAGGATTTGCATCTGTGGAACAAGTCTCCTTAGGTCCCCTTTCACTTCCAGTCCTTCCAAGCATTTGAATTCAATCCCCTGGTCCTCTTAGCTCCTCTCCTCACTGCCTGGGCTCTGATCTGTCTTTATCCATTCCCTGTCCCACGGGATGGGTAACCTCCTTCCTGGTTACTTACTATTCATTTTTTTTCCTCACAATTAAAAATAAACAAAAAAATTCAGCCAAATTGATTTCTTTTCTCTGCCAGGCCTTCAAGTTTCCTACTTTCTCAACATTTCAGATTTGCCTGGCAGGGCATCTGAGGCAAGGCCTATTTTGTTCTTGCCATACCCTGCTAAGCCCCTTCACATGCATGAACCTCTCTGTGTTGAATGTGCTTGGTATATATTAAACAGCTAGGTATGAGGTGGGGTTTTTGTTTGTTTGTTTTTTGTGTGTGATCTACCCTTCACTTAGCACAAAATGAAGGCACAAAAATATTTGCTAAGTGGAATTCTTGCATTTTCTATTCCTTTTCTGTCTCTAAACTGGCTCATCCCTGCTGTGCCTCACCTCTTTACTGAAGTTTACAATTTAAACGCAAGTCTGTGAGATTCTCACACTTTTTACTCATTACCACACCTTGCTGTACCCTGAGAATATTCATCACCCTTCACCTCAGTTATGTTTTCTGTCTGTCCTTCCATTTAACCAATTTAGTGGGCAATTTAGCTAACTGTATGGTGTCTGGTACCCAGGAAATGGTCAGCAATAACAAAACAGCTACGCAATGCTATTGACTGAGATCTCTACTAAGCACTTAGGAAATTCTAGAAAAATCAAAAATCTCCAAATCCCAGGGCATGAATGGCGTGTGTGTCTGTATGTGTATGCACGCGTGTAGGCTGGAAGTATTATTTTGATTTAGCCTTCTGGGAACAAGAGGCATTGAAGGAATTTTTTCCCTTTAGATGCTCCCTATGGTATTTCCAATGCCTGGCTCTGACCACTGTCAATAATTTAAAAAAAAACACCCCAGCTTTTGCACAAGTTTCAACGTCATTCTAAGAGAGATGTACAGAATTTCTCTCTTTTTTTCCTATTTTCCCAGGCATTTGAATTACACAATATTGTACAATCTGTTGCTGGAGAAACCCATTAGTGATAGGTGCCATGATAAACAAATCTGAGTATTTATTTAACAACACTGCAGATTAATAAGTCACTGCTTCTGAAGTCAAAAGCCATTGTCACATTAACTCATTTGTGCACACAAGATGTCTGCTGCTCCTGAGGGCACAAATAATAGCTTTGCCAATATGAAAGCAAAACATAATTACTCAACAATAAACACACTGTACATTGGTAACAGCTGCTATCAACAGCATATCTGAAGCCAAAACAAAGGAAGTGTTACAGAATTAAAACAAAACAAAAACCAAAAAACTTTGTCTGTCATTCTCATGGAGGTAAAGTTAGCATTTGTTTTTTTCTGCCACAGCAGCTGTGACTAAGCAAAAAGTATTTTAGTCAGCTACCACTGTCCTCTTGCTTTCAAGAAACTTGGCTCCATTTTGTCTAGCCAGAAAGTGGAGCATGAATTTTAAAGAAGATCTTCAAAGCAAATCTGTTTATTAAGCGTGTAGGAATTATTTTAAGGATTTATTTACTTTTACTGGAAAGACAGATACAGAGAAAAGGAGAGACAGAGAGAGGAAGATCTCCCGTTTGCTGATTCACTCCCCAAGTGGCCACAACAGCCAGAGCTGAGCTGCTCTGAAGCCAGGAGCCAGAAACTTCCTCCAGGTCTACCATGCAGGCACAGAGACCTAAGGCTTTGGGGCATCCTCCACTGCTTTCCCAGGCCACAACAGGGAGCTGGATGGGAAGTAGTGCAGCTGGGATGTTAGCTGGTGCCCATGTGGGATCCAGGTGTGTAGCAAGGCGAACAATTAGTCACTACGCTATTCTGCCAGTCTCCACATGTAGGGATTTTATATTTTTCTCCTGAATGCCTTTGATTACTGCTTTGCTCTGACTGTGAATTTTATATCAATCTGCTAGATAAAACGAAGTCCACATAGCAACGCTAATCCTGATGTATACTAGGAATCTTGTCCAATATCCTAATTGTGAAAAGAAACGGTGAGAAATGTAGTTCATTTGGGAGATGTCCAAAACATACATCTTTACAGCCACAAGAATGCCAGCAAGACTCCCAGGGACAACAATTAGAGGTCACCTGAGGGAAGGCTACTTAACCCCTCTGAACCTCAATTTTTTTTCATTTTAATAGAAAAAATAGTAATATTACTCACAACCTTACTGGATAAAAATGAAGTGAGAAATATATGCAAAAGCCTTGGCTACTACAACCAGTACCTAGTAAGTTCTTGGTAAGTACGAATATTATCAGCAGTTAAAGTCTTCTGAGGCAGAACTCATCAAGACCTGACAGTCTGATTTGTCCCAAGTGCATTTCAATAAAATGAATCTACTAGATTTCATAAAGCCCCAAATTTCACTAAGTAGTCTGATCTATGGCCTTAACCAAGGGGTTACAGGGGGTACATGCATTATCCCATTTGATTGTAAGTTGGCCTCTCTTGAAGTGGTCATTACAAACATCATTGTTGGGTTTACTGCTAACTTTGTCTAGGATGGGAAAGAGTTTGGGGATCCTATTATCTGAATATGCAGAGAATTGTCCAGACAGCTTATAATCTATAGTAGCAACAACTAAGCCATCCTCAACACATTCCAGCATACCCTGCTTCCATTCTGAAGGTCAGAAGGAACCTCTAGTTGTTTCCATGCCTATATTCCCCATAGCCTCAAAATGCCCTACCTCCTACTTTGCTGCTACCCTCAGGAAGGAAACTGCTTGTGGCTGCAGGTGTATCAGGTAGTTCTAAAGACTGATCTCTGCAGTATTGCCTGGGTATACAGGAAGTATATTTTACAGAGAGAATATATCCTCTCTTACAAATCATGTAACACCAGAGAATCCAGCCACAGCCCCAGAGGCCCTGGGTCTACTATCAGGGAATGAGATTGAAGCATGTATTGGTTTCATCGCTGAAGAGAGTCCACTTACAAATTCTGGGAGTTACAAAGTAAGGTGAAAAGTGAACAGACTTTGTCAGCAGACAGATGTGGGTAGGGTCCTCTGCTTTACCACTACTCTATTAGGCATGGCCTGGTCTGTGACCTTTAGAGCCTCAGGTCTCCTGCATTAAATGGGAGAAGCAGGAGGATGATTCTGCTCTGCTCCTAAAATCTCATCCTTGCTGGACCTGGAGGGCAGCATTACTTTGGGAGTATTCACTGTGATATGTTTTCTGGAAAAGTCCTTTAAAAGCACACAGGAAGCACCTGCACCTCCACACGAAACAGACTGGGAATCACGTGAGGTGGAAGCGAAGGAAAATGCAGAGCTGCTTTTCCTCTCTGTTATCTTCTGGGAAGCCTTTCAACTGTTAGAGGTCACTGGACTGGTCCAATGACTCCACACAACTACAGGTAGGGAACAGACCTGTGCACTGGCTCACCCGGCTCATCCGTGGTAGATAGAGTCACCTCACAGATAAAGCCAGTTCTCTGTATGGGGCCAGCAATGTCTCCCCTTGGGTTGCAGTAATGAGTTTGGAAGTTTAGAAGCACTTTAAGCAAGAGTTAAAGAGAATACAGTGTATATTCAGTGTCTAATTTAGAGAGTTCATTTAAAAATCAAAAAGCATTCACCTCTACTCAAAAATGGCTCATTCTAGGTTAAATTTTTAATTATTCTGGAAAATGCAAATGAGAAGCTATAAATGCTGAGTTGGGGAATAATCATGGTCTGTACAGTGTAAATTCAAGTCAATCGGTAAAGGGGGAAAGAGAATCATTTGCCTCTGACATTAAATCCAGCTGTTCTTTAAAGCTGGTTTTCCCTAGCCAAGAATTTTACATTTTCCATGACCAAACTGTCTTCAAAACCTTCTGAGTTTAGACAATGCTTAATCTGAACGCCTAATAGTTCATTCTTCTCTAACACCATTGAACACTTCCATTAAACCCAAGTTATTATTATCAACATTATGAGGCCTGTCAGAAGCAAGCCCATTGTTCAAATGAATTGACCTCCACTACAATTGACCTTAACATTGCTCAACTGTTTGACAGTCAATTATCTCATGATCTCCGTTCAAATGGGCCTCATTGCTGAAATAACTAATCCATTACGGAGGGAAGGTTATTTTAATAGCTAAGCACAGTTGCTTTCTGCAGTCTCCCCACGAGTACATATAGTGGAACAACTTGTAGCCCTCTGTCCCTCTGACATGAGAAAGGAATCATGCCAGATCCACGTTTCAGTAGGGGGAGAAAAAGAGAATTTCATGGGGACCCAGTTATTCCTTGTGATGTCAGCCTTTAAAATATAGCCACTCGGGCCTGGCGCTATGGCCTAGCAGCTAAAGTCATCGCCTTGAATGCACCAGGATCTCATGTGGGCGCTGGTTCTAATCCCAGAGGCTCCACTTCCCATCTAGCTCCCTGCTTGTGGCCTGGGAAAGCAGTCAAGGATGGCCCAAAGTCTTGGAACCCTGCACCCACGTGGGAGACCTGCAGGAAGTTCCTGGCTCCTGGCTTCAGATTGGCACAGCACCGTCCCGTTGCGGTCACTTGGGGAGTGAATCATCGGACGGAAGATCTTCTTCTCTGTCTCTCCTCCTCTCTGTATATCTGACTTTGTAATAAAAATAAATAAATCTTTATTTTACATATATATAAAACCAATCTTGGAGACACAGACCACATACTTACCCTACTCTACTGTGAAACACAGGGGGAACTGAGATTAAGAAAGGTGTAAGCAACTACTTAAAGATCGCCTAGCCGCATAAGGAGGCTAGGGCAGGGTTCTGAGTCCCTCCGTTGCTCCAAGTATCTAATGCCATGCCTCTTTCAAACAAGGAGCTGATGAGTCGGACACAGGTCTCGTGATACCACTTTCTTGTGTGATATTGGATGAGTTGTCTATCTTTTCCAAATCTTGATTTCTTTATCCGTATCTTTGGATAACAATGTCCATTGTTTTGCTTTGAGTATTAGATGATATAACAAGTTACCAACAGAGAATTAGCCTTGTAGTTGGGCTAACGGTACTGTCCTTTATGCTACATATGCATATGCAATAGTAATATGCATATGTGGTATTATTTATGGTACCTAGTAATACCCAAATACTACCATTACAATATACATAAAGCCATACGTCTCTTTCTAATTAGTTTGAGTGTTGGCTTTTCTACTGAGTATGTAATCCCTGAGAAACTTTCTGCCTGGAGATCCTGCTTTGGAGAGCCTCAGTGATAGGGTTTTTTCTCAAGCCATGAATGAGACCTAATAAAACAGGACAGTTAATAAAAATAATGAGTACCTCATAAATCAGGAAATTAAGTATTTCCCCATTAAACCAGACTCAGCCCCCACATTTATGGGCTGTTGGAAACCTAGCTGCCTCTGGAGAAGTTCACAGTAGTCCTGCTACAGGAAACTGCTTGTCCCTGGCTAACAGGACACTGGCTGCAGGAGAGAGTTTGGGGTGATGAGGGAGGGGGTGAAGCTTGTCCCTTTCCTATCGCTTAAGAGCACAATGCTCCACAAATTCCATACAGCCCTCTGTGATCACTGAAACCTTAACTCATACCTGCTAAATTCAGGACACTTATAGGACGTCTTGGCTCTTGTGCCCACATAATAGAGCAGGACTCAGGCCAACCTGGGGAGCCAGACAATAGGATAGATGGAAAAGGAGAGAGGAAGAATCAAAACAGAAGTTTCCAGGAAGTACCTCCAAGTTCAGAAATCCTTAAAACTGTCTCCAGTAAGACATTACCTGTTTTGCCCTCTTAGCCACACTGGGAAATGCAGAACAGAGTCTCAAAGACTTCCTCTGATCTTCTTACAATCACCCATGACCAGAACCTGATTTCCTTCAACTCTAACCCAACATTCCCAGCAGATTTTCTGTTTCATCCCCTCTATCTCACCTGGATTCTTAGGAACCATGGGATTCACTGTCAGTGCCCACAGATCAGGCTGAGGGCATAGGATGACTGCAGAGTTCTTCTGTGGGGAAGATGGGTCCAGGAAGAGAAGAGCCTGGTACAAGCTACTGAAGGATTAAATACAAAGCAGGCCAGTAGCATGTTGGAGACTATTCCTATGAGCTCCCAAGAGTCTACTGTTCTCATCTTGCCTCAGACCAAGTTTAGTGTCTACACTTGTGACTTGAAATTGACCATAATGTGAGTATTTGCATCACATATATCAGTGAATGTCACAAATCATAAAACTTTATTCCCAACATTCACTAGCACATCCCTGGGGTAGCTCATGTTTTATTTATTCATTCATCAATCTTGGGGCTTTCACCCTGGGTCAAGCACTATGCAAGTTACTATGGATATGAAAATGAATAGGGACATTCACTCACTAATGTATTTTGTTCTGTAATGAGATTAATAAATGGTGGTAGGGTGGATAGAGGGCTTTTTAAAAATATTTTTATTTTGAATTTTGAATTATGTGGTACATTTTTGTATAGGCTGGGATTCCCCCCCCCCAAACTCCCACTCCCAACAGATTTTCCCCATTTTGTTACAATAGTGTAGTCCTTCATAAAGAATCATAATTCTATCAGTCTTTTATTTAAGTGTTCCCCGACATTGCTGATACAGACAATGTCAGACGTCCACCATCCCATTGTCTACACATGTCCAATAGTTTCATTAGGAATCCATCTTTCGTCTAGATGCAGGGATGCATGTTCCATTGTACCCCCACATCCATATATGACAGACCCCAGTACTCCATCACTATACATTACCATAAGTGAGAAGCCATGAAACAAGGTCAACAACAGGTATGAGTTAGAACAGCCACATCATCAACAACATCAACAACAAATTATAGCACCTTGAAAAAATAACGCGCCAGTGAGTGACCAACATGTGAGTGACAAAAAGGAAAAACAGAAGTCTCTTGGGAAAATGATGCCATCGTATACTTCATGAGCACGTGATGATTTGACTAGAGAAAAAAGATTATTTGAAAGAAACCAAACTGAAATAAAACCATCAAAACACATGGGATACAGCCAAAAAGCAAACAATCAAAAAACAGTATGGATTGGACTATTGGAGTTACACTTTCCATGTTGGTTTCCTTATATAAAAGAGACTATATGGTATTTATTCTTTTGTCATTGACTCATTTCACTGAGCATAATGGTCTCTAGTTGGGACCACCTGGTTGTAAATAAAATAATTTCATTCTTTTTAATAGCTGAATAATATTCCATGGAGTAGATGTACCACAGTTTCTTTAACCACTCTTCCTTGGACGCATATCTGAATTGTTTTCATGTCTTTGCTATTGTAGATTGTGCTGCTGTAAATACAGGATTACAGATCCCCTTCTCATATGCAGATTTCACCTCTTTTGTGTATATTCCTAGGAGTGGGATAGCTTGGTCATATGGCAGGTTTATGTGCAACTCTCCAAGCACTCTCCATACTGATTTCCACAGCAGTGAAGGAGGGTGCCTTTCTCCCCACATTCACGCCAGCAGGTATTGTTAGGTGAGTTCTGAATGTAGGCCAGTCTCACTAGAGTTAGGTGGTACCTCAACATGGTTTTCATTTGTATCTCTCTTATGGCTAGGGAGCCTGAACATCTTTTCATATGTCTGTTAGCCATCTGAATCTGTTCTTTTGAGAAATGTCTGTTCATGTCCTTTGCCCATTTTGCTACAGGGCTTTTTTTTTTCTGTCCCTGGGTTTCTGAAGCTCTTTGTAAATCCTGGATATTAGTCCCCTATCATTTGTGTAGTATGCAAAAATTTTCTCCCATTCTGTTGGTTGCTTTTAGTTTGATGTAGTCTCATTTGTTCATTTTAGATTTGATTGCCTTTGCTTTAGGCATCTTTTATAAGAAGTCTTTTCCTATACCCAGATCTTGGAGTGTGCTTCCTATGTTTTCCTTTAATAGTTTGATGGTTTTTGGGTGTAGACTTAGGTCATTGATCCATTTAGAGCTAAGTTTTGTATAATGTGACAGGTGTGGGTCCTGCTTCTTTATTCTGCAAGCTGCTATCCAGTTGTCCCAACATCATTTGTTGAAAAGACCAGGATTTTTGCCTGGATTGTTTTCAGTTTTCTTGTGAAAGATTAGTTGACTATACATGTGTGGGTTCCCTTCTGGTGTTTCTATTCTGTTCCACTGATCTTCTCTCTTTTTGTACCAGTACCAGACTGTTTGGATAACCACTGCTATGTAGTATGTCTTGAGGTCTGGAATTGTGATTCCTCCAGCTTGATTTCTATTTTTCAGGATAGCTTTAGCTATTCGTGGTCTTCTGTGATTCCAGATGAACTTTCATATCACCTTTTCTATTTCTCAGAATATTGTTGAGATTTTAATTGGGACTGCGTTGAATCTGCATATTGCTTTGGTAATATGGTCATTTTGATAATTTTGATCCTGCCAATCCAAGAACATGGTATGGTTCTCCATTTTTCAAGGTCTTCTTCTATTTTCTTTTTAAATGATTTAGGGTTTTCATCATATAGGTCTGTCACATATTTAGTTAGCTTAATTTCTAGGTATTTAAGATTCCTCTCCTCTATTTTAAAGGGGACTGTACTTACAATTTCTTTCTCAGACATGGAATTATTTGTGTACACTAGTGCCATCAATTTGTGTTCATTAATTTTGTATCTTGCTACTCTGCCAAAGTCTCTAATGAGTTCCAACAGTCTCTTGACTGAGTCTTTTGGTTCTCCTCTGTAGAGAATCATGTCATCTGCAAATAACGATAATTTCAGTTTCTCATTTCCAATTTGTATTCCTTTAATTGCTTTTTCTTGCCTAATAGCTCTGGCAAGGACTTCCAATACTATATTGAAGAGTAGTGGTGAGAGTGGACATCCTGTATAGTTCCAGATTTTAGTGGGAAGGCTTCTAATCTTTCCCCATTTAGTATGATGCTGACATTGGGTTTTTCGTAAATTGCTTTGATTATGTTGTAGAATGTTCCTTCAATGCCTATCTTGTTTAGGGTTTTTAGCATGAAGTGATGTTGGATTTTATCAAATGCCTTCTCTGCATCTATTGAGAGGATTGTATGGTTTTTGTTCTTCAATGTGTTGATGTGATGTATCACATTTATTGTTTTGCGAATGTTGAACCATCCCTGCATGCCTGGGATGAATCCCACCTGTTTGGGGTGAATGATCTGCCTGATGTGTTGTTGGATCCTGTTGGCTAGTATTTTATTGAGGATCTTTTCATCTATGTTCATCAAGGATATCATAGGTCTGTAGTTCTCTTTTTCTGTTGTTTCTCTCTCTGGCTTTGGCATTAAGGTGATATTAGCTTTACAGAAAGAGCTTGGAAGGACTGCCTCTCTATTGTTTGAAAAAGCTTGTGTAGGATTGGGGTAAGTTCCTCTTGGAACGTTTGGTAGAATTCAGCAATGAAGCCATCTGGTCCAGGACTTTTCTTGGTTGGGAGGGCTTTGATTACTGATTCAATCTCAGTGCATATTATTGGGCTATTTAGATTGTTAATTGCTTTTTGATTCAATTTTGGTGGATTGTATGTGTCCAAAAATCTATCCATCTCTTCTAGGTCTTCTGATTTGTTCGCATATAGTTGCTTGTAATAGTCCCTGATGATTCTTTGTATTTCTGAGGTATCTGTTGTTATATCTCCTTTCTCATCTCTGATACTATTGATGTGTGTTTTCTCCCTCCTTTTTTGATTAGTTGGGCTAATGGGGAGTGTATTTTGTTGATTTTCTCAAAGAACCAGTCTTTGCTTGATTGATCTTATGCATAGTTCTTTTGATCTCTATTTGGTTTATTTCCTCCCTTATTTTGATGATTTCTTTTTTCCTGCTAATCTTGGGATTGCTTTGTTGTTGTATTTCTAGTTCCTTCAGCTGTAAGGTTAGCTGATTTACTTGGTGCTTTTTTAGTTTCTTGACATAAGCACTGATTGAGATGAACTTTCCTCTTACCACCGCCTTGATTGTGTCCCATAAGTTTGGATATGTTGTGTTGATGCCTTCATTTGTTTCAAGCAATTTTAAAATTTCCCCTTTGATTTCCTCTCTAATCCATTGTTCATTTAGTAACATATTATTCAGTCTCCATATGTCTGCAAATGTTCCTTGGTGTTTTGACTTCTTGGTCTCTAGCTTCACTCCTTGATGGTGTGAGAAGATGCATCGTATGATTTCAACTTTTTAAAATTTGCTGAGGCTTGTGTTGTGACCTATAACATGATCAATTCTGGAGAAAGTTCCATGCACTGATGAAAAAAAAGTGTATTCTCTGTCTGTAGGATGAAAGGTTTGATAAATGTCAACTAAGTCCATTTGCACTAGAGTTTGGGTAAGTTCTATTGTTTCTTTGCTGAGTTTCTGGTTTTTTGATCTATCCATTTGTGTTAATGGGGTATTAAGGTCTCCCACTATGATTGTATTGGAGTCTATTTCTCCCTTTAACCCTGTTAATATTAGTTTCACGTAGCTAGACGCTTTGGCATTTGACGCGTAAACATTTATTATGCTGATCTCTTCTTGCTGAATGCATCCTTTGATCATTATGTGGTATCCTTCTTCATCTCTTTTGATGCTCTTTACATCAAAGCCTATGTCATCTGATATAAGAATGGCTACACCTGTACGTCTTTCCTTTCCATTTGCTTGGAATATCTTTTTCCATCCTTTCACTTTCAATTTTCTCTGATCTTTGTTGGTGAGATGTGTCTCCTGTAAGCAGCAGATAGCTGGGCTTTGTTTTTTGATCCAGTCCTCTAATCTATGGCATTTGACTGATGAGTTTAAGCCATTTACATTCCGTGTTATTATGGATAAGGGGCAGTTTGGTCCTGTCAACTTGGTGATGTGTTGTTCTATGATTAAGTCTTCTGTTAGCCTTTTAGTGAGATGTTCTCCACATTTGCCTTTGTGTGGTTGCTATTTCTAATTTATAGTATTCATCAATTTCCATGATGAACATTTCTACGTGGCTGATTTCAAGCTACCAACAGTTTCATTGAACACAGACTTAGGAAGAGATTCTAACAAATAGGTTCTGATAAGTTCATAGAAGCTGAGTGCAACACAACACTGTAAAATGCACATATAATTTTAAATAAAATGTGGAAATGCTATATTTTATACATCCTCTTGTTAAAGTCTCTTTATCAATGAATATACATCACTAGTATACCTTTAAATAACGGCATAGTACTCTGTTGTATTCATGCATAACTGACTCATCAGAACCCATATCTTTCTGATTTTTGTTAATACAAGCAATGCTATGAGGAGTATAATTGCAGAAAAATCTGTATAAACAAAAGCAATGGTTCCAATTCAGAAATCTGGCTTTTATCTCCTTAAACATGTGGGTTGTCTCTCCTAGGATCATTTGCAAAGCTGAGTTCCTGCACAAGGTGTTCAGTGTCTTTGGCATGCTCAGAATTCCCCAGTCCTACAAACCTGGCATTTAAATGCATAGAGCATAGATCCATTCTCTTTTTATTATATTCTAACAAGTGGCACAATCCCAATACACTCTCTCTGATCTCTGAAAGCTCTTCTTTCCTCCATTAACTGCCTGTACTTCATACACGGACTGCCTCCCCTGGGTTTCTCAGCATGGACACACACATTCTGCTATGGCACCTAAACAGCATCTGAAGTCATTTGTATTTGTCTACTCAAACGGACCATGGCTTCTATGAGGAGGTGGTAGGGACTAAGTATTCCTCATCTTCACATTCATAGCAATGATCAGGCATGGAGCACAGCTGAAGTTTAACAAATGATTCCTTTATGTGTCTTTTACCTGGCCTCTTGGGCAGCATTTACTTCCAAATAAGAAGCATGGAATGCTCCCTCACAGAAGAGGACATCTTTAGTGCAAGGCTCTAAGTATGACTCCAAATGCATTCATGGTTCACCCATTTCCAGAAGGCTCTTCTAGAAACCACAATCTATACTAGCCTTCAGAGATTCACCTAACTTCTCTGCAGGAGGGCAACCTAGCTCCAAAAAGCAAGAGTTGACTTTCTTAAATCCCAAGATTCTTCTGGTAATGATGTCATCAGTGTAGTCCAGTTTGGCCAATGTTCTACATGCAATGATAATGAAAATGATAGCTAAAATTTGATAGAGATAACCTTATGCCAGGCACTATGATCAACAGTTAGCATTTAACTTCCACTTTTCATTTGCTTCTCACAATCATATGATGAAATATTCTCTAGTATCATTAGATCAGACTTAAGGAGATTAAATAACTTGATCAAAGTCACATAACTTATAAATTGCTCTGCCTCCCAACACCACAATGATGTTTATTTAAATTTTTAACACACGGAGCAGGAGTTGGGGGCTGAATAACTGACATTGTTACAGCCACATATCTAGATGAGGCAATCAACCATCACAGTTTTTTCAGTGATTTTATGAGTTTAAAACAAAACATGCCATGGACAGGGAAAGCCATTTGTCACATGCACACTAGGATGCTTGACTACCCTCAGAAGGAGGAGAACTAGGCCAGGGACCTGGAACACATGCTATTTCTACCAAAAACACCACTCTGTCTCAACAGGAGACTGAACAGAAGAAGAAATTATTAGGATGGGCGTATTTACACCTGGGCAGTTAGTGAAGCAGGCATTTCAGACTGTTTAAAACATCAATCACTTCGACTCTCAGGAAGAGACATTCCTCAGCTGGCACTGTTTTTCCTAGCGTATTCCTGTGATGGAATGCTGAGTTTTCCTCTGCCCCTGCCCCACTCCCAGCACACCTGGACTCCTGCCACTCATCTGTTTAATGTTCCCAGTACCATCTGGACCCGCATCTAATGTCCTGTCAACATGGTTGTCAAACAGGCAAGATGAAAGGACGTAACTCCAAGGAACACTGTCCATATTCTACCACTAGTCGAGGAAAGTCACAATGATTGCTCATTAGGTTGCTACAAACAGAGAAAAATGACCTGTTGCCATCCAGCTGTCAGTTGCTGCCTGAAGCAGTCTTTGCTCGTCTTGTTTTACCAAGATTCCTGGGGAGAATTCTGGAACTCTCACATTAAGGTAGATACAGGCTGGAGTAATCCAAGAAGCTCCTGGGGGATCTTCATGGCTTCCAGATCTGCTGACAGGTATGGCAAATTTGTGGTCGCACTAACAGCTGTACATTCATCTCTTCATAAAAGTGGTTAACGGCCGAATAGATAGATTCAGCAGAGGAGCTGAGCCCTGGAGGGCCTGATCTTCACATCCAGCCCCTAGGGAAGCTTTCAGATCCTCAGAAAATGTGGACCTCCTAACTGATCAGTGAACAATTTCAGGAAGAGTTGGTAGCCTTTTGAGAAATAAATCTCCACAAGAAATATACTATGTAGACTTTTTTAGTATGAAGCAGTAAGATATAGCCAAGAAATGCAAGTAACTTTGATTATATAAAAATATACTGATTTCTGTATGTCAGAAGACAAAGCCATTATATCAGAGACACATCTGGACCACCATGTCTGTACCAGAACTTTCCACAAGAGCAAGAATTGAAAAGCAATCAAGATGTTCATTATCAGATGAATGGATTTTTAAAATGCAATCTATATGCACAATGGAATATTATTCAGCTACAAAAAAATAAAATGTTACCATTTTTATCAAACTGGATGCAACTAGAGGACATGATATTGAGTGCTATAAACTGGAAACAGAAAGACAAACAACAAGGCAAAAGCTACCACCTTCAATGTCAGCACATCCCAAATGGGTGCTGCTTCATGTTCCAACAGGTTCACTTCCAATCCAACTCCATGCTAATACCCTGGTATAAGCACCAGCAGATGGTTCAAGTGTTTGGGATCCTGCCAAGCATGTGAAATACCCAGAAAAATCTCCTAGCTTGAACCTGGCTCAGCCCTGGCTGTTGTGGCAACTTGAGGAATAAGCCAGAGGATGAAAGATTAATTTGTCTGCCTTTTCTTCTTTCTCTTTAACTCTGACTTTCAAAAAAAACCATATCTTTAAAGAAAAAAGAAAGACAGATACCACATCTTCACTCTTATGTGTAGAAGCTAAAATATTTAAATGGGGTGGGGTAATGCCTATGTATCAATATTGCAGTAAATATAGTTTTGTAAAACTTGGTTTTATATCTTTGTCAAACCAATGGTTAAGAATGTTATATTATTATAGTTTTAATGATCTTTGATTACTTAAAATTATAACATGTAAATAAAATGGTCATTTGTCCATTTAATTACTACTTAGAACGGATGTCTACATTCCCATAAAACCAGGGTCTTTTGCTTTTTAAATGTTAAACTTCCTATTCATTTTATTTAACTTTTTAATGTAATGTCCATTTAAAATATGTTATCTCAAAAACTTAATAAAAAAAGGAGAGGGAAGAAGGCTGGGAGGGAGAGAAAACAAAAGGGAAGGATACAGGAGAGTAAGCAAAATTCCTAGAATCTTATCTACATACTACATTAAATCTGTAAAAAAAAAAAACACTAAAAATTAACAAAAACAAAAATAAGATGGTCATATCATCCACATAGGAGACCTAGTCTTATGGCCCAGAAGGATCATCAGCCTGGCCCAGCCTTGGCCACTGCAGCCATCTGGAGATGTAACCAAGAGATATTACTCCCCTTCCCGCTGTTTTTTTTTAATAAATAAGTCCGTGAAAATCTTGTCAAAAGTTAGAAAACACATTAACTTAGAGAACAGATACAACAAGTTTTGTTACATTGATGCATAAAGATCGTAAGAATCAATTACAAAATGATAAAGCTCAAAAACTTTTTTTAACCAATTAATTTTAACCAAATTCCAACACAGAATGTGTATGCATATGTATGGGTGAATAGATACATAAATTAGAGATAAACACAATGTGTAAAAAAGGTAGGATCATCAGAATTTATAATTCTCCTAAATTCTCAAATTTCTCAAATTGAACTTGTATTACTCTTTCTAATCAGAAGGCAACCTTTCCTATCACACAGGGAAAAAATAACGGCCTGGTGCAGTAGTCTAGTGGCTAAAGTCCTTGCCTTGCATGTGCCAAGATCTCATATGGGCACTGGTTCATAGCGCGGCTGCTCCACTTCTTATTCTGTTCTCTGCTTGTAGCCTGGGAAGGCAGCAGAAGACAGCAAAAACACTTGGGACCCTGTACCTGCGTGAGAGACCCAGAAGAAGCTCCTGGCTTCTGACTAGCTCAGCTCTGGCCATTGGGAGAGTGAACCAGCAGACAGAAAATCCTTCTCTGTCTCTCCTCTCTGTAAATCTGACTTTCCAATTAAAAAAAAAATGGAAAGCGATTGGACTCTTGACTTTCATCCACACCATAGCTCTTCCTTTTCCCACCAATCTAGAAAATAGTGTGATTGTTTCTACATTTGCTTTCCCCTCCTTGATAAAGGTAGAACAACAACAACAACAAAAGCTTGAGATTAGAATTACAACTTCCTTCTTTATCCACTAAGATGTCAACATTCAAAACTAAACTCCCCATGGCTGGGAAACAAGAAATAGCCCCAACCACAACAGAGTGTGTCTCCAAGTGCCTATGCTTAAGCACGCAGCATCATCCTGGGTCACTGAGTTCAGACATGACAACCTTCCCCTGACAAGTCCTGACAGAAGTGAAATTTGTGGTACTTTCCTTCCATGCAAGGACCAATCCCTTCAGAGCATCACAGCAAAGCAGGGATTGATTTATTTAGTTCTTTTTTTTTTTTTTTAAGATTTATTCATTTTATTACAGCCAGATATACACAGAGGAGGAGAGACAGAGAGGAAGATCCTCCGTCCCATGATTCACTCCCCAAGTGAGCTGCAACGGGCCGATGCGATCCGATCCCAAGCCGGGAACCAGGAACCTCCTTCAGGTCTCCCACACGGGTGCAGGGTCCCAATGCATTGGGCCGTCCTCGACTGCCTTCCCAGGCCACAAGCAGGGAGCTGGATGGGAAGTAGAGCCGCTGGGATTAGAACCAGCGTCCATATGGGACCCCGGGGCTTTCAAGGCGAGGACTTCAGCCGCTAGGCCACGCTGCCGGGTCCTGGGATTGATTTAAAATGAGCCACATCACACGTAAGCAGTTGCCACTGCGTAAACATGCATTGACATGCTACCAAAGCACGGAGTGGCAGTGGAAATAAGCATATGGGAAAAAGAGTGAGAAAACAAACAACAGAAACAATGACTTCGAAACTAAACAGAAAATGAGTAGTTCAACTGATTGATCATCAAATAATTAAAGAAATCTCAGAAGACTGCATTCTCAACTGACAGTGTAGGCAGCCTAGAAACAATCCTCCTTTTCAAGCAGGTCCCCTGACAAGGACGAGCAATTGAGGGGACCATCCTGAGAGTGGGGGACTGAAGAGAAACTAAACAAGGAAGGTTTAATCAGAAAGGATAATCAGAAAGAAATTGGGTCCATAAATATCTCCCCACCCAGCAGAAGATTAGAAATTTGTTTACTCTCTGGAATGAGAGAAGAGGAGACTCCCTGGTTCAGGCGGGACTAGACACAGAAGAGGGCAGAACAAAGGAAGTGGAGAACACTGGGAGGGACCTTCACCCTAGTGGGTTCCCAGAAATGTGGCCTCCAGACCTACAGCTCCAAGTGAAAGACCAGGAGAGCTTTTACAAGAGAACTTTAGCGTCTCCAAAGGAAAAACCTAAAGTTACAGACATTGAAATTCCGCAGCCAAATAACTCAGTTATACCCTACACTGTAGCCCACAGATATTAGGCCCCCGTGAGCAAGCTCAGAGCTTCTAAACAGTATTTTGCTGTCTTGCCCTTACTAAGAGCAGAAACTAGAGTTCACAGATATATAAGGAAATCCTCTAACATGGAAGATGGAAATCAAATCAAATAGGATAAAAGCAACCTAATAGGAATTATGCAAGGAAAACATTTTATATTCAGAATATATTTAATATCCTGAGACACATAAAAGAAGATGCATTACAGTTATGAAAACAAGAACTGGATACTATAAAAAAACATTAAGATAGCAAAACAAGATTGGTGAAATTAAAAATACCACCAGTGCAAATGGAAAAAAGTCAACAGAGGGTTATAAGATAAAGAGATGCAAAGTAGGATAGGAAAAATAAGAAAAGTAAACGACCACTCCAGGATGCATAATAGGCAAATAATAAGAGTTACAGAAACAGACTTTCTCTCTCTCTCTCTCTCTCTCTCTCTCTCTCTCTCTCTCTCACACACACACACAGAGAAGGAAATTAGTCACAACATAATTCAAGATAGTGTTCTTAAAGAAAGATTTGAATTTCCAGATTGAAGGTGTCTACATTACAAGTCAGCTGAAATAAACCAAGGCACAGTGTCATGAAATTTTAAAGCACAGAGAACAAAGGCTCAGTCAAACAAGCTTCCAGGCAGCAATAAACAAAACAGGTCCAATTCCAAAGACTGTGAATCTGAATGACTTTGAACTTTTTAGTAGCAATGCCAGAAGCCAAAATACAAGGTAGCGATGCCTCCAAAAACCTGAAGGTCAATGGTTCCCAACCAAGATTCCTATACCCAGAGAAACCACCAATGGAAAAAAAAAAGGTGAAATAAGTACTTTGTTAGATATTCCGGGCCTCAACTATTTTACCTCCCCTAGGAGGTGCCTGCCTTTATTGGTGAGACACTTGGAAGAGAGAGGGCTAACATAGAAGCCAGGAAAGTAGAGTTTCTGGGATGAGAATGAAGGCAGTTACCAGAGAGCAACCCACCCAGATGGGAGCTGAGAAAAGGCTGCAGGAGAGACCAGTAGGAGGGTGAGGACATCGGATTTTTGGCGAGGAAATTTAGACAACTGGCACAGAGCTGGCATTTAAAACAGTGCTAAATGCAGAAGAAACTCAACAATTATAAATGATATGTGATCTATATGTAAATATCAAACAAAACAAAGACAAAGCAAAACCTGCTGGCTCATGGATTACACGGTAGCATCATTTTTCCCAAGCAACTTTTGTGTTTCCTGTTTGTCACCCATGTGTTGGTTATTCAGTGGCGCGTGTTTTCATGGTGCTGTAATTTGTTTTTGTCATTGTTGTTATTGCAGTTATTCTAACTCATACCAGTTGTTGACCTTGTTTCATGGTTTCTCAATTATGGAAATGTATATAGTAATAGAGTACTGGGATCCACCATATCCAGATGTGGGGGTATAATGGAACATGCATTCCTGCATCCAGACGAAAAATGGATTCCAAATGAAACTGTTAGAAATGTACAGACAATGGGATGCTGGACTGTCTGACATCGTCTGTACCAGCAATGTCAGGGTACACTTAAATAAGAGACTGACAGAATTGTGATTCCTTATGAAGGAGTACACCACTGTAGTAAAATGGGGAAAACCTGTCAGGGGGTTGGAGTTTGGGGGAAATCTCAGTCTATATGAAATTGTACTGCATATTTCAAAATTTCAAAATAATAATTGAAAGGAAATGTAAAGGTTTAACCATGAATGTAATTTGCATTGTCATATAATATAAACACTGAATATTGATTCAAACAAAATCAAAACGTAAGTGTATTAGAAGAGTGGAAGAACAAGGCATGTCTTAACATGTATGGTCGGGTGCCGGGAGGTACTGGCAGGGTGCTATGACAGAATTAATTCCTTCTGACCACAGTGGGAAGTCAAGAGACAGTGCTTAAAATCCTAAATCAGGAAACAGTTATGTAAATATGTTATTTAGAGAGATTCAGCTGTATGCCCCTGAAATTTGATGAAAAGTTGAAGGCAGTTCCTTTGGTGAAAGAAAATGAAGAATAAGGACAAAAGATAATTGTTTCTCATAACAAATCTTGTTTCATTTAAATCAGTGTGTGTAAAACATGATGAAATACACTTACAAAAGGGGTCTCAGTTGTTCAAGTGCCCTTTCTTCCCAAGTCGTCCTAGCAGCATATGCTTCCCCATGCCTGCATGCTCTCAGCAGAACACTAGTCTACCATGCAGCATGAGGACTTCGAATTAGATTTAGTAGGAAGAAATTATTTTACTTTGGAGACCTAGGAAAATGGAATCCACCAAAGAATGTACTAGGGTCAGCCACAGTAGCCTAGTGGCTAAAGTCCTCACCTTACACGTGCCGGGATCCTATATGGGTGGCAGTTTGTGTCCTGGCCACCCAGCTTCCCATGCAGCTCCCTGCTTGTGGCCTGGGAAAGCAACTGAGGATGCCCCAAAGCCTTGGGACTCTGTGCCTGCATGGTAGATCTGAAAGAAGCTCTTGGCTCCTGGCTTCAGATTGACTCAGCTCTGGCTGTTGTGGCTACTTGGGGAGTGAATAAGTAGATGGAAGATCTTCCTCCCTGTGTCTCCTTCTCTCTGTATATCTGACTTTCCAATAAAAATAAATAAATATTAAAAAAATGTGCTAGAGTTGCCACAGAAATTTTTGTTGTTTCATTTTGATCTTGCTTATTAACATAAACGAAAATATTAACCAGCATCAACGCTGGCTCTACGCTCATCTGTTAATTGCAACCATGGGCTGACTATAAATTAAAACTTGGGCAATATAAACAAAATCAGTATGTGAGAACCAATTTGAATTTCTGAAAAAAAAATGTCAATTGTTTCTTCTACGTAAGATGTATAGTAAATGCACACAAACACCAGCTCTTTCCACAGAGCCAGTTGTTAAACATTTACCAACACACCACCGGATCTATACCTGTGACTCAGAGAAAGGAATGAGAAATCCTCCCAACCTGACACAGAAAAGGCCAAAATAATCCCTTAGGGGCCTGTGTTCTTGGCAGTGACTTCTGGCTTCCCCCTCTTGATGTCCTGCTACTTGCAGAGAGAAAACCTCTGGCCCTAAAGGGGGCTTAAATCTTTGACTTTTCTGACTAGCAACATTGGTGGGTTTCCCTAAAGAGCATTGGAATCAGTGACTCCAGGTGGCAAAACTACTAGACAACTATGAACTTTTCCAATATAAAGGTAAGAATTATTGATAACTGTGAACTCATTATTTTTCAGAGAAATACAAGTAAAAAAAATCTATCCATTGGGACAGATAATGGAGATAACAACTGAAATATTTATTATTATAAGTACAATATGCATTTTAGGTTGAATTTTTGTTTCATGACTTGCCTCATGAAATTCTGTTCTTTTCAAAAAAGCATCATAAAACTAAGACTTCAAAGGAAGAAGAGATTAATTTGGAATCTTGAAGGGAACGTGGAGAAAGAAGGGACTCTCTGAGGACTTCTTTAATGTGAAGACTTCTTTCAACAGAGAGTCTCAGAACTGGGATGGCACCACATTTATAAAAACTTATGGAGAACATAATTCGGTGGTATGGTACCCAACAGAGAGTTAGTCTTGTTGAAGAAAAGTCTGAAAGATATAAATAAGGCACCTGCCAATGCTCAGAGCCATATGAGGCATGGCACAGCAGTGACTGGAATAACAGAGCTCTTGGTGATGTCACCTCCTAAAATGGTTCAGGCAAGATTTATATTATACTATCGCCAATGCTCTTAGCAAACAGGATGCTTAATTAGTGTTCATTAAATTTGTACAAGTGACTGACAGCTCATTCTCTGCCCCCTGATGGCTTTGAAATTCCCGAACACACTTTTGACTGACAGGAATGATTAGTTCTAAGGCAACTTAATCTCAGCTCCTCCCAGACATCTGTGTATTAGCATGTAAACAGACACACACACACACACACACACACACACACACACACACACAGACGTTGATAGACAGAAACCAAGTGTGGGGTTGAAAGTTTCGGGTTCTCTTACTCTCTGACTCCCCACCTACTCACTTCATAACCACTCTGTGAGCTCCGAGCTTCGACCTTATACTGTCAAACTATAGAACAATCTAATAACTGCTCTTACATACATTTCCCATTTTGATCCTCTCAACATCCTATCACTGGGGTAAAGCTGACAGAATCCAAATTTTCCTATAGATGTAACCATGTTTCCTAAAGGCAAATAGCTTGACCAGGGACCTAGAATAGAATCTAACCCAGGATTCACTTGGCTGTCTTGACTTCTAGCCCAGTCTTCTTTCCACATCATGCTGACATTTGGACTATGAGGTTGATTTAAGATGCAAAAATAGAATGCCATGCATCTGAGGAATTTCTTCTAGTAGAATGCAAAAGGCACAGCTCTGTGGACCAAAGATTAACACTGAAGACTATAATTAAACAGTATCTGTTGTATACATATGGCCTTGCTTTGAAAACTCATGACAAAATTGTACTCCCAAGCAAAATCAGTAGTTGCAACCAACATTACCAAAGAGTTTCCAAAAACAATGGTTTCAAAATTATTAGGTGGAGATAGATTGATTTAAATCTACGTAGTTAATCATTCTATAATTGAAAAATGGGATTTCTTTCCAGTCGTAATTAACTTAGGTAATTATGTCAAGCACACAAATAAGTTCTCAGGGGAGAAAAGAGAGAGAAAAGAAAGCCAGGTTGAAGATTCAGAATAAAGCAACACGCTTACACACACACACACACACACACACACACACACAATTTCTTATTTTAATTACTGGAAGTTTCAGCAAGAACAAGGCCATCACCTTTGATTGATTAAAAGATAAACCAAAACACAACCTGATACTTGGTCAAGGGTTATAATCAAAGGCATGAATTACCTTGGAATTCAGACAAAAGGTCTTTAAAAGTAACTTCCAACTCTCAGGTCTTGATTAACCTTGAGGAAATCATTCTCTACCTTGGAAGTCAGAGTAATATTTCATCATATAACTACTTGATAACTTGGGCCCGGCAGTGTGGCCTAGCAGCTAAAGTCCTCACCTTGAATGCTCCGGGATCCCATATGGGCGCCAGTTCTAATCCCAGCAGCTCCACTTCCCATCCAGCTCCCTGCTTGTGGCCTGGGAAAGCAGTGGAGGACGGCCCAATGCATTGGGACCCTGCACCCGCGTGGGAGACCTGGAAGAGGTTCCTGGTTCCCGGCTTGGGGTCGGCGCGCACAGGCCCGTTGCGGCTCACTTGGGGAGTGAATCATCGGACGGAAGATCTTCCTCTCTATCGCTCCTCTGTGTATATCTGACTTTGTAATAAAAATAAATCTTTAAAAAAAAAAATAACTACTTTGATAACTCAAACACTTGACCTACAATGAAATGGAGCCTTGTTACTGTGTTAACCAAACGGTCTAGAGATGTCTACACTACCAGGAGGAAAGAGTATCACAGCGTGTTGTATATCACATGATGGATGCCTGAGACTTTATACTCCAAAACTCTCTCTTATAGTCAGAAACCTGTTCTAACCATGCAAGATGTAGTCTCCTACTCCCTGCAAAACAAACAAAAAAGAAAGCAGAGTTGTCAAGACGTAGTAGTTTTCCACACTTTCAGCAGATACGTTGTGGGTAGATAATAGCTTGGTATCTTGGGCCCAGGGCGGCTAAAGTCCTCACCTTGTGTCACCAGGACCCCACATGGGCGCCAGTCCTAATCCTGGTGGCCCTGCTTCCCACACAGCTCCCTGCTTGTGGTCTGGGAAAGCAGCTGAGGATGCCCCAAAGCCTTGGGACCCTGCACCTACATGGGAGAACAGGAAGAGGCTCCTGGCTCCTGGCTTCTGATCAGCTCAGCTCTGGTTGTTGCGGCCGCTTGGGGAGTGAATCAGTGGATGAAAGATCTTCCTCTCTGCATCTACTTCTATCTGTATATCTGACTTTCCAGTAAAAATAAACAAATCTCAAAAACTTATCTTGGTATCTTCAGGAGAAAACTTTTTGGGTTCACATCCCTGCTTCCCTGAATTTAGTGGGATGACCTTGGGAAGGGTACTTATTCCATAAAACTGAGACCATAAACGTATCAGTCCATAGTTTATTGTGAGGACTAAATTAATTAGTTTAGGTAAAATTTTTAGCACAATGGTTAGTAGTACGCAAACACTCAATAATAGAAGCAGCAATAGCTGTAGTCCAAAGTCTTCACAATAAAATACTGCACCATAGGACAATCATATAGATTGCGGTAAGAAAAGCATTTATATCACAAGCATTTCACAAATTATTTATCAATTTTAAAAGTCCCCTGGTATGACCCAAAGGACTCCCAGCTCTTCCAGAGTAAAGAGAGAGATTTCTTAACTTGCAGTTTTAAAGCATTAACTAAGTCATTGATATAAATCTTCATTGTATCAAGTCATATGCTGATCATCTTCTCATTGTTAAGCACAGCACAGAGCTAATTACACTCAAGCTTCTCAAAGAAGCACAACACACATAACTCCGATTCATACTTGTAACTGAGCTTTAGAAAAATGCAAAGAAATTTTGGAAACGAGCCCTAATTGTCAGCTAGACTTTGATTGAACTAGTCCTGTAAACACAGGTGAGAAACAGGCCCAACAAAAACTGGGATTACAAAAACAGCAATGATTCCTAAACCTCTACTCACTCCTTCCTGGTACCAAGTTTGTTTCTTAGTCAACAAACAATAGTGGTGCATAAGTTGAGAAAATCTACTTCTCCCTCTTATTTACTCTGATTTGAAAAACTACCTTGATAAAGTTAAAAATATCACTACATCCTTTTATACCTGTAATACACGTACACTTTCACTTTCAATTTTAAGGCAAAAGTAGGGAAATAGGCACATGATAAGCTCTTAGGAACAGGGGCTCTTAAAATCATTACCCAGGGCTGTTACTGGGGTATAGTGGGTAAAGCCATTTCCTGCGGGGCTAGCATTCTATACGGGGTACTGCTTCAAGACAAGTTGGCTCTGGTTCACTGCTATTGTGCCTAAGAAAGCAATGGAAGATGGTCTAAGTTTTTGAGCCCATGCTGGGTACCCAGATGAAGCTCTTGTTTTCTGGCTTCAAGGAAGTACAGCTCTGGTCATTTCAGCAATTTAGGCAGTGAACCAATGGATGGAGATCTCCCTTCCTCTCCCATTTCCTTCCCTTTCAAATATATAAATGAGTCTTCAAGCAAACAAGCAAAAATCATCACCTCGCCTACAAAGTGAGCACTTAACAAGACTCAGAGGCAGCTGGTTTGTGGGGAAGAGAAATTAACATCCAAGATGGCAAAATCTGCATTGATTTAGATAGATCCTCTCTCTTGCACTTTCACATGCAACCAGGCTACTCATTCTTTCACCTATGCTAGGCACCTTTGCCCTTCTGCTTCCCAAAGACCTTGGAGGGAGAAATTCATGCCTCAAATTCCTGCTGGCTTTCTTTCCCTTTCTCACATGGGCATTTTCTCCATGAAATACAACTCAGAGGGGAAAGTTATTTGGATAGACCATAGAGTAAGGGGTGGGCTGTCTGTTCACACTAACATATATGCCAACCACAAGGGGATCTTATATAAAATGCAGCTCTTGATTCAGTATGTCTGTGGTACAAGATGCTACACTTTACTAAACTCAGGGATGATGCTAATATCTCTGATCACTGGGACACACTTTGAGTAGGCAAAGAGGGAAAAGTGGTCCTTTCAGTGTGGACTTCCTTCCCCAGCCTGTGAGCTCACCCTAGAACCATGTCGGCCAATAGCTCCCAAAACAGTCATTTTGGGGATCACTCCTGCAGGCCCCTGGTTTATTTCGCACTCCCCACCCCCAACACACACACACCAGCCCAACCTTCCACCTGGTGAAAGCAGTGATGGGAGCAGAAGGGCACCTCCGCTGCAAGCAGGGAGGTAGAGCTTGCAAACACCGTAACTACAACTGAAGGTCTCCAAGAGTGCCACTTATCCTTCCCAAGGGAGTCCTCAGAAAAGGATAAAAAGTCTAGAAGAAACCTCTTAAATCATTTGCATTCATGGCACAGGACATACAAACACATTAGGATGCATTCTGCAGTCCTTAGTGTCAGGTGGCAGAGTTAATCACCTCAGGACAAATCCCATAGGCTGGAGGCAGTGACTTAGCCTTCCTTAAGCATCACTCTGAACTCTACGTGAGGACAAAGGACTGGAAACACTCTCCAATAAAGAAAGGCTTCTGTGGCTGGACCAGGTGCCCAGGAAGGGCCACCATCTCGAGTGGGCAGAGGTCCATTGAAGGTGGCAGTGCTGGAGTGTTCCTAGACCTCCAACTTCACCTGCCTATATGTGTGCATGTGTATGAGTACAGGTATGTGCTGTGGCATAGATTCTATGTGCGTACATGAGGCTGCACTTGCAATAACAACAAGGTACAGGGGAAAAGACAGTTCCACTGTCTGCTTTCTATAGAAAATGGCTACCAAGTGCTTAACATCCTCCTCCCTAGGCTATTGAAAGGTAAGTCAGGTTTTCACCATTTCCCGGGGAAATTCCATATCCAAACTTTGTTCATCAAAAACTGAATGAGCCAAATAGAAACCAGAATCTGCCTTAAAAAAAAATAATAACAGAAGCTGCATGTGGTTCCTTAGTTGTAACAGAGACACTGATAAGACATGTTAGTAAGGGAAATGGAGTGAGGAGTATGCGAAAACTCTTGGTATTACTATCTCACAAACTTTTTTGTAAATGTAAAATTGTTGTAAAATATTATTTTAAAAATTTTAAAAGTTGCTTGAAAGAAACCTTAGATCCCTTAGGAGGGAACCTTGGATTCAAATCCCTGCTTAGCTTTCAGTCCAGCTTCCTTCTGTGTGTACCCTCAGAGGCAGCAGGTGATGAGTACAAGTGCTTAGGTCGCTGCCACACACATTAGACCTGAATCGAGTTCTAGGCTTTAAACTTTGACATGGCCAAGTCTTGTTGTGGACATCTGGGTAAAGAACCAATGGATGGACATTCTTACTATATCTATCTTTGTATCTCTCTGGTTTTAATAATAAAAATTAACTTTAAATAATTTGCTCTTAACAAGGACTGGGGAGGATGGTGGCCACATCTTGGCATCTTCCACCAATTCTCCTGTTTGATAACGCAAAATAAAGGAAATCTTGTGGTGATTTGATAAGGCTCCCAGAAAGAGCCAAGTCAAGATATTTAGCTCCTGGCATATAAATGAGTGTTTTGTGGAGATTCTGTGTAGCCCGGTGCTATACAGCATCTCACCCAGGCCCTGGGCTGAGTGTACTAACCTGCTGTTACAGTGGGAACATACCTGTTTCTTTATGCATATCCTCACACTTCTTTGGTTATGACCAATGGACAGGGGATTTTGAGAAGATTCTAGTAACTGGATCTCTCGGTGACTAAATGAGGTCTCTGATTCTTACCTCAAACCAAGGCTGTTCTCTACACAGCAACATGGACTTCTGAGTTGAACCCATATCATTTCATCTCCAGACTCTCTGGGCAACAAATTCTGCAAAAGAACCTCACCCAAGGAAGGCCATCCCTTGTTTTGCAGATAATATATCATGTGCTAAATCACTCAGAGTGTCACCCAGTTGTCAGAATAAATAAGATTTAATTACCAAATACTGGACTTTAAAAAAACCAATCAAGTGTAGAAGGTAACTTTAATTGGAAGAATCAAATAAAGTAAAAGACCCAGGGCTTGAGGAACTTGTATTTCATTGCACCTTCATTCTCTTAGGACACTGACGAAAAACAGATCAGAGGTAATGACACTGCCAAACTTTGAGACAATGATAGGCAAATGGAAAAGTACACTACCTCACTCATACCCAGAAACAGTCTTGTATTTACAGGATCTGGGACATGACCCATTGATTTTAAAAATCCTGAAAAACAAATAACCAGGATCAACTGTGGATTAAGCACCTCAGCCCTGAAGACAATGGGCATTGACTCCTGATTTCCACATGCGCATTCAGAAACAGACTGAAGATCATCAGTTGACTTGCAGTCAATACTGTCTACACACAGGATTTATCTTAAAAATTTTAAAGGAAAAAAAACAACAACAACATTGCTTTGAGACATAGTGTGGTCATTTTCAGCTCAGGTACCTCAACAACCCCTCGATTCTGGTGCCCATCTCATCTTTCAAGCATCTAGCCTGCCTGCCTTCTGTGTAGCTCAGATTGCCAGGTACACAGACTCTTTCTTATCCTGTCTTTAACAGAGCCCATTTCCTGAAACGTATGAAACTGATGAATTCACCCAAATGAGCTTAATATCAAAGTCTGGAGACCCTCACCTATTGGAATAGCTTTGAACTGCTAGCTTGGGCCTCCTACTCATGAGAGTATTTTTAGAATTGAGCATAAAACAAAACTGAACTTTTCAAACAGGAGAGGAATGCAAAGTGCTTAGGGGATGGTTTTCAAAGGGTAAAGCTTATTTAAAGAGTATTGATCAGGTCTAACTGCAACATGACAGGGTCACATAGAGTCAGGAACAGCACAAGGAAACCAGGTGGGAAAAGCTAATCCCTAAATCCTAGAGGAAAGTCTGGGCAGCACCTACTGGAAGCTGACAGGCCATGCATAGTCCATGGAATGTTGGAAGGTCCTGTGTGCCACAAAGAACATGATGCTAGCAAAAAAGCCTCCAAATACATCCAAGACCTTTTCAGTTGACTTAGCTCGACCTTTTCAATAAGTGCTAGCCTTAGTTCTCATTTTTAGTATCTGTTCTACATCTACTCAGCAAAAATGTTCTTTGATGACTTTCTGGATGCTTAATGTAGTTTGAAGAATAGGCCAGGCAGAAACAGACTGGAAATTGGCTCAGGCAACCAAGCAAGCCCCATCTTCACAGAAGACAACTTCTCTGAGTTCCTTTCTCCCCTTCCATCCAATCTTATTACAAATGGTTTCTGTGTACCCACTATATATCTGGCAGCTGCTAGGAATGCAGAGAACAAAGATCTTTCTGACATTGCAGGGAGTTTAAAGGGTAGCAAAAGAAACTGATACATTTTTAACACACACTTCCAAGACTGAGCTTGAAAGCTCAGCATTTGTCAGGGCAGTAGCAACATCTTTGTTTTCCATTCCATCCCCTGCCTTGGCAGGGTGATAGCCTCAAAGAACCAGATCCCAACATTTAAACATGTTTACACAAATCCCTGTTCCAAAGATGAGTACAAGTTACTCCCTGGTCTTTGCCCAGGTGTAACAATAGCCCTAGCACCAATTTCCTCATACCTCTGGGGGCCTTGTTACAAACAAGACTCCCATGCTTGCACTCACACAGCTGATATGTCAGGCACACCTTTAAAGAAAGTAATCACTGGCTAAGTGACATCAAATCATCACAACACGCAAAACAAACCGAAAAATCACCAATATAAAAATGCTTATTACTGTGATGGGTGATGAGCTGTATTGCGCTTTTTCCCTTTCTTGTCTCCCAGACCTGTGACCAAAGCGTTGTAAGCTATAACACAGGAGTTCATCCTGGAATCCAACATGGCCATGCCCCATTTTGCAAAGGGAATGTGGAGGACACCAGGTAAGGAGAATTTTTCCAGCTGCTTTCTTCTGTCCTTTCCTCTGTCTCCTGTCTCACTACACCATTAGCTCCTCGGTATGTGAAGTTGTGGGCAGTGGGTTGACAGGAAGCATTGGGTTCACAGATGGACTGACCAGATGACCTGAGTGTAGGCTTCAAAAGCCCAAAAGCAAGACGTGAAATGAAGTGCAGCAGGATTAACAGTTGCTGATATTAACTGCTGTGCATTTTATTCTGCAGATCTCTTCTCTCCATTTCATTGTTTCAGGAGAGAGATGACAACAGTAGAAAAACAAAGTTATTGAACTTTAACAGTCAAAATATTTGTTTTGCAAGAGTATAGGCTTTGAAATAATCCAGGACCTTAAAAACTAAATTCTTTTGCAGGGGATGTGAAGATAGCTCACAAGTTAAACTGTCCGGTCCTGAGATTGGAGGATTTCTCTGGGGTCAGGGAGGCACAGGTGCATCAGAGGGGGAAGGAGAAGAAGCCTGGGGATTCCTAAGAAAGACTATGCGAGAACCAGACATGATTCTTCTTTTCCATGGGAATTAGTCCATCTTTCAGTCTAAGGTAATCAAACTGGTCTTCCTACTGGTCATCCCTAGGATCCCTAGAGCTTACCAGAATACTTTAGGAATTAGAAGAAGAGCAAAAATCTACTGTTTTCCCCACCTTACCAGGAGGCACTACCCCCATCTCATGCTCTTCTCTGTGCTTGCATGGCATTTTCCTTTTTTTTAAGATTTTATTTATTTTTATTGGAAAGGTAGATATACAGAGAGGAGGAGAGACAGAGAGGAAGATCTTCCGTCTGACTGTTCACTCCCCAAGCAGCCACAACAGCTGGAACTGAGCCGATCTGAAGCCAAGAGCCAGGAGCTCTTCCAGGTCTCGCACACGGGTGCAGGGCCCCAAGGCTTTGGGCCATCCTCGACTGTTTTCCCAGGCCACAAGCAGGGAGCTGGATGGGAAGCAGGGCCCCTGGATTAGAACTGGCGCCCATATGAGATCCTGGCACATGCAAGGCAAGGACTTTAACCACTATGCTATCGCGCTGGGCCCTTGCATGGTATTTTCAACCTTCCCTTTGCAGCAGCATCTCTTCTGGCATTGGGACAATATTGCACCTGCTGTTCTCTCCAGCCTGTGTCTGTCTTCCGGGAAGGCAAACCAATTACACTGTCTACTTTTAGGAAGCTGAATGAAAGTGAGGACGTAATTTCCCCCCAGCCATCAAACAGTAACCATCTACAGCAGTTAGGGTTTGAACTGAATCAGTGACCTACACTGAAGTGAAAAGCTCAAATGTCATTATCACTCCACAGAGCCAGCCTTCAGTGTGCCTTGGCCTCTCCCCTACCCCTTCTGAGAGCACACGCCAAGGAGTCTCCTTCACTTGCTGAAGGTCAGTTCCTGCGCCCGAGTCCTCACTCTGTGGCCACTGTAGAGTGCCCTCTGATCACACTCTAGAAAGGAAGTCCTAGTGTGTGAACCTTTCTGCCACTCGTTAACGTTACGCAAAACACCTTTCTTGACAGAATGCGTGCCTTGAGAGAACAGGGCTCCATTTCTAAGCTGATTCAAAGAAATCCAAGCTGGTGCAAGCCATTCATCATTACTCAAGAGTAGTGACTTAATGACAGTGAGCCACAGTATAGGTTCCTTGTGTTGATTTTTTTCCTGCCACCATTTTCTCCGGGGTGTGTTTTTCTCTTATCAGCATCGTAATCAATAGTTCTTCTGTTCTTTTTGACAGAGCCTATCAGTCATAAGTGTGCTGAATTGTCACCTGACATTCAGTTTGGATATGATTCTCCTGGATGGGACACAGTTTTCTTTCTGTCTTTGATGCCTGGAGCATTGAAAGGGCATGAATTACAATCTTCAGTTGTGTGTCACGTCACAGTTTTGCTGCAGGACCAAGAAAAGAGAACAGCAGCTGGCTCCCAACTCACCACGGACCAATGAAAGGCAAACTCAGTAAGTGTCAACCTATCTCATAACAAAAGCCCATTTATTATTGAGAAGTCAGACACACACAAAAATTAGATCAAAGGCTCACTACCATCCATTCATGATGTACTACCCATGCTGAGCAACTGTAGGGTGTGTGTTTTTTTTTTCCTGAAAAAAAAAATTAAAACTATCAGCAGTGCAGTGTAACAAGAGAATTTCACGAGAAATCCCAGCTGAGTTTTGCTATCCCAGGAGATGAGCGGGTTTTTCTGTTTTTATCAAACACCTCTGAAATATAAAATGCTCCTTAAGGGTTGGAAAACGGGCCCGGCGGCATGGCCTAGCGGCTAAAGTCCTCGCCTTGAAAGCCCCGGGAACCCATATGGGCACAGGTTCTAATCCCGGCAGCTCCACTTCCCATCCAGTTCCCTGCTTGTGGCCTGGAAAAGCAGTCGAGGACGGCCCAATGCTTTGGGACACTGCACCCGCGTGGGAGACCCGGAAGAGGTTCCTGGTTCCCGGCTTGGGATCGGCGCGTACTGGCCCGTTGCAGCTCACTTGGGGAGTGAAACATCGGATGGAAGATCTTCCTCTCTGTCTCTCCTCCTCTGTGTATATCTGGCTGTAATAAAATGAATAAAATCTTTAAAAAAAAAAGGGTTGGAAAACAAAGAGGAAAAAACATTACCCTCTAGGGTGACTGAGAAAAGCAACGTGCCTTTCCTCGCAGGGTGCAGGGAGCCACATCCTGCACAGGAGAACCCCTGGGGGAGGCATGCCAGCACAGGTAGACTGAGTATCTATCCTTGTTCTCCAGGGTTATATTGAGAATGCTGCCTAAGATGTCAGTTTCTCCTGGTATCACTTGTCTCATCTCACAGGGGCTGGACCTGTGACTTTGTAAGGCTATTTAAGCTTTATGATTTTAGCCAGAAGAGAGAACAGGAATTCAACAGTTCCAGATGAGAGATGGACAAGAAAAAAGAGGGGATGAGCCAGAAGACAGAAGGTGTCTGGATAATCACAAGTGCAAGAAGCATAGAACAGTAGGATAGAATGAAGTGGAAACAAATTTAGTACTAGGAATGATAGTTTCTACTTATTTAGTACCTACCACACTGTAACTGCCTCTTCTGTCAGATTCACAACATTCTGAGGTATTAATACACTCGTTTTTAAACTAATTTTTAAAATTTTATATCATTTTATGACACAGTTTCATAGGCGCTGGGATTCCCCCAGCCCTTCCCCAAACTCTCCTCCCATATTGAACTCCTCCATATTGTTAAGTACTACAGTTCATAACCTGTCATGATTCCTTCATTGCAGGTATGGACCATGTGGAGAGTCCAGCATCTTATTGTCCAGATAAGTTCAACAGTTTCATTGGGAGACCATCCTTGGTCTGAAAGTAGAGCTGGTAGAATATCATCTCCTCCAATGAGATATCACCACACAACTTCAGCAACAAGAAGAAACATCGAAATTAACAGCATCATGAGTTAATTAACATGGTATTGAGTGACCAATATGTTAGAAAATGCAAGTTCTTAACCAAGTTCTTAATTTTCTCCCCCCCCAAAACTTTACCAATTTATGACTATTAATGCTAAACAGGATGTAACTGCATAGAAACTTTGATGTTAAGCTTGTACTCAGCTGTTATATATATGATGGATGTTAATGTTGATCCTTCCACTGTTCCTGTGCTACTCTGATTTAGATTAAACTCAAAAACACGTTAGCTTGGGAGAAAAAGAAAAAAAAAGGTTTATAGCAGCTGGTTGTGTATATACTAAAATTGAGATGCCAAGGAAGTAGTTACAGGATGTGGTTAATACACTCATTTTCAAGTAGGAAATCTGAGACTTGGTGAAATAAAATAACAAAACAAACAAAAGCAACAGGTCCTTGCTTGTTCGCATTGCTAATGACTGAACTGGAGATGAGTCCAAGAACCAAAGCCATCTTTCTCCTTTGTTAGGCTACATACCAAACCTCTTTTCCAGTTGTTTGGCAAGCTATCTAGTGGTCTTTTCTGCTTTAGTTTATCAAGTTCAACTAGAGGGGCTGAAAGAAGTTTACAGATGCAGCATCAGATCTCAATGTGCCTCTGACCCAGGAGGGGAGGATCAGAGTGAACTTACTTAAATCATTCCGAATAAGTGCCACATCATAGGATGAATCCTCCTGTGGGGAGGCAGGTGCAGCAAAGAGAAACAAAGCACCTGTTTGGACATCAGGAGAGCTGGACCTAGGCTCTGACCTCAGACTACTCACCTGCCTCTGCTCTTCTTAAACCCTGGGTGTACATATGTTAATGGACATAAGGAGTTGGATGCAAGCTAGGGAGAATTCTGTGCGGGTATTTCCTGGTATGGGAGCAGGGAGGTGGGAACCATTTCAGCAGGGCATACTGATATCCAACAAACTGCAGACACCTTGCTCTTGCCTCAGGAAACTCAGGCTCAACTTCAAGAAAAATGATGATTTAAAAAAGAACAAAAAAACACCTTTCAGAGGAGACAAACTAAAATGTAAGATTGCTAGTCTTTTTCATACTTCTCAAGACTCAAGCTTGCCTTCTATTAAATAGAAAGCTTCTGAAGATATGTGAAAATGATTATTTACAAAAGTTCTATTTGTTCTTAACCTTTCACAGGACCTTAAATTAACAGAGGACAGGAACACAAGCAGTCATTCATGTGATTTGGGAAGTGAGCAAAACAAGAAGTAAAGCACATTTTTAAACTCGTGCAGGCCTCAAGACAAAGGGCCAGAAAGAAAGCAAGTGGGCATGAAGATGATTCCCGCCACAGAAGGATGACTTCAGTCAGCTCTGAAACAATCAACCCTGGTCCCATCCTGTCTGCCCCCAGCAACTCCCCTGTGAGTTCTGACTCTCTCTTTACCTTGATCTTTAGACGCACAGAAAAGATTCAGAGAAGTTGCATCCATCCAAGGAAAAGTGTTTTAGAGTTGACAGAATTTTTTTTAACATATCTGCAACGTTGCAACTAAATATCTTATTCACTGTTCTTGGATAAGGTAGGGATAAGGTAGCTTTTAAAAGTTATTCACCATTGTCAATCTCACTTGTGCCTTCACTCCTGCACACAAAGAAAATAAAATGAGACTGAGAATGATTTGATGCTTTTCTTTTTAATGATGAATGCCATGATTTTTATATCCCTTGGAGAAGTTTTTTTTCCCACCTTTCCCCATCCCGTCTTTGATTACTTTCCATTCCATTATCTGAGACACCTGCACAGCCCTGAAAGGACATGGGCTCCTCCCTCAGTGCTGACCATTACTCACCAACCGGCACAAGTGGCAGTTTGTGACAATATGAAAATAGAAACGACCTTATTCCATTAACTGAAGCATCAGAACAGCTGATAGGAGTCCTTTTTAGAGGACAGTCCAAAGGCAGGCAAGTTGCATTTTACACATAACTTCTCCTAGAAAGGAAATAACATCCACAATGATGGATGGTAAACCAAAGTGTGTGGGGAGAGATGGTGTTAGAGAGCTTGATGAGTGGGGCACAAGTTGCTACATGGTCGCTCATTCAGTAAATATTTATGAAGCACTAACTGAGTACCACACCGGGCTAGGAAATTACAGTATAGGGTGAATTACACATGCTCCCAAACAAGAAGAGTCCTGAGTCTCAGTACTAGGAGTTCAAAGCCCAATATTGAGTTTATAACATTCAAATGCTCTCAGGATTTCCCTAGAAACTTTTAAAAGGAGCAAAGGCTCACTAGGAAGAAGTCTCTGAAATCCAGTTTCTTATCTGTCCTTTGTCAGATTTCATGGAACCTAAGAAAATAGTCATATGTAGGGAAAGCATATCAGCATCACTGTGATCTATCTGGTGGTGCTTCATTAATGTGGAAGATACATATAGTGCCATGTTCCTAATAATTCTTAAATACTACATGAGGTGCTGGATGAGGGGTACAAAGATGAATTAATCAGGGTTTCACTCCTCAAGACAGCTACCATTTTTTTTTTCATGATTGAGCACAAAGTAACAGGGAAATCCAAGACCCATGTTTGTTACTTCGCACTCTTTTTTGTTTAAGAGTTCTTTATTTGAAATCCTGAGCCACAGAAAGAGAGGACAAGACAGAGAGGTCTTCCATTTTTCGGTTCACCTTCAGTGGCCACAATGTCCAGAGCTGAGCCAGGTTAAAGCCAGGAACCTAAAGCTTCATCTGGGTCTCCAACATGGGTGGCAGGGGCCCAAGAGTTGGGTCATTTTTCTGCTTCTTTTTTCCCAGGTCATTAGCAGGGAGCTGGGTTGGAAGTGGAACAGCTGGAACTCAAGCCACTGTCCATATAGAACGCCAGCATGGCAGGCAGTAACTTTACTTGCTGTGCCACAACACTGGCCTCTACACCCAAATTTATATACTGAGCCAAAACATTCATTGGGCTCATCATGTGTATGTCATGCATTTGAAAACAAATAATGCAAAAGCTTCTCCTGAAGAGCTCAAAGCAACTTGCATCCGTCAGTGGTAAGGATGCATCCTAAAGGCACTTGGATGCAGAGAAAGAGGACAGTGTGGGGAAGGGTTTCAGTGGGGGCGGTGGGGGGATATCTGTGGTTTGAGTTTTGAAAGATGAGTACAAACAAACAGAAAGGGAATGGAGAAAGGACATGCCCCGGAGAGGAAGAACCAAGCATGCAAATAGGGAACTATGGGTAGAGAGGGCTCAGTAGGCAACAACCTAAAGTGATCTGAGGGAAATGGCTGAAATGATGCCACAGCTTTTTGAAAGAATGCAGTGGCTATGGTTCACAAGACACCTGCCTCAGAGCCTCCATCTGGTTTTGAGCCTGTGAACTGTCTTCAGGAGCACCAGACAGAACTGTGTTAGCCCATGCAGCCATCTGGCTATGCAGCAGCAGGTCTGAATTAACCAGCCAAATAATAACTAGTCGGGTGCCTTGTGAGGAAGGTCATGGTGTGGCCTTGAAGTCACAGCAGCTGTCATGACAGGCTTCTTTGAGAAGGGGTTAGAACACCATGAGAGGCAGGCAGTGAAGGGGGATGCTCTAGTGGACACAACATTCCTTGTCAGTAAGAGAAAGTCTGTCTACATGACAAAACCAGGGAGGCCTATTCAAATCTCAGCAGCTTTCTTTCTATTAAGGACAGAAGGTGTGTGAAGCCATTAATAGAGTTCCTGCATGAAAGATTCTTTGCTAGACTAAGACTTCAAGACACCTGCTATGGGTCAGTTCTAATCCTCCACCTGTCATGCTGGTATCCTGTATGGACGCTGCAGCTCCAGTTCCGACCCAGCTTCCTCCTTACAATTTGAGAAACCAATGAAGGATGGCCCAAGTCTTTGGGCACCTGCACCCATGTGGGACGCCTGAAAGAAGCTCCTGGCTCTCATTTCAGATCTACTCAGCTGTGACTACTGCAGACTTGTGGGGAGGGAATCAACTGACAGAAGATCTCTTTCTCTCTGTAACTCTAATCTCAAAAAAAGAACACCTGCTATACACCAAACTGTATGGGGAATAAAAGTGTAAAGCCATTAATAGCGTTCTAGGCTGGTGTAGACAGGCAGGCTTCTCCTGGTCTGCTTTTATCCAGCTCTTCAGTAGGATCACAGAGCCTTTAGAAGCATCAAAGCATGGAAATCGCAGAGACTCTGATTAAATCGGTCTAGTATGGAACCAAGACGATGGAAAATCTGAAAAGCTCCCCAAATAATACAACATACATCCATGATTGGGAACCTTGGAGTTGAATGTGTCTCCTGCAATCCACAGCTTCCTCTTTACGTAAGAATAGCAGACTGGGTGATAAGCAAAGTATCGCCCAGATTAAGATTGCACGTTCATCCTGAGCTCATGCCCAGATGCTGGGCAGCTCTGAAAAGACCACTTTCTGTTTGCATAATTCAGTTTCTGAATGCTGATCTGCCACAGGGGGTTGGTGTGGGTTAATGAGATCATATTTGCAAAGTGTTCGGGGCTCCAGGGGAAGGAATCTCTAATATTTGTAGCTACAGAATGATTTACAGCAACAATGATATAATTCTCAGTAAAGAAGAGTAATCCACAGTTCACAATCTTGCATCTGCCATAATTAGACCAATCTTGTAGGGACAGAGAATAGCCAACTGGAAAGTAGATTAAAATGAAATTGTTCTTGTTAAGAGTAGATGCAAGGTAAAGTCTCCAAGACACTTACCTATGCAATCACACGTGGAATGGACTGGGCTTAAAGATGTTAATTTAGGGGCCAGCATTGTGGTACAGGGGGTTAACCCACCATCTGCAGTGCCAGCATCCCACTGTGCTGGCTACTCCAGTTCCAATTCAGCTCTCTGCCAAGGAACGGGACAAGCAGAGGAAGATGGCCCAAGTGTTTGTGTCTCTGCCACCCACATGAGGGAACCAGGAAAAAGCTCCTGATTCCTGGCTTTGGCCTGGTTTAGTCCTAACTATTGCTACCTGAGAAATTAAACCAACAGATGGACAGTTTCTTTCTCTCTCATTCTCTCTCTCTCTCTCTCTCTCTCTCCGATTCTTACAATTTAATAAGGTAGTGTTTTTAAACTATTTATATCCATGTGAGACCTTCTTGTCCTCAAGCCCATCCCAGTAGACTTGATTGTGGTGTTACATTAAGTGAAACTTCCTTCCACATAACAGCCAAAACATGATACTTGTGGACCTATTCAAGGATAAATAACCAACAGTAGACTATTTCTAGAATGCTATTTGTGTTATTTCTGGCACATTAATATTGGGATAGAAGAAGCAACCTTCTTTCTTTAAGATTCTGTACATTAAGATCTCTGCACAGAGGCACTAGAGCTCAAGTGATGTGAACTTGTATTGGGGTCTACCTGATACAAGGTCTCTGGGCATGTCTCTTGCTAGATTCCAAGTTTGTAAATGATCCACTCTTGACTTGGACTGAGTCCATCTTGAATCTCATCCACCCCTTCATCCGCCGGCTTACATCCAGTGAATTCAGATGCACTGAGTAATCTAAAGACCAAGATTTAGTGCTTTCCATGGATTTAAATCAGCAATTTGATAAGTTGAGCATATGAAGTAAAAGTTATAACTTTAGAGAACATTTAGTTTATATGTAGATTTAAATAGCTCTAACCATGAATTGGATTTCTTTGGAATGTGAAGAACTGTCCTAAAGTTCCTCTGTACCAAAATATTGCTAAAAATAGTTTTAATCTTCCTTAGTAAAATTAATGGCAGGATTAGGTTCTTATAAAGCTTTATCAAGATTTAATTCTGAAAAAGTTTTGTGCACACATAAACACACACAAACTGAATATATTCCAAAAACAGACTCAGAATAACATAAGAAATTGATGGGTGATAAATGGAATATGTTAGCTTCATAGGCAGGGCAAATCAATAATTACTACTAAGACCACTGGTTAACTATTTAGGAAGGAAAAAGAAACAGTTTGTATCTTACTTTAAATCATCTACCAAGCCGGACATAGCAAATCTACTGAAAAACTCAGTGGAAAGACAAAATAGCATTTCACACATCTCTTGATAAGGAAGGACTTCATAAGATCAGAAGATAAGAGGGTTAATGTGGCACAGTGGATTAAGCCACTGCTTGTGACCCTGGCATCCCTTATGAGAGCACTGTTTTGTATCTCAGCCCAGGAAGTCAGCAGATGATGACTCAAGTACCTGGGCCCTTACCACACATGCAGGAGACCTGGGTAAAGAGTTCCTCATCCCTGTGTTCCCTACTACAACCTGGCCTCCACAATTAGAGAGTGATCCAAAGGATAGAAGATCTGAGTCCCATACTCAATCTCTCTCTCTCTCTCTCTCTCTGCCTTTCAAACAAAGAAACATTTCTTAAATCAATAAAAAGAGTTAAAGGAAAAAGGGAAAAACATGGCCATGAGAAGTGTTAACAATGAATTCAAATATTATGAAAGATGTTCAAGTTGTAGAAAAACTTATAACAAACATGGTAGCCAGGCAGACTACTCCTATTATTCAAAGAATTCAGATGAATAAGAATAGTAGATAAAAAGAACATGAACAGTAACAGAAATTCACACACATATACATACACACAAATATACTTTACAATAACACAAAAACTGTTTAATATCACTTTAAGCAAAGAATTGCCATTTGAAAGAAGACGACAATTTTCTTTACGTATCAAATTAAAATACATTTTAAAGTAATATTTAGTTCTGGCAAGTGTTCAGTGAGATAAGCACTCTTTTACACTGCTAGTGGGAGTATAAATCGTTCTCAGAGAGCATTTTTAAAAAAATCTCTCTGAGGGCAAATATAGATAGCCTTTAAAATGTGGTTACCTTTTGACCTGGGAATTTAACTTACTGAAATCCACCCCAAGAAAATGATCCACTATGAACATAAAAGCCTTTTTCCTATGAATATTCACTGGCACAATATTCATAGGAAAAATAAAACAAACTTGAATAAAAGTAGGAAGCAAACTAGCTGCCTGAAACAAGAAATGGTAAAGTAAATTATGCCACATTGAGCAGATAGGCTGTTTTATGGCCTCTGGCAAAGATGATTCTACTAAAAGTTGAATGCTAAGAAAGGCTACCATTCTGAAGGTTTATATTAAATATAGTCTCAACTCCGTGTTTTAATCTGCTAAAGAATAATTGAAAAAACAGCAAATTAGTAATCTTTGGTAAAATTAAAGACAAGCATATTCTGTGTTTTTAAATTATCTTAAAAACATATAGTATTTTTAACTAAAGTAAAGCTTTATAAAAGGAACATAGGTAAACCTACCGATTATTTGCACATAAGAAAAATACAACTGTCTTTAAACATAGTCATTTTTTTCTTCCCCTTTTCTGCCTTCTTAATCTCTCTCTGTATGAGGCTGACATGCATGGCATTTAAGCAGAAATAAGAAAATCATTTGTAGGCCTTGAGTTTGCACTTTTATCCTAACAGCTAAATGAGAAGACTTCCTCTAAACAACAGATCTAAGGTATTATGCAGGGAGAAAAATAGATAAATGCTTCACAAAGGCTCTCTCAGCTGGGGAAGAACTTCTAGAAGGACCGGTGGTTTTGTGATAAAGCGTCCAGTCTCTGCAGCGTTCTCCTAATAAGGCAGAAGCACATTTACCACAGCCTGGTGGGTGACGATCAGCAAAACTTAGGAGAAAATATAGCAAGGATTTCCTCCAAATGTTAGCAGCCAATTTCACTCTGGGTGGTAAAATTACTGGAACTGATAAGCCAATATTAAGGAACCAAAAAGCTCCTTAAATATTCCAAAGACCAATTTGAGCCATCAGACCTGCATCTGAACAAACGGAAAGATGGCAATCTGAAAATTACAATAAGAATGAATTGATTTTGTACTTCTTCTCTGGCCTCATTATGATCTCTGACAGCAGAATGGATTCATTTTATGTTATTTTCTCCTAAGCCTCTGAGAATATTTTCGTTCAGGTCCTGAGATATGAGCAGGATGCACAGATGGCCCATCTGCTTCAGCGCAGGAGAGACGGCGAACGACTTTTGAGTTGTTTAAACTTGTTTTTTTTTTCTCCAAGAAACCTGGTTATTCAGCAGCTGTTCATTTCAAGGCTCAGAAAGATGCAGGTGGATGTGGGACCAGCAGGTGAGGGGTGCAGTGTGTGATAATGGAATGTGGGGGTAAGCTGCCTTCAGTTTTTTTTTTCCTTATATAGAAGAGTAAGCCCAAATAAAATCTTGCTGGTATAATTTTAGGAGATAACACAAGCCAGGATGACCAAAACTACTATCAAACGGTTCAAACATAAAATGATAACAAAAAATACATCAAGGTACAGTTTATATGCATAGACATTTCTCATCTGTTTCTATCAAGAGAATACAGCAAAATGTTCAGAACCGGAAAGGTATATGGAGGCACATATTACTGTTCTAACAACATCTCTTGAGGCTACCAGACAGATTCTTCAGAACCATCAGTCTCCTTTAAGATTTGCATTATTTTAAGATTTTAAAAATTAATGTAAAACTCTTTTCACAACTTTCTTAGCTGTCAGTACATTCCAACCAATCCAGGTAACTTTTTCTTAAGCATACTCTAGTTTCTCACTCCCAAGTTTTCCTCATGCCATTTTCTCTATCAGAAATGTTCTTTGCCTGCTGTGGTCTCCAATCTTTTGGAGTTTTTCTTTTTTTTCCCTTCATATTCTTCTCACTGGAACATCCTCTAATCTCTGCTTTTCCATCCCCAATCATATTTGGTTTATCACCTTTGAGTGTTTCTCAGGATGCAGTGTTTACAGCACTCACCCTGGCTCTAAGATCCCCGAGGAGCCTCTTCTCCTCCCATAAAGCCACTCAAGACTAGCTCCTTTTATTTCCTTGCTCAGTGTCTCTTTCCCTTTCTGGACTATAAGGGAAAAAAATCCCTTAAGGCATAGGCCATGCCTCACTCACTCAGTCACTAACGTAGTTCCTCTGCCAAGGCCAAGGCTTAGCACAGTACTCACTGTGTTCACGAGGTACCTGTGGAGTGAAGGAACTGATGTTCTAACTACCCATCTGTCTACTACTACATTTTAAACTTCCTTAAATCAAGAGTCCTTTCCAATTCTTTTCTTTGTACATAAAAAAGAGTAGGTGCCAACACAGTTTTTGAGTGAATATGCAGAGAAAGAGAGAAAGCAGAGAAATGTGAGTTTTTCACTTTTACCAAGCACCAGACTTGTTTATTAATGCATTCACTAGCCCAAGAATTTTGGTCAAATAAACCTCTATCAGTGGCCACCCAAAGGATACCAGAGTGAGTTAAAATGCATGGTAGGTCACTGACATCACATTGGGTGGTGGTGAATTCCCGATCTCCCTGAAAATTAAGTCCTAGAGCCTGGAGGAGCTGCCTGGGGTTAGTGATCAAGTGTCTTCAGGTGAGCACTGCATTAGTGTCGCCATGAAGCACTGATTTGGGGAGGTGAAGGCTAGCATGTCCATCAGTATCCCTTTATACAGCATCTCATCACTAAACAAAACCAGGAATCTAAATCTGAAAGGAAAATAACTGTCATCATCATGTTGGTAATTACATGGGCAACATTTCCCTTTCTGCGTGTTTGCGTAAAAGTATCTTACTTAAGTGCCTTATTAGTAATGTCTTTCATTTGGAGATAGCCAAGTACATCTAAGTACCTCGAGCCAGAAATTCACTCATGGGCACAAAATTATGAAGGATCAAAAGTCCCAATTAAAAGGAAATATAAAGAATCTGAACTCCATTTCAGTTGGAAATTTATAGTTTCATATATTGTTGGAATGCAAATCATTGTTTTGGATTCAGAATCCACACCTGACATGAACAGCACCTGTGCTGCACACTCTATAATATTTGTAGAACAGCAAAATCTCCAAGTGACATGGTTTTCAGAAGATCTTCCTAATGCCTGATCATATGGAGAATTTGATCCTTATTACAAGCTTCAGAAATTACTGTTTTTAGTACCCAGCTCTTTGCAGTTAATGTACTTTCATAAATAAAGAGTGGTGAGGCTCTGGAGACATAAGGCTGTCCTTGACCATGTTTTTCAAATTGCTACCATATCTGCAGTCTAGAATCTCCCATGCCTACATGGACATTGAACATTTGGGATGACAATGATCCCAAGTATCCCATTCATCCTCCCAATTCCACTTTGGTTTGGAAGCTTTTGTCCCTCCTCCCAGGGAGAATAACACTTGTGAACGTACACTGAAAGCCGTGTTACAAATGAAAGGATTCTGACCTTTGTGGAGAATTTTCCTCAAAGAAAGGGAAAGAAAAGGCCATCTGGTATAGCAGCTGGAACACTGTTTAGTCAGAGGGCATGGCTCTATCCTGACCCTGGGACCCAAAATCAGGAGAATCTGATTCAGCTGTCGAACCTTTCTGAGTCTCCATTTAACTAGTTTTCAAATGAGAATTAAAAAAAAATCTACTCCACCTGCTGCACAGAGATCACTGAGACGAAGGAATTTGAGAACACCTGCAATCAGTCCCTGTGGATGTACTTGTGAGCTATTTCTGCTATGGCCTTTCTCATGAGCCAGATTACAAGAGACCAAGAAGACTTTCTGTAGAAGCGTCTCTATATCATTTTTTGTGTTTCTTTTTACTGAAGAAGTACACATTTTCAAGAAATTCCAGTCCAATCTAACAGACAAAACTCTGAATAATTCATTGATATACAGTCAGGGCACCAAGCTGGACTGTGAAAGTGGTTCGGCATGAGAGTGTAGGGAAGAGACAGGCTAGAGAGAATAATCATGCTTTAAGAACCTTGGTGGTTTTTTGAGTAAATATCAGCAACAAAGCAAAACTAATAAAGATACGGATTTAAAGTCATGATAAAAGAAGACTTCAAGATGAGAAGGAGACACAGCACTGTGCTATCATCAACAAATCACAGGAAATGTAAAAAATGTACCATCCTCTCCCCACCCCCAACAAGGCAAAACCACAACTGTGGCCAGGGCCAGCATCTTATAACATTCATCTAAATATGCAGTGAATTGTTGATTTCTGTGCCAGGTCCAGGGTAGGATAATGCCCCTGTTTCCAAATAGGAGAGAGACCTTTGTAGAGCTGGAATTGTAAAGTCCTTGTGATGCCTGCAGCACACTCAGATGATGGCAGCTCAGAATGGGTGCACCTGGAAGAGGAGTTGATGCCTACACTGGATCTAAAGGGATGCCAGGTAGGGCAGGGTCCAGCACTGGCAGACAGCTGGATGAACCTCTCAGAAGGACATGAGGCTGTCTAACCACCAACATGCCAGGCAGAGGAAGGGTCTCACGGTTGGGCAGACCTTTACCTGTCACTGAGCAGAGAAATCATTCCAAGAATCTCCGCTGTTTCCAGCATTTCCTAGAGCTCAGGTGAGGAACCTGAACCATTTATCAAAGTGATTATCTAAAAGTGAGTTGGAGGAATTTATCTCTCTGCAGAAAAGGAGTTTAACTCTCTGCTACAGAATAGGATTCTCACTTGAAACAGCTGGTTAACAAAGACAGATAACATGTGGTTTAAAACCCTCTACAACCAACCTCCTTCTCACTCTGCAAAACTGGTAATAGGGCCCCAGCATTTCTGGTGGAAAGGGCTGACAACAAGAAGATCTTTTGGAAGGGCTGAGGTCTAAAGGCATTCAGATTTCCTATGCATCAGCCTTAACAGCAGCTTCTTTGAGGCTGAAAGCAGAACATTTTGGTTCAACCTTGCCCTCTCTGGCCCCATCCCAAAGGAATACAGGAAGAAAGGAAGACCCACAGCTTCTCCCAAACGTGAGGACTCTGGGTCCACCACAAGACAATTTTGGGAGCGGGAGTAACTCCTGCCTTAGGCATTTGGTGTCTCCACTGTGCGGAGACAGATTAGAGCCCTGCAGCAAGCTGTAGCCATGTCCTTCTCGCTTTGCTGATGTCTCTCCTGTACCCTAACCCCCAACTAGGATCAGGGACATCCAGCTCAGTGCAAAAACAATGCAACCTATGAAGGCATGCACAGCTATTCTCTTCCCTGAAGAGCAGGTGCCAAAGCAGCTTCAGATGGCAAAAGAGTTAGTTATAAACTTCAAATAAGTGAAGACTGTGAAAGCCAGAGACCCTTCCCCAAGCTACCTGATGGTGTGAATGAAAAACAACATACTTAGTAACCAAGAGATGATATCAGAAATGTCTTCCACCAAGAGTAACTTTAAAAAAGAGAAACAATAGCCTATTTGCTTTGCCAATTTGCAGTTCCCCATCATTGCACCTAATTTGAAAACGACATAGAATTTTTTAAGCTCAGTGACTAGTCATCTATCGCTCAGCACCAGACTGTTTCATTAAAATAGAGTGAATTCTAGCTGCTACCTATAGTGAACAACACTTCCATTTTCTTTCCTTTTTTTTCTCAATAAACCTCTTCCTTCATGTGAAATTTTTTAAAGAAAGAAAAAGACAAAGAGAGAGAGAGAGAGAGAGAGAGAGAGAGAGAGAGAGAGATTCTATCCATTGCACCAAATGGCTATAATGGCCAGAGCTAAGCCCAACTGAAGCTGGGTCCAGGAACTTCTTCTGGGTCTCTCAAGTGGATACAGGATTCTAAGAACTTTGGCCAGCCTCTACTAACTTCCCAGGCTATAAGTAGGGAACTGGATCAGAAGTGGAGCAGCTAGGACATGAACTGGTGCCCATATGGGATGCTGGTGCGGCAGGCAGAGGATTAGTTTGTTATACCACCACACTGGACCCATTGCTTACATTTTCTCATTAGCTTTTAATGATTGTTCATTCTGTTTCAGGACCTCTAGGCTTTGCCTGTATTCTGTGTTGTGTATGCTACTGCTGTGCTGCCTTCATCCTTTCAGGGAACCTAGAAACCACACAGCCACTTCAGCAGACATTGACTCCCTATCCTTGTTTTGGCATACTCTCCTCAGTCCCTGGCTCCCTGCTGACTCCCTTCTTTTTCTGGGAGGAAAGAAATACATGGCTTCACTTACTGGGAGTATACAGGCTATTAAAGTTATCAGTTATGGAAGTCACTAGAAATTATCCACCACTTCATGTTGAAATCAGGGCTGAGGAGTCACAGCATGGACCCACAATTATTGATCAAAGAGTTAGTCTAGAATCCCAAAACACTTGACTCCTGTGTTGGTATTTTTCTCCAGTGCAGCACTGCAATACAATCACAGGGAAAGCAGTTTGAGAAATATGATAGTGAGCTAATGACTTCCCAACCCTTAAATCTGGAAGAGCATAAATAATAAAGCTAATAACAGTAGTAGATTCCAAATTAAAACCTACCTCATGTTTTGTAATCTATACTATCGAAGAACATAGTTCTTTATAAGTACTAACTTAGTTTAAATGTCAAAACAAAAAAATCAAAATCCATCAAATCTAATTAAGATTAAGTATGTTTTTCTCAGTCACAAAAGAAACTCACACATGTCTCCTAAAATAGTCACCCACTTAAACTCACTGAAGTATAGAGATTGCACTAGAGGAGACAAAAGCTTCATAGTTGACTGCAGTTGGCCAGTCCATAAACTTCTCGGGAAGAGAGAGAGAAAGAGAAAGAAAGAAAGAGAGAGGGAGAGAGAGAAAGAGAGAGAGAGATCCTCCACAGTCAATTCTGTATCCAGAGGCTGATAATCCAGCTCATATTCTTAGGATTTGGGGTTTGCCGATCTCCTCCTGTAATGTGAAACTTAGGCACTGTCCTATTTCCTTTACTTACACTAGAAAAGGTAGTTAACAAAACACCGAAGCAAACTTGTTTGGTAGTACTTGCAGGTTTTAGCAACAATGAAGAGATGCGGGAGGGGGCTGGACATCAAAGTCAAAGTCCAGGACATATTCTAAGCAGTTACTGTCATTCACTCTACACTGACCCATGTGTTCTGGCTTATATTCAGTGTATTTGCTTTCTGTAAATATGGGCAAACCCTAAGTGAAATTCTAAACATATAAGAGAGCTTCGAAAAAATAGCTAAGATGCATTCAAAAGAATTCTTTCTTAATTATCTTGACGATATGAATCATTACACAAGTAAAGAATGGCCTTTATTAAATGCCAAATATTTTTAAAGCAACCTCAGGGAGGTACTCTCAGTGATCTGTGTCTCTGCCAGCAAAACAAAGTGGCAATGTGGGCATCTGTCCACATGGCTCCGACCAAAGGAATCTGCCACTGCCATGCCTCCATTAACAGGAGGTTCTAAACAACTTAGCTCATTAGGCAACAGATTTGGGCAGGGAATGGGCCAGAAGAGATCCTGTTCCCACAAGCTATTATTGAAAAGCTGAATGTAGTCAAGTAAACTCTTATTTGCTTGAATTCAACTGGTGGTTTTATAATAATTAAAAGACCAGCAGTTGGTTATTAACTTCACAGAACAGTAATTGATTGTTTGTGCAAGTCCATTATTATGTTTCGATTATTCTTCATAGTCAAGGTGTGGAAAACAAAATAGAAAGTTTTAACCACGTTTGAGTCTGTTTCAAGAGAAAAACAAAATTGGGCCGTCAGGATACTGGTCTTCACCTTCTTAACCGTTAATTCAGATTGCTGATGCTTGGTCAGATCCATCAAGTTGAAATTGTCTTTTCATCTTACTAAGGGAAATAAATTGACTGCACCAGGATTGATTTATTCGTGTAGAATAAACATTGTCTTGGTTGTCTACATAGTGAATGTAGATTGAAGACCATGATGTAGACAGATAATGAGATTCCAAGCCTAGAGGTTTGGGGGTGTGGTTCAAACCATTTGATGAGTTTTCGCCTCAGTAAATCTCTAAGCTCTGCATTTCCCTATGTGTGCATATGGGCTCAGCCTTAGTGTCCCTGGAAGGAGACATTTTCAGGGGAAAAAAGCAACTTACTTATAGACTGAGAAAAATGAACTTTCCCCAAGCAACAGTGGTAAATAGAGAAGTAAGCTGGGAGACATAACATATGTATGATTAGTATTAGAAGCCAAGTAAGAAACACACCAAGTCAATTGTTTTTCAAGACAATTAGGCAATACTCAGAGGCAAACCAGAAAAACTAAATCTATTTTTTCCTCATTACTGTATCACAAAATGTAAAAGACTGCCTGTCTGTGAAGCCAGCAGTTACAACATTTTTAGAACAATAATCTCATTCTGTAACACCTAACCACTGAATTTAGAGATGCATTTTCAAAAACTGTGAAAGATACCTGGTTATTTCTGTTGGTCCCCCATAAGGAAATGTGGAGGCTTGGGGGTTGGGGGAACCATCCACTCCCTGTCCCCTTTGATCCTACGGCATTCTACTTGCAACTAAAGAGTCCTCTGATAACCAGAACAGAACTGGACAGCAAGGATGAACTTGTCCCTGAAACCTTGTGTTTGATTAGCATTCTTTAGAGCACGAAAACTTTGATTCTCTCACCTTGCATGTAGCATCTGAACATAACCACTTAAGTCATGTCCAGGGAGCTGTCTGCATCCAGCAGATATGGCACAGTTCAGAGAGGCTATGGAGTCAATAGCTTAATTATCTGGAGTCTATATGGGCCCTGAAGTCCCCACTTTACTTCTGCTGCCTTAAGGAATACTAGTGTTGGGCTTAGGATGCTTCTAAGAGTAGGAGGGCCTACCCATTGATCCCAACTTGGGATCATGCCTACCCTCTCTGAAACTTAGATACATCATGCATGAAATGAAGATAATGGGATTCCTGATTCCACAACTTCATGGAGTAACTGTCAGGGGCAGCTGAAATAACAGTCAAGGAGTCCTTACACACCAAGGGCTGCAAGACTGGATCTCTGTATAAAGGGAATATTAAACCACTGAAAGCATTTTCATCACTATGGCCATCTCTTCCCCACCACTGAGTCTATAAGACTGCTAATTTCTTCCATCTCTGAGCATGTCTCTTTATTTATTTCACTGGTATGAGCACCATGTTTACACTGCTGGGCTACTTAGAGATAGCAAATGAGGCTTACAGAGCTCAGACTATAAGGAATTGGGCACAATAAACATGAATGAGTTAGGTAATAGAGATGAGTGTCTATGTATCTGTGTGCATATACACATATATAATCTCACTGTACCAACACGAACAAACTAGAGACTCTCTATAACTCCAGACTTCAACAGGTAAATTCCAGGTAATACCCATATATTTAAATTAAAATCCCAGTATCTGGTTATAGATTGTCTTCCAGCTATGATACCAGAGAGTTGTGGTGCTTCAGGGAAGTTTTGAAGCTAGAGTAAAGGGTTAGAACAAGATGAATGGACTGGCTTAAAGCACAAGGTATTCATGTGTGCATTGTGTCTGTTGTTGATGCTACTGAAAAGAAAGAGGTGGAATGGCAAAGGCCCTAGAACAGCTTCTTAAAAGCACTTAAGATGTTCTATATTAATAGCACAGGGATCTATGTGATAAAGGAAAAGGAAGTAAATTGCTTAGAGAAAAGGTGAGATAGCAAGCAAGGGGTATTATAGAAAAATGGAAGCTAACTGTAGATCCTACTGTTAAACAATTAGAATCTGAAGACGAACTTCAAGCTGTTTGGGGCAAGAACAAACTTCACTGAAGATTGCACAGCAGCTGGCAAATTGGGCCTGTACAGTAGTCCCATCTAGTTCCAGTTTTGCTTTCCACAGTTTCAATTGCTTGCAATAACTCACAGTCCAAAAATATTACACAGAAGGTTCCAGAAATAAACAAGTTTTAAATTCACACAGAGTGATATGGTGAAATCTTATGCCATCCCACTCCATCCTCCCTGAAACATGGATCATTCCTTTGCCTATAGAACCTATGCTGTACACACTACCTAACTAGATAGTCATTTGGTAGCCACATTCATTAGCAGATCAATTGTTATTCTATAGCAGTGCTTTGTTTCAAATAACCCTTGTTTTAGTTAATAATGGATCAAAAGGTACAAGAGTAGTGATGTTGGAAATCTGGACATGTTAAGAAGAAGCTGTACAGTTCTTTCTTTTAAGTGACAAGTTAAAATGTTATGATAGGTCCAGTCTTAGTCCCAACAAGAAATTCCCTGGTGATGGAAAAGGGGAAGATAGCTCTACCAAGGTCCAAATGGAGGCTGTCTCTCTAGTGTCCTCACCGGGAAAAATTTCTACCTGAGCAAGATGGGTGTTTCTAGATGCTTCCTAGCACACTGTGGCTGGTAGAAAAAAGAAAAGAGAAGAAAGTAAAGCCTCCCAGGGAGACCATGAGAAACTAGTGACATCATCAAAAAGGTGGAAAAGGACAGATTTGTCACAATTATTCCCACTGTTCAGGGAACACCAGACACACAGGCCATTTCTTAGGTGACTAAAACCAGGAAGCCATCAGAGGAAGCCACAGAGGGTCTCTGCGTTAGAAGATGGAGGAAATGTTGGGAAGACTGTGTTACACAATCCTCAGGGAAATCAAAGGCATGCATACACATCATGACTTCACTAAAGTGATCTCAGAAAACCCAACCACCTAAAGTACTTCCAAACTTGCCTGGGGAGCTGTCTTTAGAAAGAATTGCAGCTGGGGTGTCTGAAGTGACATTTAAAACTTAACTTAAAAAACAAAACAAACAAACAAACAAAAACCACTGCAATTAGTACTTTGGGTCCTAACAGCAAACTGTCAGGTGCTATGAAGGGCCCATTTTTCCTATCTCTCCCATGACAAATTAAAAATACCTGTCATTCTTGCCCCTGTGGCTACAAAGGTGATATAACAGGAAACAAGGGAGATGAATCTGTCCCCAGAATTTCATCTAAGAAAGTCAAGGGAGGCTGAATGAAAAAGGAAGAAAGATAGCCAGAGCCATGTGACTCTTATGCCTCAAACCATGACTCAATGGATGATGGCAACTTTCTGGAGGAACCCAAGGGGGCTTTCTTTCGCTAGGGGTGGCACTGCGCTCATCGGCTCAGCACATGCCAGGAGGATCCTCGAGGATTTGTTCACTGGACTGGCTCTAGGTTTCAGTCATTTACTGAGCAAAGGTGTCAATGTTTTTTAAATAGCACCTGGAATTAAGTTTTTTTTTTTTTAAGATTTATTTATTTATCTGAAAGGTACAGTGACTGAGAGAAGAGCAAAAACAGAGAGAAGGATATTTCTGTCCACTGGCTCACTCGCTGAAAGACAGCAATAGCCTGGGTTGGGCCAGGACAAAGCCAGCAACCTGGAATCCCACTTGGAAGGAAGGAACCCAATCACTCAGGTCATGCTCTGCTGATTTTCCAGACTCACTTGCATGGAGCTGGATAGGGAGCATAGTATCTGGGATTTGAACCAAGACTGCAATATAGGAAGCCTGTGTCACAGTGCAAGGACCAACAACTTTTTTGACATGCTGGTTGGGTGTTTTCAAATACACACCAGATTAATGTAGGTCAGGTGTGAAAGGGGAAATATAGTGGTTGATTGAGCCATTATTAGCAATAATAATAAAGTTGTCTAGCATAGTTTGTCTCAAAGAATAGAACTCAAACCACAGTTGGTACAACATCCAATTTAAGATGGTTCAAGAAACACTTTGGATTTTAAACAAAACCAAATCACAGTATCAGGAGTTCTTTCAGTTTCAACATCTTTAACCACTCTGAATAAATACCTCAAGGAGTCTCGGTCGGATGCTACTATGGTCTTGGCCACTTCTTTATCATTTGCCTTACTTTGAACAAACAGAAGGCAAGCTTCAAGCTTACAGACTTTGATTCAGCCAAAGCATCTAACAAAGCATTTAATCTCTCTTTTTTTTTTTTTTTTGGTTTTCATTGTACGTTTTCTTTTTTTCTGGGTTCATTTGCTATAATGATGTAAGTTTCTTCCTTCAAAATAAATGGATTGAAATTTTTAAAAATCAGTTCATTTGAAGAAACTTTCAAATACATTTTACAGAAATAGGACATGTATGATTTGCATGACACAAATGTTACTGTAATTTGAAGAACATGGATGCTGGACCAGAGCAGGAAATGACTTGCCCATAGTGGCACACATTTGGCTGGTGTCTGTTTCGAATGACGAAACAAGAAGGGCAGCACCCATCTGAAAAGCATCTTGTTCTTGGAGAAGCCACATGAGTTCTGTGAGGCTCTGGATCTCAAGTGCCTGGGTTGAAATCAGTCCCTCCTTCTTAGGCCAATCAACTGGAAGCCAAGTGAGCTGACCTTCCAGTGGGGTGTGTCACATGGCACTAGTTACTTGGCCTCATTTTCTGCTCCAGTTCCAATAATTTTCTAGATCCCTGGGAGGTAAAGAATGAGCTGAAGCCAAGGATAGCTATCAGCTGGAAAAACCGACATATCATTTCCCTCCACACACCAGTCCACTCTCCAAAACCCTGCTGCCCTGGTTACTCCCCCATAGGAGGGAGCAGCTGCAAAGAGCAGTGTAAGTACAGGATCCTGGGCCTCCAGAGGCCTGCTCACTGTATCTCTACATGGCAGCCCAACACAATCAGAATACAAAGTAGAAAGCAAAGGTCCACTCTAGTGCTGCCTGCCATGCATCACATCCATACACAATTGCATCTTGATAGATGCAGCAAACACAACTTTATATGTCTGCCATGGCCCCAGTGACCTTTCAGATCCTTGAGTTAAAGGGACCATTATTCATCTTTATGTACAGCTTCCTATGACAGGCCTGCATGATAAAGTCCAGAGACACTTTGATGAAGTAAATAATTTAGCTCCATCTAAAATCACCTGCCATTCCCAAATCCTAATGCCTTTCCAGGGATTGCTTCACCAAACCAAAGAAATAATAAGACCCTTATTGATGACACTGGGGCAGCATAAACTTTACATAGAACCTAAATTGCATCTAAGAGCATGTGAATTTTAAAGTAAAAGAGCATGTATGAGGGACATTTTCTTCCACAAGACTCTGTCTACCCAAGCCTATCATACAGCACAATTCCATTCTAAAACAACAAATGTTGTTGCAGGGTCCCTACTATATACCTTCTTATACTTAGACTTTTCATATATTATTTTCCTTAATTCATCAAACAGACATGAAAAGAGGCTATTGGTGTTTCCATCAGATCTAAAGACAGAAATAGGTTAAGCAACTTGTAGCATGCCACTCCAACAGCAAGTAGGAAGGTAATGAGACTTTTCTGGGGTGAGGAAGGATTTGAAGGAATGAATGATCACAGGGAATAGTTGCATGTGAACTATACTTGGTCAGACTATTCATTTTCATTCTAGATCTCAAAACTTTCCTTTCAGTGAGGAGATTTGTTTATGAGTAGGCAGGGATTGCTTTTTGTTAATGTATCTGCTTGGAACTATACTTTCTAACAGCTCTTTATCTTCTGGGATGCAGCACATTGTAAAGCATATGAAATCCCAATGACACTCACCTTTCCCATTGGAGGTGCAGCCAGAACAGAGGCTCAGTGGGGATTTTGATGTATCTCTTGATGTTGCAGCCTGAATTCAAATGATTTATTCCTAACACATCAGGCCAGGAGGACACAGACATTGGCCAGCTTGTTTGTGAAGAGAGCAGCAAAGCAAAGTAGCTGTTAGTCCAGCATCACAGGAAAAGAATTAGTCTAAAGGCTACCAATTTGCATTCTGTATTGTCCATACCCATTTTTTTTGAATCTTCCCAAATTATCCATTTGAAGAGTTTAGCAAGTTCATAAACTTTATACTCCAGTGTACTCATTACAACGGAATCTAATGAGTATGCATGGGTTAGAAAGGTGACACAGGGAGACAGTGTTATGGTACAATAATTTATTTTTTTTAAGATTTATTTACTTTTATTACAAAGTCAGATATACAGAGAGGAGGAGAGACAGAGACGAAGATCGTCCATCCAATGATTCACTCCCCATGTGAGCCGCAACGGCCGGTGCTGCGCCAATCCAAAGCCGGGAACCAGGAACCTCTTCCGGGTCTCCCACGCGGGTGCAGGGTCCCAATGCATTGGGCCATCCTCCACTGCTTTCCCAGGCCACAAGCAGGGAGCTGGATGGGAAGTAGAGCTGCCGGGATTAGAACCGGTGCCCATATGGGATCCCGGTGCTTTCAAGGCGAGGACTTTAGCCGCTCGGCCACGCCTCCGGGCCCATGGTACAACAATTTAAACCACAGCCTGCAGCACCAGCATTGTTCAATTTAGCTCCGGACTAAAGCATCTGGAAAAGCAGTGAAAGATGATTCAAGTATTTGGGGTTCTGCACTCACATCAGAGACCAGGTATGTAACTCTTAAAATTCTTTGAATCCTTGAGGTTCTGAGTGTCTTTCTGTATGCCCATGATCTGACTGATGCCTGGCTGTCTCTATGTAGCTGTAGGCTGGGGCTGGCCACTGAGAACACCAGGCATGATACAGGATGGACACTTGGCAGCTCCACCCTCTCCCACTTCAGGAGGATGACAGGGGCTGAAGGTGGAGCTGACCCCACCAGCCACTGATGTAATTATCACTGGCTCATTAACCAAGTTTTCATAAAAACATAGGCATGCTGAGTTCAAGAGCTTCCGGTGGGGCTGGCAATTCTAGTTGGGTCCAAGCTGCTATACCTCTGATTCAGCTCTCTGCCAATGCATCTGGGAAAGCAGTGGAGAATGACCCAAGTGCTTGGGTCCCTCCATCCAATGGCAAACCTGATAGAAGTTCCTGGCTTTCAGCTGGCCCACACTGGGTTTTGTTGCAATCATTTGGGGAATGAGCCCATGGATAGAAGATCTCTCTCTCTCTCTCTCTCACTCTTTCTCTCTCTCTCTTTCACATTCTCTCTCTCTCCCCATCTTTTTTTAAAGATTATTTATTTTTATTAGAAGGTCAGATATATAGAGAGGAGGAGAGACAGAGAGGAAGATCTTCTGTCCAATGATTCATTCCCCAAGTGACAGCAATAGCTGAAGCTGCGCTGATCCGAAGCCAGGAGCCAGGAGCTTCTTCTGGGTCTCCCATGCGGGTGCAGGGTCCCAAGGCTTTGGGCCATCCTCCACTGCTTTCCCAGGCCACAAGCAGGGAGCTGGATGGGAAGCAGGGCTGCTGGGATCAGCTCTGGTGCCCATATGGAATCCTAGCACACACAAGGCAACCGTACCTGGATCCCACTTTATCTCTCTCTAATTATGTCTTTGAATACAAGAAATAAAACCTTTTTGTTAAAAAAAAATGTTTGGATAACTGAAGCTGTGGAGGTTCCTGGAGGGTAGCATCCTTGGGGAAGGCCACAGCAGCTTCAGATCCCTTCCCATATCTGTTGCCCTTCATATCTTTTCCATCTTGCTGTCTACATCTTTGATAATTGCCTTTAAAATAAAACAGTGAATGTAACTAACATCTCCCATAAGCCCTGTACACCATTCTACAAAATTAACAAGGAAGGAGTAGTGGGAACTCCAAGTTATAGCTAACTGGTAAATTCATAGATGACAATCCATTGTTCACAATCAGGGAATTCTAGTGCATCTGAGCCTTCAGTCTGTGATCTGACACACTCAGAATTGAGTTGAATTAGAGGGCCCACAGGTGCTGTCTGCTGTACAGCTTATTGACTGGCTGCTGATCCCCACACATATCTTGGTGACCAGGGGTCATGGAAATATTGTATGTTCATCACTGAGTAAGAGGACAAGAAAAATTGAGTTTTCTATTCCTTTCTATCCTGAAAAATGTCAGTGTTTTAAAAAAATAATGGACATGTAGTTGTGTTACCAAATGTTGTCAAGAAGATAAGGACTGAGAAAAGACTATTATATTTTCTAGCTAGAGATATTTTGAATTGGATTAGACCAGGGAGAAAAATGGGCAGAAGTCAAGGGAGGAGGTGGAAAACTGAAGTTCTATTGCTACTTTCAGCAGTCTGGCAACTTCATCTAAGTTGTTTGAACTTTCCGAGCCTAAGATTCATTAATAAAAATGAGAATTACTATGCTTGTCATAACTTTCTCCTGAGCCTTATAGTAAGCATCCAGTATGGAGTGTATTGTCCCCCCCCAAAAAAATAATAGATTGAAGCTGCAACCTCCAGTATGATTATATATCAGATAGAACCTTCAAGAAGGATAAAAATGTGGGAGCCCTAAGCTGATAGGATTGGTGTGTTGATAAGAGCAATGGTATCTGTGACTGGTTTCACACTCATACAAGAGATGCCCATATGCAAACTAAGAAGAAAAGCCTCACTACAAACCAATCCTAACTGCATCTTGATGTTGGACTTCCAGAGTAAGAAAATAAATGTTAGTATCATTATGTTGTTAGTCCAAGAAGACCACCACAGGGTCCAAAAAGATCAGTTATCAAGTGCCACACAAATGAGAAGCTTTCCTATCTACGCAGGGCTAAGATCTGTAGTCAGCCATAAAGAGGCACGAGGGGGAAGACAAAGGGGCAGAGAGGACACATTTTTATTCCTCCTTTGTAACTGAGGAGCATGAGACACAGAAATTCATTGAGAAGGAAGCCAAGCAGAGGAGAGCTGGGTGGGGTGGGGTTGAGGCTCCTTTCGTGAGTACTTGTAAGGGATGTGGAGAACATCAACCTGTGAGGTATTTTTAAATAACATTTGCATGGGTCACCGTGAGGTTGAGTCATTTCTTAAAAGAGGATTAGATCAAATTTAATAGTCCAAATTGGATTTTCCCTGATTTCAAAAGCTACGTACAGCCTTTTCAAGTCTTCAGGCATGTGACTCACTGACATTCTGTTCTTTTGCTTTACTACTAGCATGAGCTGATTTCACTCCAAGCAAGTGAGCGTAAAGCACAAAAACCGTAATACATGTAGCCCAGCTAACCAAGAAGAGGATGGTAGGTTGAGCTGTAGGATCTCTTAGCCCTTTGTTTCTCTTTTCCTGGTTCTGATCTGATTTAAAGGTCATGTTACTAGTCATTCTTTGTTCCCTCAAGGCTGCATAGTTCATTGTGTAAATGAAATTCAAAGTGAGGCACTGGAAAAAGATGAGGTTTGAATTCTTAGCCACCTCTGGGCTGTGTGACTTCTGGAAAATCATCTACCCCTTCTGATTTTCAAATTTCATATTGACTCTAAGAGGTAGAATGAATTCAGGGTCTACAACAACATGTCCATCTTGCTGTCCATACCCCCATCTGTAGCAAACATAATTAAGCAGTCCTGGCCCTCATCCCCAGTAAGCTCTCAGAAAGACTCACAACCTTGTCAGCGGTTTGAATCTGGCACAAGGAATGAAATCAATTTACCTTTATTGGAATTAAATGATAGATAAAATGTCCTCAGATGCTGTGATATACTAACATGGTTAGAAAGCAATAGCTCAAACAGAGTAAATGCTTAGACAAAAATGGGGTACAGAATGAAAGTGAATAAACACTGAAAGGGAAAAAGCACAGAAAAATATGAATGACAACGAAATAAACCCCTGTTTTAGCAATCAGTAACACAGGGTCTCCACATCTCCTTGTGTCTACCAGAGGTAACCAGGAGGTGGGTTGAAGGAAGGCGATCCAGAGGCAATGGGATCTCACACGCAGTCAGTTCTCCTTCGTAGAGCTCACGATGTGGTACCCGTCATGGACACATAAAAAGACCTAAGTGAGTAGTGTGATTGTAAATGTTGAGCAACCAGCTTTAAGAGGGGCTTAAAAGACAAGGTAAGCTCAGAGTTGTAGAGCCTGCCAGTTTCTGCAGTGTAAATACTGCCCTCATTGTCAGTTTCTAGCGACCAATACAAAGTAACTGCACAATTGGTAGGAGATGCATGTTCCTGGCTCTCAGCTTATGGAAGCTGATTCTAGCACAACAACAGGGAGAGGGAAGCGCATGGCCACAATGATTGCTGGTAACCTCTAGCCAGCCCTCATCCTAAGCAACTCACAGTATCATTCCAGATACATGAAACTCCTACTCCTGCTTTGAAACATTGGGGTTAAGGGGTAAGTGTCATTTGCCTTCCACCAAGCATATGTGAATACACTGATACCACCACACTGGTGCTTGGTCTTAAGAAATGGAAACCACATGAGACACAGAGAACTTGTGAGTTGGTCCTGCCAAGAGTAGGCTAATGATGCTACTACATGAAGGAAAGGGCCACCTATCAGGAGGCCTCCACCTTGAGGGCTTCACACAGCCCACCTCCTTGTGTTGTTTCCTCTTCCTTGCCACCTGTATTCACATTTATTTATGAATCACTTTTCATAGTTAGGTACTGAGTTCTGCACTGAGGTACAAGTACACACACACACATCACCCTAAAATATAATAGTATAACAAGTACATAATGTGGTCTTGTCTCCTTCCTAGGGTCTATCATCTAGTCTGCCAATATTTATATTGTTAATCATTTTAATTATTTTCCATGATACAAATCTATGGTATAGGGATTCCTCCCTTTCCCTCCCCTACCCTCCTTCTCCCTACTCTCCCTGCCCTCCCCCGTCACCATTTTCCCTCATATTAGTACAATAGTATACAGTCTTTTAGTAACAGCATACAGGGTATCGTCACTTCCTGGTATGCTGGTCTCCATTATACAGTTCACTTATGAGAAGATATGCACATACTTGTTCACTTATATATCTGTTTTATATTTTTGCATGAATGTTATCTTATGTCAAAGAGAACCTATGAAAGTTCTCATTTGGGGATTGGTTAATTTCACTGAGTGTAATGGGATCCAGTTGGGATCATTTTGTTGCAAATGGTAGAATTTCGATAAAATGCAATTCTAAGGCAGGCATCAGGCACACTGGTTAAGATGTTACTTGGAGGGCCCGGCGGCGTGGCCTAGCGGCTAAAGTCCTCGCCTTGAAAGCCCCGGGATCCCATATGGGCGCCGGTTCTAATCCCGGCTGCTCCACTTCCCATCCAGCTCCCTGCTTGTGGCCTGGGAAAGCAGTCGAGGACGGCCCAAAGCTTTGGGACCCTGTACCCTTGTGGGAGATCCGGAAGAGGTTCCTGGTTCCCGGCATCGGATTGGCGCGTACTGGCCCGTTGCGGCTCACTTGGGGAGTGAAACATTGGATGGAAGATCTTCCTCCCTGTCTCTCCTCCTCTCTGTATATCCGGCTTTCCAATAACAATAAAATCTTTTTTTTAAAAAAAAAAAAGATGTTACTTGGAATGCCTGCAACCCACACCAAGGGGCTTGGGGTCAAGTCTTGGCTCCACTCTTGACTCCAACTTCCTGGTAACTCATACTCTAAAAGGAAGCAGTGATGACTAAAATTATTGAGTTCCTGCCATTGATGTGGAAGACCGAGGTTGAGTTTCCAGCTCCAGGTTTCAACTGGTTCAGACCCAGATGTCGCAAGCATCTGGGGAATAAACCGGTATATGGGTGCTCCATCTGTGTGTGTGTGTGTGTGTGTTTCTAAATAAATAAATAACTACATTCCTATGTTATTTGTTCAGAAATCTCCTTGTTCAGATATAACAGCTAGATTTTCTAACAGGTATAGTGATGGCACAAGAAAAGGTGCCAATAATCCATCGCCATATAGAAGGTGCAGCTGAGATACCACAAGCTGGAATTTCTGAGCACTAAGGACAGAGATACAGAGGAGTGAGGGTATAAAGACAAGATGAGGAGAAGGGAAAACAGGATTAGGCAACATCCCTGTCAACAGCCCAAGGTTGCATATACTTTCTCATGACACCAGAGTCATGGAGACAATGTCTCCCCACGGCCGTCCAACTAAATTCATACTTACATGAAAAAGGAGAGAGAAAAATAAATCTCAGAACTTGCAGGGGATCCCTGGTTGTGCATAATATACCACTGCAGTAATACCAGCTTATAATTTAGACCTGACATGGAATTTGTTAAGATATCCACACCTGCTTTCTCCAAGTCTCTTATCCAAAGGCCAGGTACTTCCCTGTTGCAACCTTGTGGAACCCTTTAATCCAAAATTATATGGTTAAGAGTTGTTACACCTTAGTCCCATAAGCAGGTTCCGGGGTAAGCCCCTTCTATAATTCATATCCAGCACTAATAGAAATTTAATGAATTGAATTCTATTAAGTCTGTGGCTGACATGACTGAAAGGAACTTCAGGAAAGAAGCAGGATAAGTTAATAATTTTGTAGCACCAGAGAAACTGTCTCCTTAAACCTCCTGCCAGAAGCCTGGGGCATTTTTTTTCTTCCACCTGGTATAAAGAATGAAAAGAAAAACAGCTGGCCTCCCTAGGAACAAGAGCACAGGTGCAGGGCTATGAAAAAAGAAAACAGTAACAATAGCTACCACTTCAGTAAGTATCTAGTACTGTTCTGAACACTCTACACATGTTAACAACAACCCTGAGAGCTGGGTGTACTATTGTATCCCATCTTGCAGGTGAGACGCTGACACTCCCAAAGGCTAAGTGACTTGTCTGTGCCACACTGTTCTGTAAGGTTGCAGCTGGTGATTCCAGCAAAGGTAGCCCAACGGTGCTCCTCCAGGTGTGTTTGGGGTAGCAGAAGGGAAAGATTCTCTGACTCTGCACCTTACTCCATCTTAGGGGTTAGGAGTCAGATTTGCCTGAGCCAAGTCCTGGATGTGCCTAATGAGTTGCATGAAGTTGAGCAAATTGTTCCATTTCTCTCTGAGCCTCAGTCTGATCTTCTGCAGAATGGGATAACACAATTAAATTCACTTAACAGTGCCTGGCAACTAGTAAGCTTTTAATACATGGAATATTTGTGAAAATAGGGGTAATAGTTGTGTCTCTAAATCACCAAATGTCAAACCTTAGAAAGCGTTTAATCCAATCTGGAATAAAAGAGAGGTGAGAGAGGGCAGACAAATGGATCCACCTTTCCCAGGTATCATCAAATTTCCGGTATGTTGCTGATTTTTAGTGGAGAACCACAGAAATCTACAAACACACCTCAGTTTACAATAGATTATGCTCATTCTAAGTTGAAAGCATCCTAAGCTGAGATGCATCTAATACACAAAAACTCTCAAGCATTCTAGCTTAGAACTAGAATACACTGTGGGATATTGTTTGCTCACCCTCATGACTGCAAGGCTGACTGGGAGCTACATCTGCTGTCACTGCCTAGCATTTCCAGCGAGGACTGGGCTGCCTATTGCTAGCCGAGGAAAAACCAGAATTCAAAATTGAAAGCCAAATTTCTACATAATGCATATGGCTTTCACATCATCATAAAGTCCAAACTTGCAAGTCAAATCATTACTACTTGGGAACCACTGTAGAGATTTATGCAAGTTGTCAGAGACTCCTAGGGCAGCAATCTAAACTGGGACTAAGTACTACTTCAAGCACATTTTTAAGTGTGGTATGATGCTAGGTTATTGAGTCTTAGCCTTTGTTTTCTTTTCTGTCAAATGGAAATAAAAACAACCAACTTTCAGGGTTGTGAGGACAAAGAGTCAAAGTTTGGAAAAGATTTAATTCAGTACCTAACATATTTTATTTTAACATAATCACAATTAACCTTCTTAGATTTATGTATAAATAAATGCAAGGGGCAAGGACTGTCTGTTAAATTCTTTGAGTGACCCCATTGTTCCTGGCCCATCATGTGCTTCACTGAAGCACTGTCATTTACAGTCCAGTTGTTGCAACCCAGAAGGTGGCGCCAGTCCCCCCTCCGGGTGACCCCTCTCTGACAGAGGGGTACTTCTTGCTATTAGAATGCAGAAAGGCCTCTTTTGTGGATTCACAGAGGAGGCCACACGGGGTTGCCTGGAATTAACTGCTTTAATGAATTGTATTAAGGCGGTAGTGACATCATTAATTCATGAAATAAGGATGTAATTAAAGATCGAGGAAATAGAATGGGAACCGGTTAGTCAGGTGCCTCCTCCCACTTCCTGTGCATGTCCCCTGCAACTTCTGCTCCCTAATGTAATCCTGACACACTCTGCCCCAAGACTGAGCCTCTGGGGCTTCCATACTCTTACCTCTGTCTTTGTTATGTGCACAGTTTAAGGGCTCCATTAACATCTAGTAACCAGTCTCTTCTCTCAAAGCATCATCAGAAAGGGAACAAGTAGCTTCCACCACATTTTACAGGGAATTGAGAAAAACACAGACTGGGAAGCATGCGAATTCAAGCCACACAGTCAAAAATCATGTGTCCTCTGTCCTCAGGGCTGGATGCTAGAGTGGGAAACGGTGACTAATGTCATCCACAAATATTATGAATTTGTTGTGATCACAATAGACTTTTTGAGAAAATAAAGAATTCTTAATACATGGCCCAGCCTTCTAGTTAAGGACATTAGACATCAAGTAACAGGTTCGGGCATTCAGGCATTCAGGCATTCATGAATAGCCGGGAAATGCGGCAGAGAAATGCATTCCCCCTCCATGTGGCGATACACCTCTAAGCAAGTCTCTTCTTTCCGTAAACCTCTCTCTAGATCAAAACAATAAAACAATCCTGGCCTCGTGGTCTTGTTGTATTGATAAAATGGTAATATATGAAAGCATTTTGGAAGCAATGACCTCCTAATCTGGTATAACTCATTAGTTCAGTGCATGCTTCCTTTGGACAAAGCAATGTGCTCAGTAGGTAGAGAAGCAAGATTCCTCGAGAAAGGCTATTCTAAGAGTGATGGTGAATGATACCTTTACAAAAAGCCTTCCCAGGAGAGGGGGTACCAGGGCAAAAGATGCAGATGACAGCATCTCTGAGTTGCAGTTAAAGGGGCTGCACAGTGCTGGGAGAAGTCTGGCTGTGGGGTTGGTCCTCCTGGGTTTGTGGGTGGCTCTGCCCCCACTAGCTCTGTGACCTTGAGCAACTGGCCGCGCCTCTCTGTGCTTCTGACTTCTCAGCTGTAAAATTAGGGGGTTGGATTCAATTATCTATATGGCTCCTCCCAGCCTGACAGGCTGTGATCTATGGTCTATGAGGGGCTGAGCCTTGAAAGTTGAATCAGATTTCAATAGAGAAGTGGGAGCTCATGAATAAAGGCACAGAAGCAGACAGGAATACACAAGAGGGGGTGGAATAAGAAGAAAAACTGACGTTTATGGAGTACCTCCTTTGGGTACTGTTTTAAGTGCTTTATATGTATTAACTCATTATATCCTCACAACAACCTTCTGAGGCAGAAAAAATACTATCCTTCTTTCATGGGAGTTAAGATGGAAGGGTGGGAAGGTTAAGTAATAACTTGTTCAAGGTCATGTAGCTTGGTAAGCCAGGATTGGAGCCTGCATGTTAGACAACCAAACACAACAAGCATGGCCACTGACTACCCCATGATAAGCTGGGTAGGAGTTACAATGTAAAGAGGTGGTGATGGCGTCAGGCTCAATTGACTAATTCTCTATCTCTTAGTGCTGGCATCCCATATGGAGCCAGTTTCATGTCCAGGCTGCTGCAGTTTTGATCCAGCTCCAAAGAAAGCAGAGAAAAATGGCTCAAGTGCTTGGGTCCCTGTACTCATGGGGGAGACCCATGTGGTGGCCCTGGCTCCTGGCTTTGCCTGGATCTACCATGGTCTCTCAAGTATTCTGGGGAGCGAACCAGTGGATGGAAGATTCTTTTTCTCTCTCTCTCTCTCTCTTGCTTTGCCTTTCAAATAAATAAAACAATCTTCAAAAAGAAAAGCATCCACTGTGAGTCAGCATAACAGAAAAGGTGCCCATCTATCCACACTCTACTCCACCATCACCTCGCTGACTTGAACACAGAAACCTGCAGAACTTAAATGAGTTTCCTAACTGTACCACACCATGGGGAGGAAGCATTGAGATTAGAGTCAACAAAGGTTATCAAGAGAAAAGAGTTCCCCAGTGGGAAGATGGAGGAAATGCTTAAAACTCAGGCCAGGGGATGAGAGGATGTCTTCTGCAGAAAGTTAAGCTTGAGCTGAGCTCTTGAGGTTCTGCATCTAATTACACAGAAAGCAAGGACTAAAAATCAACGCCAAGTGCTCGTGGCCAGGCCTCATCCAGCTTTGTATTAGAATATTAACAGTGTTTTTCTTCATGCTGTCCAGCATTCTTCTTCAGAGAACAAAGCGCATCGTAGATACCCTCTTGGCTCACAGAACTCTGCTGTGCGAGGCAGGGAGTCAGTCTTATTATTCCTCTTATTATCTCGTATTACTGTTTGCTTCCATTATTCCCAGAGTTTTGAAATTGTAAAATAGACAGAAGTTTCAATGTGACCAGGATTATACACACACCTGCATGAATTTCACAGTGTTTTCTGTCTACAAGAGAAAGGACTGTGAGTGTGTATGTGTTTGAACCAACTCGGTCATTACACCACTGGAGCTTTTTTTTTTTTTTTTTTAATTTTTTCCTTTTCTGTGGCCTATTTTTAGAGCTCCTCTTCCATCTCTTGCGCTCTATTAGAATAAGGTTTTCATTTTAATCACGCTCTCTGGGCAGGCCAAATTTAGGCATAATGAAAACAAAAAGTGTTATGCAAAATGAGATGTTAGAGGAAGCCCAGCATGGCACGTGAGCTGCATGCTCAGTGCTTGCTGGCCAGGAACAGTACAGGTTTTCCTGGCTGGCCTGGCTCTGGAGTGTGAATCTGTGGCACCTGCTGTTCACCCCCAAAGCAAGGCGACCCATTAGTGCTCCAAGAATACACAGTTCCCTAAGTAAGCAGCGCTGCTTCTCCGTCCCCCGTGCTTCCAGGCAGATGGGCTGTAGATGTGGAGTTTGCTACTATGCTGGCAGTGGCTCAGCAATAAGAAACAGGACTGGTAGGGTTTGAATTGACTGAGGCTATAGAGATGTTCTTAGTGATATGCAGATTTACACATAAGGCATCAGCTGGATCGCCTAGGAAATTCCTGGTGGTGCTTAAAACAAAAACAAAAACAAACTCATCCTCTCTAAAAAGACAACCTAGATCCGGTGAATCAGAAGCATTGAGGGCAGAATGTGGGCAGAAGACGTTTTGTTTTTGCCTTTTGAATCCCCATCCTCCTCACCACGGCTACCCTCCATCCCAATGAATCATTTCCCCCAGGAAAGATATGCCTGTGGGGAAAGGAAGGGACATCGTGTGTACTTCCTTCTCCCACCCTCCATCCCCCGCATACATCCCATCAGTATATCACCTGTGCATCTGTCTAAAAAATAAAAAATAGCAGCCCCTCCACAGGAATACACCGCAACAGATTTCTCCAGATGCCAGCAGATTCACATTATAAACTGAGAAACAGGACTTGGCTCTTGTTTTTCTTTTTCATTCATCCAGGACTACGTATAGAGCCACTAAGACTTGAGCCAAGATCCTACAGTCAAAACTGCATGTATCAGGGCCTGGTGTGGTGGTAGTTCAGTGGCTAAAGTCCTCGCCTTGCACGCGCCAGGATCTCATACGGGCATCGGTTCTAGTCCCAGAGGCCCTGCTTCTCATCCAGCTCCCTGCTTGTGGCCTAGGAGAGCAGCAGAGGATGCCCCAAAGCCTTGGGACCCTGCACCGACATGGGAGACCTGGAAGCAGCTCCTGTCTCCTGGCTTCGGATCATCGCAGCTCCGACCATTGTGGTCACTTGGAGAGTGAATCGATGGACGGAAGATCTTCCTTTCTGTCTCATTTCCTCTCTGTATGTATCTGACTTTCCAATAATAAATAAATAAATCTTAAAATATCTGCATGTATCAAAACATTCCTATCTATCTGTGGTTGGAAATTTTAATTGCATAACTCCTGTGTGTCTCAGTTTCCTCATCTATGTACTGAATGACATCATTTTCACAGGATTTTGTTTGGGAAGGAAATTAGTTAATATTGCTTGAAACAGTGCCTGGCTCATTATGTGTGTTCACGGAGTGTTATTAATTATTACTATGAGAGGGATGACTGCTCATCTGCTGTTTTCACTCCTGTTTGCATTCCTACATTGTACAGAGAAGAATTCACTGCCACAAAACAAAAGGTATTTACCCAACTGAATTTACGAATTGAACAGAAATTAGTTTAAGTCAGAACATTAAGGAAGGGTTAAAACATTTGGATGCATTTTGTTTTTCTTGCTGTTCAATAAAAGGACTGTTGTGAGAGCCTTAGCTCCTGTTGTGTTAACAGGAAGGGCAAGGAAAGGTCTTAGCAGCAGCGGCTGCCTGCCTTACACCATCCGCTCTCCAATCCAGGCGACTCCATCAGGGGAGAAAATGAAATGTGTTTTTGCTCAGAATTGGGCTTCAGGGCAGGTGAAGAATATGCAATTTCAATGCCTATATTCACTTGGTACGAGAGTGGGAAAGCTCCATACTTAAGACCGAGGAGTGTTGCGTTGTGGGGCTTTTAAATATTGCAGCAAATTCTGGATACTCCTCTCTTTAAGATGTTGTTTAAATTCCTTGACAGTGAGTAGGGCATAGAAACTGGCTCCAAAGCTACAGAATATGGGGAAAGCGACAGTGATGTAGCTTCACCGTTGGGTTCTGGAAAGCGTTGCAGAGAGCTGTGATGGGAAACTCCGACCAACACTGGTTAGTGGGCAGTGTGAAAACAGATCCTGCTGTGGTCAAGGCCTTGGGGGCTCTACAGCTCTGGCCAACAGCTGCACTGCCACGCCTCCTGGAGTCAGAAACTGGCCAAGCTGTGACTAGTGGCCTGAGCCACCAAAACTAAATGACCGAAAGAGCAGTCTCGTGCCCCGAGTTTTAGGCGAAAATGACATGCAACAGTAGATACAGTAGATAACTGGTCTGGTAAACCTCTGATGGGATCCTCTAAAAACCCAAGCAAAGCAAAACAATGAAAGAAGATAATCAGCTGACAAGAAGTAAGTCTCAGAAAAAAAGAAAATTAGAGGATTCAAGAATTCCTTGTCTTCTTCATATGCTAAAGGATGTTAGCAAGGCTGAGTTTTGATTCTGACTCTGCAACCTTAGATAAGCCTTTTAACTGATCTTCCTCTCTAAATATCAGAGATAATGTGATGATGGAAACCGAACATCGCACTAGCCAGGTGGACTCAAAAGTTGGAGCTACCAGGTGTGGTAGTTCAGTGGCTCAAGTCCTCGCCTTGAATGCTTCAGGATCCCATATGGGCACAGGTTCTAATCCTGGCGCCCTGCTTCCCATCCAGCTCCCTGCTTGTGGCCTGGGAAAGCAGTTGAGGAAGGCCCAAAGCTCTTGGACCTGCACCCACGTGGGAAATCTGGAAGAGGTTCTGGGCTCCTGGCTTCAGATCAGCTCAGCTCCAGCCATTGTGACTATTTGGGGAGTGAATCACTGGACGGAAGATCTTCTCTGTCTCTTCTCCTCTCTATATATCTAACTTTGCAATAAGAAAATGAATTTTTAAAATGTTGGAGCTGCATCTCCAGCAATAGTCTGCCCTTTCCCCTTCTCTGTTCCCAATTCTCATCTCCCACATAACCTTGAGCCTCTGCACACTTGCCTTGGAGACAGAAGGTGCCATCCTGGGGTATGGAGGGGGTGAGGATGGGAAGACACAAAGGAGAGAGAGCATGGCACATCGACTCTGGGGCTGGCTTAGGTGGGGGATGCAGCTGTCTGGGCCTCCACCAGAAAGGGACATGGTTGGCACCTGAGCATGGTGACACCATGTGGAATCCACCTTATCTTATTTCATTTGCTGGTGCCAGAGAAAGAAGAGGCAGATAACAAATAGCAGAGAGTGCTCTTCCCATCCTACTGTCCACACTTTCCCACTCTCCATCTCCAGGTTTGTAAGAGGGTGGCCTTCAGAGGCACAGGGAAAAGACCCCTTTTCTTCCCTAGGGTTGGCTTGGCTTTTCTCTACTCTATACTCTATGCCTCCATCTTCTCCTCATGGATCTACTGTTAGGAAGACCCTGGAGCAACAAGAACTCATCTTAGCACGTTTTCTCTTGCATAGAAGACCAAAATGAAGAAGGGTCTGACTTCAAGCATGAAAAAACTCTCATCTTCTGGTGAGCAGTTGTGGTCTCTAAGTCTTGCCATCCTGCCCAGGGAGGACCAAGAACAACCCCGCAAATAACGGTGAGAATGCCAATACCATCCCCAGCACTGGATACCCACTGAACCCTGAGGAAGTGAATCTGTAGGGGTTCTGAACCATTTAGTTATTCCAGAACACTTGGCTCCTGACATGTTCCTGGTACTAGCTGAAAATCTTCCAGAATGCACTTCACAAATTAAATTTTCCTGGTCTCCCTCTGCAATTCCTATTCCTTAGGCCTGGAGAAAGAAACGAGAATCTCAATCTCCTGTCTGCTGGCCATGATGAAGCGGGAAATCAGTCTTGCCTTCTTGTAGACAATCACAGGTGAGAGATTTGGGGGTTGACCGGCCACCTCAAGGTGGTCCTCCTGAGATGTGTTATGGCCTGTGAAGAGGTTAAGGATCTCAGGAGGTTTCTCAGGCTTTGTCTGCTTAATGTCTATTCTGAAATCAGGGTTTCCTTATGCAGAAAGGGACAGTAACAACATTTTAGAATATATATTATCCTTTTGTCTAAGGAGTCCAAACAATTCATGCACAGCTCTCCATTAATGCAGTAAAACAGGCCAGACAGATATCTGGCCCTGATGTCTCCTGATTCAGCCCATGGAGGCACAAAAGCACAGAACAGTGCATGATTTGAGGTCTCCTCATAGCTCAAGGTGGGAGGTACGGAACTCAAAGACCTTGACTCTCAACCTTGTTGAGTCTTGGAACACTATACAGTACCTGCTGGCAGGTGACAGCGCCAGCTTTGGGAACTATAGTGCCAGGGTAATTAGGCAAAAGGCAGACACAAGAGGAGCTATTTCTCACCTGGTATGAGAGCAGAGGAAGTGACATAGCCAGGACACAGCCATATCTGAATTCTGCCCTTTGTGGGGGCATCTTCCTGGACTTGTGTATAATTAAAACCATATGCCTGTTGGCAATAGGTTGCCTCACTTCAGCTTGATACAGGCTAGGAGTAAATGCTCGATACCCATTTATATTCTTTAGAGCATCAAAAGTTCACAGAAAGTCTAGAGAGAGCCTTTTAATATCACCATAAGATTCCCTCCACTTCTAGAGTTCTAGGAGTCAACAAATTTCAAACATTTGAGACTATAGCAAGGGATATAAGAGAATTACCAGAATAGGTATTAGGAGAGTTGGATTCTATTTCTATGGGTGAACCGCTTGATTTCTCCATTGGTGAAAGTGTAGCTGTTGATTATATTCCCTTAAGCCACTCTGAGTTCAGGCTTCTATATCTGAATTCAACGATTTTACATGGCTAATCTACTTATTTATTCCCTTCTTCACTTCATCTATTCCTCTGTCCATTCACTCATTCATTCACCCATTATTTATATGTTCAGTGCCTACTGTGTGGTCAGTGAGCAAAATGAGCATGGATCAGTCCCTGTCCTAATGAAATTACAGTCAAGGAAAAGAGGCAGAGAAATAAATATCAAAAGATTTGCATGAGGACACAGAGGATAGAGAGATTTTGTTTATTCAACAAATATAAAGCAAGCCAATAGGATGGACCACAGTATGCAAGGTAGGGAACAGTGGCAGCTGAAGTTGATGAATAGGCAGGAGGCCCTCAGGTGGGCTGGATATGACAGGTTTAAGATAGTGTTTACTAAAAAAAGAAATAAGAATAGTTTTAAGCCTGCTGTAATATAATTAGGTTTGTATCTGCAAAATGTAATTTTGTGATTTGTAAATCATAGAATGTATCATGTATTAGACAAGGACCAATGAAACCAACCAGGGGGTCAGTGTGGAAGTCCGGGCAGGAGATGATTAGAATCAGGACTGGGGTAGAGATGGAGAAACACAAAAGCCCTGGGAAGCATTCAGTAGTTATAATCAAAACAACAAAAGGTCAATTAGTTGCCAAAGTGATGTGGATTCAAAGAAACTCTAGTAATAAGAGTGTTTGAGGGGCTGTGAAATCAGAGCAGACAGACCATGCCTGGTGGCCTATGGTTTAATCTTTACGACTCATTGAATGCTGAAGCAAATAAGAAGATCCTCTTGTCACAACTTCTCTCATGGGACTCTTCCAGGGGAGAGGTGTCCATATGTGACTGACCCTCTTTCCTCCTCCCCAGCATCTCTGTCATGTCCTGAAGCATTCTGGAAGGACACACAGACCATACTTCTCACATCTCCATGAAGCCGGTGTGTACCTATGGTTCAGTAGAAGAAATCAAAAAGCAAAACCCCAAACGACTAAAGGAAAAGAAAAGGCTCTGATGTTAGTACTTCTTGTGTATATGAGAAATCAAGGCAAAGCGGGAAATATGCCTGTAGAGTTCGTGCTTGAGTTTGATCTCTCATGAGCTTTGGTAAAGCACCAGGACAAAATTCTACAACAAAAAATCAAGATACTCTGAGTTACTGCAGACAGTTTCTCCACCTGGCAAAATCAAGACAATCTTAGGGCTTTATCAATGCTTGCCCCACCCCTACTCACTCACTCTCTCTCTCTCTCTCTCTCTCTCTCTCTCTCTCTCTCTCTCTCTCTCTCTCTTTTATGTGGCAGGGTTTAACATTCACATACTCAGTCAGTCTTATACAAGCCTCATGCAATATTAAAATGTTTATGCAACCCTTTCTGTGCTTCAAGCAGCAGCAAATGTTCCTGGTGTGCAAAGAATGAGGAGAATAATGTTCTTACACTTTCCCAGGAGAAAGTTCAACATCAGAGCAAAGCCTGTCTTGCCCTCCATGATTAATCAGAGCAATAAATCAGATCTCATTCTCCTCAGGTGTTTGTAACCCCTCCTTGGGACTCTAAAGCATTAACTGAGTCTTAAACAGAGAGCATCACTTGCTTTCTTTGCCGTAAGGAACAGAGCATTGGACTGGTACTCAGAACGTTCACCTAGACTCCACAGATACTGTATATAATATGAGTATATGCAGTGCTGTTATCAGTCAAATGTTAAAATTAAAACTCTTTTGAGAGGGTACATGAATGGTACAACATTTGGTGTATTGTTGCCCTCAGCTGTTGTATCCTTATTGGAGATGGATTGACATACTTGTTAACCTAAATTCAAGTGCAGGAGACTAACAGAGAAGTCACTCTCAATCTTTTAACAAATGTTCATAGGACATTTGGTGGAGTGAATGCTGCTAGAGATAAAAGAGAAGCTGTGCGACATCAAGCAATAGCTCAAGAACAACACACAATTCAGAGGCACACAGTCTAGACACAGATTTCAAATGCCCTGTCCCAAAATGAGAAAGTAAAAACTGGGGGTAAAGACCTTGAAGACTGTTTTATATCTGAGGCATCAAGGTCCAGTGAGGCTCCCTAGCCTCATTAATAAAGGTTCCTAATTTGTGGTTTACCATCTAATGCAAAATCCTATTAACCTTCAGAAAAGAAAGGGGAAGCCAAACATTTCCAACAAGAAATACACTTGCTTTCTGCAGTTCAATGCAGTGATGTGTGTTCTCTAAATGTACCAGTCTTCTCTGCTTATGAGCTGCTACCAAATGATTAGTTCTTTGCAGAGTTTGTAAGTTAAAGGTACATTCTGGTTATTTTTGCTACTTAGTCCAATCTGTTTATTGAGCTCTATTTACCAAAAGAAGTAACAGGGATGTAGTTAGTATGCTTAAAACCTACACAAGGTGATTTACTATTCCTGTTTAGAAACTGGTTCTAAACCCAAGACTATTTCCCACCACTGGCTTTACATCGGACCTGGAAGGATGGATAGAGATACACAAACTGATGCATCTCTTCTTGGAGAATTCTTGAGCTGAGCCTATAGATTTGGTGTCCCTCTACAGGTCAGAGAGCTGGGTTGGAAACAGTCCAGACGGTTGTTGCTGAGAGTAGAGGGAGAACATCCCTTACTCTCAGTCCTACTGCATACAGCTTGAGATTCTGAACAAGTGTTAGGCTTATGACATGCAATATGTGAAAGGCCAGTTATGGTTTTAAGGACTTCTTTTAGATTCTTTTTAAAAAGCTTTAGTAGTTTATTTGAAAGGGAGAGAGAGAAGGTAGGAAGGAGGGAGGGAGGGGCGTAGAGAGGGAGAAAGAAAAGAAGGGAGAGAAAAGGTGGGGGCTCCCATCTGCTTATTCACTCTCTAAATGCCTGCAGAACGAAGGCTGTGTCAGGCAGGGGCCCAGAACTCCACTGATGTATCTCACATGGGTTACAGAGAACTGCCCATGGCATACATTGGCAGGAAGCTGGACCAGAAATGGAGCAGGGAATCAAATTCAGGAAATTCAACATGGGATGCCAGCATTCCAAGCAGCATCTTATCTTCTACGTTACAACGCCTACCTCATGGAAGATGTTAATAAGACAATTTATACATAAGACAATTTATACATATTTGTATGAATGAGGTAAGTACAATACTAAGATCATTTCCATCTAAGAGGGGAAGTTGGCTATTCATCAGATTCTCAGTGAATAGTAAATAATACTGAGGTTGTTAGAAAAATCTATTACTGGTGTGTAGAAAAATCCCAGGGTACAAGCGCAAGACTGCCCAGATTCTCTGAAGCCTACCTTGGGTCAGTGCACCTATCCTTTAGCCTGGCATGGCCCCAGTCCATGCAATTGTTTCTCCCTCCTGGACTCTGATCTCTCTTTTTAGTAACTACAGTCTCACAATCCATTCTGAGCTGATGGAAGTAAAGGAGCTGTCAGCCTCTGGGTGAAGATTTGAGATTTCCATTATGTTCATGCCACAATTTGCTGTCTCTCCCAAGGTTTTGTGCTCCAATCTGGGCATCTTTCATCACTCCATTGGCAAACTGAAGTGGCACAAAGCCACTGGCTGTTGAAAGGTTTAACGTTGACTTGGCTCCAGCTTGCTGAAGACAGAGTATTTACGTGGCCTATCACCCCCTCTATTCAATGTGAAGTGGTTGTTTTAGTGAGGTTCTTGGCTGTAAATACCCTTAGGAAAACTTACTTTCAATCATTCCTTTCAACTTCCTGAACAAATACTTGCTTTGTCCTTCACAAAGACATCAACAGCAAGGAGTTCTCTGCCTTTGCAACTGAATTAATCATCACAGGGGGAAAATATGCCCCATCTTCAAAAACTAGGGTTGTTGCTAATGCAGCCTAAGGGAAAAATCACTAGTCAAACCCCAGGACCTGGGCATAGCACAATAATCCCTACTGATAGTCATTACCTTCCCAGCCTTAAGATGTAAGAAGACCTCATGGAGGAAAGGGATCTGGGGATTTCAAATGAGATATCTAGTTGGAGAAATCCTATTAGTTAAAGGTCTTCTTCAGGGTGATGCAGTGCCCCATAGAATCAGCATCATTGGGAAGCTTGATAGAAATACAGAGTCTCTGGTCTCAAACACTGCATTTTAACTTGATCTCTAGGAGATGCCTATGTGCTCATATACTAAACTTAAACAAGTACATTTTGGGTCTTTCTCTTAAGCCCTTAAGCATGATGACTTCACTGCAGCATGAACCCCTAGTTCTGGATCAACTTCTCTCCTATTGTTACTCTTTGTCCTGTGCCTCATCTACCCCAGCATTGGTGACTGCAGTCAGTCTAGATTTTGGCTTATAACCCTATCCCTGCTCTAATTCACAGCTTTTATAACGTTAAGTCCTCCATATGCAATGCCTTCTCAAGGTTCTGCACCTAACAGCCTTGGGACTTGATGAAAATCACTTAACCTGTCTAGGCTATAGTTTCCCCAGATGCTAAATGGCAATATACGCATGTGTCACTCTCTATGGGACACACATGCCAGGAGGACAAATGAGGTCATTCATATTTAATAGCACTCATTATTATACAGTGAGTGCAAGGCATTATTTGCGAGCATCTGTCTGGGTTAATGGCTGCTATCTCTTGAATAGGCTAACCATTTTCATTACGTCCATAACTCTGAGAATGTTAGAAAAGTTGGAGTGCCACAATGCTCTCCAACTGGGTAAGGGCTTATCATTCAAAGGTCTCAGCTTACTTAACAAGCTTTGGGAAGGAGAGGAATCTTGATTAAAAGGAAGTCTTCACTATGAGACAGAGAGGCAATTCCCCTCTCTGTATTGTTATTACCAATGAAAATTGTCAAGCAAGGAATAGTAATGCAGGACATCATAGAGAACATGGATTGGAATTCAGGATGCTCAGACACCAATTCCACAGGGCCCTGGTATAGTTACATGAAAGGTGGAAGTAGGGGACCCAGAAGCAGATATATGGAGCAAGTAGCAGAAGTTTCAGAAAGCTGGGAGTGGAAATTCCATCACTCTTGTCCCTGTCTACCAGATCTTGTGAGCAGGAAGATGCCCAAGAAACAGATAAGAGACCAATGTGGCAAAACCAAGGTACTGAGGTGAAGGAAAAAGGAAAAAGCAGATGTCTCAACAGCGTAAGCCAAGAATCAATGATCAGGAAGCCCAAACTGGATTATCTTTGGCTGTGGGGGTAAATGGTGAGAGATGTGTAATGCATGTAAGAGTGAGGTCATGTGCACACTAGACCCTACACAGACACTAGTTTCCTAGCACAGTTACTTACAGCCAATAGGAAGGGCACAGTCCTTTTTCTATCACATGGCACAAGCCATAGACCATTGTGCATATGTACTTACTGTGTTCAATCTTATTTACCCATAAACTTATTTACCCATCCAGATAATTACTAGACACTTGCTGCCCATCCTTATGTTATCAAAGTGTAGTGGACATGGGTCAAGAAAGGACATAAAGAACTATCACGGGCCTGGCGCTATGGCCTAATGGCTAAAGTCCTCGCCTTGAACGTACCGGGATCCCATATGGGCGCTGGTTCTAATCCCGGTGGCCCTACTTCCCATCCAGCTCCCTGCTTGTGGCCTGGGAAAGCAGTCGAGGATGGACCAAAGCATTGGGACCCTGCACCCGTGTGGGAGACCTGGAAAAGGTTCCTGGTTCCCGACTATGGATCGGCGCAGCACCGGCCGTTGCACTCACTTGGGGAGTGAATCATCGGATGGAAGATCTTTCTCCCTGTCTCTCCTCCTCTCTGAATATCTAACTTTGTAATAAAAATAAACAAATCTTAAAAAAAAAAAGAATTATCACTTCCCTAGAAGAGCATGTAAAGGAAACTGATGTAGTTAGGAGGTCAGATGAACCTGCTTTTCTGGGAGAGCAGCAACTGAGTTGAGCTCTGAAGGAAGTACGGGACTTGACCTGGCAAAGCCAGATGGGAAGAAATGTGTTCAACGGAGGCAGGAGCATGGCAGAAAAAAGAGCCAATATGGATCGGGTGCAGTCCAGAGAACCCTTTGAGGAAGGGAAACAGACTCATGATTCAGAAGACAGAAAGATTTTCAGGGACAAGAACCTTGGATTCTGTCCACTTAGAAGTTCTCATGCCCAAGAGATCAAGATCAGCCACCTGTTCTCTGTCAGAATCTTTGTAGGTACCTGACTACAATAATAACGAAGAGGCAGCTGCATCCTACATCTTTACATGTATATCTTCTTCCATCATCCCTCATAGCACCTCTATGAAAACCAACTCCACATCAATAATGTAGCAGCCTTGAGGCTTTGCCCTGAATCTGAAAGAGATTAGGCAAAAACAAAAACCTGGATGTCTTAACGTTATTGTGTCAGTGTGCACATAATGGTTTCCCATGTACTACAGTGAGAATTTTCACTGGTGGAGTTGATGAAGACAGAGTCATTGACTTTCTATGTTATTAGCTTTCTGAATAAGACTGAGATATGATTAAACATAATCAAGGAATCCCAGTAGCAAGGAGCATTCAGTATACAGGATAACAGTTGCATTATTAGCAGTTACTAATATGCTAAGCATCACGTAAGTGCTTCATATGCATTGTTTCATTCAGTCTTCACAGCAATGCTGTGCATTCTAGACATTTTATCCCCAGTTTTAAAAATGAGAAAGACAGAAACTAAAAGACACAGAAAAGGACATAGAAACCAAGTGATGAATTCAGGATTGGATCCCAGGTCTAGTTTGTACCTCCTTGAACGCTTCTCAGTCACACATATCTCCTTTGCTGAAAAATTACAAACACAACTCACAACCTCCAGCTGTAGGAAGTTTTGATGTCATTGTCCTTGGAAGCTTAATTATGTAGTTTCTGGAAATTCATTATAGATTTGTGTCATTAGCAATGTCAACTGCATGTCTAGCCTTCATTTTCTCAAGCCAGGAAGCATGGTTTAATCCAGCAAAGTCAATAGGACGCATGGTCATGCAGATAAGATGGGAAAAATTATGCAAAAGCATTGCATAAACTACAAAGGGCCATACAAATATTACAGATATGTCTTAGCCAACTGTTCATGACTGTAATTAAAATATCTGAGAAGAGTTTCTTTGGAAGGAAAAAGGTTTATATCTGTCTGTAGTTTTAGAGGTTTATAGGACAAGATTGGGCAATCTAATCTGGCATCTGATGAGAGTATAACAAATCATGAATTGATCACAGCCCTACATTGGCAATCCCAATCCAATCACTTGGCAAAGGCCTCCCACTATAGAAATAACTGAATTAAGGCTCCACCATTCATTAATGTATGAACTATTAAGTGAGACTTTGGTATTTAGATCTATGCATTTGTGAAGCCAAATCTCATTTAAGCCACAATCATGTGTTACTAAAACTAAAACATAAATTAGGAGTGTGAGACAACAAAATGCAAGCAAATTTAGGTAATGTGCCCAGAAAGGTCACATGTCTGGTAAGGTCAAGGATCTTTGACTTCACAGCCAAAGTTTCTTGGGGATAAATAGGGGAATCAAGGAAGAAGACTTCCTTCTACCCAGAAGTTCCAAACACACGGTATATTTATTGTTTACATGACACTCGCCCAATCAATGAAAAAGTGAAATATTCAGCAGAGTTACCTTGGCTTTAAGGGCTTAACACAATGACACATAGGCAATCTTGTCAATTTTCTCAACCTATTTGACAGGCTATTTTGGTAAATGGGTTGACAGAGCTAGAGGCAGAAAATGCTAGAGGAAGGATCAACTCTCAACAATTATGGCAATCCTAGCAAGAAGAAACTAGACAGTGTGGGAGGAGATGGTAAAGATTTTCTGAAGCTCAAAGTGAACTTGGCTTAGACATAAGCTATCATGTCAATATTATAGACACTCCATCCGGTTAAAAATCAAGATGAACTGAGATTAAATAGTTTATATAGGAAAGTCAACAAATAACAGGCATTTGAGTATGGGGAAGAGAGATTATGAGAAAAGGAAAGGTATGAGTTTATATTCCTTAATTTCCTGCAGCTTATCTAGAAATCTTTCCATATTGCCGATAGCAAAAATGCATACAGACCAGTTTCCTGGTCTGTCTTCATCACTAATGTTACTGTCAGTGCAGCAAAGGAGGCATATGACTTCACTTGATGGCAGACAAAATTCCAATTGCTTTACCTTTCAAAGGAGCACAAAGGCAGTGTAACTCATTCAGCTCTCTTGGTAAAGAAAACTGCCCCATTAGACAAGCTCCCCAAAGCCTTGAGATCTAAGCCAAATAAAGACTAACCATCACTCAGGCTGGGGTGGTGAACGGGTAAATCAAGTGGTGACAAGGAAATAGCAAATTCTGACCCACGTATTTTTCTGTAACAAAAAGGTTTGAGTACCCTGCTGGCTGCTAGCAAATAATAAATAACAAGAATTAAAGGCAAATTTTAAAGCTTTCTTTTGCAGTAAGATGATTCAGTCGTTGTGAAAGCAGAAGAAAAGGGAAAGGCTTTGGGGGTAAAATTTAGTGACAAAACTATAGAGCTTATATTTACAAGACCATGACATAGGAATCTTTTACCTAAGATTGCCCCAGCCACCAGCATTTCTATTCTCAAATGACTTGACAGTACCTTTCTTCCATTCCACACTCACAGGAGAAAAGCAGTCATAGGTTTTCCCCTTGCACAGGACTGACAATGGAGGTACAAAGATGTTTCTTACTCCCTGTGCTTACAGTAATGGATCATGCTTGCTTCATGTCAAATCCTTTGGTATGGTCTCTGCTGATTCTACATGCAGCAATATCCTTTCCAAAAGTCTGGAGATGTGTAGACATTTAAAAAAAAACCTCAAAAGCTCAGCCTACCTCTCTTCCCTTGTTGAGCTGGCACAATTAATAGGGCAAAACCCATGCACTTGAGTTCCACGACAAGACCAGCCTGCAACCTGCCATCTGAGGGCGTTTTGCCAGAGATTACACCTCCACTTAGCTTCTTTCCTTCCCCATTATGCTGCTGGCAACTGCTTCAGCAGTCTCCCCTGGGAGCACTTCTTTAGTAAGTCATCTGCTCACTAATCTACAGCTCAGGTCTGCCTCTAGGAACTAACCTGAGCCAATCAACATTTATCAAGATTATCCATATCATTCAGGATAGATTATTTCCATGTAAAAAGCATGAAAGTCCTACAATCACCATGGATAGTTCTTGTTCATACTATCTGTCCAAAGTTGGGAAAGCGGTCTCTGCTCACCTAGATCACTGAGAGACCCTGGCTGACAGGGTTGCCATCTAAACCAGCACCCACATGGGATCCCAGAGAGTGTGTTAGGCGAGGATTTTAGCCACTGGGCTACTGCACTGGGCCCTCATACCAACTTTCTCCATAGTATCTAATAAGCAGAAATAACTCAGATATCCATCATCAATTCACAAACCTATAGAATAATGATGCAATAGTACACAAACTGCTGATACACATGAAAACATACATAATTCCTTAAGATACTATAGAAGTGTGGCCTGGCACAGAAGCTAAAGTTCTCGCCTTGAATGTGCTGAGATCCCATATGGGCACCGGTTCCAATCCTGGCAACCCTGCTTCCCATCCTGCTCCCTGCTGGTGGCCTGGGAAAGCAGTAGAGGATGGCCTAAAACCTTGGGACCCTGCACCTGCATGGGAGACCCGGAAGAGACTCCAGGCTTCTGGCTTAGGATTGGCTCAGCTCCGGCCATTGCAGCCACTTGAGAAATGAATCAATGGATGCAAGATCTTCCTCTTTGTTTCTCATCCTCTCCGTATATTTAACTTTGCAATAAGAATAAATAAATCTTTAAAAAGATACTATAGAAGTGAAAGAAGTAAAAAATAACATATTCTGCACCATTTTGCTATCTGAGGTTTTAAAACAGGCAAAAGAAATCTAGAGGGAACAAAAGAGTAGAGACTTTCGGTAGAAGATGCTAATGGCAAGGGGCACATGGGACCTTTCTGCAGTGATGAAAATACGAAGTATATCAAGATGGGAACGAAGTTTGTGTGGACACATGAAATTGTCAAAGGTCATCCACCATAAGTAAGATACGGGGTTTTTCAGAGTTACTGTTTTTCAATAATAAATCCTTATTCAAAAAACATTTTGCTATGGTTTAATCTTCAAATTCAAGAGGGTGGTGTAGATGCTTTTGAGAAGTAGTAAAAATTACATGAAGTCATGAGACAGGGTTTCTCCTGATGGCACTGGTGGCTTTATAGGAAGAGAGAGCTGGAATACTTGTGTTGCCTTGTCATGTGACAGCCTCTGCCACACTAGGATGCAGCAAGAAGCCCCTGACTAGATGCCAGAAAGATGCCAGCAGCATGCTCTGGGACATCTTGGCCTTCAGACCTATGAGTCAAACACATTCTTATTCTTCATAAATTGCTGCATCTCAGACACTTTGTTATAGCAACAGAAAATGGATTAAAGCATTTCATGTGCAATGTGTTTTAAGGGCACCCTAGCATCTCTTTTACCACCCTCAAATTGCTCCCTATATATCTGCTAATGCCCAAATATTCCACCTAAATCTTTGTATTTGACTTATTCTAAAATTTGGTGCTAGGTAAACTGTAAAGGGCTCTTAAATGAGGTCGCATTGAACACACTTGCATTGAGACTAGTGTAGTAGCTCAACAAACTAATCCTGCACCTGCAGTGCCGACATCCTATATGGACACAGGTTCTAGTCCAGGCTGTTCCACTTCCAATCCACCTCCCTTCTTATGGCTTGGAAAGGAAGTGGAGGATGGCTCATGTCTTGAATTCCCGCACTCCTGTGAGAGACCCAGGAAAAAAACTCTCCCATCATAGTGTACATTTTCTAAGAATGAGTTTTGCAGAGGTAGCTGGGTCAATACCAGAGGGGTCACAGGAGGCAATTTCTATTATATGTTCTAATTTCAACAAGCAAAGATGACTTTAAAATAAATGGAATTCTTGGAAATTCTTGGAACCTTGGAAAACTGGGTAGGGTGGGGTGGGGTGGGAGGCCTCAATGCCATGAAAAACTGGTAGAAGGATGACTAGCTGAGAATTCCAGAAAACAAATTTCATCATCTTAAAGATTTCACATAACTGCCTTCCAATTCAGACCAGCAAAGCATTAGGATAATTGAGGCAATTTCCTACAGAGAGAGACATGGCAAGATAACTTTATGGAAATTCTGAAGTCAGTATGAATACATTAGTAGATCACAGCATGAGCTTTTTGTGGCAAAATGGTTGGCAATTCCCAGCATTCACTGCACCCTCTCCTGCTTCATACCTTTGCTTATATTCCTCATCTTCACGTTCCTCTGGAATGACCTTTTTCCCTGTCTCAGCCAATGGAAAATCTTGTACCTCCTCGGGGGCTCCCAGGGCCATTTTCCCCATAGCATTTTTTCAGTACTCACTCCTCTGAACCTCCATGGTTTTGGGAGCTCCCCTGTGATGGGCAGTGTGTCCTTCCACAGTCGTGCTGACACCAGTAACTGTGACTCCCTGCATGCAGATCACAGGGCCAAGCACTACAACTCTCCAGGGTACCTACTTGTCACAGTTACTGTAAACGCAGACAGAACTAACCCAGGGAAGAGTAAACTATGGTTTAGAAAAGTAACATCATTTATTCAAGACTAAGGTAGTCCCCTTAACAGATCTGGGATGAAATCCCAAGGCTGTTTCACTCCACGACTGTCTTTCTACTACTGTTTATTTTGGTTTACTTTCAAATGCTTGAAAGGCAGAGCAAGAATGAGTGAGAGAAAGAGATGGCCAAAGTCATGAACCTGAAATTGCATTCTGGCCTCCCAACTGGGTGGGCACTCCAGTCATCTTCTGCCATCTCCAAGGATGTTTAGTAGGAAGGTGGATTGGAAGCAAGATAGCAGGGACTCAAACCAGCACTCCAATAGGAAGCTTAACCTGGTGTGACACAACACTTGCACCCATGATTTTTATTCCTAACCACTCTCTCATATTGCCTTCTTGAACCTTTATATACTAATTGTAACATGATGAGGAAAAGTACTGTGTCACATACATGACTTATTTACCTAAAACAAAAATTTATCTTTTAAATCATATGCTATGTGCATATGTATCCTTCTTAATTATGTAAGCATCATCAAAAATAAAAATGTAAGAAAATAAAATAAATCATATGCTATGGAGAGGCAGAGTATTCACTATTCCAACAAGGAGGTAAAGTGTCTTACACATCATTTCTTACCCTCAACACGGAACATTGTATCTGGAGAACAGGTACATGCATGTATTTTTTGCTTGAAGGATAGACAAACATTCCCACTGCAGGACCCCATGTCTTCCCCCAGTTCCAAAATTTCATTTCCTACAACTTCAAACAAGTGAAATGAAAGAAAAAAATGTATAAATGAGTTAATAAAGACAACGCTTATTTCCTGTTTCCGCATTGTCTCAACATTGGCTACAGATCATCTCAGCCTGCTTAATCTCTTGAATTCCCTTCTGTTGTATGTCTGGGGGTTCACATCCCTTCCTTCTGTGCCTCAGAAATCTTTTTTTTTTTTTTTTTTTGCTAAAATGTTACAAAGAAACACTAGGGCTATAATATGGTTTACATGGGAACTTACATTCAGCCATAAAAGAATTCAAGGCCTTCAGACATGCTATGTCACTAAAACCGGGGCCATTAAGTTGTTGTATCTGTAACAGCTGAACACTGACAGGGACTCCTACTGGATGTAAAGCACTTCTATTGCATTATCTTATCTGACCTCTACACTTGGGAGTGGGTAAGGCAATTTGGATTATCCCAATTTTACAGATAAGGAAACTGAGATTCAGAAAGGTAAAGTGAGTTACTAGTAAATAAAGTTAAGATTCCCATCTAAGTGTTTCAGCTACAGTTATTTTTATCTCACATACCATACTGTCTTAACTCACTGGTCATTAAGACTGTATTCCCTATTCCAAATATATTCTAAGTGTATAATAAAGCCATTCTGTTAGGTCTGTGCTGGGGGACAGAATTAAACCTTTTATTTTTGAATAGGTCATGTTTTGTCAGATTTTTCCTGAAGGTAGTTACTATAAGCTGTAGCAACAGAACTTGTTCTGCCCTACATGCCTATTAGAAAGCCAGACATTCACTATCCCAGTGTCAATCCACCACCTTTAAAAGATAAAATGGTACCTAGAGATTTTTTTTACAAGATAATACAGCAAATATAACAGAAGCTTTAATATGGCCAGCATACTAAGACTCTGTCAACTGGTTCTGGAAGGGATACCTCAGGTCAAGACACTGGCCTGTGTTAAGCAGGGACCTTAAAGTTCACCTAATCTGACTTCTTCTGTTGCGTTCATGACAAGTGCTCCTGCCGTGTGATTTTGTTCTATCTGCTAGCAGGATTGTTAGACACAATAACCGCAATAACCACTGTCAGTACAGCTGAACCTCGGGGTGGTGACGTCCACTTGATTTGCTCGGGTTCTCGGGTGCCCTCTGTTGGCCCTCGGGGTCATAGCAGGTAGCCTCTGCCGAGAGCTGCTTTGGTGAGCTCTGAGGAGTTCTACCCAGCAGCAGCCGGGGTTGCTCCTTTCAATGGCATTGGAAGCACAAAAGGGCAAACTTGGCGAGGAAACAAACTTCCATTTTTTTCTGCTTCCAAAAATACCCATCAAAGCTAGTTTATACCCAAACAAAACTCCTGCTCTGAATCAAAGACCTGTCTGTCCTCTTAGAAAAAAAAAGAAAGAAAGAAAGAAAAAAAAAAAAAAAACCTGAAGCCAAGAACCTTTGCCACCATTTTGACCCAACTTATCCCGCTCTTTTCCCTCAGAATGACAACCTATGAATGACAACCTATGAAACCTGTAGGTGATGCGGGGTACAACCTTATAAAATCTCACTTGCTTCCTCCTCTCTTCCTCCCTCCCCTTGCTTTCAATCCTTCCTCTAACTCTCCTTTCTTCTCCCCTTCCCTCTTTTTTTATCCCCGCCTCCTTATTTCAACAGTTTCTAGACCTTGTAGAAGCTTCTGACAGCTTCTAGTCTTTCTGACAGCACCTTGGGGTGTCACAGCAGGGACCACAATCCAAGGGCAGGGAAATAGGGAGGAGTCTCGGGGCAGTCAGGTTTGCTAAGGGACTACAAGCAGCCACTGAGCCTCTGTATGAGTAGTGAGTCAGTGGACACAACCTTTCTCGCACCTAATTCAATCCAGTTTTCTTTCTTGAAGGTAGGGAAGTAAATTGCATCTGGCAGACTCTGAGCTCAAACGCCTTGGCTGTTGGGTGGTAGATACTGAGGGGACAGGATGTTTGAATACATGTTCTAGGGTTAGCAACAGGGAAATAAGGCCGGGGTAGGCCCCCAACTTTTAGCTCCTTTGAGGTAGGGGGTGCTCCCCTCTGTGTGAGGTGTTCAGGACATTGCAGGGCCCAGGTGAGGGTGACTGAGTTTGAGATCCGAATACTACCGCTAACATGCAGTTGTGTTGAAGGAGAGAAGATGAATGGGAATGGGGAGAAAGACAGAGCCTCACAGGCTACAAGAGATCTGAGTGTCCATCATAAAAAGTTACTTGCACCATGAGTTGAAATTATTGATAGTAAAATTTTGAAATTTTTGCCTTGCCTTACTTGTATTCCTACCTATCAGGCATACACCATCACATAGAATTTCCTTTAGGAGAGTGGGGTATGTGCTTCTAGTATTGAATTCTTGGACTTTTGAAGGAGCTGATACAAGTGCCTGTGCTGGAGGGAAGTGGGGAGGAGAGAGGGAATGAGGGAGGTAAGGAAACACAAATATGATTATGTGGATGGCACTGATGAATGTGGTTATAACGGACTCGACAGCCTGAAGGTGACAAGGGTGAAGTCCAAGCTCTGCCTACAGCTATATTCATGGAAGAGAATTTATTTCGTGGAGCCCTGGCCAACAGCTTTTCAAAAACTGGAGTAGTCATTGATTTACTTAGAGAAGGACAAAACCTTTCATAATTTTTCATTATGGCAGACACAAGCAGTAAATTTTAACTTAACAAAATCAGAAGCAAACTGAAGCTCTGAATTCATTGAAGGAGTTGCTTTATAGTACCCACAACCAAGGAGCATGCCTTCACTCTGCACTCAGATACCACAGAGATCCCTTTGTGTACCAAGCACATCATGAGGCACTAATGAACTAGTCCCTTAGCCCTATGAAATTCACTGTTTGGTGGGGGGAAACCAGACATTAAACACTCACAAAGATAGATGACATTCAACCATGATGTATAGTTTGAAATAAACTTGCAGTGCTGTGAAAGTAGGAGAATACTGTGACATACAGGATTTGATAAGGGGGTCAAGGAAATGTCTGCAGGGATGTAATTCTGAGCTGCTATCTAAAGGCTGAGAGGGGGTTGTCTGGACAACGAAGCAAGGGAAACACGCTAGGGAGAAGGAACAGCACATGCGAAGATGCTGTGGATGGCAAGAGCAATGCAGAGTATAAGAGCCTTGCCAGTAGCGGTAACAGAAAATAATGACCAGCAAGTGAGACCAAGGGAGACTGAGCAGCACCAGGGACTCATGCTGGTGGGGAAAACCATGCAAGGCCTCCTGGGCCATTTTCTAAGATGTTTTCACATTGTTCTAAGAGGAAAGGGAATCAATGAAGGGAATTTAAATAGGTATTCAAGGAAAGGTTACTGAATTTATTACAGATAAAAGATATCAAGCATGAAAAAAGGCATGTAAGCCTCTGATGCAAGTGAAATGTTCCTTGCATACCCATCTGTGCTTCTTTTCTGGGGTTAGATCCACAGCTGCAATTACATTAACAAAGAGGTCCATGCTCTTCCAAAGATTAAACCCATCATCCTGATTCTTATCAGCAGAGTGGACTGGATGAGACCAACCCAAAGCCAGCCAAGTGATCAACAAAGTTTACTTCTCCAGCAGGGGGGAGAAACAGGTGTTTGATGCCAGTAACAGCAGAGCAGGGCTAAGAATGCTACCACTTTCCTGTGGTACCTTCCCCAACCCCCTGTCTACTCATCCCAGCGTAAGGGTTCAGGCAGATTGTGAACATTGGCCCCAGGGTGAGGATTTTCACAGGCTGTGGACATTGGCCCCATGGTGAGGGTTTTCACAGGCTGTGAACATTGGACTCAGGGTGAGGGTTCACACAGGCTGTGGACATTGGCCCCAGAGTGAGGGTTCGCACAGGCTAGGTGTTCCCAGCCCTGTTGTTGAAGGTCCAAAAGCATTTTCATCATCAGCCCAGCACTAGCCAAGTCTAGGGGAGCTGCACATGCATGTCTGTTCACTTACTCTTACCAGGCACTGTCTTATCCTGCTAAGTAAAGTGGAAATAAAGCAAGTGGATTAGAGCCAACAGAGGCTATTGACAATCAATGATTTGAATCACTGGAGGGGATCATCAACAAGAATGCTCATGCACAGCAGTATTCAGTCATTTTGCCCTGGGAACCAGGGTTGGATCCACGTAGTCCCCAGGCCCACAAACACCCTAGATTTTTCTTCAATAATCATCCCAAGGATTGTTCCTTGGAACATTTTAGGGCATAAAAAGAGTACCAAAAATAAATGACTCCATGGTCAAGTGAACTTGAGATACCATGGAATATAGGAATTCATAAGCTTTTAAGGAGCATGAAATTTAGTCTGTAATTTGCCCCTAACACATTTAGGAGACATTCCCAGAAACTTGAGTTTGAAGTGTACCTTTCAGAAATGTAGCCAGCAAAGCTTTCCTTTGTCTTTAAAAGTGAAATAAAAGTCTTCCACAGCAAATAAAAAGTCAAAGAATATGCCTCTTCCAGACCTGCCCAACAGATAATACTTAAAGATGTTCTCTTGACAGAGAAAAGGAATAGCACCCACCAAAACCAAAGGCAAATTTGAAGAACATTCTGATGAAATAACAACAGCAGACTAATCAATGAACAACCCATTGCTAAAATGACATTACCAAATTAACACCCATACATATTAACCCTGAATATAAATTACTTAATTCATCAATGAAATGTCATGGACTAGTGGCCTGGATCAAAATATATATATATTTAAATATATATATATATCTCTCTCAAAATATATATATATATATTTCCTACAGGAGACACATCTCACCAACAAAGATCAGCAGAAACTATATCTCATGGATGTTGATGATTTTGTTTTTATTTTCATTTCTTCAAAATAGTTCTTTCTCATTAAATTCTTCACTGACTCATTTTCTTCAGAAAGGTTCTTGGTTTTCTTTTTCATTTCTTCAATGACACATTGGTCATTCAGTAGAATGTTATTTAACTTCCTGGCATTATAAGTTTCTATTTTTCTTCCTGTTGATGATTTTGTTTTGTGGCTTTTCATTTAAGGAGATGTACATCTACTATGTAAAGGAGGCTAGCATATCCAGATATGAGGATGCAATACATTATGTATCTCTACTTCCAGATCAAAGATGGACTCCCAATGAAACTGTTAAATATATCTTGACAATAGGATGTTGGACTCTGCCATTGTCTATGCCTGCAATTATGGACTTATGACTGTGAGGAACCATACTGCTGTGATAATATGGGAAAAATCAGTGGGGAGAGGAAAAGTTTTAGGGAGGGGTGGGGAAAATCCCAGACCCTATGGAACTATATCATAAAATAATAATAATAACAATAAAATACAAAAATAACTAAATTTAGGGAGGTGATATCTTGTGGATATAGGCTCCTATTGTCTGGCCCTGGATGTCTCTATGATCTCAGTTGGAACTGGCTTCTCCCAGGCTAGTGACCCTAGATGCCCAGCTGTTTGCATCTGACCCAACCCTCCTCTAATTCAGCCTCACAGCTGGCTGAGTGTTTTGCAGCAACCACTGGAGCTCAGTCCACATGACCTACTGTGCCATGCCTCTGTTTTATGATCTTCATAATACTTTCCATTATGAAAAACTGCACCCAGCGTGATAGTCTTGTGGCTAAATCCTTGCCTTTTATCCACTGGTATCCTTATGGGCACCAGTTTGTATGCTGGCTGCTCCACTTCCCATCCAGCTCCCTGCTTGTGGCCTGGGAAAGCAGTAGAGGATGGCTCAAAGCCTTGGGACCCTGCACCCATGCAGGAGACCTGGAAGAAGCTCCTGACCTCTGATTGCCTTAGGGTCTAGTCACTTGGGGAATGAATGGATGGATGGAGGTCTCTCCTTCTTTCTGTATATCTGCCCTTCCATTAAAAATAAATAAATGGATAAAAATTTAAGAAGAAAATTTGTCTCTTCCATTTATTGATACGCTTATTCACTGTCTGTCTTTGCTCTACAACTTATGCTGAGAACAGGATTTTGTCTAGGTGTGTTCCATGTCTACAACCTGGTACGTATTAAGTGTGTAAACATTTGTCTAATGAATATTCTCAGTGAGTTTCTGCTTGTAACTTTCATCTCATAAAAAGTAAAGGAGTCTACTTAATAGCTAAGACTATTGTTGATGTTGTATTAAAGCCCACATTCTCTTCCAGACATGTAAGGAGGCTTATTTGCAAGGGGTGCCATCCTTCCCTGGAGATCTTCAAAAGCTGACCCACCTGATCAATTTCCAACAACATGCATCCTGGGAGGCAGGTAGTGATAGCCCAATTAATTAGAGAAGTTTTGTCACCTATGTGGGAAACCTGGATTGCCCAGATCCTGGCTTCAGCCTCCTCTCACCCCAGCACCAGCTGCTGCAGACCTTTGGGGAATGAACAGGTAGGTGAGTGCTCTCTCTCTGTCCCTCTTAGAGAAGTAAATACTTTTAAAAGAAAAACATCAGGCATTTTCCTTTTTGGGTAGTAGACAGGAAATGCTACTACTTTTATGTGAAAGAACTTCAGAAAGTTCATGGAAATGGAATTAAAGAAGCTTATTTTGGTAGAAAAGAATTTGAAATCCATGCTTAGTTTGTCATAATTTGCATCTTCCACAAACTGCCTGACGAGTCCTCATATTAGAATCCATGTATGGGGGATTTACTGTATTCCAAGAACCATGTGCAGCCTTTTAAAGAAATCAGTACTCCTCAGAGTTCATCCATGGAGTAGGCCCTATTCTTATTTCCATTTTGTAGATGAGAAAACAAAGTTCAGAAAAGCAAGGGCCATTCTTCTCAGAGTTTGCAAGATCCACTTGATTGTAAGCTGTTGCTGAGCTGCAAAATGTGGAGGTTCAAGTGAAGAAAACAGGGGCAAGAACAGCCTACAATAATTGTAACTTCCCCGCAAGAAAGCATCCAAGGAGGCACAGTGCCACGGAGCCAGCCAGCACAGGCACAATGCCATGGAGGCATCTCACTGTGGGGAGGATACGATTTAAGAATCAGCAAGAGAAGCTCCAATTCCAGAGGCTTCCGCAGCAGCATCCCATGTCTATTAATAGGCGTTCCCTTCTATTAGAGCTTAATGTGATGAGCTACTCACTACACAGCTGGAAGATGGAAATGGGAAAGTCGGAGAAGGTGGACAGAATCGTGTGTAGACCCAGGATCTCTGGGCGGCATCCCTACAGCTCTGGAGCAGCAGCTTTGCCAGTGGCCCTGCCTGGGAAAGGAACAAATGCTCCAGGAGCTGAGGTGGGGTTGGGGGGGACGGGGTTGCTAGAAAACCAACAGGGGATTTTAATTAAAAGCAACTTGCTGATCAGGTACATACTTAACGTTATAATTACCCAGTGATGACAGCACCGTGAAGTACAGGCAAGTTGGAAATACTGACCAAGCACTTTTAAAAGGTTGGTCTAACGCTCTTCATTTTTCACTAAAGCCTAAATTGAGTTTGTGCTTTCAGGGAATAATGAAAAAGACAGGAAGGTGAACATGACAATCTAGTTCCAAGTGCCTCTGACTGCAAAAGAAAAAAAAAAAAAAACCAAGATTTTTCTCCTGAAACTGGAGGAGGAGAGCATCCATTCATGGATGCAGTGAACTTTCTCCAAGTGAGGCACTGTGCTCATAATCTGAAGGGATGGGGGAGGAAGAGCGGGAGGGGAGCACATGTAGGAGGGAGGAAGGAGGAAGGAGGAAGATGAAGGAGAAGAGAGTGGCAAAGGGCAGAAAGCAAGAGGAGATGAGAAGGGGAACCAGTCCTGTTTTGAAGCACCCATAGTCATTAGGCTCCTGAGACGGATTCCTGCCTCCAAAACACAGCTTCTGCTCTACAGCCAACTGGACTGAAATTCTCCTGTAAGAGGCAGGGACTTCCAAGTCTTCAAAAAATGCAGCTGCCAAGTCCCCAGAGGCCTCAGGGACAGTGGGTGTGAGTGGATTTTTATCCCTCCAAGAGAAGTAGGCAGCTGGCTTCTCTGCTTGCCTAACTCAGCACCACAGTGAGACCTCAATTGTGGATTCAGCACAAAAAGCAAAAATTACACAGATTCTAAACTATCCTTGAAAATCTCCTATATTGTCTGGAAAGTGAAGCCCGTGTGTTCCTTGTTGTTCGCCTGTTACACTTCTGCGCAGAAAGTGTGAGGAGCCTAGAGCTCAGCCTCAGGGAAGAGGAAGAACACGTGCGTGCAGATGTAGGCTTGCAAGCCACACCATCTTCAAGATAATTATCAAACTGCTAGTGATGAGAGGGGAAAAAGCAGAGAATTCTGTAGTGTCTGCTGCCTGATGTTTAAAATAGTTAGCCTCTTAAAATTCTAAAAAGGGTTCATGGATGTGTGTGTTGTCCAGAGGGTTGCCTAGGTGGGGAGTAAAGTTCACAAGTCTGAGAAGGAAGAGCTCCCAGCAGGTGTCGGTTGCACTTCCTGTGGCTGGGTCCTGAGGAGGGTGGCAATAGGGTGAGGTGGCAGCAGTGTCGCTCTGAGGGTCTAAAGCTCTGAGACAGGCTACATTCCGGGGGTGGTAGGCAGCAGCTGACTCAGAAAACTAGGGAAGGATGTTGAGCTCACAAGAAATGCACGAGTCAGGGTGAGAGTGATTCTTCCACTAGAAATCCAACAGCAGCCCCAGCTGCAGAGACCCTGGAGGGGTTCCCACAGCGCGAGGGGGTGGGATTCACTGCTGTCAGCGTACTCAGCACGAAGAGGACATGCTGCTCCTCTCCCCATAGCACCCACCTTGCTCACAGTAGCACTGTTCACAACAGCCATGATATGAAATCAACCAAGGCTACACTCATGTGACACTAGTTATGTGGCAGTCATGAGCATGGATTTCGGCCTCACCATTGTCTTGAAATGGCACCCCTAGCACTAACTTGGGACATCCTTTAGACTCGCTACACCACAGCCTCCCCTTCTGCTACAGGGCTAAGAAGAGCAAACTCCTCACATAGGTAGTTGAGTGTAAGAATCAGAGAAGTCGAGGGACAGAAGGTGCCCAGCAGGTACTTGGCACTGGGCAAAGCACCCCACCAAATGATTTTCCAAAAGTTCTTACAAGATTTTGTATTCCCTTTATTCCCAGGCCTACATGGCATATCATAGACTCCTCATTAACCTGTGTCTTGTATTTTACTATAAACTTCATTCAAAAGGCCATTTTAAAAGATTTATTTATTTTTTAATGGAAATTCAGATAAACAGAAAGAAGCAGAGACAGAGAGGAAGATCTTCCATCCATCGATTCATTCCCCATGTGACCGCAACAGCCTGAGCTGAGCCAATCCGAGTCAGGAGCCTGGAGCCTCTTCTGGGTCTTCCACACCAATGCAGGGTCCCAGGGCCTTGGGCCTTTCTTCACTGCTTTCCCAGGCCACAAGCAGGGACCTGGATGGGAAGCAGGGCTGCTGGGACCAGAACCAGCACCAGCACCAATATGGGATCCCAGCATGTGTAAGGCAAGGACTATAGCCACCAGGCTACTATGCTGGGCCCTCAAAAAATCATTTACCAAGTGTCTACAGCAAGCCATTTATAAAATAGAACAGGACACATTGTCTGTCCTCCAGAAGATCTGCACAGCAACCTGCCTTGCCCAGTTTGGCAGGTGACTGACTGGCTACCAGCACCTTTGAGCTGGTGGCCATGGTAACCCTCAGTCTACATTCTCTGGAGAGGAAGAGGAGAGGGGAGGTGAGAGTGGGTGGAGGAGGCTGGGAAGAGGGACAAAGAGATCTCTTCATGATCGTTTTTACTTAGTATTCTCCTTTTTGTTTCCTTTGCCAAACACACATGTCAGAGCAAAGGAGGAGGAGACAAGTTATTGACTATAAAGGAAATCTGAACAAAATGAAAAGACAGACCCAGGTCTAATGTTAAAAGGCAACGAGTTGATAGCCCCACATTAAAAATTCCTTAAATGTCTATCAACAGTAGGACAGATGAAGAAATTATATTCACATGCTAAAATACCATACAAGGGTGAGAGTGAATATCCTACAACTATGGCCACAGGGTGGAATGTGCGTATCCCCCAAGCACAGTGTTGGGAGAGCAGGAACAAAGGATCCCATAAAGTACAAAGAGAAGTGACTTGCAAGTCAGGACAGCATCCCCGTGGGGGAGCAGAGCACCAGAAGTGGAACGTGGGAGTAGAGGGACTCTGGGGGCTACACATGCCTTGCTTCTTGACCATGAAGGAAGTCACATAGACACATTCATAATGCCTTGTGCTATACACTCAAGATTTGCTCACTTTTTCTAGGATTATGCTATTTCAATAAAAAATATTCAATAAAATATCTTAAATATATTCAAATATTTTAAATATATTCAAATATTTTAAATATATTCAATAAAAAATATTTTAAAACAAGTGCAAACTCATCAACTGTTACAGAGAGTTCAGAACCTGTGAAAGAGACTAGAAAAGGAATTTTTGGCAGTGATTGCAGAAAATGGCTTCCAATACACTGCAGTGCCTTTGGCTGCCTCCCCAAGAATGACTTCATGTGGGGTCAGGGTGGTTTGAAGCATGTGTGGCCAGGTGGGGGGACTTTCTCTCTCAGGGCTTGATGGCATCCTGTGGCCTAAGCCTGCTCCCCTGGGAAATTTTCTGTACCTTCCAAAGTGAACTGTTGGCCTTCAGCAAACCTGTTCACCTGGGATATAGAGAAATCCCTGGCTCCTCCCTGCATTCTGCCATGTCACATCCTCCTCTGCTGGTCTTGTCTTCCTGCCGCAGCCCTTGTTTAACCAGTCTGCCTCTGAAATCTTGCCACATCCAGCCAGGCCCCAAGGAATTTAGCAAGAAGCGTCTGGGCAGCATCCAGAAGCAGTTGAGTACGAGCTTGCATCTTCTTCACTACCTAGTTCTCAGTCCCATGCAGGAGGAAGCTGTCTGCTGTGTTGTACCTAATGCCTTGCCAACAACATGGTGAGTGTTAATATATATATTCGTGGATGGGTCCAACAGTTATATCAGGCCTTTTCCCCAAATTAGAATGTGAGCTCTAATTAAGATAATTAACTGCCTTTACTGGATTATAAGGAAATGTTTTAAAATTACAATAGTATGTTATTGACCAGAAAAAAGTCCTTCCCTGCTCAAAACCCTTTAATGACTTCTAATCGACCTGAGCATAAACTGAAAAATCTTTCCCTGGGTTTACAAGGTCCCTTGCTCCTGGCTGCTTCCTGGCGTTCCCCACCGTATTGGCTCTTCCCCGGGTTCCCATCACACCTGGCTTATTTCAGTTTCTCAAAAGAACCAAGCAGAGCTCCCTCTTCCACCAGAATCTATTTCTGGAGTAATATTCTTCACCCCATGCTCCTCTCCTCTTTTGTTACATTCTGATTATTTCTTAGGTTTTATTACAGACGTTCGCTCAAGAAGCACTTTCCTGCATGTCTAGTCCAATGGTTCGCAAACTCATGAATGGATCAGTCTCCCAAGCGGCTTTTTGTTGCAGCAGGTATGGGGCACAGCCCAAGTCTGCCCTTCTGTCCAGTTCAGAGGTGATGCAGCTGCTAGCCTGAAAATCATTGGCCTAGACTGTGTGTTCCCTTTATTTCTCCCATTCACCAGACCAACTTCCAGGAAGACAAAGATGTGGAATGAACAAATAGAGACACATGTTTCATACTTCTATAGCACCTTCATGTCATTAAAGCATCTACACACCTGTTTGATTTGATCCTTGGAGCAGCGCTGGGACAAGGGCAAAGCAGGTGCCCACTGCACCAATCCTACATATGGGCCAGCTGAGATTCATGATAAGGGAACTTGCAGATAAAGGTCAGCCAGGTAGTACAGTGAAAGAATTTGCATCATTGTGCAACCCAGCCCAATAACACGCTTTCATGTTATTACCCTGTTCTGGCCATAGCTGCCTGCAGGGGAAAAGAGAACAGAAGGAAAATTCTTATTGATTTTTCTCGTCTGATTCCTTAGAAGCCTACACTGGAATAAGAAACACGGGCCCCAATGTAGCACTTATACCATGACATGTGGCACCAAATTGATTCACTGGAGGAGGGCATGTTAAGGTAACTAAGGCAGTGTAGACCAATAAACCATACAATCTCTTACCCATTCATAGGCTCATAAACCCTCCTCCCCAGGAACAATCAGACAGCAGATGACGGATGTGCTCAGCGTCCCCTACTTGGCCATGATATGTTTAGGATCCTCCAGAGGTAGGATCCAGGTTAGCAGTTTCATCTGCCATCATCTCCAAGAAGGGCCACACCAACCAGAATTAGGAATGTGACAGGTGCTTACACACCTTCAAGGCTATGGGGTGCGAGTGGTGGAGGGGAAGGGGTCTCTGCACTACAGAACTGATGTCTCATGTCCAGCTGTAGGAGCCAAACAAGGAGAGCAGCCAACCATGAGAGCAGCCTGTCAGCAAAGAATTAATTCCAAGAACTTCCCCTACCCAAGACCTGGGGATGCTACTACATAACCAGTCCCCTTCCCAGGCTCATAAGAAGCCCATGGAGCGGGGTTGGGTGCTCTCCTCTCACACTGACACAGAATGGAAGGTTACAAACATTTCTCTCCCACTTTTCCCCTTCACATCCACCCTGTATCTGTACATGGCGCATGTGTGTCTGTAATTTCCTTACCATTTAAATAAACCAATAAAAAACTTTAAACAAGGGATTCCAAGAATTCTGGCATCTCTATCACTAATAATCCTCCTGTTCTAACTGCAGATGGCTCATGATATAGAACTGAGGTGTTTAACAGGTGCTATGGACAGAGTGTGCCCCCAGACTTATAAAGTCTAAAATCCCTAGTGTGATGCTATTAGGAAGAAAAATCTTTGTAGGTAACCAGGTCATAAGGATGGAAAACCTGTGAATGGGATTCGTGCCTTCACGAAAGAATGAAGAGACCAGAGTGCATGTGCTGCTTCTCTCACTTTCTCCCCCCGCCCCCACAACATCTTTCATCTTCCAGCCTCTCTATTTATGTCTGAGAAGATAGTGACCTGCAGGCCAGGAAGGGAGGGCTCACACAACACTGGATCTATTGACACCATCACCTTGGACTTTCCTGAACTCAGAACCGTGAGGAATCAATATTTGTTAAGACACCCAGTCTACAGCGTGTTTGCTCTATTAGCCTAAACGACTGAGATAACAACTATAATGGAAGAACAACATACAGAAAACTCACAAGCTCATGCTTTCTCTCATTACTATCAAACAGAAATAAAAAGCAACCTGTATTGATTAAGTTTTAAGTATCATCAATATGCTTGATGATTTCCAAATTCATACCCCCACACCTGATACAGGTGGAGACACAGCCTGCTGGATTACTCCAGCTGAGTAACTCCCAGGTGCTTCAATCCAATGCGTCCAGAGCCAAGGTCTTTTGATCTGCCCAAAGTCAGTCCTTGCCATCCTAGTAAAGGACACCTTGAATCTTCCTATTGACTTAAACTCAAACTCTAGGCTTCATCCCTAATTCTTAGCCTTTTCTCTCCTGGCTATCCCACCCACACAGATCAACACATTCTGTTGATTCTGATTCCAAACAGCCACCAGACCAGCCAGCCACAAAGGGGTCCCGTTGTTGCAGGCCTACGAGAGGCCCCAGTGCTCACGTGGGAGCATTCTCCTGGCTCCACCTTGGACCACTCCTCCACCCCCACACAGCTGAATAGGCAGGCTTGTCTCCATCCTCCTCCATACTGCACAGGATGGAACTTTTTCACTCTTGGCACCTCTACCTCTTTAAAGAGGCCACCACTGTGCATGCTATCTGCCACATTGTCACTTAGCTGGGTTTCGTGGATCAATATACTGCATCAATCATCCTCTATTGGACACTTTACTTTGTTTCCAACTTCAAATGAATAACCCTGGGGTTCAACATCCTTGCAATTACATCTTCCTGCATTTCACAGCTATTTTCTTTGAATAAAGCCTTGTTATCTAAGCATATTTCTAACTGAGCACATACTTACAAAGTACATCCTCTGAACCAGGTAATGTTCTAAATGCTTTTCTAATGTCACTTGCTAATATCAATTCATTTAGGTGTGTGCATAGTTTTTATGGTTCTATTAAATATATAATGCTATTGGTTTATGTATTAATTTTATATTGATAAGAGCACTGACTTAACATATTTTTCTTGAGATTATTCTTTTAGCAAATTTTTTATTTTAAAGTTGTTTTTATTTATTTATGCATTTATTTTAAAAGATGTATTACTTTGGTTAAAAGTCAGAACTGCAGAGTTAGAGATGGAGAGACATGGAGAGAGCTCTGCTATTTGCTGGTTCATTCGCAAAATGGCTACAACGGCCAGAATTTCAGTCAGGCTGCAGCCAGGAGCTTCATTCAGCTTCCCATGTGAGTAACAGTTGCCCAAACATTGGCGTCATCTTCTCCTGCTTTTCCCAGATTATTTGCATGCAGCTGGATCAGAAATGGAACTGCCAGAACACCAACACTGGCATCAACATTGGACACCCAAAATGTAGGTGGAGGCTTCACTTGCTATGCCACAAAACTAGCCTATTCATCTATGTATTCATCTATGTATGCATCTATTGATGTATTTGTAAAGCAGAGACAAACAGAAACAAAGTATCTGTATCTACTTGTTCATTCACCAAGTGCCCAAAACAGTCAAGGCTGGGCCAGGCTGGAGCCAAGAGTCTAGAACTCAATCTGAGTCTCTCATGTGGAGTGCATGAATCCAGTACACACACTATCACTGTCATACGTTCCAGCGTACACAAAACACATTAGCAAGAAGCTAGAGTGAGAATGGTGCTTGGACTCAAACCTTAGGTACCTCAGTATGGAGACAAGCATCCCAAACAATATCTGAAGCACTTTACCAAATGCCTACCCCAATTTATAACTGTACAATACAGTCTCATTTCTGGAAGTTGTGTGTGTGTGTGTGTGTGTGTGTGTGTGTGTGTGTGTGTGTCTTCTCACTGAGACCGTGAGCACCACAAGAGAAAAAACAACACCTGCCTTCTTTTCCCCTAGGAAGAATGTAACTCCTGGTGAACAGAGGGGCCTGACACAAAAACCAGTGAAAGAACAGGCACTTTGGCCTTTCACTTACATCATCTGGTTTAACCTTCACAGCCACTCTTTGGAAATATTACTGTTATTTCCTTCCTATAATTGAACTCTAAAAGGCTCTTAGGTTAAGACTTAACACTAAGTCAGAAGAACTCTCAGGCGCACGCTATTCCCGGTGCAGGTGCAACTGTCCAGATGCACAAGGGACCTGCCATGCTCATTTCTCTGGATTGATTCAGGAAGACTTCTCCCTTTCTTCCTTTTACCAAGGGATAGACACCTCCTACCCCTGGGGATCTAGATATGTAAATATGACAACCTTCATTAGTAGCCCATCCATAATCCGTGATCAGTTGGTCAATATCCCAGGGCTATGCCCCTAAAGTTTAAGAAAAATGAACAAAGAGCTCTTAAAACTTCATTATTAGGAGTTAATACTCTGACAAATGCCTTTGTGCCTACCTTCAAGATGTGGATATAAGAATTTACAAACAAGTCCTGGTTCTTGTTTTAGAGCCACTAGGTCAGAGAGGATTGGCCAGAAAGAGACTCAGTCCACATTGCATTCACAGCACCATGGCTTTCAAGTTCTGACAATGATCCTGGTCAGAACTTGCTTCTGTATAGTCTTTCCATTCTTTAATTATTTAGTTGTTCATCCCCCTCCCTGTAATTTGCACTGTATATAGAATCATCAAAATTTAAAACAAAAAGTACCCTAAAGTTCATGTTTTGTTTCTTTAATGTATGACTCCATTAATTCAGATGACATTAATTTGAAATTCATGATAATTACACAAACATCGATCCAGCGAGCAGTAATGTGGATCCTTCTAGCTGAAATATGCATATTCTCACTACTGATATGCCAGGTCTTTTTTAACAAAGATGGGAGGTGTGTGTGTGATTAATGTGTTGAGATTCCCTGAGGGTGGAAGGAGAAAAACAGATGATGTAGGACTGGGAGATTAGGAATCACACCTTTACTTCTAGAAAAATCTGGGGTTGAGTTGTGGCTCCACTGTAGTCCGGGGCAAGTGACTTATATCCCAGCTCTCTCTTCTATAAAGTAGGAAATCATAGCGATGCTTCTGTAATAGAAATGTTGTGAGGAGAGGAAGTGGCCACGGCCTGCGAAGTACACAGTGACATCTGCAGAGCTGCTGCTGGGGACTTAGTGAGTGCCTCTAGCACATTCCCAGTATTTTACATACTCAGCCTCACTTGTTGCCTCACCCTTTTGAGACAGGTTTTACATAGGGGAGGATGCCTGGAGTTGGAGTCCGCAATTTACTAAAAGCCTTGCACACAGAAAATTTAGAAGCAGACACTTGATCCCAGATCTATGTGATACACCAAAAATTGTTCTCAGGAAATCATACTTCCTCAGAGACAGAGACAAGTGAGTTCAAGTGGTGGTACCTTCTAACTACTCTTTGGTGTACACAAAATAGCTGAATGGAAAGGGAGTACAATTCCAAGAAAATGGGATTTCAGTTTGAAAAGAGGCAAGACAGGTGGAGGAGAAAGAGCCAGATCCTCGACCCTCTAGAAGGCAAAGAGTTCTGGTGGATCCTGGGAAAGAATCTTCAGCAGAAGTCCCTGAGTTACTTGAAACATTGATTTAGGAGACTGTGCTGCTTTTTTGCTTCTAGGATTTTGTAATCAGTTACCTTACAGGTCTTAGTGCTACCCTTTGGCCAAGTCATTATTTGTTGTCAATGTGCAACTATGCATACCAAGCAGGGAACACTGGGGTAGGATTTAGCCCATGCATGATTCAGACATGGAAATAGGAAATACCTGGGAAAGGCAAATGAATTCTCATGTCTGCGGAACTGGATCTTGACCCAGATTTAGTTACCTTGTTTTTGAAGCTATCCAGAGTACAAACTGGGAAATAACCTTTTTTTTAAAGATTTATTTATTTTTATGGCAAAGTCAGATATACAGAGAGAAGGAGAGACAGAGAGAGAGAGATCTTCTGTCCGATGATCCACTCCCCAAGCGCCCACAACGGCCAGTACTGCGCCAATCCGAAACCAGGTGCCAGGAGCTCTTCTGGGTCTCCCATGGGGGCACAAGATCCCAAGGCTTTGAGCCGTTCCCGACTGCTTTTCCAGGCCATAAGCAGGGAGTTGGATGGGAAGAGGGGGCCACCGGGATTAGAACTGGCGACCATATGGGATCCCAGCGTGTTCAAGGCGAGAACTTTAGCCACTAGGCCACTGCACCAGGCCCAGAAATAACCTTTTAAATTTTGCAAGTGATAGTCAATTGTTTTGGCTATCAAATGAGCAAACTGACTGGAAGAAACTGCAAGCTGCTGGAAGATTATGTGAATGGTGGGGAAGGGGGACAGGGGAGCTTTCTGCAACTGAAAACATTCAGAGCTCTGAGTTCTCTGTGAAGACCAGAAAATTTACCTGAAAGTTCTTCCCAGGCTGAATGCCAATGATTTTCACTGAACGCTTTTCTGTGCTCAAAATGTTGGAAACAAGGGAGAAAATAGGATAAAGAGGATAGAGAAAAACCAAACAAATAATCCCAGTCTAATTGTAGGAAATTATAGTGCAGTCATGCTTGGCAGCTGAATGTGGTTCTGATTCCATTGATCTCAGGTTAGGGGTTGACGAGGAACAGTTCAAGTGACGAGCAGAACACTGAGGCCAGGCTAAAACCACTGGGATTCTTTGGTTCCCAGCCAAAAGCACCAGGGGCAGCACGGCTAATGTCTGACAAGCCATAACAATAAGGAGGAATCTGGAGAAGCTGAAGTCAGATGTGTATTTTGCAAAATAGAAACATCATCTTCTCAATTATACAGGAATCCCTCGGAATCTAGTCCTCCAATAACAACTGGTCGGTCAATAGCTGCTACTGATTGATAGTAACTGAAGACAACTCATTATAGCACCAGTAGTGCTGACACTTTATTAAATTTAAATATATATATATATATATTTAAATTTAAGAAGCTAAGAATCATTAACTTAATAAGCTCTCCCACTTCAGTTGCAAAAATTCAACTACTTGAGCCATCACTGCTGTTTCCCAGGGTCTACATTAGCAGTAAACTGGAGTTAGAATTCACAGTATCAACTCTAGGGATTCCAATGTGGAATGGGGCACTTGACTAGCATGTTAACTACTAGACAAACCCCACTGCATCTTATTAAACTTCTTATTTCAAGGAAGTGTAGATTTGCATAAAGTTCTAAGGTCTTCTGGTGCCCCTTTTAACCCACCTCTCCTCAAGGGCAACATCTTGTATAATTTTGGTGCAAAACCACCACCAGAAATAGGATACTCATGCTGATAACATCCTGCAACCTAATTCAGATTTTCCTAGGTTTTTATGCATGCATGTTGACTTTTGTGCAGTTTGATCTCAAGCATCAGTTCCTGCATCCACCACCAAAGTAAAGATACAGAACGTTTCCATCACCAAAGGAATTTGCATGCTGTTCTATAACCACACCCACCTCCTTCCCATGCCTATTCTTAATACTCAGTAACCATTAATCTATTCTGTACCTCTATAATTTTGTCATTTCATAATTGTACATAAATGGAGTCATGGGTATGCTAACATTTTATGGATAACAGCATGCAATTAAGGACAAAGAATATCCCTTGAGGTGATAATTGAAACTGAAAAGATGAATTACCCCCTCTTATGAGGCATCTCTTATGCTAGAATGGCATGCTACAGGGACAGCTGGCCTAATGCACTTGAACTTTCTGACATTCTCAGGAAATGGCGACGTTATCTCATTTAACAACTTCAACAGGTGTAGTTGGGCACAGGGTAGGAGCTGGGGCTAGGAATTAGTGCTGTTCTCTTGGAGGGAACACAGAATGAGGACAGGATTCTCTCCTGGAGAGGTCAGACTCAGAGGGCAAATGTTTGGCAAGTGGTAAGGCCTGGGTTGGGAGTCAGGGCAGGCCTGCAAAAACGGCTTTAGAAGTGAAGTTGGCCTTTGCTCTCACTTGAGAGACCCACCTACATAACAGTGCTATGTATAAAGAATACTGTAAGAGCCTGAAATTACTAAAGTAAGCCATTCTCAAGAACTGTAAAAAAAAATCATCTTGACTTCATTTGAATATGTTAAATATCAATAGATGGTTCCTGATAAATGCAGAGTCGAGGAAAGCAACACGTAGCACAACAAAGAGGCCACAGGTCAAAGGGAAGAGCCTGAATTAAGGTAATGGCAGAGAAAGGTGAGTGTAAAAAAAAAAAAAAAAAAGATAGAAAAGACTTGGGAGTGATTAGAAGCAGAAGAGAAAGTGTAGAAAAATTACATGGGTCCCCAGATTTCCATCTAAATAAACAGGAAACTCAGAGACAGGAGAAGTCCAGGGAGGATGAAATAATTTCGCTTTGTAGAGGGGGAGTTACTGGGATGGCTTCTTCCAAGAGGAAATGACTAGAAAGAAGTTGAGAGATACGAGATGAAACTTGGATGAAATGAAAATTTGACATACTGATTCAACAATTATCTCCTAGTTGAAGTCACAGATTTCTAAGGAAAAGAATTTTATGGGAGCCCTAAGGTTCTGAAAGGATTGAAGGAAGAAGAGAGCTCACAAAGAATCCAGTTTATGGACTTAAGGAAGGGTTGGAAGGTTGGGACACAAATCAGCACATTGGGGGTCAGCACTGTGGTGTATCACGTTGAGCCTCCAGCTGGTGATGACCCAAATACCTGGACCCCCACTGCCCAGGCAGGAGACCCAGATGGAGTTGCTGGATTCTGACTGGCCTGGCCCAACCCTGACAGTCACAGCCATTTGGAAAGTGAGCCAGTAGATGGGAGATTCTCTCTCTCTCTCTCTTTCTCCTCTTCCTCCTTCTTCTCTCTCCCTCTCTCTATATAACTCTGCTTTTCAAATAAATGAACAAATTAATGAATCACCACAGTAGTAACTTCAGAGAGAGAAGAGAAGAATTTCAAGGAGAGGTTAAACAGTATCAAGTGCTTCCAAACAGCTAAACCAAGACACAGAACAATGCCTTAAAAGCTTAAACCTGGAAGGTTTTTCCCTTGGGAGCTGCAGTCTGAGGCTCATTTCAAATGGAAAAATTCTATATGATGCAATTTCTAGTAAGGCAATAGGTGTTTGTTTACTTAAGAAAGGGTCGCTTTAGTGGTATTTCTTTTTAATGGTTCGAACAGGGATCTGGTTCCCCAAACTCAAATAGATGTCTGAATACCAATGTTCTAACTTAGTGGTCAATAAATTAATGTTAGTGTCTGATGGAATAAGGGTGGAGATGTTACCTAATGATGGTGTCTAGGAGGTAGGCCTCATGGGTGAATTTGGATCATAAGATCATTGTCTTCTGAAGTTCTCCAAGAGGGATTGCTCCATGAAGAGTTGGCTTCCTGGGTCTCTCTGCTTCCTGGCTCACAGTGTGGTTGTCTCTCCACACAAGTCCTGTTACTGCCAGCCTCTGTCAACTGCCAGACTAATGTGACTGCCCAATTTTGGCCTGTGAACTTCCAAACTGTGAGCCAAAATAAGTCTCCTTCCTCCCTAAGTGGCTGCTCTAGGGCACTTTAGTGATGGTGACTAAAAGCTGACTAATATCATCTCAAATCCCACCATTCAACAGCTGCCTACTCCAGCTCTCGTTAGGAACTCCCTTGCTCAACCACAAGGATTGGTAATGTCCACAGGTTCCAGCAGATGACTAAGGAATAGTCACCTCTCCCTTTCCGTTTCTCTCCCTCTTTCTCTTTCACTTCCTCCTCCTCCCTCTTCCCACTCTCCAGCAGATGACTAAGGAACAAGTAAGACATGGGTGAAAGAAGCAGAGAATAAATAAGGAAAACAAACATAAGATATTAATAAACATTATGACTAGTACTGAAATTGAAAACAAGAAAACTAAATTGACACTGTTTACAGATTACATGATTTTATATTCAAAGTATAGAAAACCCTAGAGATCCCACCAAAAAGCTTTAGTTTTCTATAAAGCTGCAGCACACAAAACATTAAAAATTAGTTGCAATTCTATATACCAGTAATCAACTATCCAAAAATAAATAAAATTAAAAATAATCTCATTTACAACAGCCTTGAAACCAAAAATGTTAAAAATTTAATCTAAAAAACAAAAAACTTTGAACACTGTAAAACAATGATATAAAATTTAAGGAAGACACAAATAAAGAGAAAGATATCCTATGTTTGAGGACCAGAAGAATTAATATTGTCACAATGTCCATATTACTCAGAGCACTCTAGATTCAGGGCAGTCCCTACTGATGGAGCAAAGACATGAACCCCAATCATTCTAGTTCCTAAGCCATTATGGTTCTTAGACTATAAATAGAGCCAATCACTCCAGGGTCACTTGCCCTATACTTCTAAAAAGCCCTATTCAGACCTTGCCGCTTCCCTACCCTACCCTCTGCATTCCTTTCCAAAACCTAACCCCAGGGAGGAAGTCTGAAATGCTGGTGAAAAGCTACCTCAGCTCTGTCCACTCTTCCCATCTTTCTGAATCCCCCCCACTCCTAAATAACCCAAGATCCTTAAGATAAAAAAGTTTCAACTTGCTGAAGGACTGGGCCTCTGTCACCTCTCCTCTGTTCTGTGCCTCTTTTCCCAATACCTATCCAAATACTAACATTTTTCACAGAAACAGGAAAATCCATTCTAAAAATCATATGGAATCACAGAAGACTCAGATACGCAAATCTGGATGCATCACATTATCTGATCTTAAAGTTTACCAGAGTTATAGTAACCAAAATAGCATGACTCAAGAGGGGGGAAAAGACATATAGATTAACAGAACATAGAGAATCCAGAAAAATCCATACATTTATGTTCAACTAATCTTCAACAAAGGTGCCAAGAAAATAGATGGAGATGGGACTAGGGTGATGGCTCAACTGGCTAACCCCCCACCTGCAAAGAGCATCCCTTTTGGGTGCTGATTTGTGTCCCAGCTGCTCTACTTCCCACCCAGCTCTCTGCTTACAATCTGAGAAATCAGGGGAGGATGTTGCAAAGCCTTGGAATCCTGCACTTGCAAGGGAGGACAAGAAGAAGCCCTTGGCTCCTGGCTTTGAATGGGCTCAGCTCTAGCCATTGCAGTCATTTGGGGAGTGAACTAGAGGATGGAAGATCTTTCCCTCTGTCTCTCCTCTCTGTAAAATCTACCTTTCCAATAAAAATAAATAGATCTTTTAAGAAAAGAATAAAAGGATAGAAAAGGATAACAAAAGGATAGAATATTATCCAGAAAATGATACTGGCTAGGCTGAAAAAGAAAGAAATTGCATCCTTAACCTCACTCAACATGAAAAAAAAAAAAAAACCAACTCAAAATGAATTAAAAGTTTCTGGTCTTAAAAGTCAGACCTAAAACTACAAAACTGCTAGAAAAAAGCATAGAGGGAAAACTTGCAGACATTTATCTAATGATAAAAAAAAAAAATCAGATATGACCTAAAAAAGTACAAACAACAAAAGCAAAAACAGACAAATGAGATGGCCTCAAACTATGAAGTTTGGGCCAGAGCAGTGGCATCGCCAGCTAAGTCTCTGCCTACTAGTGCTGGCATCTCACATGGGTGCCAGTGCAAGTTCCAGCTATTCCACTTTTGATTCAGCTCTTTGCTTGGGAAAGCAGTGAAGTCCTAGGGAGCCTGCAGCCTCGTGGGAGATCTGCAAGAAGCTCCTGGTTCCCAGGTTTGGATTGCAGCTGCATTCCCATTCCAGCCACTTGGGGAGTGAATCAGTGGATGGAACACCTCTCTCCACATCTCTCCTTCTATCTATCTAAAATGTAGTTTTCACATAAAATTAAATAATTTAAAAAACTATAAAGTTTATGCACAACAAAAGAAACAATCAAAATACCAAAGCGGCAACATATGAGATGATGGGAAGTATGTGCAAACCCTACATCCAAGAAGGGATAAATACGCAAATACAGAAGGAACCCTAAGAACTTCAGAGCAAGAATTTTAAAAATGCAAATTTAAAATTGGCAAAGAACCTGAAAAGACATTTCTCAACAGCAACAACAAAAAACATGTAAATGGTTAACTGCTATCTAGAAAAATGCCCGCTACCACAAACCTCAAGGAAATGAATATTAAAACCACAAGCAGATATCACTTCACACCTATGTAGGGCAGCTATCGTTGAGCGAAAAACTCTAGATATTAAACTCAACAGAGTTTAATTCAACTTGGAACAATTCCAGAATTGGGCAGCTCCCAGAACCAGAATAGGATCAGAGCGACAACGGGGCTGTTACATGGTTGAATAATATTTTTAGACAGAAAACGGAAATGAAGTGCAAAGACAGCTGAATTTGGTTAAAGATTGATGCTTGCTTTATTTAAACCTGGCTTCAATAGTTGACTGCCTATGCTTGGCTGAAAGTTGGCTGCTGAGGTTGGCTGAGACTCAGTGCTAGCAGCTATCAGGGTAGGTTACAGTCTGTTTCCACCTTAAGCTTGGTTACAGTGCACTACATATGCAGAAATCTTTAGGCCAAACCTAAATCGTGCATGGAAGCAGTTTTAGGTCATTTTAATTAAATTCAACACTACTATTAAAAAGAAAAGACAGACAAGTGTGGTGAGAATATACAGCAAAGGAGATCTTGTCTACCACTGTTGAGATTGTAGCTTAGCAGGGTCAAAACAGCAAAACAATATGGAGGTTCCCCCCACCCAAAATTAGAACCAGATCTACCCTCTAACCTAGCAACTCTACTTCTGGGCACTTAGCCAATGGAGATGCAATCGATATGTCCAAGAGGTGTCTGCACTCCCTTGTCCATTTTAGTATCATTTACAATCTCTAAGACCTGAATACAATGTGAGTGTCCATCAACCAATCAATGGGTAAAGAAAGTGTGGTAAATACCCACAATGGAATGGCATCCATCCTTTCAAAAAGAGGGAAATTGTGTCATTTACAATAACATGGGTAAGTCTGGAGGACATCAGAATAAGTACAATAAACCAGGCACAGAAAGACAAATACTCCATGATCTCACTTAAATATTCTCATGAATGGGGACTGGGGAGAAGAGAGAGAATGGGAGAGATGTTGGTCAAAGAATGCTCAATTTTAATTGGAAGGAATATGTCAAAGGGATCTATGGCTAAAGAACATAGCAACTATGTTACCAGCACTTTAAAATCTCTACTAGCGTGTTTTAAGTGTTCCCAGCAGAAAAAAGAATGCTAACCATGCGTGTGAGGGTATGCTAATTAGTTAAATTCCACCACATACATATATATCAAAATGTCTTGCTGTGCACCATAAATACATACCATTTATCTGTATATTAAAAATACAAATAAATACAGCTTTTAAAACCATTTCTTGGAAATAGAAATAGTAAGAACCACACTTTACTTGCAATACCTGTTGTGTCCCTGGGGGTCTTCTCAGCAGACACCGCTGGCAAGCATGAGGATGTGCTGCTCATTCTGCCTGCTGACCAACAGCCCCATCCCAACCCTTCTGCTCCACCACTCCACCACTCCCCAACGTTCTACAAGGACTGAGCTCGGCAGTGAGACCAGTGCAGGCCTACTCTGTGGGACCCTTCCCACAAACAATGCTGCCTCCAGGGCTCCCCTTCAACTCTGTCTTGGAATGCTTTCCTTCCCCTTCTCCTTTCAATCAGACATGCAGCTGTGCCTGGACGTTCTCTCTCTCTCTCTCTCTCTCTCTCTCTCTTTTTAAAATCTTTTCTTTCTTCCCTTTTAGCCTTCAATGTATTTCTCCCAACAAATCTAATTCTAATTGTGCATCTGCTACTAAGGAAACTTGAGTTAACGCCAATATTTAACCCCATTTCATAATTAGGATGCCACAAAGCACAAGCCCTATTGCCCCACTTCCCAGAGAAGAAAACTGACACATGGAGTGGTTAACTGCTTACCTAACATCATAGTGTCAGTAGATGGGTAGACCTGAAATTGGAACCCAGAACTACCTGATCTGCATGTAGCTTTCCCTTAGCTTTCCATACTTGCCACTGCTTCCCTCATCACAACACTGCTGGTCACAGTGGTTGTGTTCTAAGTCTAGAACTTACTCAGTTAATCATGCCTTGGGCTATTGGCCATAATGTTTATTTGTTACAAAAATGTATTTACCTGAAAATCAGTGCAATGTCAGAGAGAGAGAAAGAATGATCTTCCATCTGCTGGTTCACTCCCCAAATGGCCACAACAGCCTGAACTGAGACTGGCTGAAGCCCGGAGCCAGTAGCTTTGTTCAGTTCTCCTACATGTATATAGGGGCCCAAGCACTTCAGAGATCTAGATCAAAAGCACAGCAGCCAGAACATGAACCATATAGGATGCCAACATCACAGTGCTTTATCTATTGAACCACAACTCTGGCCTCTGCCCATATCGTTTGTTTATAAGGTGTGGAATGCTCTTTTATTGAAGAGCCAACTCCTTGTGCTCTTTAGAGTCTGGGCAAAAGAATACTTCCTGTCCTCCCTAATTTAAGTACATGCTTTCTGGTTTTCGCTATCTTTATCCCTGGTCTATTTCCTCCACAGTGCTCTCTTCAACATACAAGGATTTTCTTTGATGTTCAGTGTTTTCATTTCCTTCTGCCCCTAGGATGCATTTCGCACAATGCCATCAATCATGTCTTTCTCTTTTACCACTGAATGGAGAAACCCTAGTGTGGTGCTTGGCACATTAGTCAATAAACATTTGTCGAACAAATGAATGATTAGTCAGTGAATGCATTTGCAGAATGATTCTCCATATACGTTATCTCATGTATTAACGGGAGAAGGAAGCTAGTATTATGGTATAGCAGATAAAGCCACACCTACAATGCTAACATCCCACATGGCGGGCACTGATGCATCCGCTGATCCACATTTGATCCAGCTCCCTGTTCATGACCTGTCAAAAGCAGCAGAAGATGTCCCAAGTGCTTGGGCCCCAGCATCCACATGAGAAGTCTGAAGCAGTTCCTGGATACTGGCTTTGGCCTGGCCTACTTTTGGCCATTGTGGACATCTGGGGAGCGAACCAGCTGATGGAGGGTTTCTGCCTCTCATTCTTTCTAATTCTGACATTCAAATAAATAATTTTTAAAAATTTATTTTAAAAAATGGGGAAAGATCACAAACAAAATGAAAAGAGAAAGGTTCAATCTATCAGACGGCAGGAAAAGATCATTCCTTATCTGTCCACAATTGTCTCTAGTGATGGGTGTATCTGTATCCTGCAAAAACATGTCCCATATCTGGAGAAATGGCAGTGTTTTTCCTAGAAGAGATGTTGTGTAGGACTAGCAGTTCAGCAAGCAAGTCACATCCTGATGACAAATACCTCTCAACTTTACCCCTGAAGGACACTGGAGACCAAGCAGGACTGATATCCATCAAAGGTGTCAGAAATGTCAGCCAAGACTCGCGGCTACACTTGGGACTGTTGCTGCTGAGTTCAGTGGGTTTGTCCCTGGCAGCTTACAGCAGAATACTGCTGCCAACAGTTAATTTAGTGGTGCTGATAGTTGGGGTGATTTAGTCTAACAAAGGCTTCCCAACATTGCTGTAGCCTCCTTGCCACCCTGAGGTGACTTGCTCTGGGCATGTGTGTTCCACTGAGACTGCTTTTCACCATCCTGCACTCTACAAATATCTGGCAAGAATAAGTTCAAGGTTGCCAGAAGCAGGAGGAACAAACAGATCTTTTCTTGGGAGGGAGAGAAACCCTTTCTGGTGGTATCAGGGCCACACCTCATAGAGCTCTTTTAAGAGGAAATCCAGCTGCTCCCCTGGCCAAAGTCCATCTTCATTGAGCTTAAAGTTTTAGAAGAGCTCTTACATCAATCTCAGCACAACAGGGTCCAACCCCAAATCCAAGTCTCCCTGCATGTGACAGCAGCATTACTGGACAGATGACTTCCCTTGTCTACTGGCATGTAAAGATATTAATTCTTCTGTTCCCCATTATTATTATTGTTGTCATCAACATGGTCCTCACCACTATCCATCAACCACTTTCATTTTAAATAAACCCTACCCACTTATAAAGCATCCTCAGATAGAGTATCCATTTAATTCTGACAACAACTTCTCCACTTGGCACAAAATAAATGTATTATTTGGCTTTTTGTTACAGTGAATAGAAACCCAGTTCATACCATGAAGGGAAGGCTTGGCCAGGACACAGGATGGCTCACAGAGACAATAATGGGCCAACAGCAGGCCCTTTGTGCATACTGGAACTGGGGCTAGAGGAACCCCTGGGAGCCCATCATCTCCCTTTGTCTCTGCCTGGCTGCTAATCTACTCATTTATTCCTCCTTTGTGGGTTGGCCTCCTCTAAAGTTCAGCTACTCCTGAATACCTGCAACAGCTTACACATTCAGACACGCAGACATGTACATTCTTCCCCCTTTTCTCCCAACACAGCTTCAGTATGTGCTCCCATCCCAGACGCCAGGGCAAAGAACTGTCAGCCCAGGGCTGGCATTTGGCCTCGCTGTTGAGGTACATGTAGGGCCTGCTTTCACATCCCAGCTCTGGCCAGCTTCTTGCTAATGCAGACATTAGGGGACAGTGAGTGATGGCTCAAATAGTTGAGTTGGCCAACCACACAGAAGGCCTGGATTGAGGTTCTGGCTCCTAGCTTTGATCCTATATCCAGCCACAGTCCTTGTAGCCATCTGAGGAGTTAACTAGTGAATAAAAAGGCACTCTCTCTTTTTCCCCTTTTCCTCTCAAATAAGACACCCACTTTTAGACCTACTCTCTCAATATCTCTCTCTGTCTCCCCCTTTCTTCACCTCCCACCCCCACCAACAATCCATCCATCCTGAGACTACTCAACCATGGCTGTGGGGATCTGGAGCTCCAAGTGACAAGGAAGGAAGAACTCACTGAGATGACAGGAAAAGTCTGTGTGGTACAGGAAATTAGAAGTTGAAAAGATAGATTTACTTAAACAAGTAACAGGCATGGAATCACCTAGTCTTCTGCCTGGGACGTACTATTTCCCACAGCAATGTTCCTTATTGCTATTGCTGTTGACCTTGCCATTGACAGTGTCTCTACTGCCCAAAGACAGACAGAAGGTAGAATTTGAAACCAGGTCTCCAGATGCTCATCTTCCTCCAAAGGCAGCATCACACCAAGGTTATTCCACAGGATACAGACTTTAAAAAGTTTGTGAAAAATGAAATGAACAGTTCATGTTGGGGTGGAGGTGGAGAGGGGCAGCACAATGGCATAGCAAGCAAATCCTCCACCTGTGGTGCTAGTATGCTATATGAGTGCCAGTTCTGGTTTCAACTGCTCCACTTCCAATCCTGTTCCCTGCTTATGACCTGGGAAAACAGCAGAGTATGTTCCAAGGCCTTGGGCCCCAGCTCCCCCAAAAAAGACCCAGAGGAATCTCCTGGCTCCCAGCTTCAGATTGGGCCAGCAATGACTGTTGAGGCCATGAGGGGAGTAAACCAGTAGGTGGAAGATCTGTCTCTCCCACTCTGACTTTCAAGCAAAATACATAAATCTTACAAAAAGAAAAAAGAGTAAAATTCATTTGGGTGCACAAAGTTAGAAATCCAAGCATACTGGCCATGAACGTTTTTGAGAACTCCGGCATCTTGAGCAGCTCGCAAGGGAGAAGGCTCTTTGCTTTTTTCAACTCACAGTTGTCTCAACTTTTTCTAGAGCCACAGCCAACATGAGTCTCTCCCCACAGGGTTGAGGAACACAGAGTAAGGGGAAACTGTACCCTCTTCTGCTAGCCCAGTGGGACTCCTCCTGCCACTCTGCCTTAGGAGAGGGATCCTCTTTCCTGCACCCACTCATCTCCCATACAGCTCCTTTCTCCTGGCTCTGGTACTTGGAGTAAAGGGAGGTACTAAGCAGCAGTGGGCAGCCCAATACGCCACGCACTGAAGGCCAGAGCAGGGCAAGCTGCTGTCTGACACTTTTCTGAGCCAGTGCCAGCTGGGTGTGTGGCAAACACAAAGCCCTCAGAGCCCCCTAGGAGTTGGCAAGTTTAGCAGAGGCGTCTAAGGACTGAACTTAACAGAGGAGTGGAAGCATTTTTAATTTCTATGGTAATCAGGAGCTTTAACTCCAGTTCTATTTACAGGCTAAACTTAGGAACTCTCTCCCTTTGCCCCAGGCTGATCACTGATATGCAGATTTACCAGGGGCTGGCAGTGACTCAGGAGAACCTCCATGAGAAAGAATACCAGCTACAAAAATGAAGAGAACTCCATGATTAAAGCAGCTAAGAGATACTGAAACAGAGAGGGATTGAAAAGGCCTTAAAGGCCTATTGAAAATGAGCCAGGTGGAGTACCATTCACCTGTTGGAAACTCAGAAATTCCTGCATCAGTCAGCTAAGCAGAGCAAGTGGTCCCAGTAAACCTCCTAGAGGCTGTGCTCCTGCTTTCTCTAATCTATGGTTCACAGTCATGTACAGTGGAACCTCGGGGCACCTGTCAAAATTGTGCGCACCTAGTCCTTTTCGCCACTTAGAAACAAATCAGTTTCTACCTTTTGGCAGAAATATATACACTGGCTCAATATTTGAAGGGCAAATTCATTATCTGTGTGCCACTAGATGGTAGCTTCTAGCATGGTGGAAGGATTAATATATTTACATAGAGAAAGCCTCTAGCACGCTCCACACTCTGTAAGGCTCTCCACTACACGACACTAGAAAAACAAATTTAAGGGAAGTTCTTTATAAAATAATCCCCATTTTATGGAGTCCCACAGTTCAAGTAAGCATAGCCAAAAAAGCTGAAATAAAGTTATTTTCTGGTTCCTCATACCCCTCCAAAAAGTTGAGTTCATTAAAAAGAAAAAAAAAGAGTTTCAAAATGTTCTCCAGAGTGAAGGTACCTAGAGTAGAAGAATCCTAACCAAAACAATCATTTTCTCAGTATGTAACTTCTGTATTAAAAATACTCAGAATGGTATTTCTGGAAGGTAATTGGATCAAATTACAAGGTTGACTTGTCCCAAAGAGATATTCAGCCATTTGGTTGCTATGTTCATGCTGTTCAACTGATTCATGAATTACAACAAGGCTGTTTTTGTCCCTGACAACTTGAGGGCTGACAATTGCCATGGAACTTGGGAATTTTTTTTTAACTCTCTTAGGACAAACTGAAACAAAAATGGACTGAGACGCTGTGAAGCATCCCAGAGCCACAAAGCAATACAGCCACTTCCTGCCATCAAAACGGAGGTAAGACATCAAAATGGAGACCTCTGGGTTCCAAGTCAGGACATCTTACCTGAGCTGCAGTTTTGTGGAACTTCCACCAAGCTCCATCTCTAAAGGGCTTTTCAATTTCCTCACTGCAAATGGAATCTTCCATACCTGACCTTCATACTCCCGATCTAAGAATCAAGTATCCCTGTTGCACTTGAGAGGTGAGGTGGAACAGATGGTACACCCTCAGCTGGGGATGATGGGAAGAATAGGCAGCTGCCTTGAGAGCAGTACCATCACTTCCATTAGGAGGTAAAGCTCTGAGAAAACTGGGACCCTACCCAGCCAGATGGAGACTAAGATAACAAAAGCAAATGTGTGCATCTGGGGAAACTCGGGCCAAGAGAGGAATCCCTACTTCAGCTGGAGCAAAGTAAGCACTGGCCATTCAATCTACAGAGAAAAGTTACAGAGATGGAGTCATAAGGCATGGAGGCAGGAGAAAGATAAGGAAGGAGAAATGTTGGGTTGGCTGTCTTGTCTAGCTTCTAAAGGAGACCCAAGATGGAAGACAGCCAGGAGAAAGGAGGGAAAAAGGGGCTCTTGTCCCTCATTCACCCTCTGATTCATTCGATGTGTTTTAGCACCTACTATGTACCAGTCACTGGTCTAAGCACTTGGAAGACATCTAAGCACACCATGGACAAAATTCCTGCCCTCTTGAGATTCTGAGCTAGGGATATGGACAATAAATAAAAACACAAATTTAAAAAATTACCCAGCTTTACTGCATGCAAGATGATTATAACACTTATTAAAATAAAATAAAATAAAGCAAGGATGAGTAAGAGTACTAGGATATAGACAAAGTAAATTGAAATAAAGCTCAGGAGATAGCTCCCTGAGTTGGTAGTCATGAATCTGAAGTCGTTGAGTCTGTGAATCCTGTGGATATTTCAAGGAAAGAAGCAGTAAGCAGGAAAAATAGTTCTAAGCCTCATGCTCCAGCTCAGGCTGTCAAAGCCCCCTAGTGTGACAAACTGCAACTCATCCAATAATGGCCACAACAACACTTCCCAAACAACATGCTCTCATTATAATGCAACTTTGACACACTCAGGAGGTAGGAGTCAATGTTCTCTAACCTTTGGTCTGGACAGATTTTTGAGTACAGCAAAACTGATCCTATGTAACTTCTGAGGCTAAACCATGAAAGGTAGGAAAGCTTCTACCTGTTTTTCTTCAGATCTCCTCTCTTGGAATCCAGCTCCCATGTTGTAAAGAGGCCTAGACAGCTACCGGCAAAGATTCAATAGCTGAGGTCCCAGTTGACAGCATCGCCAACCAGTGCATAAGGAAGTAAACAAATGTCCAGAAGATTCCATTCACCAGTTACAAAGTCACTCCCAGCCTGAGTCTTCCCAGTTGAAGCCTCAGATATTATGGGGAAGAAATAAGACTTCCATCCAGTACGGTTTCAAAATTGCTGACCTGTGGAATCTAAGGACATAATAAGATAGTGCTCTATGCCTCTATGTTCAAGCAGTTTGATATGCAGTCCCATGACAAGATGCGGCTAGTGCATGCATATTAAAGAGTCCCATCCTGGTTAATACTTGTGACCTGGATAGTAAGTCCCTTATGTGTACATACCCTCTGTGGCATCTCACTGGAAAGAGAGGTGGGTAGGTGAAGGGAAAAATCAATGTTTTTTATGTCCCTTGACCTAATATCTACCTGACAGTCTCAACATTATCCCCAGTAGAGATCAACAAAAGAGAACAAGGAACCCAGAAACAAACCCAAACACAAGTTGAAGGAAGCATCGTAAATCATAAGTGAATAGTTATCTAAAAATAACACTGGAATAGTTGGTTAATTATTCATAATATGAATTTAGATCCTGCACTTAAATAAATTCAATATAAATCAAGAAGTTCAGTGTAGAAGAATCAAGTGATGAAAAGCAAGCAAATGTGTATGAAATATGAATAAAAGTATATTTTATTTCTTACGTGGAAAAGCTTTACAAATTTGAAAGCAAAGGAATGAGAAAGCAAGGCAAATATTTACAGATCGGACTGCATGCCAAAAATTATAAGCAATATTAAAAGACAATAAACTAGGAACAATATTCTCAACAAAGATTATAAGCAAAGAACAAATATCAAAAGCCAAATGTATAAGACAAAAGCACTAAGATTTCCAATCTATTAATGAACAAAGGACACAAAGAGAAAAATTCTAAATGAGAAAATCCCAATGGCAAATATCAACCTGATGAGTTATCAAAGAATTTCAAATTAAAAGAATAATGAAGTAATAGTGATTTGCATCTACAGTAAAGGTAAATAATACTGTATTGTGAGCTGAGTAGCCTCATTTTTCTGGCAGGAGTACACATTTCAAAAACCTTTGCCAAGTTAAGTTGATAGTGTAATACAATAGCAAAATAAAAGAAAAAAAATTCAAAACAGAGGCCAGTGCAATGTTCCATTGGTTAATCCTCAGCCTCCAAGTGCCAGGATCCCATATGGGTGCTGGTTTGTGTCCTGGTTGTTCCACTTCCCATCCAGCTCCCTGCTTGTGACCAGGGTAAGCAGTGGAGGATGTCTCACCTTGGGAACCTGCACCTAAATGTGAGATCCAGAAGAAGCTCCCAGCTCAGCTTGGGGAGCAAACTAGAGGATGGAAGATCTTCTTCTCTGTCTCTCCTTCTATCTATAAATCTGCCTTTCCAATAAAAATAAATAAATCTTTTTTAAAAATGAAAACAATTTCAGCTAAATTCTACCATTAGGAAAATAGTTAAGCAAATGATTATTTATCTACTTTGGAAAATATTATGTATCTATTAAAATCGAGCTTACAAAGAGTTTTTAATGGTGTGGAAAATGTAATCAAATTTTAAGTAAAACTATGCAAATAAATGTATATTTCTGTAAAGAAATAAGTCTAGGGAGATGCATCTCAAATTAAAAGTGCTAGTTATCTCTAGGAATTGCAGTGACTTTCCTTATCTATTTGATACCTTTATGGTTTAGTCATTTTACTAGAAAATAAACAAATCAGGGCAAGACTGACAGAGATGTGGGTCTGAATTTCCCCAGGAAGTCATCATGCAGAATCTTAGTCCAGCTAATCACCATTGGAACCAGTGAAATGAGCCAGTGTGAGGAATCAAGTGGTGTTTCACATATCAGCCCTCAGTCTGTGGATATATGTGTTTTACATGGCTTTTTTTAGACCCTTCTAGGGTCAGAAAGGCCTGGTTAGTCAACATGCATGAATCTCAGTAGAGACACTGTTGGTTTTAGGAAAGCTGATGAAAGCCAAGTGTTGAGACAGGATACGTGCCTACAGAGGGAAAGCCCTAGGCTTATTCTCAACCACCAGTGAGGGTATCCTCTGGCCAAGCAGAAGCTTTTATCTAAACTGATTCAGCTCCTCTGAGTTATTTTCAAGGGCACTCACATACCCAAGAAGGTATTCTATACCAATCAGACCATAATATGCCAAGACAGCAATCCTGCAGTGACTCCTGGATCCCACCAGATGGAACATTTTAGACATGCAATGTAAGGTCAGCAACTATCTCCCTGTATGAGTTTTCCCACTCTTGCCCACTCAGTCACCCATGGATGTGAATTCAAGGCTGCTCATAACTAAGCATGCAGTAGGGGAATCAGGCCCATTCAGTGTAAGCAGTAGGAAAAGCAAGGCCTACGATATAGGGAAAATTTAGCCTTTGATTCCAGAATCAATTCTCAACCACAAAGAGCCTGCAAAACATATATATATCCCTCCTGCCAAAAAGACCTAATGCCAGGAACTGCCCTCATTCAACTATACCTCATTAAAGAATAACTGAAGCCCAGATAGGGGAAAGTTACTTGTCCAAGGTCACACAAATAGTTCCCAGCATACCCTGGACCAATTTGATAAAAATTCTGCCATTGACTTTGACGAAGTAGCCACACATCAATAGAGATGACTGTACTTGAATCATGGGTTGGAAAGCAACTGTCCATATGTTAGAAGGTCCCAATAAACCATGCAGTTCTTTGTCTTCCATGTTCCAGAATGACCATGGCTGCTAAGGGTTTTGTGGCATGCTGGAAACACTGATCACCCAGATTTCATTCCTACTAAGCTCTAGATCGGGTCAGAAAAGAGACCCTAGACCTTCTGAATAGTGACAGAGCATGGTCTGGGATACCAGAATACTCAGTTTGCTCACTATCCACAGTAGCAGTGAGGACAGGGAAATGGCAATCACCTTTTAATCATATCCACTCTGCTGTAAAGTCCTTCTGGGCCCATTCAACATCCCCCACAAAGTGATGGCCTCTAGATAAGGAGACAGGCTCCATTTGTAGCATGGGAACATAGTATGTAGTGGAAGCACTTCCTCTCAGTGTGACTCAAATGTAGCAGTGGAAGAAAACTGGCTTCTCAAAGTTTGATTCTTTTAAGCACCTCACAAACCATGAGTAAAAAATGTCTTCATCAAAACATCCACATAAACTGCTGACCAAATCTACCAAAGCAAAAAAGAACAGCAACCAATGCTCTTGTCTCCCTGCTCAGGGACATGTGTGCATGCAGAAACACTGTCAGTGTGCTTGCTCTTGGGACTTCAAAGAATTTGCAAGACTATTTCCTTCTCTTCGGCTTCCTTCACTGGTCCCCACCTCACCCCCACCACCTAGGACCACACAACACTTGACAACTGTCAACTTAAGCCCAGTACAAAAAATGTTCTGTTAGTGTGACAAAGGCTGACATACTTGAAATAAACTTCAGCAATGACAAGCTGAATCCAAAGGGACTGAGTGAAATATCAAATACATCAGCTCAGACATTTTTCTCCCTCTTGAGAGGAATTCAGAAACCAACAGGAAAGTTCATACATTCTAAGAAAGGGTCATGGTGGCAGTCCTTACCCAAGGCAGTTAGTATGCCACGGACAGTACCCAGCCCATGTGCACTCAGAGGAAATATTGTCACTGTTGGCTAAATGCTACTCTGGGAGTCTGTTTCCACATTACTAATGTCATTTTTCAACATACCATGGGGAGAGAAAGGGAACAGCCATTAAACTTGTTGTCACATGGGAAACTGAGATACAGATGGGGAAATCATTGTCAGAAATCCTACAGAAAACCAACAAGGAGGCCAAGAGTGTATTCCAGATTTGGATACAATTAACTGTCCTGTCAGAGAGGCTTTTGTAAATGACATTAGAGGTGAGCCTACAGACACAAATGTCTTGGATTTAGCTACCAAGAACTGTCTTTATTGCAAACGCCTTCCCACCCCATCAGGCAAACTTTCCTTGCAGTCCTCACCTATAGGCAGTTCTTCCCCTCTGACTGCATAGTAGAATTACATAAGAAGCCTTTTAGGAGTCAGCATGATGGTTCAATTGGCTAATCCTCCCCCTTCAAGCACCAGATTTCCACATGGGCACCAGTTCATATCCTCGCTGTTCCACTTCCCTTACAACTTGTGGCCTGGAAAATCAGTGGAGGATGGCCCAAAGCCTTGGGACCCTGCATCTGTATAGGAAAGCCAGAAGAAGCTCCTGGCTCCTGCTTTCAGATCAGCTCAGCCCTAGATGTTGCAACCACTTGGGGAATAAATCAGCAGATGGAAGATCTTTCTTTCCATCTCTCCTTCTCTCGGTAAATCTACCTTTTCAATAAAAATAATCTTTTAAAAGAAGAAGACTTTAATAATTATAACTGGTAGTTCTCCCAAAAGGTAAACATGGAATTACCAATTCTATTGCTATGCGTACATTTCCAAAGGACATGAAAACAAGAACTCAGATACACCAGTGCTCATAACAGAATTAATCATAATAGAGAAAAGGTTGAAACAACCCATGTTAATCATGAGATGATGAATAAAAAATATATATTTAGAAATATATATATATACACACATATATAAATATATAAATAAAATGTAGTCCAATGGAATGTCATTCAGCCTTAGAAAGACAGGGGGTTCCAGACACACGCAAAAACATGGACAGCCTTGAGAAGGCGATGCTAAGTAAAATAAGCCAGCCACAAAAGGACACATACTGTACAATCCCACTTAAAGGAGGTACCTAAAACAGGCAAATTGATAGCAACACAAAGTAGGTCTGAGCAAACTATCACTTAATGGGGTCAGAGTTTTTATGCGGAAAGATGAACAAATTCTAGAAACGGTTAGGATGATGATGACACGATATCACAAATGTACTTAGTGTGATTAAATGTACTTAGTGTCATTAAATTGTATAATTAAAACCGGTCAAATGTTAATTTTGCTATGTATATTTTACCACAATAAAATACATTTTTAATAACCATAGCAACATCAAATCTCACTGAATCTCACTGAATCAAAATTTCCTGGGCACAACCCCTGTGGTTTTCATATTCCTGACCACCCACTCAGTCTTTGATCTATTCATTCTTGCCTTTCTTTGTAAGTATACGAACAGACACTTATCAAGGATCTCTCTCCCTAGAGCTGGAAAGGAGCAATGAGTACCTCAGGAACCAAAGTTAGCTTCTTGGTCACATTAAAGGCTTGGATGCAGTGATTTTAAAATATACACATAATTCTCTATTTCTCCCATCAAGAGATAGAGCCCAATCTATCTGAGTAAGAGTTGGAATGGACAGGTTCCTAAGGAACAGAGTGAAGTACTGCTTTGGGCTTGTTCTTGTTCTCTTTGGCTACTCTCATGGTCAGGGGTGGGGCTGGGCAGGGGGTGGGGTAACTGCCATGTGGGGAGACTCAGGATCCCTGGTCCTGCTGCTTCTCCTGGTGTGGACACTTTAGCAGCCCTGTGCAAAGGGCCTTGGAGTGAGCAACTGAGGCCTTTTGCCAAGAGCCATGTGAGGGAGCCATCTTCAGAGGAGATCCCCCAGCCTTGATCCATTTTGAGATGATTACAGGCCTAGCTGGTGGCTTGACAGAGACCAGGATCCTCCAGGTTGGCCAGTTTTGGATTCTGAGTGCTTAGAAACTGTTTAATAGAATTAGTGTATTGCCTGTACTTGCCAGTACATACAAGAATCTGGTCAAAGAACACCTCAGACAAAGTTTCTCTGGGGATCTCCCCAATCGAAATGCTGGACTCAGAACCCTAACCAAGAAAAGACAGAAGACAGAACAGGTCAATCAACCATCTCAGCTATATGTTGGCAGCAAAATACAGGGCAAACAGAGACTCTATGATGGACTATGTCAACTAGGGGATTCTTCAAAGACCTCATCGTGCTTGGAGTGGCAAGAATGGCAGTGATTCATAACTGGTGAACTGTCAAAACCACTTGAGCAAGAACCTCAGAGCATGCCCTACACTGGGATCTGGGGGGTGGGGGTGGAAAATTGGGTGGGCTTTCTCCCTTAATACCCCCCTTCAAACATGAAGGAAACAATATGGGAATAATAGTCTTACCCACTTTCCTATAGCCCTTGAACCTTTTTACTCTAATTAACTATGTAAAGATTGTCAAAAATATAATAAAAAAATCTTTAAAGAATGTTAGAGTAATAACACACACACACACAAAAGAATTAGTGTATTGCTTGAAGGTGCTGCAAAATTTGGGGATAATTGATAAGCAACAAAGCCTGAATCCAGACACAGGGGTTAGATCAGAATGGAAAAGGGTAAAATAAACAGATGCTACATGCAAGTATAATGCATGTTGATAGGTGAGCATATGAGGGCAATGGGGACAGGAGGTACCTTCGCTAGTCTTAAGGAATGAAGTGAAGAGTCATAAAGACTTCCCTGAGTCAGGACCCCTCAACTGAGATGTAAACAAATGTATAGAAGTACCCAGATGATGTGGAAGAGCAAATCCACTTTAGGCAGAATAGATTTCATGGTGTCTTTGAGGAACCACTGTCAGTTCAGTGCATGAGTAGCAGGCAGAGAGCAGCAGATGCATCTGCAGAGACAAACTCAGGAAGGGCCTTCAAGGCTACTTGGAGGCACTTGAGCTCCACCTCACTGACAAGCAGACCTGTGGAGTGTGGGAATTTGAAGAACTGGTGAGATGGGAAGACCTGGAGTTAGGGAGGGACAGTGAGAATCTGCTACCACATATAAGCAATTCAGACACAAAATCAAGCCAATCCTGGATATGACGAATATAGAGAAGGATATAGGTTGGAGAATATAGACTATTCAGAGGTGAAGCAAAGGAACTGAGTCTGACTTTCAGGTTTCTAACCTGGGAGACCAGGTTGGGATATGACTTGGCAGGAAGTTGCAAACTCAAGTCATACACCCTGAATGCTACCACCGTATTCCTCACCACCATCCCAAGAGTCCTTTGCTGTGTGGGTTTCTAATACTGCAGGCTCATGAGATGTTGGAACTTGGGGTTCCATAGGTCATATGGTCACTACTTGCCCCCTACCAGCAGCTCAGGCTGAGTATTGGCATCCTGGGCCTGTGATGTTACATCCAACACAGGAGCCACAAAGTGTGACTCTTCATTCCTCTTTCGTCAGAATGTTGTTGCGGGGAGCTGCTGTCTTCCCAAGACCTCACATTCTTCATCCTTCAAATCAGCAGCACTCAGCCTAGTCAGGCTTCTCAGGAGAAGCTGAGGAGAACTTAAGTGCTCAGTGCTCTAAAACCCAGGCCTGGCCCACACCAAGCTTGTCTCCTCATCATGACCTCTCTGCTCTAGGTACTGGCTCGCCAGGCATTGTCTGCTTGTGGAGATCACTGTCTTCCATCCAGTCTACCCTTGTTTGAGAAGAGAGACATGGCCACTGCAGCATCAGGAGGTGGTGGGCCTGCACCTCTACTATAATCTGTAAGGGCCATTCTCTCAAGCCACCCCAACTTGAAAGACAAGCTGAATAAAACACTGTTTGGCAAGAATGGCTTTTCTGCTATTGTACAGAATAAAAAGCTGTCTTTTTCATGTTGTTGAATTGCAGGATCAATCAAGTACACAGCCTTTTATTTACCAAGAAACCACCTGTTTACCATTTGTAAAGGGATTTGATTGCCTCTGAGAAATATTAGCGTGGAGTCGCAGCGTTCTATACTCCAAGGAAAAGCAGCAGGCACAACTATCGAAAAGAAGACACACAAAAAACAAAGTTATGGGCCTTTAGCAAATTGCTTATCTGTGAGGTTGAGTGAAAACAATGGGAAGTGCTTTAAACCAACTCTTATGTTAAGCACATTGTACTATTCACTGCAACTATTAGCTCACAATATTCCTGCAATTACCCATATTCACAAACTGGGAGACAGGCTCAGAGGGCAGGCGACTGGTCTTAGTGTCAGAAGGTGGTCAACTGCAAGTCCCAGATTTAATCCTGCACCTACATTTTGTGTTCTGTAATCATCATTCATTTCTAGGAAAACACGATGAACTGTTTTATTGGAACATTCTGATTTCAACTTTACCAGCTCAGATTGGTCCAGATCACTTATATGCAGTCTAGGGGTTTCTAGACTCCCAAGAGAAACCAAAAATACAGAAGTGTGGCCAGCACAATGACAGCCAGCACAGCCGAGTATCGGGATCTTCCAGTTGGCAAGTCTGTGGGGATTACCATAGAAGGATATGGGTTGGAGAATATAGACTATTCAGAGGTGAAGCAAAGGAACTGAGTCTGACTCAGTTACCAGATGTAAGAGGAAAGTGACATCGGGGGACAATGGGAATCCAGAATTGAGAAAGCAAGCTTGGTGGAAAGGTCAGGGCAAGAACTGCATGGAAACACACCAACCAGTGTGGAGAGGCCAGGTGGGATGTCAGGCAGGAAAAAGGCAGGAAACAGGACTGGTGCATCAAGCAATATCCTGGGAGCCTGAGTTCCCCCAAGCAAGGCAATTCCACACAGTGAGTTTGGCTCCAGAGCCATACAACCTGTGAGCTCCAAGAGCTCAGTAATCCAAATCTCCTGAACATGGGCCTAAAGAACAGCACAGCCCGGGCTTGGGTGGTACCACCAGAACACACGGGCCCAACCCAAAGGACTGAGGCCATTCTCCATCCATTCCCCTGGATCCTGAGGGAATCCAGCTTGAAAAACTGCCAGCCTGTAGACAGAACAGCTTAAAGTATAGTATGATTTTAAACCAGTGATTCTTCAAGTGTTGGTCACTGATGAGGTAAAGAGTAGGCACCTGAACACACAGCAATCTGCTGCTTCCTCCTTCTGGAAGTCCTTGCAAAATGAAATAAACGTCAACTGAACTGACCTGGGAACTAGTGGTGGAACTGCCTTACAGCTCGTGAAAAGTTCTTATCTCAGCAGTGACCTCCTATGACTACCTGTGAATATGTAACTTCACATGAAAGCACATCCCTAAACGTTTACTCCTTAGATGTGAAGCTGAGAAGCTGACGCCTCAGCACCAGTCAGCTGGCTTCCCGCTGGCCAAGTCCTAAACCACAAACTGTTTTGATCTCAACTTCTCTTCCAGAGCAGGCAAACCTGCTCAGGCTAGATGCAATCTCATTTCCTGTGGACCTCAAAGACCATATAAAACAATGAGAAGGATGTATTGTTACAGACCTGGTGACAAGTTGTGACATCTGACATACCAGCATCACTTTCTTTGCAGCCCCTTTATAACCCCAAAACATCTCACCTAGCAGGTGAGATCTCTCCTTGAGACCTAGAAGTCTGTTACTCTCACCTGTTAATAATTAAATGTTCTCATTCCCTCACCCGAAATTTTATTTTTGTTATTTCAATCAGCCCTGAGGAGGGATTCAGACTGGACTTTCAGTAACAGACAAGACAATGTTTTCACTATTCTGCTCGAGCTCCTTGGTCCCATGCCCTCCCTCTTTCAAATCAAATCTGCAGTTCCACTCATGCCGCAAGAGAAAGTCGGGGCCTTGAGGACTCATGTAGATAAACGGGGCCATTCGGCTGGCCTCAAAGTATAGGGTGCCTTATTCTAGCCATTTGCACACCCCAAACAACAGGACTATTGATCACCAGACACAAAGAGGGAATGATTACTCATGATTCAGAAGAGGATGGAGGGAGGACTGTGAGGCCCAAGTTTTCCTTTATAAGAAAAATTTCACTCCCCTACGTTAACAAGCTACCAGTAAGTTTCCTGAAGATCTGGTAACTAACAAGGCAGAAACATCACAGGCAGTTGTGTGAAAAAGAAAGGCGATCACCTGAATCACTCCAGAAGGATGAATCACCACCCAGTCACTTGATGCTGATCTGCTCCTTCATCACCCAGGATGACTGTCTCCAACTGCTCACGTCCCGTGGCAGATTTAAAGCAGATCCAAGAAACCCTGTCTTACAGATTTCCACTGCATCCATTGAAGGCTGCTGTCTTGTCGGGAAAGGAATTGGGGCAACGCCATCTCTTCTGCCAACCCATCCTTGGGGAAATGTCTGTCTCATTAATGACAAGGGAAAAGCTTCTGGCTGCCCCAAGAGGAACCTTTTCCTTTCTGTTCCACTCCCTGCCTTTGCAGCTGTCCAGTCTATCTTGGCTGGGTTTGTGTTCATTTCAGAATGCTCTGGGCATGTAGGAAGGTAGCCACTGTTCAAAGAATGAAGGTGGTGATGCTCTGACCTCAGAGGAAACCAGGAGTTTGGGGCCTACAGAACCCCTCACCCTCCTCCAATTTGCTGAGTAATCTATAGGCAGTGGTCCTCAAACACTGGTAATCATGGGCCCTTTGCTGTGATGCACTGCTAAATGCCAATGACTTGGCAGATCTCCTTCACTCTGGGGCTTGCTGGTGTTCCAGTGCTATAGGTTCCTGGGATCTATATACTTTCAGTGTTGAAAGAATAGCTTACTTGGGCTTATTTAGTAGGGCCCATGCCTAGGGGGGAAGAGACTGTGGTTCTAATTCTCCCAATACCCAATTACTGGGATGTAGGAAAGACACACTACTCTCAGTGCCCTCACCATAAAAGCAATGATCATGAGCTGTTCCTTCCAGGAATCCAAAAGTTTCTACCTGGCAACTGTGGGGCCAAAGCCATGGCAAGATGGAAGCTGAAAAACAGTGTTTTGTGATCATTTCCTCATTCCCTCCCCTTCAATGAAAGTAGCAGCAATTCTTCAAAAGTTTAAAAGGTTATGGGATCAGAAGATCTTGCAAGTCTCTTCCCTGTGGTGAACTTTCTCGTATTCCAGATCCAGCCAGGACAGAGAGATGAGCCATTTAGGACTCAGGGGCCCTGCTGTGATATACAGACCATGTTTCTTGCCTCTACCCCTCTAGAATGTTGAGGCACCTTCAGTCTTCCAGCCTCTGGCATAACTGGCTCATGCCAGATAACATGCAAATTGTGTGGGTTCCAGCAAGGAAGAATGCCCTTGCCAGAGAGAGAATGCAGGCTCTCACTTCCATCCCACCGGGCCCAAGAGGCTGAGCCTTGCAGAGTTCCAGGGCACCTTGTGAATGCTGTGGTGGGGGAAGCAGCAGGCTGCCCAGACCCATTCAGTGTCCTGTATCCTGGAGTTGTGGTATTGTTCTGCTAACTTGCTAAATAGCTATAATTAAAACTGGGCTATTATCATTAATTATGATATTTCTTCTGATTGGCAGGTTGGTGCTTTCATCAAATTTCAAACAGGAGCGCTCTGTGCCTTACAGGAAGAGAGATGGAGTGAACTGCTTTGACTTTGGAGCAAAGGGCATGGTGGCATTGTTGGGCATGGTAAACTTTTGTGCCCATGGGGCAGGCTCCCTGTCAGCTCATCCAGACACAACAGGTTGCTGTCTGGCTGTCTCTTCACACGGGAACCTGATGGGCCTGGAAGAAATGATGAGATGCCCCCCCTGGCAAGAAGAGGGCAAACATCCCACTGAACTGCCACCCTCTCATGCAACTTTCAAAGTCTTCACACTCATCCAGGTCCAAGTAGATCACATTCTCCTTACATTTCCAATACAAATATTGTTCCACATTCTCTAATCTTCAATCTCAGAATCGCTCCGATTTCTACTCCCATGAGATAGAAAGGAAAATCCACTGCATGGAGCCTCCTCCAGCAAGCCAGCTAAGTGGTCACATTAGGAAATGCCCTCTTTCCCTGCACCTTCCTCTCCTGAACCTCAGCTCTTCAGGAAGGTGGTCAAGACCCACATCACACCCTTGATCCAGCTTGCCCATCTGCAAACAGAAGCTCCATCCAAAGTTGTCTGAATAGAACTAATCATTCCCAAGCTTGCCATGAAAGGGGAAAAGGCTGTAAGAGTTAAGTGTTAGAGCTCTGGTGTCCCTTCCAAGCAAACCTTGGAATGATGTAGGACAATTTCCAGAATGATAGTAATCAGATAAGAAAGTGTTGAAATGAAGAGTATAAAGGCAGACATGAGGAAACCAAGTGGAAAATGGAAACATGTCATTATGAAGGAAGGAAGGAAGGAAGGAAGGAAGGAAGGAAGGAAAGAAACGAAAGAAACAGAGAAAGAAAGAAAGAAAGAAAGAAAGAAAGAAAGAAAGAAAGAAAGAAAGAAAGAGGGAAAGAAAGAAAGAAAGAAAAGAAAAGAAAAGAAAAGAAAAGAAAAGAAAAGGAAAGAAAAGGAAAGAAAAGGAATGAATTGTGGTTCAGCTGCTTAAGCTAATATTTGTAGTGTTGGTATTCCATATCAGAATGAAAATTTGAGTCATGGTTGCTCTGTTTCCAATCCAGCTCCCTTAAAATGCACCTGGAAAAGTAGCAAAAAATGGTCCAAGTGCTTGGGTCTGTGCTGCCCACATGAGAAATTCAGGCTGAGTTTCAGGCTCCTATTTTTCAGCCTAAATCAGACCCAGATATTGCAGCCTCAGAAAATAAACCATTGATGGAGATCTCTATCTCTCCTTCCTTCTCCCTCTCCTTGCCATTGTGACATTCAAATACATATATAGCCTTAAATACATACATACATACATATATACATATACAGTATAAAGAAAACATTGTTATACCATAAACTATTACATTCATTTAGTTGAAACTTTATTTATTTATACAAATTAGACAATGCCAAGGAGGATCTGCTTTACCTCCAGAATAGTCATGACAGTCAAGGGGTCTGTTACATTTATCTAATATTAAAGACAAAAGGTAAAATCTCAGACATCCAGTTCACTATGAATTTCAAAAAAAAAACAACAAATAATATTTTGGGACGGGCACATCCCAACTATTATCAACATGGGACATGTGTGTCTGTAATTCAAACTTGGCTGAGTATCTTATATTTCTAATCTATTGAATTTGCAATTCTAATATCCAGTGCAAATGAAAAAAAAAGTAAGTCTAATGTTGACTTGGCTAGGAAAAGTTTCAGAAAGAAGACGGTGAAACAAGGTGGGAGTGAGAGAACAGAGAGGAGGGAGAGGAAGAAAGGAAGGAAGGGAGGGAGGCAGGGAAAGAGGAAGGAAAGAAGGGAAGATAAAGAAAAGAATTAAAGAATCTCTTTTCTTCCCATGGGGGAGAGTCAACAAGATGGCTGCCCACCAATGACACCTGCTTTAATTCTACTATGAGGTCTGCCTAGCATTCCACACTCTAAACTTTATACTACCTGCTGCCTGAAATCTCTTAACCTCAACTCTGTCCAGATAACTTTTTAGGCCCATATTCAGCCACCTTCTACAGAAAACTTTTCCTGACCTTCCAAGATGCCCCATTCTCTGGCCTTTACCCTATGATATTCACCAGTGCATGATGACATGACTATGACTTGATTGATACTGCATCCCACCACCAGCAGTTCTAGCATAACATCAGGGTTATTGTGACACTCAGTAGAAAATGCTGAATTGAAACAGGTCTCTCCCCACCTCCTCAGCCAAGAGATGAACACACAGGAGCTGATTAATTCATATTCAATGGGGGTAAAATTTAGGCTAAGACACTCCTTGAAGAGTAAGCTGAAATCCATCTCTTTGGTTATTTAATTGTATTCAAGCAGGTCACCTAAGAACAATCCATCACATGTGTGCAGCACCCTGGTCCTATAACTCTCTACATCCTGTATCAGAGACCAGATAATAAAAAAGGAACTCAGGCCAGTGGCACCAGACATGTCTGCTTCTTCCCCTGAGGGAAAAGAAGGAAGTGTGCCCTTAGCTGGCGCAGCCTTGTCTGGCCTGAGGCCAAATGCATCTTAGCCCTGTGCTATCAGAATCTGAGGAAAGAGGCAATGAGTCAAACAGAGCCACATTCAACTTCTGGATGATTCTCTTTGGGCAAGTTATATAACCCCTTTGGCCTCAGTTCCATCATTAACAGCACAGGAGTAATTATACCTCACTCAAAGTGTTGTTAGAAAGATTAGCAGATACAACATAGTACAGCACTTGGCTCCACACCTGGCAGAGTAGACACATAATGGATTTCAGTTTTCAAAATCTTATTAGGAGTTCAGCCAGATGAGAAGCCAAGACTGAAAGAGGAACATTTCCACTTGAAGTAGGTACGTTTTGACCCACCCAAGCACTCTGACTAGTCTGTGGACACTTTTCTCAATGCCTTCCTGTGTGATTTATTATGGCCATTTTTATCCAGTGCTTTTCACATTTTTATTGAGTATGCAGTTCATCTAGCACTTGTTCCAGGTATCCTACTGCCTGACAAACTATGCACAACATTTAGAGGCTTTAAACAATAACCAGGGGAAGGAATTGCATAGACCAGTTCAGGTGACTGTGGCTCACATCACAGCACATGAATTTGATGCCTGGGTCTGGTTCCTGACTCCAGCTTCCTGGTAATGCACACCCAGGTGTGCATCAATGATGGCTCAAGTAACTGTGTCACTGCCATGCAAATGGGAGCTCTAAACTGAGTTCTTGGCTGCTGGAAAACCCGATTATTGCAAGCATTTGGGGAGTGAATCAACAAGAGGAAGCAGTAACTCTACCTGCTTCTATCTCTCTGCTCCTCAAATAAAGCAATTTAAAACACTAAAAAATTTATCATTCATTATACCTCAGGGACTGTGTGGTTCTAAAATTCAGGCAAAACTTGGCCAGGTGATTCTTCCATTCCATGTGGCACCTACTTGTGTCATGTGGTAGGATTCAACTGGCAGATGGGCTGGGCTGGAGGGCACAAGGTAGCTTCATTCATATATTAGCCTAAGGGCATGCCTCATCCCTTACTCCTGGCAGTATGGTAAGAATGCCTGGGGATCTGGGCCAGCTGAAAAAAGCACAAGGTTGTCTGAGAAAGCTCAGCTGTCTTACATGATAGCTGCCATGCACTGGAGCAAGCATCTCAAGAGAATCAGGAGAAAGGCACACAATCTTTTCTGTAATATTCTTCTGAGTGACAATCAAGGGCCACTTTTGTCACCCTCTGTTGCTCCAAACAGTTACAAGATTACCAAGACTGAAGAGAAAGGAGGCATAGAACACATTACCTCTCAGTGAGGAAAGTCAAATAATTTAGATCTGGGAGCAGCACTAAAGCACAGCAAATAAAGCCACCAATGCAGTACCAGCCTCCCATATCAGAGCTGTTTGAATCCTGGCTGCTCCACCTTTGATCCAGCTTCCTGCTAATGTGCCTAGGAAAACAGCAGAAGATGGCCCAATTCCTTAGATCCCTGCACCCATTGGGAGACCTGGAAGAAGCTTGTGACTCCTGGCTTACAACGGACCCAGCTCTGGCTGTTGTGGAATAAACCACTGAGTAGAAGATCTCTGTATTTTGTCTCTCCCTCTAAGCCTGCCTTTCTAATAAAAGAAGGGTTTTTTGTTTGTTTGGTTGGTTTTTTGTCTTTTTTTTTTTTTAAGGTAAAATCCAAATCCATATTTTGCCACTCTAGGAGTCTTGTCAGAGTACAGATTTTGGTTGAGTGGGGACCAGGTTAGGTCAGAAATTCTGCATTTTTTTAATGATTTATTTCTTCTCATTGGAAAGACAGAGTTACAGAGAGAAGGAGAGACAAGGAGAAAGATCCTCTATCCACTTATTTACTCCTAAAGTGGCTGCAACAGCTGGAGCTGAGCTGATCTGAAGCCAGAAGCCAGAAGTTTCCTCTCAGTTTTCCATGTGGGTGCAGGGTCCCAAGGCTTTGGGCTGTCCTCAACTGCTTTCCCAGGACACAAGCAGGGAGCTGGATGGGAAGTAGAGAAGCCAGGACACAAACTGGCGCCCAAATGGGATCCCAGTGCATGCAAGGCAAGGACTTTAGCCACTATGTTCCCATGCCAGGCCCTGAAATTCTGCATTTTTTAACCAACCCTCAAGAGCAGCTAATACTGCCACTCTGTTGATTATACTCTGAGTGGAAAGAATTTCAATAACCCATCATGTTACATCTTCCATTGCACTAAATCCTATATGTTTTGTGTCACTATTACTGCTGTTTCATTCCTTGGTATCTTCATTCATTTATTTTTTTTTTCTGTACTTGGTCATTTTTTATTTTTTTAATTTTTTTTAATCTTCATTTATTTTAAAACTCAACCAGCCTATCTCTTCTCAATTTTACTGGAAGGACTGGTAAGTTCAAACACCTCAATTTGAAAAGAAGGAAACATCCCTGTGTTTAAATTTCACAAAGGAGCCTCAGATGCCTGAAGGAAAAACCTTCGGCAAATGAGAATGTCAGGTCACGTAATCACAAAACCTTTTGGGCACCGTTTTCCCCACCTTCCACTTGGAGCAGAGAGTGAATGGTAAGCAGAAGACTGGTGCTTTACGACCTCTCTGGGACTCATTATCTGTGACTCAACTAGTCACTGGCCAGTAAATACCAATCCTTGTACACCTCCAGTGCCCAGGAAATATGGATAAAATGAGTTCTGCCAATGTCATTAAATTATTCAATTAATATGGCTAATGCTTGGGTATGGTCTGGTGGCATTGAGCACATGTCCTTTATTTTTTTTTCCTTAAAAAGGGAAGCTACGTGTCAACCCAATGATCAATATTAACACAAGGTTTACTAACATTTACTTGTTTATTTAAAGAGAGAATGCCATGAAAGCACAGTTTGAGGCAACAGAAATCTCTAGATATATTCTGAAGATCACTAGACTAATTCTCAATAGTTATAAGCTATGATCTCCCTAAGTCCTATTTTCCTTAAAAGGGCTTTTCTCTTTAATTTCACCCAAGCTAGAGCAGGGACTGTGCTTCTCTGGCTACTGAACCAATGTTAGAACTCAGCAGTACACGGGCATCTGTGGCCTTGAACTATAAGCTGCAATTTATCTAAAAGAAATCATTAAGGCTGCTTTTCCATAAATCAGATTAGCTCTAGAGCACACTAATTTCACAGAAGGCAAATTCTGAGATATGCTTATGAATTCCTATTTATTTCCCAAAGAGGACCTGCTCTTCCTGGGCTGCTTACATCTTTTCACACCTTCATTCAAAAACCACTTGAAGGGGCACTTAACACACTGGTTAAGATACCACTTGGGATACCCAGAACCCACACTACAGTGCCTAGGTTTGAGTCTGTTTCTGATTAGAGAAACACAAGCTTGGGATCTGAGCTTCCCTCGTCATGTGTCCCCTGGGACACAGCAAATGATGGCCCAAGTGATTTGCTCCCTGACACCTGCACAGGAGATGCAGATTGAGCACCTGGCTCTCACTTTAGGAAGTGAACCAGAATATTTGTTATTTGTCTTTTCCTCTCAACTGAATATACAGATTTTTTTTAACTTTAAAAATATTATGTATTTTTACTGGAAAGGCAGAGCACAGATTTTGGTTGAGGGGGGACCAGGTTAGGTCTGAAATTCTGCATTTTTTAATGATTTATTTATTTTTATTGGAAAGGCAGATTTGCAGAGAGAAGGAGAGACAGAGAGGAAGATCTTCCATCTACTGGTTCACTCCCCAAGTGGCTGCGACAGCTGGAGCTAAACTGATCCAAAGCCAGGAGCTTTTTCTGGGTCTCCCATGTGGGTGCAGGGTCCCAACGCTCCACTATTTTCCCAGGCCACAAGCAGGCAGCTGGAAGGAAAGTGGAGTAGCTGCAACATGAAATGGAGCCCAAATGGTATTCCAGTGAATGCAAGGCAAGGATTTAGACACTGAGCTATTGTGCCAGGCATGAATACATAATTTTTAAGAATTAAAAATCACTTAAAAAACTACCAAGTTATGTGTCAATTTCTAAGATAGCTTCATCACAATAAGAAAGATGTTATGCAACAGCTTAACTCTGCATTTCCCTTTGACCGCCCCCCCCCCCCGGAACTCACTGCTGGTGTAAAAGTGGGATTTGTGAGTTGTCCTAAGGGATTCCCAATGAATGAAACGTAGCTTCAGCTAAATGAAAAGTGGGGGTATCTGCATCTTCCAACACATCCTGAAACTAGCAGGGAGCAGTTATTTGAATTCCACAGTGACTTTAACGGAAATCTGTTTAGAAAGGTTCCTCCCAAAAACTCACAGCTTCCTGAAAAAGAATGAAGGAAATACAATGAGAAAGAGATGTGCAGGGCAGAATATGGGACTGGGGTGGTGGGGATGGGGAAGGAGACAGAGAACTTAAGAATGACACCGGGAGAGCAGAGAAGGTGGATAAGGACCCTTGGATGAAGACAGCTTAGGTACCCTCAGTTCTGGTTGACCAAGCAATGATTTCACCTTTTCGTAACCCAGCTTGTTAAAGGAAGAGAACAAGAATCAGCTATTAGGAAAGTAATCTGGTAAAATAAAATAACAGGATATTTTACAAATATGTTACAGAGATGTGCTTCAAAAGATGTGCCCAAGTATATCTAGAAGTGTCCAGTCCCTTAGACTGGTATTTCTAGACCATTCACACGGCCACTCGGACACAGAGCATCTGACGGCAGGTGAGAGACCAGATCTGCCATGTCTGACCCAGTGCTCTAGAACACAGCCCTAGCCCCCTTGTTCTATGTCTAACTTTTCCCATGCACTCCAATGGACCTGTATACCATTATATTAAAGGGCCATGCCTCATATTTGGTAACGCTTTTCAGGGCCTAACCTAAATAGAGCTATAGAATGAAAGAAGATGGGGATGGGGGAGTGAACGGCTGTGGGGCAGGGATGGGGGTGGTCCTAACATCAAACTAGCCTGAATGCCACTGTGATTTCTATGTACTGGAATTTTAAAAATAAGCATGAAATTCTCTTTAGTTCTCTTTGCATCACAAAAAGACAGGCCTGATGCTTTTTTGTTCCTTGGAACCCTCAAATAAACATTTTGCAGGGCAGGTAGAAACTGCCTTTATGAATAAAAGTGGCAGTGAGCTTTGGTCTCATTTCCTTCCAGGGAGAACCAACAGCAATGTCATTTCTTTGAATAATATTCAACAGTTTTCAATATATTTCACGTGTATTCTACCCTTGGAAGCTTTCATCACGTGTATTCCACCCTTGGAAGCTTTCATCATATCTTTGAGGTGGGCAGTGTACGAGCCAAAAACCTGCAAACAAGATCTCCTAGGAGCTAAGTGTTCCTTGACTGAATCCTGTATTATCAGAGCTTATTCTGGGTCATAGAGACCAGAAGCCGACTCAAGCCTCCAGTGATGGGGAAGGTCCAGCTCATGGGCGAGTAAGGTCCTTGAAATAGTTTGGTCTGGCCCTGCCAAGGCAACTGCATGTAGGAATAAAAATCCAATAAATTTAAAATGGGCTAACTTTTAAGTTGATAATTTTGTCTGCCCCCATGAATTACATAATAAATATCCAAATGGTCCTTGACAGGAAAAGGTTCCACACCCCTGTTTGGAGGAAGGTCCCTACTTTTAGTTCAGAAGACATTACAATGTAAGCAAAAAAAAAAAAAAAAAAAAAAAAAGAGGGCAAGAGGCAGACAGAACAGAAGGAGAACTGCAGTCAAAGAGCTTTGAGTCTGAATCTTAAACCTGTGTTTCCTTCCTGTCTGATGTGAGGTAGGTTAATTTATTTGGAACTCAGAGTTTTCATCCATAAAATGAGGATGCTCATATGAGGTTTTGTAAGAATTAAGGGAGCCAATATAAATGAAAGCATGTAGCTTGGATAAAAACTAAATGAAAGCACTGTAAATATTTATCAGCCTTCTTTCTCTAAAATGGCTTCCTCCATGCACCTGTGACATCTTGGCAACTCAAAGTCATTCTGTGGGAGTGAAGATTCCTGTCCCTCAAGGACATAAACAGCGATCAGTCACATGCGTGTTAAGGATACCTTGAAGCCCTTGCAGAATATATTTTTTAAAGATATAAAGATAGGAATAAACAGGCAGCCCAAGGGTAACCGGAGACCTGCATGGGAGACAATCATCCACTTACAGTAATGTAACGCACTGCATTGCAAATGAACATAACTTTGAAATGAACACTTATCTATGTAAGTTTCAGATCAAGTATCTCATACAGGCCTCCTAAGCACTTGTCAAATCATCATGGTCACAGACCGTAGGATCTGGAAATGGCCTTAGAGATCACTCTACCACATCTCATTTAAAAATGACAAATCGGAGGCCCATAAAGAAGAACATTTTATTGTTCTGAAGAGAATCATAAGAAATACAAGAAAATGCTGAATATGATGCTGCATGGGAAACAAGTTTTATCATTTACATCCAAATGTTGAGGGAGGCACTGCCTGACCATTGTTGCACACAGGTCCATAACTGTATGGAGCTTATGGGCTGAGAGTTGAAGGAACTGAGCAGGGAGTTCAATGTCACACATCACATATGTGGCTCAGGTTCAGGAGAAGCAGAGGCAAGAGAGATAAGAAGAGCTCAGGCACAGTTCTAACGCCCAGCCTCTCTACACACTGCCACAATCAAGACTAAGCCTCACCAAAAGCCCATTCTCTGACCCAGCACCTACTGCTGCAGGACACATGGCTTGACAGAGTTCAACCAAGCTCCCCGGAACCCAGTCAAGTGACTTCAGTGCACAGCTGTGATCCTAAACATGAGGTAAGACTGTAACTGCCCTACAGATGTTCACTCTCCCCTCCTTGCAACCCAGGGGAGGAGCACTTCTCTGCCCCACTAGGGAAAATAAGTGTTAATACTCGCTCAATTTCCTTGGCTAACTGGAATGTATGCTGAAGGGCCATGCTCCAGTTCCTCTGCCTTGGGAATGCTGAGGCTTGGATAAGGGATGCCCCTGCATCCTGAGTCCCAGAACAAGAAGACACAAGGAGCAGATATGGAATTCTTGACAGGCAGAAACACAGCAGAAGCTGCCACCTCACAGTACTGAGCAGCAACACGGATACGCAACAAATGACGCTGTTGGGGAGCAGCTGGGAAGCAATGAGCGTTTAAAGTTCTCTGTGCAGTACGGCACGGCAAAAGCTGTCCGCTACACCCCTGATCTGCTGGACCTGTGCTGGCCTCTTCCTACTCACTTTTGATTGCTTACGCTGCACCAGATTTGATGCTAAGTGCTTGGCAATCATTGGCTCGTTAAATCCTTACAGTGAGCAATTCTTCGGCTATTATTATCCCCATTTTATAGATAAGAAAATTGGGGCTGAGAAAATCTGAGGGCTGACTGCTGCAGGCATTGGTCACATGACCAGATTTTGGGCTTGAATCCAAGATCATCCATGGACCACACCCTCTCTCCTTGCTCCAGCACGTATACTACCTCCCTGAAGAATAACCGTTTTTCTTTTAAATGGCTCCGGGGGGTAGCAAGGCGGGATAACTTGCGGATCTTCAGAATGATCTAAGCACCTACTAGCCTATTTTTAAAGGCACATTGAATGTTGAGCCCTTTCAAGGTTGACACGGTCAATCCCATCACGCCCAGAGCCTAGTGGATGCAGTTTTATAAAGTCCTCCAGCCCATTCTCCATTAGGGTACAGCGGTGCCTTGTGACAGCCCTAACACTTGCCCCTGTAATTTACTGCCCCATCTGTTCTGGCCTCTCCTGATGGGACTGTCGTCTCTGCTGCTTGACCGCTTTAGGGACCCTTCTCGGGCCATAATTTCTGAGTATTTCTAGCCCTCCCCTCCCCAGGCCCTGGACTTTCTGCTACTTTCCATTCAGAAAAAGACTGCTCCATTTATTCTCAGCTGCATGGTCCTTTTTACATTTATCTATTGCTCAGCCGCCTTCCCGATCAGGTATTTAAAGATAAGCCCGTCTGCTTCAGACCAGTGACCCTGCCCTCTTCTCTCATCGCTCCCTTGCAGATGCAATATCATTTTCTATGTTTCCAGGATTCCAACACATTCCATTATTCTTTTCTTATCAAATGAGATAATGGATGTGGAAGGACCTGGGAAACTATAAAGAGGTGCAGAAATATTAGTTCTTTCTGTTGTTGCTATTGTTGTTATAAGAAACAACCTCCCAAGTTCAATTCACCATGGTGAAATGTTGACTCTCACTGCTGGGAAGGTTCCAGAATTAATTCTCAGCTTCAAACAAACCAAACACCTGGGCACAGGCTCTCTTCAGGTCTGAATTCCCTGGTTTGCGATACTGTCTATAAATAAACAGGTTGGTTCCCGGGCTTCAAGATTATGTGGTTACGCAGCTTTCCCACCTCCATGATATCTGTAAAATAGGAAATGCAATGAGTTGCATTTCGAGAGCAATAACTTAGAAAGTTGCTTATGTGGGGAAGCAAAAGGTTCCAATCCCAACTCTGACATTTATATGTAGAATGACCTTGTCCAAGGTCACCTCTCTGAATTTCCATTTCCTTCTTGTAGTCTCTCCTAGACAGGTATGAGAACTAAATTCAACAGTCCTATAAAACCCCTTAGCTCAGTGCTTGGCACTTACTAGCGATTCAGTGTGTGACTAACAACATCACTACAGAAATGGAAGGCTGGAACTCATTGCAAATAGCTTAAACACTCATACACTTAAAAGTTGGAAAGAATGTTAAGGATTCAAACATTTTTCTTGCAGTAGAAGATTTAAAAGTCAAGAGAAGGATTGGCCTTGTGGCATAGTGGGTTAAGCTGTCACCTGCAAATACATAACAGAGTTTGCTGGGTCAAGTCCTGGCTGTTCCACTTTCAATCCAGTTCTACGCTACCTCACTTAGGAAAACAGAAGATGGCCCGAGTGCTTGGATTCCTGCCACTCAACACTACAGATCAGGATGGGGTTCTAGGCTCTAACCCCAGATGTTGTGACTATTTAGGGAGTATTCCTCTTTCTCTTTCTCTTTCTCTTCCTGTCTCTCCCTCCCTCTCTTTGTCTCCCTGTCTCTGCCCTTCTCTGTGTCTCTCTCTGTCTCTCGCTCTATCTCTGTGCATATGTGTGTATTGTGGGTCCCTGTCTGTCCCTCCCTCTCTCTGTCACTCTGAGTTTCAAACAAATAAGATAAATATTGAAGGGGAAGGATGGATAGGAGTGGAGAGGGAGGAACCCAGAGAGAACTTCAGTGTCCTGGCCTGCCAGCTCTGAGGCTAGAAGCCACAACCATTTCCCTCACAGTGCCCAGTGAATGCTGCCTGCTGCTGTGAACAGTGTGTTAACTGAGGGCAGGAAGTATAACATGCAGACCAATGGGAGTCTGTGGGTCTTCAGCTTGCCACTGAGTGTGACAATGAACGGAACTTCTCTGTGCAAAAGGAAGAACAATACTATACTCCTCACAGAGTGACTGGGAGGTTATTTGAGAAACAGAGATTAATCTTGACTTAGGAGGTTATCTAGTAGAGTGTTATCGATAATATTAAAATCTAACTTCTTAGAATTGTATTGATGAAATACATTAATTATACTCTCTTTATAGAATGAAGAAAAAGCAGGAAACTGCCCCCCTCCACATACAAAGATTATCAATAACTCATCTAAGATCATCTAGTTAATTAGGGAAAGAGCAGCAAGGATCCAACAGCATGACTTCTATTTCAGGATATTTTCTTCTGCTACTGCAGAAAAATGAAATTTTTAAAAAAATCAAAGTTATATCTTGCTATTAATCTTTCATTCTTACTCTTTAGCACTTTTAAAACAGTGTGTTCTTGGACTCTAGAATCCTTTTAACTTCTCAATCTTTCATATTTTCTATTAGAAAGAAAACATGGGGAAAATGTTAAAACCTGTGAGAATGGTGATGCCTCAGATATACACAGCCATGTGCACAGACACATCCCTTGCACAACTCCTCTACAAATGCACTTTTTTGGGACAGTATTTCCAACAGAAAGATGTAGTATTTATTTAACAACCAATGGGGACCATTAAACCCTAACATTTCCAACAGTGCTAATACTTCAGTATGTTGAGACACAAGTCCAGCTCCTTTCTGAAGACTTAATATCAAGATGTCATCATTATCGATAATGTATTTTCAAATCAGGTCTTTAAACTTAATGCGGTTTTTATGCCTGGAGATAAGGCAGGATTTGGGTTTGGCAAGTTATAGTGGCACATAGGAGGGCCGCTGGTTGAGCCTAATTCTCTAGGATGATTTAAAACCTTAATTGGCTCTGAAAGTTATTACTCAGAATGGCCTCCTCCTCAGCCTACTGCACTAGCGAAGGGTGACACCCAGGGAAGGCAGACCACACTGGAGGGAATCAGGGTTCCATTAGAAAATCCTTTTTCATTCTGAAAGACACTGAAAGTGAACAAAGGTTAAGAGACACAGCTTTTCCTTAAAAAGAAACAGGCTTTGAACTGAAAGTTAGTAAGACTAAAAGACTTGGCAAAGAGGCAAGAATTGAGACTGGAAGAGGAGCCTGCAGCACCAAACGCCGCCCCTGCACTGTGGCCGTGAGCCTGGTCATACCATGGCCCAGCTCAGTCCTACACCAACGTCTTCAGAATTAAGTAATGTGGCAAACAGTCCACAGTCACCATTAATGAGTGCTGTAGAATCTGCTGTAGTTTCTTACCCCATTCCTTCTAGATAACATCTGCATTTTAATTGCTCTTGCAGGGGTCTAATTTAGAAGGTCCCCAGCCATCTGAGTTCAGCAATTAATTGTAAGTCTCACACTGGTCAATGGCTGGCTCATCTGCTAACTTGTCAGCTCTCCTAGGAAATCTGTTTTGGCCAATGGGCATTTTTAAACAGGACCTCAGCAGGGAGCCCCATCTCTCCAGCTTTCAGTGGCTGGAGGTGAAGAAAGGGGATTGGAGACAGGTTACTGGACAATCTTTCCTTGGCTTTCAATGCATTTTCCCAGACATCACTTTTACTGCCAGAAGACTCTGGCTCAACTCTCTCTAACCTAAAGTTGGGGACACTGACTGAATGTCCCCATAGGATCTATAAGCCATTCCCTGTCAAGGGAAGGTGGGAACAGAAGTAGCACTGTTGAGAGACACAGAAACTATGGCAGAAGCTGCGAGACAAAGCATAGACGGCAGGCTCTTGGGAAGCACCAAGGAGGGATCAGGTGTCTCTCCTAGAGGCAGGGAACAGGCTGCAGAGGAAATGTGCACGGAGGAGTTGGGTTTTGTGCAAACCTTAGGAAAGAGTATCATGTCCTGGCCTTAGGAATAATGCAACGGATATGCCCACACTGCACCTCAGGAAGGGAGAACCATCTTGACAAAAGCAGGCGTGTAGATTCAATGTTTCTATGAGCTGAGCTGTGTTGCCCTCGGACTCACACATTGAAGTCCTGACCCCAAAGTCACTGTATTTGTAGAGAGAGGTAATTCGGGTCAGAGGAGGTCCTAATAGTGGGACTCTTATCCCACAGGATTAGTATCCCTACTAGAAGAGACACCAGGGATGCCTTTGCATCGAGAAAAGGCCACAATGAGAAAGTCACCATCTGCGAGCCAAGAAGAGAGGACTCAGAAGAAACCAACCCTATCAGCCTCCTTGATCCTGGACTTCCAGCTGCTCAGGACCCCCAATCTGTGGAATCAGGAACCATGGAGCATGTGTGTGAACCTGCACCTCTTCTCGGTGAATGACAGTGACTTGCTAGTAAACTCAGGACTAAGGAACTATCAGATCACATAAAGAGGTTTCTATATTATGCACACGTAGAGGAAGTACTTGGAAGTGTACACACCAAGCTATTAATTCTGCAGAGGAGAGGAAGAGAGTAGGTTGATGTTTTGGACAAAGGGAACCTTAGATACATACAAGGTCACAGAGCACCTTCAGAATGCTAGCCAAGCCCATTCACAGATTACTCCAATTAATAAAGCATAAATTCTACAACTGACTGTAAAGAGGAACCACACAGGATGCATTGTTCTTTTTTTTTTAAGATTTATTCATTTTTATTACAGTCAGATACACACAGAGGAGGAGAGACAGAGAAGAAGATCTTCCATCCGATGATTCACTCCCCAAGTGAGCCACAACGGGCCGGTGCTGCGCCGATCCAAAGCCGGGAACCTGGAACCTCTTCTGGGTCTCCCACGTGGGTGCAGTGTCCCAATGCATTGGGCCGTCCTCTCCTGCTTTCCCAGGCCACAAGCAGGGAGCTGGATGGGAAGTGGAGCTGCTGGGATTAGAACCAGCGCCCATATGGGATCCTGGCACGTTCAAGGCGAGGACTTTTAGCCGCTAGGCCACGCCGCTGGGCCCAGGATGCATTGTTCTTTGTCACCTGAGTACAAAGGCCACTGAAGTGGGCATGGTGGACAGAGGGCCCCTGGGAAGCTACCTGTCAGATGCTTTGCAGACATGTTTCTCTGGCAGCTCCTCCTCTGCCACCATCAACACACTATCAGATGCACCTCACTGGAGCATCAAGGCTTCCTCTCTCATTATTATCCTGGGACTTGTTCTGTGTTGCTTGGCCTAATTTGCTTCCCCCAAACATCGCACCTCAGCCTAGCACCCTCTTTCAAGGAAAATCCTTGACCCTTTTCAAGCACTCTTATCAGCCAATGCCCTCCTCCCCTTGACCTTCTCCTCCGGTGCAGCAAGAGCCCACCTCTTGGTACCGGTGAACTTTCCTTGGGAGCAGCCAAACAGGGGTCCCCAGGTCCCCATCAGCTATACAGCCTTGTGCTATAGAGAAAGGTGGAACAGGGGAAGGAGAAGATGGGAGAAGAGCCAGCAGGTATAAGGGCCAAATGAAAGAGCGTGAGTGGAAAGGAGATTGAACAGCAGAAGGGAAGGCATGACCAGAAGGGAAAAGGAAGGTGGAAAATTAGAAAAGTAAGTAAGGGAATAAAAAGAAAGGATGTCACAAGATCCACACCTATACTGTCTCTTCCGGTGACTGAGGCTCAGGGATGCTCTCCTCTCAGCTGCCCCGGCTGCAGGCAGCCCAGAAGCGTCCTCCCATCAGCAGTAGAAAATGCTAGATTTCTTTCCCTTTCTCTCCTTTTTTTTTTCCAGGGAAGCCATAGTTGTTTTTTTTTTTTTTTTCTAGATTCAGGTTTAGAAGCATAGAGAAAGGTCATATGCCTACCAAAAAAAAAAAAAAAGAAAAAGGAAAAGAAAGAAAAAGAAAAAGAAAAAGAAAGAAAAAGAAAGGTTTTTTTTTTTTCTCTAAAATTGATCAAATACCATTAAGGCAGAATATCTAACTCATACACCTTTGATTAACCTTTATCTGGAGAGAAATGATTGGCGATTAAGAATTAGATGAGGTGACTAATTATATCAGGAATCTGCCTTCAAAGAAATCTCTTTCAGCTCCAGAGAAAAGGCTGATAAAAAACAATCATGGCTGTAATGGTGCCTTTTAAGGAGAATGATTAACCTGTAATAACAATTTTGGCCTCGACTTAAGCCCTGCAAAATAATCCTTTTTCATTAATTTCAAGTTCAATTAGCATCAATAATGAGTGCTCATTTAGAGAGAGCCACGGCATGGAGCTCCCTGAAGGCTGAGCCCATGGCTGGCTGCTCAGCCTCCACTGGGCAGGCCCCTCCCAAGGAGCTGCATGTCCCCAAATCAGGAACCTTGGGATGTCCCCACGGTTGTACATGGAGACATTTTGTCTTCTGAAGGACAGAGGGAGAGACAGAGAGAAGAGAGATGTGTTAGATGATATTGAAGTTCCTACTGGAGAAGATGAAGGCAAGAGTGAACACAGAAAAAAGAGCTGCCTCTAATCTCTGTGTCTGATAACTGTGAGACCACATTCCAGAAGGAAACTGCTCCTATCCTCAGATAAACTGGATTTATAATCCAGCAATTTACTGGGACTAAATGAATGGAAAATCCACAGGAAAATATGACACAGAAGAAGACAAGAGCCCGGTATGGAATCCTCTGCCCATCTACAATTGCACAAGTTACTAGGAATGAGATAGTTAGTTACTTAATGGATGCTTTTGCCTTCCCTCTTGCTAACAGAGACTCCACTTTGTGCATATTTGGGGCATCTATGTACTGCCTTAGGATGTGACGGCTGGATATTTGAAGTCAATGGCTTTTCTAAATGTGCCCAGACCAGCAGGGTGCTTGTCAGAACTGCATATGATCAGGCCTCACCCCAGGCCTACTGAATCAGCCGAGGCCGAGGCAGCGGCTATGTGTGTTTCAGCAAGCCCTGCGATGATTGTGACAGGTACTCAGGTCTGAGACTAAGTGAATTGAGCTATTTCCTCTAGTTGTTGATTCTGGCATTTTCCTGACACAGTCTCAGCAAATGGGACTAGAGGAGATCCACTAGTGGCCTTTGAAAATTTTTTTTCCTTTTCTTAAAACTGCAGAGGAAAAACATGTGCCTTTTTCTGTCTCCACAAACCTCTGTATGTGAAGAAGTCCAGACCTTCCCCCAGGTATGTGAACCTGAATGGCACAGCAGAGTCCTGCAGAAGACGAGAACACAAAGACAGAAGAGCCTGGGTCCTCAAGTCTGTCTTGTGCCACTGAATTAACCTACCATGCAGCTGCACAAACTCTGCATCTCCTGCTTAAAATACCACACCCCTTACTGCTTAGCAACTTTTAGTTAGGTCTTTGCTACTTGGCAGCCAAAACCATTCCAACAGGGAAGAGTTAACGCATAGTCACAGTACAACTAACACCACCTGTGGTGCTTGACTTATGAGCATCATCTCAAATCATCTTCACAGCTGCCCTTGTCTCCACTCTGGCCTAGAGTCCTCACTGTTGACAACACTTCTCTGGAAAGCTCAGCTGAAGAGTGTTGAGAGGCTCCAATACACTCGCAATGTCTCTGACTCACCCATAGTAATAAACCTGGGAAAGCACCTCATTCATTCATCCAACTTCTTAGGAGGAGAGAGATAGAAAAGCAGCAGAGGATCTGCACATGATGACACTGGAGGGATGAAGTGAACTGCCTACCAGGAAATATGGGACACATGGGCTATGAACCACGCAGTGAGCATGCAGCGGACCAGGGGACCGGCCTGGGCTATCCATCAAGCCTTCCTGCCTTCTACGCCAAGGAATTCCTTAGCCTCTAATTAGTGATGCTGCCTGCTCTTCTCTCTTTTTCTCTCCTTTCTCCTTGGTCCATAGTTCCTCCCAAGGCGAAAATTAAGCACAACTTCCTCTTTTTAAAGAAAATGTCCATTTAATCTCTTTAAAATACTTTGCTAGCACCCACTAGGGTGGCTCCTTGCACATGGAAGGTACTGCCCTCAATGTCCATCCACAGTCAACATGAAAATCAGAAGCCCTGAACCCATGCGGGGGACATGGAAGAGGCTCCAGGCTCCAGGCTCCTGGCTTCAGACTGGCTCAGCTCTGGCTGTTGTGTCTGCTTGGGGAGTGGGTCAGCAGATGGAGGATCTTCCTCTCTGTATATCTGACTTTGTAGTAAGAATAAATAAATCTATATTTTTTAAAATATATTTTAAAAAGAAAGAGATGGGGTGACTGACAGTCTGGGTTCTATGCTCCCTGTTCCATACGCCTCTGAAAACTTACAATCGAGTGTGACTTTTCCTTAAAAAAAGGTTTCCCTTCTAAGGGATGAGAAGAAAGTGCCAGTTTGGGCTTAGCAGTCAAATCCCAGTTCCACATAGCTTATTAGTCACATGTCTTGGGCAGGTCGTTCAATCCTTCAGGCCTCATTTGTGAAAATGGGTATGAAAACACATACCTTGTGCAGCTGTGAAAATTAAATAAGAATGTCTGCAGAGTGCCTGGCATATAACAGATGTTCAGTTCCTGCCAGTACCATGTATCTTTCCTTCCAATCCCTCACTTATCACTGCCTTACGTAAAGTCACTCCCTATGCCAGGTAATGCAGGAGCATATTTTAGCTAAATTGCTGGTGAGGCTTTCTCTGTGATGAGGAGAAAAAGGAAGATTACAGTAAAGGAAATCCAACTTCTGAGTGCTGCACCTGCTGTTTCTGCTAACTCAGTTCAAACAACAAGAGAAAGCTTGGTGCCAGGAAAGGAGTTCTAGCTCTAAGCTCATCCACTGGGCCTGAAAACCCTGTTCCACCTGATCACATTATCTGCCAAGTCATTCATCTCTTGGTGAAAATCCATGCTTTACTTAAGAAATTCTGCAAATCAAATAGCAGGGCTGTTCAGGGAACTGAGAATTTAGCTCTTTAAATATTTCCTCCTCTAAACAGAAATGGCTACTGTCCTCTAAAGAAAGCATCTATCCCTCTGATCTATGAAGGATTGAAGAAGGAGCCGGAGGAGCCTTGTAGTTCCTGGCAAACAGTCCCAATCAGCTAATCCCTTCACAGACAACCATCTGATCTGACAGAAACAGAGGTGATTGTGGCTCTAAGTTCCTGAAGACTCAGGAGAGGGCGGAGTGGATCAGTGGGAAGAACCAAACACAATATTCATCAGGGAGGAAGAAGGGAGGGTAAAGGGGAGAATGACTTTTAATACAGTTGCATAATCCATAATTCAGCAAGCTTTTCATTTACTTTCTAAAAAATGTGAAATTCAGTTCTAAACAAACTGCATAATTTATGAGGTGGTTCTGTGTGGATGTCTCCCCAATACCCATGCCTTGCCTGACTTCTTACATGCGTTCTTAGCCCACACTTCCCAGTATGCACAGGGTGCAGCTGCCTAGACTTAGCCCGTCATTTCAGTTCTCCACAAGTGAGTGGAGCTCAACTCTTCCTGCCAAATTTCTGTTCTGTTCAATTTCTCCTTTTCTATCAAATGAACCACTATTATTCTAATCTTTCTGGGAGAAAGCTCTAGAACAACTTTGATTCCTCTTCTGTCCTTAATGCCAAGGCCTGTAGTTTTCCTGGAGTTAATCCTTCACTCTGTCATCCCACTGAATTTATTCCTTTCCAGTGGATCTCTGCCAGGCCAGATTCCTGATCAGTCTCTATATACTAATATAGATTGTGCACCAGTTCTAGTTCAAACTTCCTGAAATGTTTTTCACATCCCCTGGCAACTGCCTACATCCTGATGCCAGGTTAAATAGAAGCCTCTACACTGTTCTCTAAGGTCCTGAATTCACTATGCCTACCCAAGAGTTCTTACCAACACAAAACCTCTTCTCCAAATATGGCAGGATCAGCCAAGCAAGGAATTTGTTTCAGGTCTTCTAGAAATACTACTTGATTTAATTTAACTGAGTTTATACCCTCTCACCACACCCTCGTGCCTTGCTCTATGCTGCCACCTAGAATGTGGTTCTTCCATCATGACAGTATCCAAGCCCTTCGTACGCTGCAGGAGCGACCCAACAAGATACAGCCCCATCCAGAAGACTCTACTTAGCTCCCCTACTCACTTTTCCCCGGGGGTACTTAGCCCTGAAGGCCACACTATTGTGTGCCAGTTTTTTTAATGAAGTGACTGGCATAATGCTTGCAGTGCTCTTGATTTTATATTTTTCCCTTGTTAAATGACAAGTTCTTTAAAAGTCACGGGCCATATGGTACAGCTATTGTTTTTTCTCTGTAGTTCTGAGCTCCAGGAGATCTCAATGATTATTTGTTGGCTGGAGAACTAAAGTTAAGCAGTCACTGAGCCACTAAGAAGTGAACAGGGGAGGCTGTAAGAAACGCATTGCATTCACAGAGCCTTAAGTTGTTAAAGATGGAAGGGACTTGCTCCAGTACCTCTTTCCTGTCATTGTATTTACATCTCTCAGACACTCTTTATTCCTTCCTTCACTGATTCAGTAAATATTTACTGAGCAGCTACTCTGTCCTGCATGCACAGATAGATGAGCCAAACACTTGCTTCTGTCCCAGTCACCATGGTTCCGTAAACCCTGCATAATCAAAGGAGACAAAATAATTTTTATGCATGCAGTTATGTGTGGAGGTGGACATATTGCTTACATGAATGATCTATCATTTATCCATTCATCTGTTCTCTGCCTTTGTCCATACAGTTGTTATCAGACTGGCTATAATGATTAAACAGAAAATTCCAATAGAGCAACTTGGTGAATTTACTTTATATCCAGAAAAACATTAAAAAAAAATTGAGTTTTCTTTTGAAGTTGAAATGAGAATAAAATTTCCCAATCTTATCATAGTTTCCAAAGTACATTAGTTGGAGGTAAATGCATCTTATCATAATCTGCTAGTTACCAATTGTATATGAATCAGAAAGAGTTATCACTTCTTACCATTGCTCTGTGAAATTCTAATTGACCTTGCAACTGTTTCTAGAAATATTATCTCCCCAGCAATGCTTCAGCTTCTACCCAATAAATAGGTTAGAATCACAGAATTTTAATATGCAAGAAATGGAAACTAGACCTCAGTTAGTTGATACTACAGAGACTCAAACTTGGGAATTTTGACTGATTTGCCCAGGTTCAACTAGGACAATTCAGGTGCATTCTGTTGGGAAAACAATCCCAAGACTGCTTCAAGACTCCTCCCCATACCCTGTATCAGTTCAAATTATTTGGAATTAATTATTGAGGTAAGTTTTTCAACTATGCAAGCAGATCTTACAACAAATATCATAATCTTAATGTTTTCATTAAAATTGTTCTACTTTAAAAAATAATTAAGATGGGACAGCCCAGTGGCATAATAGGCTAATCCTCTCTGTGCAGTGCTGAATCCCCTATGGGTTCCATTTCGTATCCTGGGTGCTATGCCTCTGATCCAGCTTCCCACTATGGCCTAGGAAAGTAGTAGAAATTGGTTCAAGTCCATGGATCCCTTTATCCAGCTAGAAGACCCAGAGGATGTTCTAGGCTCAGGATTTCCAATAGTTCACTTCCAGCCATTTTGGCCATTTGTGGAATGAACCAGTGGAAGGAAGACATCTCTTTCTGTCTCCCCTTCTCTGTAGATATGCCTTTCAAACAATAAATAAATGATATATTTATAACAATAAATTACAAAATAATGGAAAAGATTTACTAATTTTGTATGGTAATCTAGGTTGTACACAGCAAGACAGGTTTAGTGTTCGAATGCTGCCCTAATCTATAATACTCAAAGGTTTTATTCAGGTCCCTCTTTCATTCAGTTATATTTTCTATTAGATAGGCTGCGAGAAGCTAGATAGCAACAAACATTAATTGCAAAGGAAGCCACAAAATGTGAAAGGAAACACTTTTATTAACAATAATTATAATAACAAAAGGGAAGATTGTGGATAATAACTTCAGTGCTTTAGTCAAGTGCCAAGTGCTGTATAACAGTCATTTTAAAAATTATTTCATTGGCTTCTCATAAGAACTTTATGATGCAAGTACCAGAATTATCTCTATCTTAGATACAATGCCAAGAGTAGAAAAAATAAGTTACTGTCTTATCAGCTTAAGAACTTCTAATTAGGAGTTGGTGTTTTAGGTAGGGGGTTAAGCTGCTGTGATACCAGCATTCTATCTCACTATACTGTTTCAAGTCCCAGCTATTCTCCTTCCAATCTTGCTCCCTGTTAATGTGGATGGAAGAAGCAGCAGTAGATTGCCCAAGTACTTGGGACCCTGCCACCCTTTTGGAGACAGGAAGGAGTTCCGGGCTCTTGGCTTTGGTTTGGTCCAGCCTACCATCGTAGCCATTTGATGAGGGGATCAACCAGTGGAAGCAAGATCTCTTTTTATCTCTATCTCTCTTCCCTCTCTGTCACTTTGAATTTCAAATAAATAAAATAAATGTTCAAAATAAAAAGCTTCTAATTACTAAATTCTGCAACTGAGCACCAAGTGAAGAACTAATTCTATATTTGTAACACAGTGCATGCTGTCTCCTTCCAAAAGTACATGATATGACTCATATTCATAGTTCTTTAAAAGATAAAACCAAAGTCCCACCTTTCAGCACCTGCATTGTGAAAAGGATGCCACTACTCCCTATGATAACTGAATATGACATTGAGTAGAGAATTATAACCAGGACTGGAGGATTAGACTTCTATCAGGATTTACACAGCTGAGGCAAGATAATTCTTCTTCTACTTTAACAATAGAACGGCTTCAGTAAAATAGGGATAAATGATACAGGCACATATGAAACACTTTGAATTTTAATCAAAGGAGTGCATAAAGATTGTAGGATCTCTCTCTCTTTCTCTTTCTCTCTCTCTAGATGTTGCCATACTATACCTCTCAGATACAAAAGATACAAAAACAATTATATAATGCAAAATACATCCTTGATGCTATCAAATATTCTCATCACCCATCAGGGATCATTTGCCACTTCTATTCCAAAAATTCATCTTTTCTGCTTCCAATTTTCTGGGTTTTTTTTAGATGAAAACATCAGGAAACATTGGCTTACGATGGTTCCTTAAAAATACTCATTATTCACATAGGTCAGAGTCTTCATGGAAATTAGACTGAAGTCTAAACTATATTTCTTGCCTAAATGTTTAAGCACATAAATAATCTCTGGTCATCCTGGCTGTCATTTTAAGCTATTTGACATTTATTGTTCTGAAGAGAAGAAAGGTCAGATATATCAAATCTGCATTTGTGCTTCATGACATTTCTCTCCAACCACAGTCTTCAAAATTATGGTATTGAAACTATCACTGTGCAAGGAGGGAAGGAGGGATTGAGGAAGGAAAACCTTTCCAGCAACACACTTCTCCCAACACAGGGACACATGGATGTTGAGGGGATTTTTGTGCTTTCCCTCTTGGCTGCAATTTCCAAGCAGATATGTGGATCTAAGGGGGCTGGAGCATGAAGGGAAATGCAAGATCCCTAGGATGTCTGGGGCTGCACTGCTTTATGATCTATTTAACATGATGTTCAGTCATGCTTCATGGAGCATCCTGAGCCACCTGGCCCCTCTCTTGGCTTCTCTGCCCTTTCTCTGTGCATAACCCTCTACATACATGTCTTCTTGTCTCAGAGAAGGAAGCTGTTTTCTCCTTTCCAATTTTCCCTGCTCACAGTTCTGCCCTTTCCTACCTAAGTGCCAATAGCAGGATTCCCAGATCAGGGGCCTCACAGTGCTGAGGGTCAGGTCACAACATCAAAATCATGCCTGTGCTTGAGCACTACACCCTAAAAGGAGAGGATGTTGGGAGGAAGTCGGCAGGTACAGTAAGCTCTGAAGCCCACACCATAGGAGAAAGAGTGAAAGGGGGAGCCAGAAACATATTTCCTTCATACCAATCATCATCATGTCTTTTGCAAATGCAGTCATGTCACAGAATGATGTTTTGTTAAGCGATTGGGCTGCATAAATAACAATAGTCCCATAGGAGCTGAAAAGCTTCATAGCCTAGTGGTGGCATGGTGCACTATATTAGTCACATGTTTGTAGTGATGCTGATGTAAATAAATGTGTGTGCCAATCACATAAAGGTATACCACATATAGTATGTAAAGTAGGTCATAATGATAATGATAATAAATTACTATCTGCCTGGCTTATGGATCTACCATGCTAGACTTCTACTGTTTTTAAGAGTGTATGGATTCTGTCCACAGAAACAGCAAGCAGTGTTACAATGGCAGTAACATACACGACTCACGTTTACTATGCTTCTCAATTGCATCAGGAGGTCATGTGGATGACTGGCCTGCATCATCGAGGTCTAAGTGCAGGCAGGATGTTCTCACAGCAATGGCATTACACAGTGATGCATTTCTCAGAACATGCCCTCCCCAGCAAGTGATGCATAACCCATGTAGTTACTCATAAATGTGCACACTGAATACACATCCCTCACCAGTCTGTAAACCTACGATGGCAAAACCTTTGTCTTTTCATTGTTCCCTGTTCCACATTCAACACAATGTCTGATTTACTGAAGCTATTCAACCATTCTTTGTTAAAATACCATTACAAAAAACAAAATAAACATGAGAAAATATGGAGGAAAAGAAGGAAGACAGAGGGAAATATTCGAGGGGAGGGGTAATAACCTAATGAAATGCTGGAAGGCCCCACATGTTGGAGAAAGGACAATAAATAACTGGAAGGCGTAACTATAGTCACAGCCATGTCAACAAGGCACAGATCACAGGTGTACAGCAGAAGAGGTTAGGATTCCAACGTTGTTCACTTCACTCATTGACTATGTGACCTTGGCCATATTACTTCTCAGAATTTCAGAGTTTCCACTAAAATCACATCACGTAGGAGGAAGGATTAGGGACAGTAATTTGCTTAAAAATATTCAATGGTAGCTTTTATCATCATGAATAAGTTAAAAAGAAGAATCTAGCCACCAGTAAATATTTTCCTAAGATCTTTCCAACAAGCACAGGGAAGTCTCATACAAGTTGGATCCTCACATCTACTCCCAGAAATATTTTTAAATGAGTTGGAATGAATTTCCAGAGGAGACTCCCAAAAGCAGAGCGTTCTGGATGGAATGCTAAATGAAAATCTACACGGATTGGATTGAAAAGTTTTGTCACACACATCCTCTCTCTTTCTGATATCTGAATCCTCTTTCTCTAATTTTCCTTTCCAGATTTTCAACATTAAGACACCACTTCTCCTGAGTACATTTTCTCTTCACCCTTCTGAACCCTCTAATGTCTCTGATATTCCATTTTCTCTCCTCTTCTTTACACTGATGAACTACTTCAGCAACTACTTAACCACATTTTCTTTCAGGAGGATTCATACTTAATCAGCATTTTCTCTAAACTTTTTTCTACCTGCAATTTCCCTGTAATGCAGCATCATGCCTTGCTCTTGGCCAGAATGGCATTTCCACTTCATCTCTGAAACATCTCCTTGATTAGCTTCCATGATGCCATGTGACTCATAGATCTCCCTTCTTCTAAGATAGTTCTTTCTGGTGACGTCACTGATTTATTCCACTAGCAATGAATCTCCCTACATCTAAAACGTGACCTTCCCTCCTCTCCTTCTTCCTAAAGAAACCTCATTTCCTTTCAAGAATTAAACCACCAAATGCATGTAAATAGCTCCCATGCCTGTATCTCTTAAACATTAGCCCCACATTTGTGTGTGCACATCAGACGCGCTCATACCAGAAGACCTCATCCTCATACGGATGCTATGCTGTTGCTGTCATCACACCAGCCACTCTCCTTGAAACCAGATCCTTCCCCAAATTGTCTTCTTACCAGATTCCGTGCACAAGGCTGCAAAGTCCTGGGTCAAAGCCTCAGACTTTGGACTCCTTCCCATCTGTTTTCCTTACACATCTGGGCGTCTCTTGACCCACCTCTAACTCTTTCACTCCTGAAAGAGTGCAGCAGCATCTCAGGGTTCCATCCCGCATCAGCTCTCTGTAGTCTCAGGAAACAAAATACTTATTAAAGAATATGTAGTCAACTTACAATCAACATACACCTTCCCTATTCAAGACCTACACGCCATCATAATTACTGCACATAAAATCTAAATTCAAGATTCAACAAGCCAGCCCTACTCAGAAGCCTTTCCCCTCAACCCTCAATATACTTTAGAACTCTCTGCTCTGCCTAATCCTACTTTCTTACACACAAATACACATACACTTTGTCTGTCTCTCCTTTCTCCTCCACTCTCTCTCCTCTTTCCCTCTCTCACACTGTTGTTTCTCTTTATGGTACTGCTTTGGCGCTACTTCTCCAACTTAGAAGTCCCTTCCCTTTTCCAAGAAAAATGTTACATTCCTTCCAAGATTCTACTCTCAAATGACCTCTTTCTGGAAATGCTTTTCTAACACAATGTCCATCTCAGAACCAAAAGGAAATCATTATTCTTGGGAGGTATCCTTTGACCTTTATGCCAAAAGGCAGTAACTTTACTGTTTTTAAAATTCCAGAGCTATAATTTTTGGTCTTGGAGGACCTTCAGCCTCTTATCATGCACTGAATAAATGGAAGAGTTCCACCCAGTAACAGGATGGATTGATAACTGTGGACAGAGTAATTGCCTAAGCCTCCACAAAACCAACACAGCTTTGCACCACTTGCTTAATCCTGCAGGGGTGACTTTCACTGGAGTTATGCCTTGTCTGCCTTCTCTCCCCATGATTGTGCTTCACTCAACTTGGTAAGCACTCAGTTAAAAGAAAAAGACCTAAATAATAAATAAGCATTTCCTCGGGCAAAATTTCAAACTTTTACATGAAAAGGATGACTTTGATTCTTTTTTTGGTGCACACCTCCCATACAGATCATTATGATGTCTCAGGAACAGGCCAGTATGGCCGTGATCTCAAAGTTCATCCTACAGGCTCTCAGCCACAACAGAGTAGCTAGTATCCGATCAGTCCTTCTGCCACAAACAGCTATAAAACTGGATAAAATGTGTAAGAAAAACTGGTTTCAGTCAGTGGATAGTCAGCAGCACAAGAATGTAACCCTCGAGAGAACTAAAAGCACATGTGGGGGAATTCACGGGAAATGGGCAAACACTTCACAAAGGAACAAACCCAAATGGCAAATAAACATATGAAAAAATGCTCAAGTTCCCTGGCAATAAGGGAAATCCAAATTAAAACATCAATGAGGTACCACCTAACGCCAGTAAGACTGGCCCACATGAATAAAAGCACCAACAACACTTGCTGGCGAGGTTGCGGGGAAAAGGGAACCCTACTCCACTGCTGGTGGGGCTGCAGGCTGGTACAGCCTCTATGGAAATCAGTATGGAGAATATTCAAACAACTCAAATTCAACATACCGTATGATCCAGCAATAGCACTCCTAGGAATATATCCAGAACAATTGTTTTATGAGAAACCAACATGCACTCCTATGCTCATAGCAGCACAATCAGTAATTGCAAAAACATGGAAGCAACCAAAATGCCCATCAACAGAGGATTGGATAAGAAAGCTATGGTTCATCTACTCCATGGAATACTACTCAGCTATTAAAAAAAACAAAAGGCAGTTCTTTGTGGCCAAATGGGCCAAACTGGAAACCATAATGCTAAGGGAAATAAGCCAATCCCAAAAGGTTAAATACCACATGTTTGCCTTAATTTAAGATGATATGATGTTATGTATAACATGTTATGTTATGAATGTTATATGTTGTGTATAAACTAAAATTGAAGTGTAGGTGAGGTGGTCACAGAAGGTGGCTGGGAACTCGCATTTACTTTTAACATATTGGTTACTCATTACTATGTCAATTAATTCCATAATGATGTAAATTTTTGCTGATGGTATGTTGGAGCTTTCAATTGACTGGGATGATACTCTGCTGGCTCTGTCTTCAGACCAGAGAGGGTATACCTAAGAAGCCGTTGAACTTGACTGGACAATAAGATGCTGGACTCTATGTTTGGTATACGCTTGCAATGGGGGAATCTCAACTGAACTTGAGCTGTGGTTATGCAACAAGGTGGAGGAATCCACCATGGTGGGAGGGTTTGGGGAGGGGTGGGGAGAACCCAAGTACCTATGTAACTGTGTCACATAATACAATGTAATTAATGAAGTAAAAATAATAAATAATTAAAAATAAATTTAAAAAAATGTGGGGGAATTTAGCAACACCCAGAATTTTGCCTAGAAGTCTTCGTCAGACTCTTAGCATAAAGGAGGGAACCAAATAGACTGACGTGGTCTTATAGACTAGAGGTAGCTAAGTGAGGTGTGGAATACTAAAGCAGCTCAAATTTCTGAAGAGTAAACCGAAAAAAAAAATGGTGGTAAGAAGAGAAGAGAGAAACATTAAGATCGCTAAAAATTAGATAGGATATACCTTGAGTCTCTGACTGGATCTCAATTTGTGCACCCATAGGTGAGGGTCCACAGGCTTGAGCAAAGAGTCTTTACCAGGCAGAATCTCTGTACATGTACAGTTAAGTTCGGTGAATGTATGTGGGCTCTTAAAATTCTCACAGGTCAGTAAATGATTGCTTAATAACCAGAGTGGAGAGGCCTCACTAAACACCTGAGGCATTCAAAGGAGACTCCAGGCCAAACATGAAGAAGAAATCTATCCTAACACAAGATAAAGGCTTCCACAAACTCCCTCTGCAAGGGCTTGATGACAGTCATTGAATATATCAGTTTGATGGACAAGCACATTAGCTGTCAAATAAAATTTTACAGTCCTGAAGCGAGGACAACAAAGTCCACATACTTAACAATGCAACAGGATGAAAATGTGGCCCTCAAAGGCATTCCTAAAAGTTCGTGGGAAACAAAATTCAAACATAAATTTATTTTTGGTGCAAATTTTTTTGAAATCCATGCAAGATGGAGGGTGTTCAGAAAGTTCATAGAAAATTTATATGATAAACAAACAAACACATCCTAGGCACGGACAGAAAGCTGATAAGTCTGATACAAACAAGAAGGAGGGTCTGTCAATGTAGCCCAGAAAGAATTAAATCCACTCAACCCGTTTATTATGCTGTTTGCAATAAAAGTAACTGGATAAAATAAAAAAAAAATGACTACTAGAAACTCAAGAAAGTAAATAAAACCAAAAATATTACAAAAGACAATAAAGACCCAGAAAAGCAAACCATGTGGAGGTAAGCTTTCTTATCTTTTTTGTCTTATATTCATGAGCCAAATGCTAGCACTCAACAAAGCTGTAAGGGCGACATGGACAGCTAAAGGCCCAAAGAAGCTTTGTTTCTGGGTGTCTTGTAACACAGCGAGTATGGAGGAAAGCCTCCATTTGTTTTTCCCTTCTTTTCTGTTCGCATCTCATCATGGTTAATCCTCAACAAGCCAGCACAGCTGATGATGTCAGTGCCCAAACTCCTACCAGAAACCCTAGTAAGAACTACATCTTCTGAAGAGTGTGGAGGAAATCCCTGTTCTGTTTGTCTTTATCTCTTTCCCATCTGCTTCACAAGATGCTAAGGATGTGGGCAATGGTAATTTGCAAGCGCAAGCCTCATTGCAGGAAGCCTGAGGTTAAGGAGAATCCTAAAGACAGCTGCAGAAGCAACGATGTTAATTCTCCAGTAGAGGAGCGGGATGTCCAGCAGTTTGTGGCCATATAAGGCCTGCAAAATCATTTGGTCTGGCTCTGCCAAGGTAATTACAGGTGGGATTTGCAATTCAATTAATCTATAGCAAGCTAATTTTCAAGTTGATAATTTTGTATGCCCTGCAAATTATGTTATAAATATCACAGTGTTCTTTGGCAGAAAAAAAGTCTCATCCCTGAGAGAAACCATTCCAGGGTTCCTATTCACCCCGTGTTGCACATTTGGGACAGACACAAAGCAGCAAAACAGGAATCCGGAAATAAAACCCAGGCTTAAACCACACCCAAGTCTCCAATCACATAATGTCATGTGCAAAATTTCCAAAATAAAATCTAAAGTTCCTAACATCGAGCAACAGTAAGAAATGTCCAAGTCCAAAGGGTAAATAGAATCAACAGATGCCAATAACAAATGAGCCAGATGTTGAAATAATCACACTTTATAGAAACTACTGTCACCATGTTCCAGGAGGTTAAAAGCAAACATTCAGGAAAAAGAATGTGAAAATAGCTTTCAGAAAAGAAATTACTTTCAAATGCAGAAAATCTAAACTGAAAAGTTTACTATGTAAGGTAAGTAATTATAGTAATGGTATACCTAAGAAGCCGTTGAACTTGACGGGACAATAAGATGCTGGACTCTATGTTTGGTATACGCTTGCAATGGGGAAATCTCAACTGAACTTGAGCTGTGGTTATGCAACAAGGTGGAGGAATCCACCATGGTGGGAGGGTTTGGGGAGGGGTGGGGAGAACCCAAGTACCTATGAAACTGTGTCACATAATACAATGTAATTACTGAAGTTAAATAATAAATAATTAAAAAAAATTATAGTAATGGGGAAAACAGGAGAAAGGGGCATTAAGTTTGGAAACAGATCATAGAAAATGCCCAATTTTCAGATCAAAGAGAAAAAAAATGAATAACAGAATAACTCAAGGACATGTGATTCTGCTAGTTCTAGAACAGACATCTCAGTGGAGGAAAGAAAAATCAAGAATTTGAAATAGAAGAAGGAAGAGGAAGAAGAAAGCAAAAACAATGAAATAAAGTCAAAGCAATCCCCAAGTTAGATGAAAGATTATAAACTAACAAACTCAAAAATCTGAAAATGAAGAACTTCAAACATGATAAAGGTATACATAGATACATCATAATCATATTTATGAAAATCAAGAAGTAAGACAAAAACATGGAAAGCAAATATAAAAGGGATCCATAATATAATGGCAGACTGCTCATCAGAAATTATAAAATACAGAATAACACACATACCGTGTAGAAAATATATGCCTCAGAAATGAAGGTAAACACATTCTTGGATAAAGACAGACTAAGAAAACCTGTTGTCAGTAATCGCATTCTAAAAGAAACACAGGTCCGGCACTAGGCTACAGCATCAGACTGAATCTTCGCCTTGCATGCACTGGCACCGGATTGTACCCCAGCTGCTCCATTTCTGATCTAATTCCCTGCTTGTGGTCTGGGAAAACAGTGGATGGCCCAGAGGCTCCTGGCTCCTGGCTTTGGATTGCAGCCACTTTGGGGAGTGAGCCAGCAGATAAAGGATCTGTCTCTCCTCTGCTTTTCAAAAGAAATTTAAAAAACGTTAAAGAAACACGAAAGTTCTTTAGGCTTATGGAAAATGAAAAATCAGGGGAAACAGAATTTCTGAAAAGAAAGAAGAGCAAGAGAAATGATATATTAGGGTCAACATAAAGCATTACTTTCCTCCTGTCACTGAAAACATGCCTGACTTCAGGAAACAAAAAGAATAATAAAATCTACCTAGCAATTCTCATGCTTTGTGAAATAAGCCAGTCCTCAAAAGACTAATATCATTTTTTCCAGGATTTGTGGTAACAAACACACATAACAAAAAATGGTCATGTATTTGAGTGAAATTGACGTTTTTCAGATTTGATTATTGTTCCTTTCACTTCACTGTACTCTTAAGGAACAGCAAGTTTCCTTCTACTTACTTTTTGTAAATCTTTAACCAGTGAAAAGTTAAGTCTGTGATTATAAAAGAAACTGAAAACTATGTCATCATAAAACTTAGACAAAAAATAAACAAGGAAGGAGGCAGGAGGGAGGGCAGGAGGAAAAGCAACACTGTGTTCCTAAGGCTGCTTATATGAAATGTATGAAATGTGTCCAACTTATACACATAAAATATTTTAAAATGTTCTACAAGTATATTAATTATGTAGATGCAATGCAAAAGACAAGCATAGTAGCCTAGTAGCTAAAACCTTGCCTTGCAACTGCTGGGATCCTTTATGGGCAGCCAGTTCATGTCCCGGCTCATCCACTTCCCATCCAGCTCCCTGCTTGTGGCCTGAGAAAACAGCATAGGAAGGCCCAAAGCCTTGGGACCCTGCATCTGTGTGGGAGACCTGGAGGAACTTCCTGGCTTAGACCCACTCAGTTCCAGCCATCTCAACTGCTTGGTGAGTGAACCAGTGAAGGAAAGATCCTTCTTTGTCTCCTTCTCTCTGTAAATCTGCCTTTTCAATTAAAAAGGGGGGTGGAGATATGGGAGAGGTGACAAGAGGAATGGGACCAGAGGCCAGCATTGCGGTGCAGTGGAATAAGCTACTGCACACAATGCCAGCAATCTCCATAGGAGCGCCAGTTTGAGTCGCAGCTGCTCTACTCCCAACCTAGCTCCCTATTAATGTATGTGGGAAGGTACAAAAAATCTCCTGAGTTATTGGGACACTGGCCGCTCACATGGGAGACCCAGATAAGAGTTCCTGACTCCTGGCTGCAGTCTGGCCTATACCAAGCTATTTTGACTATTTCGGGAATAAAGGAGCTGATGGACAAATTATCTATCTCCCTCTCTCTCTTTTTCTCTTTCTTTCCTCTTCCTTCTATCCTCCCTCCTCCTGCCCTTACTCTTGTCTGTTTTCTGCCTTTCAAAAAAATAAAAAATAGAACTTTTCAAAACAATTAATGGGATCAAAAGGTTTTAAGGCTTCTATATGTTACTTGAAATGGTAAAATAACTTGAAGAAGAATGTGATACACTTTATACACACATATATACATATACTATATGCTATTTTTATACATATATATGTATATATTGAAATTATGCTCAAATAACCTCAAAGATGCCCAAAAAAGGACAAGAGTAGAGAAAAAACAGCAAGATAAATAAAATGACACACAAATCCAAACAAAATATAATAAAAAATGACACAAAAATCTAAACAAATTACAAGAACCTTAGCATACCAAGTGTAAAAAAGAGATTGTAAAAATATACAAACTGCAATCATATTCTTTCTTCAAGAAGCTCAATATAAATGCAAATAGATTAAAAAGTAAAACCATGGAGCAAACATACAATGTAGGCACTAATGAAAAGAAAACTAAGGTATAATTCAAAGTAAGCTTCAAGACTATAACCTAGGATAAGAATATAACATAGAACAAGCAGTGATATTGTGTAATGTAAGAAATAAAACAATCAATAAGATTAAACATGTGTGCACATAATAAGATAGCTTCAAACTACACTAAGCAAAAAATTTTCAATTGAAAAGAGAAAGAGACAAACAAAAACTTAGAAACATTTGCACTCCTCTATTTGTAATCCATATAAAAGACAGGAAATCAGTAAGGAAACAAAAGACCTGAACCACACTATTCATCAAATTTACCAAACTGACACTAATGGAACACTCCACCCAACAACTGCAGAACATATGTGCTTTTAAAGCCTTGGGATACTCAAAAAGATAGATCAGAGGTTGTGCCATAATACAAACTTCAACAATTTTTTAAATGGAATAACACTAAATGTGTTCTCAAAGTATTATCAGAATTACACCAGAAATCAATGAGAGGAAGATATCTTTTTTTAAAAAAAATTCTCCAACATTTGTAAATAAGGCAGCATATTATAAACAACCCATGGGTCAAAGAGGAAACCCAACTGGAAAATTGGAAAAAGTATTGAAACTATGCCTATGCAATTTTTTTTTAAGAAGAAGGAGGAGGAGGAAGAAGGAGGGTAGGCAGTGGAATGCAATCAGAAAGGAAGGCAAGGGGAGAAGTACATGCTTCTAAGTCTGTATTGACTGGAACCCCAGTCAGACTCACTGCTGACCTCTTAGGGGAAACTCTACTGGCCAAAAGACAACGGAGTAACAAATTCCAGGTTCTAAAAGGAAAAAATTGTCAGCCCAGAATAACTTACCCAACAAAGCTTTCTTTTGTCTTTGAATACCAAAAAAAGTCTTCCACGGTAAAGAAAAGCTCAAAGAATTCATCCTACAAATGATACTTAAAGATATGATACTTAAGGATGTTCTCTTGACAGGGAAAAGGAATAGCACCCACCAAAACCAAACGCAAATATGGGGAACAACAGGAAAATGACAACAGAAGACTAAATCAAACAATGAACAATCCATTACTAAAATGACAGGCCCAAAGTACCGCCTATTCATATTAATCCTGAATGCAAATGGCTTAAACTCATCATTCAGCATCACAGATTACCAGACTGTATCAAAAAACAAAACCCATCTATCTGTTGCCTACAGGAGACACATCTCACCAGCAAAGATAGGTGGAAACTGAACGTGAAAGGGTGGAAAAAGATATTCCAGGCTAATGCAAAAGAAAAATGAGCTGGCATAGCTATTCCTTTATCAGAGATTTTAACATGAAAAACATAAAAAGATATGAATAAAGATACCACATACTATTCAAAGGTTCCATTCAGAAAGAAGGGATCAACTTATTCATTTTGTTAGGATGTTTTCCTTTTCATTTCTAATTTAATTTTTTTCTATTTTTTCTTTGCTAGTATGCTGATGGATTATTTTGCTCATCTTCTTTCAGAAAACTCTTTCTTGTTGCACTTAGTAAGGTTTAGTTTCAATTGCATTTATTTTTGCTGTGATTTCTATCAGCTCTTGCTTCCTGTTCATTTTTTCTTTTTAATAAGTTCTTGAGATGCATTATTAGATCATTTATTTGAGATATATCAATTTTTCTAAGTACTTAATGTTATAAATGTTCCTTTTCAATACTGTTTTTCTATATCTCATGTGTTTTGATATTTTTCTTTTTAGTTTCATTTCTTTAAATTTTTTTCCTTATTAATTTCTTCAATGACACACATATCAAATAATGGCATTGTTTTCTTCAAGAAGGTTTTTGACTTTCTTTTTCATTTCTTCAGCAACACATTGGTCATTCAGTAGCATGTTATTTAACTCCACATTGCTGTAAATTTCCCATTTTTCTACCTGTTGTTGATTCTGTTTTGAGGCTTTTCATTTAAGGGGATGTATAGTGACTTTGTAATAGAGACTATCATATCCAGATGTAAACATACAACACATTATGCATCTTTACTTCCAAATGAAAGATGGACTTCCAATGAAAATGCTAAATATATCTTGACAACAGGATGTTGAACTCTGTGCCATTGTCCATGCCTATATTGTCAGGATACACTTAAACAGCAGAAGGATAGACTTAGGAAATAAATAGCAGAAGGATGGACTGTTTATGAAGGACTATACTATTGTAATAATATAGGGGAAACTATATTATTAATAACATAGTTATAGTATAATAAGGACTATTACTATTATTATTATTATGACTATTACTATTATTACTATTGTAATAATCTAGGGGAAACAGTGGGAGGGGTGTGGGGAAGAGGGAGAGGAAATCCTAGAACCTATGGAACTGTATCATGAAAGAATAAAACAATTAATTAATTTAAAAAGAAACAAGAAGAGCAAATTAAGGCAAAAGAAAGGAATAAAAGATAATAAAGAGTATAAATCATTGTAATTAAAATTAGAGAAATAATTGAGGAAAATATCATTAAAAGCTGGTTAGTGGTAAAATTTTAATAAAATTGGCAAACCTAAGGCTAGAATGACCATAAAGAATGAAAAGAAACGATTCAAATTAATAATACAAACTATCAAAGAGCAGACATGACTAATGACCCTACATATATAAAATATGGTAAAAGCATAACCAATTCTAATTAAATAAATTAATTTAAGATACAGTCTAGAGGCCATGCAACAGCTCAACTGGCTAATATTCCACCTGTAAATGCAGACATCCTGTATGCGTCACGGTAAGTGTACCGGCTGATCCACTTCCAATCTAGCTTCATGTTTATGGCCTGAGAAAGCAATGGAAGATGACCCAAAGCCTTGGGACCCTGTACCCATGTGGGAGACCTGGAAGAAGCTCCTGGCTCCTATGTTCAGACTGGCTCAGCTCTGTCCACTGCAGCCATCTGGGGAGTGAACTAATGGATGCAAGGTTTTTCTTTCTGTGCTTCCCCTGATTTCTGTAAACCTGCTTTCCCTAAAACAATGAATAAATCCTCTAAAGAAAAAAAGATACAGTCTAAGGACACTTAAAAAGAAACAGACAACAGACAACAAACAGATAATCCAAAAATCACTTTTAAATAAAATACAATTAATACTTAAATATTTTCCAACAAAGAATATATATACTAGGCCAAAATGGTAAATTATGCTTAATGGACATTGCAGAAAGGAAAAACTCCGATTCTTTTCCAGAAGTAGGACAAGAGGAGAAGCAACTATCACATGGGCCCTAAAACCAGCCAAAGAAAGAAAATGTGCAGACTAATAATCTTCATGAACTTAAATGCAGAAATCCTCACTAAGATATTAGGGAGCTGACCAACAATGAACAAAAGGATAATTGCAAATGACCATGTGGGATTTATTCCAGTAATATCACGCTAATTCAGCATTTGAAAATCAAGCAATGAAGTTTATCACATCTACAAAACAAAAAAGAGAGACTGGACACTCATCTCCCTAGGTGCAATGGCTGAGGGAAGCCAAGTAGTGCATCAGGAGGACGCAAGGGCAGTCCTGTGGAGGAGATGCCCTGAGGAAGAACTGAGGCCTGAACCTGATACCAGCTTCCTGGCCATGCCCACCAGTCACATCAAAAAGTGTATTCTAGAGCCTCAGTCAAGTTTCAATTTCTGCAGCCTCATTTGTTATGACCACAACCTCTTGACAGACTCTAACCAAAATCACCCAACTGAGCTGCTCCCAAATTCCCAGCTCACAGAAACTAAAAATGATAGTCAAATCTCATGTTGAACCATGACTTACGGAGTGATTTCCCATGCAACATTAGATATTCAATACAAAAGAAGTGTAAATTAAAAATTTTTAAAATATCTCAAAAAGCAAGAAGGTCATCATCACACATTGACAATAACAGATTTTCTCAAGAATGCATGAATAGAACAAGTGGAACTCACAGATGTTACTGGTAGAAACATAAAGTGATAAAACCACTCAGAAAAAGTTATGCAGTTTTTTCTTAAGTTAAGCAAACACATATTTACCATATGCTCAAACAATTTCACAACGGATAGAAAAGAACCAACAACATACATCATCAAAATATCTTGTATACAAAATGTGCATACCGGCTTTCTTCTTCAGTCTTCAACCTGGAAACGTCTACCAACTGATAACGGGTACACACAAATTGTACAGTCATATAATGGAATTATATCCAGCAATAGAAAGAAACAACCAACCCATACAGAAATATAACTAAATGCTAAAAGCATCATTCTATGTGGCTAATGGACCAGCATCTCTCTGGGGTGAAAAGTTCTGTACAGGAACGATGTCTGTTAATTATAGAAGGTCCACCATCCAAAAACTACTTTTATATAATGTCTCTGTCTTGTTCATTCCAGTACTAAAATTCTTAGTTCCATAGACTAAGGCCTGATTCCTTATTAGAGAACAATGAACTGGAATGTGAACATGCTACTTATATGTATAGGCTGAATCCAAGATCCAAAGACCTTTTAGAGAACACAAGTTGATGGAAATGAATGAAATGCCATACTTCAGTCTCTCTTCTCTGTCCCAGTTTGGGGGGAAAGGTCCTGCACAATGAGAAAACAGCAACTACCACAATGGCCACTGTCCAGTCTTTATGGATCCTGTGGTTTGAATAGGATTTGGACCTTGAGCTCAGGCAAATGTTTAAACCACAAAGTCACAAATTAATTGTACCAAGAGGGTGGAAACAATCCAATTATTGGGAGCTCCTTGGTTTGTTGGGGGTCTGGCCTGTGAGAGAGTGGGTTATCAAGGCTTCAGTTACCCCAGTCCTTCTTTGCTTCCTGACTCAGTATGTGATTCCTCCTCTACCCATGATCTCACTTATACCCTTCTCATAGGCTAAACCATAACTTTTGTTGAACCTCCAACATCATAAGCTAAATAAATCTCTCCTCTCTATAAAGTTAGTTTCATAATCATTTTGTTGTAGTGATGAAAAATTGGATATACTTCCCTTCAACTCTCCAGAATAAGACACCAGTTGCCTGGGGAGCCCACAGCATTAGAATTCATCTTGACAGGGTTACATGTATGGTCACATACAGGGATTACACAACTCCAATGGGAGGGCCACCCAGACAAACTAAAATGTATACAAGCTATTTACAGCTGTAGAGGGTATAACTTGCATGACCATATGCTACAGTGTTGCTGCCACTAGGAAACCATTATATGACAAGATGGAGCATATCTTATCTAAAAATTAGTCTCCTGGACAACATCTTGAACGTAATCATTGAGGAACACTAAAAAACTGTCATTAATATTCATTTTTTCCATTCATAGAATTGGGTCTCAAAGACTTTAAAGAAATTCTCTAAAGCATACATATTGTCCATCAAATATTTGTTTCATGACTCAATGATAAGGATAAAGTAAAGCTTTCTTGGGCCTGGTGCAATGGCTTAACTGACTAATTTTCCCCCTCCAAGCACTGTGATCCCATATGGGCACCGATTTATGTCCTGGCTGTTCCACTTCCCACTCCAGCTCTCTGCTTGTGACCTGGGAAAGCAGGAGAGAATGGCCCAGAGCCGTGGGACCCTGCGGCTACATAGGATACTCTAAAGAAACTCCTGGCTTCTGATCAGCTCAGCTCTGGTTATTGCAGCCACTTGGGGAGTGAACTAGTGAATTAGAGATCTGTCTCTCCACATCTCTGCTTCTCTCTGTAAATCTGACTTTGCAATAGAAATAAATAAATCTTAGAAAAAACACAAGGATAATGTAAAGCTTTTCATCTATTTACGCATCTTGTTTATTCATAACCAACACCTTGTGATGATTCCTTAATGTGGAATGAGTTCTGACTCAAAGCTAAGGATCACTGTGGTCCTAGTCAATAACTAGCACAGCTATTATAGTGCAGCCATAACCTTTCGACACATACATGAAACCTTCCAAGTCCACTACTTTGTACGTATGGGCTTGAAAAGCTGTTATCGAACATCCGGATTCCAACAGCTCCACTTATAAGGCAAGTACTTGCTGCCGTGGAATGGATAAAATAATTAATGTGAAAGTGCTTTATAAATTATACAGTCACATCTAACTGGACATCTTTAATGGTTGTAAAGGAAGGGAAAATGTCCTTTTTGGAGCAGGCTGGGCACGTTCTGATAAAGTAAGGGCAGTAAACACAAAAGTGTCAGGGTCCTGCAGCCTCTGCTGACCCAATCTTTTCTGTCCTCTTTACCTCCCACAGGCCGGTTCTTCTGAACCCTCCGCAGACCAACTTCCTTATAAAAGCATCCAGTTTTTGAATGCAACATTCTCCTCCCATGCCCACACCTCTCACTGGCTTTCACTTTTATGAATTTGTGAAATATTAAATGGAATTTGGGTGAATTATATTTCCATCAACATTTCAAAGGGTTTTTAAGTAACCTGTAGGAATTCACTAAATCTAGAATTGATCACATCTTCTCAAAGCCCATACCCCGCCCCTCCAACACACATCTGTCTTGAACACATTATCTGGCGAGTATGCCTCCTCACCCTGGATACTCAGATTACACTCCAGAGGAATGCTCCATGCTTGGTCTTACAGATAAAAAAAGAATAAACCCAAAAATTCCAAAACAGTGTTCTCTAACAATTCTTTTCTAAGTGTTTCCTGCCAACTTCAAAGGTATTTATGCAATACTTTTCTTTTCCCTGGAAACATGAATGCCCAAAGGCGCTCACGAATTAGATTCTAAAAGATGCAGTCCTGCTGCCATTTCCCATCCCAGCTCTGTGGTATATTGTAGCTGCTCAACATCTAAAAACAGAACTGATTAATTATGAATGCTGTGTCTTGTCTGCCCCACATCTCACCTGACTCCCTGCTCTGTTGGAATTCCATCTCATAGTCACAGAACTATCAATTTCAAAAAATAAGGCTCCTTGATATTGAACCTGAAGTTTCCTTCTGCAAGTCTCATCCTATTACTTCCATGGACCACACTAAATAACTCAGCTCCTTCACTGCCACTCTCCTCTCTAGAGATTTGTAGATTGTTACCATGGCTTTCCCTTCATCGCCACTTAGCCCAGCCACATATATTTAATTCTTTTCATCTTTCATCATAAATCAATCCCTTCAACTCTTAAATCAGCTCTCTGCTCTTCTCTGGACTGGTTCCAACTCTCCCAAATCACCTCCAATAACTGATATCCCTTCTGGGAGCTCCAATTTCCTCTGTACCTTCTTTTACATTCTACCCTCTTTAGAAATAAAATGGAAAGGGACAGACACACATATGAGGTCAAGGGTCAGGCGCACTGCATTGTGTAATCTACTCAACATTGCTCTGGCTTCTCTGTGACATACAAAAAGTTCCTGGTCACATATCTTCCTCCCTGGAATGGGCAAGGTGTGTTTCTAGGAAAACAGGACCTTCTATTTCATAAATCACCAGCCTACAGAATTCTGCCAAGCGGAGTGGGGGAGGAACACAGAAAAAGATTTCAAAATGCCTACAAACTCATGATGTGGACAATCCGACAAGCTCCAGGAAGACATCCTTTCAGCAGTCTGGGCTGTCCAGGGATGGGGTATCGTCAGTTCTAGCCATTGCCTCTCAGCCCTCCTGCATGAATGGGTGATCTGAGAAATTGCCCTGTTCTTTGAAAGACTGACCCTGTTTATGAATTTACAACAATACACAAAGAAAAAACATAAGCATGTCATGCATTGTAAGACCATGGAGTCATCGCTTTGTCCTCAGACAGCCCAAACCATAAGCAACAGAGAGGTTTTATTTTGTTTTCCCTGGGTTATTTTCCATTTTACCAATTCCACCTCATGGTCCTGCTCAGAGTTTGGAAGTTATCTTCAGTCTGAGACATGTGGGCGGCTCCGGGTCTTTCATCAGAAGGAACCTACAGATGACCCCATCAGTGTGACTGTACTCCTCTAGACCAGTCTGCCAGTCCCATGGGCAAGGTAGGAATAAGTAAGCTTAGTTGTGATTTACCCTGTGTAGCATTGAAGAGCCTGTGTCAGTCAAACAAAAGCCAAATGCCCTTTCTATAAATCAGAGCCTACAGAAAGAAAAAGGAAAAAGAACATTTCCCCAAGCGTGATAAACAGCAAAATCAATCCAGATGGTGGAACCTGAGCTTGAATTTTCATACATGAAAATAAGTGGACCACAATGATACATGTTGCCCCAAACATGGAACACAACAGGATGTGTCCACTCCAGGAGAGATCCGCAGTGGAGACTTCCGGAATTAGGAGCAGGAGGTAGTGGTAAGGCAATAGCCTGGTCCCACATGGCTAGCTGCCTGATTGCAGTCAGTGTATATCCACAGAAACAGGAGACTAGCCTGTTCTAAGCGTGATCATCACAAGGCCCCAAGTGCTTTTCAGTAAGCTGCCTGTCTCTCTGGAGGTCAGGGAAAGCTCATCCAGTCACACTTAGTGTCTTATTTGATCCCATCAATAATCATTTGATCCCAATCCCACTGAAAAATGCCTGGCCAAAATTCCTAGCCTTTTAATGACAGCATCCTGGCTCTTTCTGAAACCTGCATTGCTAGATGTGTCAAATGATGCAGAAGGACTTGGTCCAGCTGCCAAATGGGCTGCGCTGCCGAGGGAGGACTTGGGGTGTGCACAGAGCTTCTCTACAGTCAGTGGCAAAGCAGCTGCTGAAGCACACTCTTTTCTGCATGAGGCTCTCCTAATCGCCACCCACAGAAGCTTCAACTCCTTATCTATCGCTGAACTGTAATGCATTACGCACAGGGCTTTCGGGAGACATCCACTAGTAGCTTCATGCAACCTGTCTACAGCACACAAGGTCGGAATTACACCAATGTCTGACAACACTTGATATCGACCATGGGGAACTATAGTCTTTTAAGAAGAGATTATGGGGGTGCCCCCAGAGAAGCTCATAGGCATGCAAGTGGCAGAAAACACTCATTTCCAAACAAATCACGTTCATACTCACTACATCAATGTTGAGTGCTAAAAGAGAATGCTGCATGTATATACCACAGAAGTGAAAACAACATTAAAGCCAAGCTGTTCTTTACAAAAGTAGCCATCGTGGGACAACTGTATCCATCTTCCATCTCAGCTCGCTGAAGGCAACAATCAAACTCATTGGATTATTACTTACTATGGATTGCATTAATTCCAGCACTGAACACAAGGGGTCACTAATGCTAAATTTGCGCATCCATGCTGCTTTCCTTGGGGACCTCATACTGGGTATGTTTTCTGGGCAATGACAAGGGAGCCCCAGCTTTGAACTTCCCTATTGCACAAGAGAAGTGGGTATAGGAGAGTGTATGTGTGTTGGGACAACCACGAGAGATACTTGTAGCTTTCTACAGTAGGCTTTTTTTTTCAATACTTCCCATCCAATTAATACCAGACATAGTAATCAGTGAAGCATAAGAACTTCATTTAATTCTGACGATGAGAGTGATAGAAAATAAGCTGGGTTTGCTCAATGAAATTAATGTAGGCTTTAAAAAACATGATTTCTTTTCTGTACTTTTCTCATTCATTTACACCATATATTTTATTCACGAGCTCTTCCCCAGTAGTCTTAAAAGAGAAACACCCATTCAAAACCATCTGGTTTTCCAGTCAAAGGAATCTCTGGAAAGAATTGGAAATAAGTGCCTCTATACAAACACACACACACACACACACACACACACACACACACACACAAGAGGATAAGAGGGGAGGAGGGAGAGAAAATGAAAAACAAGAATGCATGGATGTGTAAGGAAAGAAATGAGGGAGTAAGGGAAAACAGAAACAGAGAAATCTGCAGAGACAGGTCTGGCAGAGACTATCCCAGGCAGCTGCTGCTGTAGACACATCAGAGGAAAGGGGAAAGAGACCGGGGAAGGAAGTCAGGGAACCTGCTATCTCTACTGTTCAGCTTGACAAAGACTTCCCCAAGGCACGACCAATCTGGCAACTTCCCTCCCTCTCCACACCACCCTCTTGTCCACTGCTCCAGAGTTCCTCTCGGAGTTATCCCAAGCCCATCCAACGGGAAGAATGGGAATCTGAGAGGTAGGGATGGGGGGTAGAATGAAGGAATACAGAAGAAGCAAGAGAACATTTAGGGCTAGGGTTGCTGGGTGGGATATAACAACATTACAAGGACTTTAATATTCCCAGAGAATATGGACACATCCCCCAAAAGCCATAAAGAGGAATAAGGGGGAGGCAGAAGGGTGATGCTATTTAAGTATGGAGCAAAATTAGAACTCAGGAGTCACCGGGGCAGGGCCCACGAGGAAGGACACCTGACTTTGGCAGAGATTGTGTGTGCAAAAAGACATTTAACCAACTGCAGGAAACTTTTCTCCCAACTTGGTTATTACAGAGGAAGGAGAACTCTTTGGGGAGTCACTGCGTTCATGAGGGGGAAATAAGAAAACACTGGCCGACTCCAGAGGGAGCTCAGGAAAAAGGGCTGGGAAGGAGAAGCTGAGGTTTGGAACAGGGGCTAAGGTGGGGGTTAGTTAATATTGGATGCAAATGAATTTGACTAGAACTGCGGATCCTGACATGCTCGGCAGGAGCTGCTTACCAGCGCCAAGGATCTGGAAGAGAAGGCGTGGCTGGGAAGCGCGGATGGCTGTGGACAGCCTTCCTTCTCTGCCCCCTTCCGACGCCTTCTTCTCGGGCATCAGGCGGATCCTCAGCCGCCCCTCGCCGTGGCGAATCCACCAGCTGAACAGCTCGCTGAGGTTGAACTGGAGCAGTCCAGCGGCCGCCTCCTCTGGAGGCCCCAGGCAGCCCTCCAGGATCGACTCCTCGCCCAGCTCCAGCACCAGCTGCTTGGCGCGCCGGAGCTTGCGCACAGAGCCGCCCTTCAGCACTCTGGACAGCGCCGGGACCGGGGATGCCCAGGACACCCCAGACGGCGGCCCCAGCAGCCTCAGCAGCGGGGCGCAGTCCAGGGCCAGGACGCCGCGCGCCTCGGTCAGGCCCGCCCTGGGCTCCGGAGGCAGCAGCAGGTCCCTGACGTAGGCGCGGAAGAGCGAGGGCACCACGAAGTCCACGGCCAGGCTCTTCCTCTGCAGGCGCGAGTAGCTGAGCGGCTCCCGGGGCTGCAGTGGCGGCCCCATGGCCGGGGCGCCCGCGTGCTGGCCAGCAGCGGCCCCAGCGCCCGAGGCTGCCGCCGAGAGCAGCAGCGGCAACAGCCACAGGAGCCCGATGGCTCGCATCCCGCCTGAGGAGGGCTGCATGCCCCTCTCGGCCTCAAGGGGACCCAGCTCGCCCTTGGCTTCTCCTGCGGCGTGGTAGGTCCTGAAGGACTCCTTCCACCTGACTTCTTGGGGATCCTCCTGCTTTCCGCCCACCGCAAGCAGGCGAACAGGGGTCAACACAAGCCGCAGCTGGGCGTCGAGGGCGTGAGTCCAGAGAGCGCTGGGCTCAACAGCCGGGACACTGTGTCCCCACAGCTCGCCGCACCCCCAGAAGCACCAAAAACTCCGACGACAGAGCTGGAGACCAAGGGGACCGTCCCCCGCTGAGCCGGTCTCAGTCCCGCTGCCAGTCCACAACTTCCCAAGCTGAGCACCACAGCTCCGAGCCGGTGCCGCTGTCCTGGCCACCTCCTTGCTTCCCGGTGACGCCCCCCAGAGCTCTTATTCGTGGCCGAGCGGATGCCCAGGGCGGGAGCTGCCTCCTAGTGTACTGTCCGGAGACCCTCGGCTGCAAGAAGCCTTCTCAATGCGCTGACCGCTGAACTTCTAAGCGGAAACCAGGTCCACCCCGGGGCTGCAGAGCGGGAATGAGTCGCCTCCTTGCAAGTTTGCGGCTCCCGAGCTCTCTTGGCTGCGCCGAGTTGGCAGGTTCCGGAACGGCCCCGGCGGCAACCGGGTGAAAGCATTCAGGGCAAAAGGGAGCTCAAACCCCGGACGCCCCCTCCTCGCCCAGCTGCCGCGCTCGCGGCCAGGAGGCGGCGGCCGGCGAGCGGCCCGGGGGCGCCTCCCTCCGAGCCCCGCGAGCCTCGGGACGGTGGCGGGAGGTGCCAGCTGCTGCGGCCGCTGCCGCCCCCGGAGCCGCGGGATCGCATCTGCCGGGCCGCCCGCCACTCGCAGCTGGCCGAGCCGCGAGCGCGCGCCGCGAGGGGGAGGGGCTCGCGCGCCAACTCCGCCGAGGCCCCGCCCCGCCCGCCCCCGCTGGCCAATGGCGCGGCGAGGCCGGCTCCTATGCAAATCTGCAGAGGCCTCAGCATTCATTGAGAAAAGAGCGGAGCCCGCCCCGCCTCCCCCCTCCATCTCCCTCTTTCAGATTCCCTGCCCTATTTCTCCGCTGGGCGAAAGGGAGCGTGTTTGGTGGGTGTGTGTTGGGGTGGGGGGGTGGTACGAATGGGAGAACTGGAAGGAACCTTTGCAATCAACCACGCTCCCTAATTAAGCGCGTGAGAGATTAAACGGGTCCGACTTCAGAAAATCAGATTCTGGGATACAACTGGAGGCGAGGGGGAGGGGAGGACGGCGGGAGCGGTGACAGCGCGAGGTCGCCAAATGTGAAAACCGTGTTAGGACCCGGAGACAGAATTCTCGCTGATCACTGCATGATGTTAACGCATTCCTGGGAGGCTGGTACTCCCACTACCCACACAGGAAGAGTGGAAGGGAGCGGAGAGTGATCGCTCTGCTCTCCCAGCGTTATTTCACTACAATAAACACGTTTCAGACCACCTGCCAGCCATCCCGTTTTCTCAGAATGGAGTCCGAAAGGAAGAGGGACAGAGGGATGTCCCATCCACTGGTCCCAATGCCACGGGGTGGCAGGAATCCAATCACCTGAGCCATCCCCAATACTGGCCCGGCAGGTACAGTAGCAGGAAGCCTGTGTTAGGAGCAGGAATCCAACACGAGCTCCTATTTGGGGCTGGGCATCCTAACCACCAGGCTCAATAGGTAACTGAAACTCAATAGGTAACTGAAACTGATTTGCAGGAAATACCACTGATTTCTCCTGGGTCACACAGCCCTATGTGGCTCCCAAGCCCTTCCTTGTGCATTGAGCCACCACTCTGCCACCTGCCTTTATGAAGAACAGACAAGGACAAGGAAGATCCGGGAAAGACTTGGCTACAAAGAATAAGAGCCAGGCATCCAAGTTCATAGCAGGGGGTGGGGAGTGGCAGTTGGGAACTCACCTGACTGTACCTAAAGGCTGTACCCCCTGGCCTGCCTTCCTTCTGCCACGCCTAGATGATGCACAGAACAAGCACCAGAACCACAGAAAAAATCTGTCATTTTTGTTTCCCACCAACAGCCTCTGTTCCTTCTCCTTAAAGGCTGATTGGCAGACTGTGTGCTCTCACGGCCAGCAGAACCAAGGCAGGGTGTGAGGTGGACCCTCCCTCACCCAGCTCCCCGGGCTGCGGTACCTTGCTGACTGTCCCCACAGGACGTGGTGCCCAGCGCACCCTCTGCTGCCACGGGGGCTAAGCTCCTGCCTGCACCGGGACACCACCTTTAACAAGTGGACGAGCTAATAACAGAGGAGTATTGATTCTTGCAATGACTTGCTTCCAGCTCTTTTGCAACTCACTTCAATTCACAGGTACATGGCCTCTCCATGGAACTCAGACCGCATACACTTGAGTTTACAGGTTTAAGAGCAAAGAATTATCTGCCCCGAGGACAAGGAAAGATGTTCCTGTCCTGGTGGAAGAAGAAGAGAGTTGAAAAGGGAGAGAGGGACGAGGATAAGGCATGGAAGGGATTAATTTTCTAGTATATGTACATGCATGCTTACATTTTTGTCAAATTTTGTCGTGCGCACACCGATAGAGAACTACCTTTATATTTGAAATATGAAGAACAAAATTCCATCTCACCCATTCCTTACTTCCTTAATTTCTAGTCCAAAGACAAATAAGACTCCTGTCGTTTGTCAATTACCATGAAATCAATCATCTTTCTCAATCAGTGGCCACTAGGGGGCTGCAGAGACCTGAAACCGCAAGTAAGCTGCCAGGGTATTACCTATAAGAGAATGTTCCACATAAACCCAGGGGTCTGTTAACTCTCGAGCTTTTGTAAATTCACATTTCTCCCACTGAAGCATGGGACACTCTCTCCATTGAAGATTAAACCACAGGAAATCCCCTTCCCCCCAAAATTTCCTTTTCACTGATTTTAAAAAAGCAGCACACATGAACATTGATCTACTAGCAGACACTAAACACATGTATCTGTCGATGTATCACATCTCACAGCAGCCTTCAAGGGGAAAAGACAGATTATTATTTGGGCTACAGGGACAAAAGAGCTAAGGCTCAGAGAGGCAAAATAATTTGCCCAAGGTCAAACAGCAAGTCAATAGCAGAGTGGGAACTCAAACTGGCGATTCTTTTACTCCAAAATGTATACCTCCCACAAGGACAAATTAGGCCTTTTGCTCATGCCTACAGCTCTAATCCTGACACCTCTCTCTTGCATCAGTACCACCAAGGGAATGGGCAATGGGAAAGTAGAGCTAAGACAGGAAGATAAAAATGTGAGTATTGATAGCTCACATCTTGTGCTCTTATTATGGGCCGGTATATTTCAAAAACATTCTCATAAAGTAACTATATTTATTCTGTAAATCACAAAAGGAAGCCCGAGGAGGGTGATGGAGAACGAGGCTATACAGGAAACACAATCTGCTACATGAGTATATGAGCAAGTTCATGCTCTGCAAGCCTGGGCGACTTCACAAGAGAGGAAATGGAATGAAACAGACGATGGTGGGCAAAGGAAGAAGCCCAAATCAGGGGGAAATAAACAACGAATAGAAAACAGAGTTAAAATATCAGGTTTTTAGACAATTTTTTTAAAAAATTCATATAATTTTAATAATAGGTATTTTTTTAAGATTTCCTTATTTTTATTGGAGAGTCAGATATAGATAACATCTTCCGTTCATTGATTTACTCCCCAAGCAACCACAACAGCCAGAGCTGAGCTAATCCAAAGCCAAGAGCCTTGCCCAGGTCTCCCACATGGGTGCAGGGTCCCAAGGCTTTGGGCCATCCTCAACTGCTTTCCCAGGCCACAAGCAGGGAGCTGGATGGGAAGCAGGGCTGCCAGGACTAGAATCGGCACCTATGTGGGATCCCGGCATGTGCAAGGGGAGGACTTTAGCCGCTAGGCTACCACACTGGACCCTATGATAGATCTTTTCCATGAACTTTAGGAAGACACTCCACACAGAAGGTGGAGGTGGCAAGAGGGACAGAGTTGACACTTGTTGGAAGCCTAAGGAAATGCTGAGTGACATGGGCTGCTCTGGTCACCTTGCGGATGGCTTGGGCCACTGACTTAGAGGAGGAAGAATGGGAAGACTTTACTAATATTTGTAATGTTACTAATGTTCATAACATTTATAATACTATGATGTATTACTAATATTAGTAACATATTTATGAATAGTCCCCGGGGAGGACTCTGAGATTACCAAAAGTTTCCAGTTTCTGAAGACAAGTAGACAACTAAGTCCATGAGGGGCTTGAATTCCCCACAAGGGAATTCGATAGAAATAGCATTTCACATCCAGGCAGTGTTTTTAAGGCAAAACACGCTTCATAACAAGAATAATTCAGTCATGTGCTCAGTTGGTGAGCAAGTATTTCTTGAGCACCTACTGTATACAGGATGCGGTTCTGCATCCCAGGAGCAGTGCTCTGAGCAGATTAGATTCCTTCACCTCCAAAAGATTACACTCCAGCGATGGAACACAATCTGCAAGCAAGCATCTGCGCTTTTTAAGGGACTAACGCTATGAAAACCAGAAATGAGGGTTAAGCCACCACCCTTGACAGTTGGCATTCCATATGGATGTCAGTTCAGGCCCCAGCAGCTCTACTTCTGATACAGTTCCCTGCTAACATGCCTAGGAAGGCAACAGAAAATGGCCAGAGTGTTTGGGCCCCAGCCACCCAGGTGTAAGACCCATGCACAGTCCCAGGCTCCTGGCTCTCGCCTGGCTAGCTCTAGCCACTGCAGCTATTTGGGGGAGTAATCCACAGGATAGAAATATCTCTCTGTCTATGTCTTCCTCTCTCTCTGTAAATCTGCTTTTCAAATAAATACATCATTTTTGGAGAAAAGATAATATTTTGGAAATATTAGAATCAAAATACAGTGTTAAAATTAATTTTACTTTATGAAACTTGATTTTACTTTCTCATGTAGCTACTGAAGTATGCTTCTGGTGTTGAGCAAGCATTGAACCTCTTGGGCCTAATCTCTTGCAAAAAGTTGTAAGAATTAAATATGATAGGAAATGTTGTACTAACCATGAAGACATTTGGAAACCCACAACTGGAGTAGTTCAGCCTGGGCCAAGAGCAAGCAATGGGACCCAGAAGAAACATTCAAATAAATCATGAATTTGTGTTTGGAAAATAGAATTTCAAATCATAGCCCTGCTTCTCAGAGGCCCTGGGACCTTGGGAAAAGCCCTGATTTGTCTGGGCTTATGTTATCACGTTAAAAGGAAAAACCAGGTAGAGGCTTCAAGACACAGGTGTAAAATCTTGTGTGAGATTCTTTAAGGAGTTTAAAGGCTTTGTTCAAGGTGGGGCCAGGTTGACAGGTATAACTGTCCCTGGGTATCCTGAGATGATTGGCTCTAGGACCTCAGTGGATGCCAAAATCTAAAGATGGTCAATTCCTCATATAAAGTGATACAGTATTTGCATATAGCCTGCGTATCCTCTCTGATCTACTTTTTATCATCCCTGAATTACTTACAATACTGAATACAAAGGAAATGCTGTGTAAATAGTTGTTAGACTACATAGTTTTGGGAATGGGCTTACTACATAGTACACAAACAAGAAACAAGGCAAGTTTAAACAGTGAGTGTTGGAGAGAGCTAGAGGACCTATGAAATCACTGGAGGCTGCTGCAGGCTGTGCCCACAAAGCACTTCCTTCTCCAAGACTCAGCATTATACTCAGCACACACAAAAAGTACAAGTTTTCATTTCTGGAACATTTTGGACACTAGCATCCAATCTTCGAGTGCCTAGCTCAAGTTCTGACTGCTCCATTTTGAATCCAGCTTCTTGCAAAAGTACTTGGGAAGACGGCAGATGATGTGCCAAGAACTCCAAAACTGATGTGGGGGGCGGGAGCAGGGATCAGGGTTAAGTTCCTGGCTCTTGACTTCAACCTGATCCAGACCTGTCTGTTGCAACCATGGAGCAATGAATCAGCAGACAGAAAATCAATCACTCTCTTTCAAATTAATAAATATGAAAAGAAAAGTAAAATAAGAAGAGAAAATAAAGTGCATCATGTAACAAGCGCATGTTATAATAACGACCAAAGAACCCTCCAAATTTCACTACCTTGAAAACAATTTTAAAAACATTTCCTCATAGTCCATGTCCACTCTAGGCAAGCAGCGGGCTCTGATCATCCTGCCACTTATGGGAGAGGCTGATGGGGCAGTCATACTTGTAAACTTGGAGGGCATTGTGCCAACAAGTATACACTCAAACCTAGAAAGAAGCTAAATTATCTTCAATCCCAGCCCTAGATGTATATACTCATATGGTCCCAGACTGTCACAACAGGGTCTGAAGGTAGATGGACAATCACAAATACCTGGCAAATGGCCCTACTGATCCCTAAGGAAGAAGAAGAACTATAAGTGTTAGATTAGATAGCAGACTAGGAAAGGTCCAGAAAACTAAACTTACCCAGCAGAAAAATAACCTGAACTCCCCAGGGATGACAAGTCAAGCTTCCTCCTCAGCTTGCTTTTAGTCTACACCATCACCCACCATCACTGTATAAGGGAGAGCTTCAGCTGCTCGCAAACCTCCAAAGGAGTATGCAGAAGCAGCAGACACAGAGGGGGAAAAAAAGCTTTCTCAAACACCAAAGAGTGACAGCTCTCTCTCAGAAACTATAAACAACCTCACATCTACAGAAGAGAAAGGAAACAAGAAGAGAGATAAAAGCAAACTGTGCTCACTACTGTGTATCTCACAACAATCCCTGTGTTTACTAACGCACAGTACATTAGGGAAGAAGGGTGGGAGTTATTACTGTAACTAACAAGTGTTGGGCTTATCACCTGCTGCTATCCTAATGTGCTCTTGCGTTTTTAAATATCCTTTTTGGCTCAGGAAGATGAAAGAAAAAAATTTGGGGGGTAATTTGGTTATCTGTGTAGCCTCCTTGAAACCAACAAAGTACCCATTCTATTTAGCTCTCTCTGACTTTCAGGTAAGATGTTTTCATACTCTGTCCTGTGACATTTAGTCGCATCAAGAAGGCTTTGGAGCCTTATAGCTTAGTCATGTCTGCATGATGGATCAGATTGACTGTAGGCAAATCAATCTCTGAGCAATGGATTACATCTCATTGACCTGCTCCAGTTGTGCTAATGATCAAGTGAAAGACAATTCCCAGCGGCTAGTCCTCTCCAATCCATCATTTTGCATCTGTGTTGTCCTGCCTGGTCTCTGTCCTTGACTTTCTTTTTTTTTTTTTCCCCAGACCTGGGGATGAATGAGCCCTGCCCAGGTTCAGAGACTGACCTCAGCTCTAAGCAGGGAGATGAAGATCAGGTGGTTCACCATCAACCCACTCTCATATCAGAAGCCCTCCTCTCACTCTGAATCCAATTTCTAATAAATTGAGTGAATCCTATTTTGCCTTGTCTCAGTGACCACAACATGTTTCAGCCCTAGCTTAAACACTGTTTTTGTTTGTTTGTTTGTTTGTTTTGTTCCCATAAGCCCTCCCTCTGAGGTAATATCCTCCCTCTAGAATCGGCTCTTTGGTGACAGCTCCCCCAGCCAATCTCTTGTGGACCCAGCCACGTGTACACAGCTCCTCTTGCTCTCTCCTAAAAATTAAGGATGCCCATCTGTCCTCTCCTTTCCTCAGGATTGTACCCACAGACCGTGGGACAGTGGTAATTACCAGGGAACCCCAGGCCACAGATGTGGTTAACTAGAACAGAGGCGAATATCTAACTCCAGAGAAGCCAATCCACACAGGTGAGGTTAAATCAATCAGCTTTTCTCTCCCAGACCTGAACTGGAGAGCAGAGACTGGGTGGAACTGATATTTGAGTCATGTTACTATTGGGGGCCAAAATTATCCTATTTTCTGGGGTCTCATTGTTTCTGGGATCTTACAATGAACACCTCATCTTGGGAGGCAGATTAGACATGGAGTTTGCTCTTGCAGCCTCAAATTATGGTAAGTCGAAACTTGAGCTTCTCCTCTCAGGCCTCTCCCCTGATGATGACACCTAGCAAGGACCCCACCCAGACCTGTTTTGAAAGCCCACTAGACTCTAACCCCCAGAACCAGTCCACTCTGACATCCAGGGGTGGCCTTGTTCATTCTACTAGGACAGAGCCCCAGAGACCCCTACTTTCACTCTTTCTGGACTGTGACCTGAGCACACTCACAGATCTGTCAGCATTGGGAAACCTAGCTGCACCATGAGCACATTTTCAGAGCTGCCAATCTGGACGTATATCCTGCAATGACATATATGCACAGCATATTTCCACATACAAGACAATTTGAAAAAAACAATTTGCAATGCTATAATGCTCATATTTTGCAGTTTTTAAGGTTTTTTAGGAATGAAATTTATATCACGGATGACAAAAATCATCTAAAGTGCTAAGTTCAATGGAAGAACGATTCTTTACACAAGGCAAGGCATCTTCTTTCGTCCTTTTGCTTTCTTTTTAAGATTTATTTATTTATTTATTTGAAAGGCAGTGTTAAAGAGAGAAAGAAATATCCCATCTGCTGGTTCACTCCCTAGATGGTCACAACAGCCAGGACTGAAGCAGGCTGAAGACAGCACCCATATAAGATGCCAATGTGGCATTATGTCTTAATTCACTGCATCACAATGCCAGCCCTCTTAAGAGAGAAAATCCCCTACACCTTTGCTAGTTCCAAACACTATCTGAGCATGCTGGTTGCATAACAGCCTTCAATATAGTCCTTCCAGACAACACCCACACTAAGAAACAGACTGTCAAACTTCCCAGCAGTCTAGCATATCTGGTCCTGAAATGGTCATCAGACTCCATAGGATTGACATTTGAAAAGCAAATGTCTACTAGTGTTAACCACCCTCAAAATAGTCCCTCCATCCTATATTTGTACTCTTGCTTTCCCATACTGAGCAGAGCTAACCACTATCACCAATAAGATACGTAGGAATGGGAGTATGCAACTACTGAGTTTGATCTGAAAGTCAATGTGGCTCTCTTGAATCATCTGCTCAGGGGACGCCAACTAGTGTGTTGTAAGGACACTCCAGATGCTCTTAGGAAAAAGTCCATTTGGCAAGAAATAAGGGCCTCCTGCTCATAGTTAGCCCTAACTTGCCATGTAGGTGAACAAGCCACTTGGAAATGGATCTTCCAAGCCTTCAGAAGCCTTCAGAAGCCTGAAGCCTCAGCCAATATCTCAGAAGATACTCTGAGCCAGAACCACCTTGCTAAGTCCAATTCCAGACTCAGATTAAGCTTTGAGACAGTAAAGGTTTCTGGTTACTTTAGGTTACTAAGTTTTTAGTGAATTTGTCTTGAGTAATAGATTATCCCTCCTCTTCTGGTTCACCAAGTTCCTTTGTCTTCCCTGTTTTTTCAACCAAGCTCTGTCAACTGCAAACCAACCACCATAGGTGGTACTTCTGGACCCATGCAAATGTCCACCAAGATGAACTTTCACTCCTGGCAATAGGTAACATTAGAATACCCCTCAGAATAATTTTATTGTCTCCTTAACAGGTACAGCAGGAGCCACATACCTCCTTGGCCCTCGGAAAGAATTCTTTCCTTTGTCTTTTTTCTTCTTATTTTATAGCACTAAGTTTCTGATTATAAAAGTGAGATATACTAATTTTAGGAAATTTGAAAAATTCAGAAATATATTCAAAGGAAAATTTAAATAACCAACACTCTCATTACCCAAAAATAATGACTTGAAATTTTGGTATATTTCCTTCCAGTATTGTTTTAAATTAGTATGATTTGGTTCATGCAAACTTATATCCTGTGCTATTTTTTAAAATTTAACATTATGTTGTGAGCATTCTGCCATATCACAAGACATTCTAGGGATTTATGATTTTTAATGACTGCATAGAATTACAATGTATAGATGTACCATAATTCGTTTAACCAATCTCTATTTTTGGACATGTGGGCTGTTTCCATGTCTTTGTTGTTATAAACAATGCCACAACTAATATTCATGTACATCAATCTTTGTCTAAGACTCTGATTAATTCTATAGCTCATAAATCTCTGTTTGCATTCCAACTCATTTCTTCAGATCCTTATGTTTTTTTAAAAAATGTAATCAGTAACACATACATAAAATTGAAATGTTACAAAAAGCTATGCAGTGAGAAGTACATCTTTCTTCCACAAGGTTTCCCTGGTATCTCAAGTTTGTTGCTTTGGAAGCAATCATTGTTATCTGTTCTTGGGTATTCATGCAGAACTGTTGTACACATACGAGGCAACACAGGAATATAAAAGCTGTTCCCCAAGTGTGGCTGAGAATCCCAGGGTTACTCAAGACCCTTTCAGGGAGTCCACAAAGTCACGTCCACTTTTACAGGCACACCAAGGCATTATCTACCAGCAGCACTTGCCATTCTTTCCTAGTTGTACAGCAGAGTTGGCTAGAGATTACACAACATGTGATGACAACCCACTTTGACAGCTAATGAAATGTGTGCTTGTATATTCATGCCTAGAATTTTATAAAATGTTAAAATTTCTAAAATCATGCCTGGAATTTTCTAAGACAATCTTTTTGTCCCTAATATTTAAGCATGTAAAGACTTTCTAAGACCAAAATGTCTGAGATTTGTTGGTGTTAGTAGCCACAGACTTATGGGCCTTTGACTTGGCCTACCTGACAGCCTGTTGCATTGCAAAAGCCTGCAAGCAGGGCTACAGCAAGCAGGATATTAGGCCAAAACATCCTCTGTAGAGCAAGCAGAATAGAACCTCCACCCTTGTTCCTGTTCAAATAATTAGTTCCTCCCCTGTTTCAATATAGCTGATTAGTTCCTTCCCTGCTTCAGTGAAGATAATTACTCCCAGTAAACCCCTCCCTTTCTCCCCCTCCCGTAGAGAAGAAGGTATATATATATATGAGGAGTAAAAATAAAGAGAGGGGCACTTTTTCCACCAAGTACGAGTGTCCGTGTGCTTCTTGGGCCAGCAGCCCGGGGCTACCAGCCTGGTATTCCCAGTCCACCCTCAGGGTTTGAGCGTCGTGTCCTGCAGGTCGGGACAAATTGGTGGCCCGTACGGGGACCCTGATACAGTGGAGCTACTGAGGAACCTCGCGGTGAAGACTTCGGCCGAAGCGTTTGGGGTGCGAGGCAAAAAAGGTGAGTCGATAATTGACTCGGACATTTCTAAGAAAAATTTTGTAGGGGCATAAGTGATTTCATCTCCAGACCCTCTCCCTGTCCTAGGGCACGAGGGACAATCTGAGGGACCCCTGGAACTTTGGAGGGACATAGTTCATTTCATCCCCAGACCTTCTCCCTGTCTTGGGACACGAGGGATAATCTGAGGGACCCCGGAAATCCAGAGGCAAGCTTAGAGTTATGAAATTATTAAAACTTAATGGTAATCTACTCCCACAGTATAGTTACTGCCTGTTCTTCTGAAAATCTACAGTGCTTGATGTGTGGTGATCTGGACTGGGCCATTTTACTCTTTAAATGCTTTAACAATTTTTAATCAAGGATTATACTGTTGGGAAGTCTATGTTAATTATAAACAGCCTTAGCAAGCCAGGTCACGTGTATTTATCTTTATGAATATAGAAACTTTGAAAGTTAAGATAACTTGGGGGCAAGTGCAGCTCCTCACGGTGTGGCGGCTGTGGGGGGTGCCCCTGCCGGGTCGGACCCAATGCTGGGGGCTCACGCCAAAGACACTGCCGCAAGGCAGTGAACGAGTCCTCGGCCTCACCCAGGACCCAAGAGAGCTCTTTCCTCAGGGTAAGTGTGCCATGAGGAAACTTGGGAACTGGGTTAAAATTCCTAGCTCCACCCAGCTGCTAATATCTGGCGGCTGGGTGAGTTTGGGGAGGGTTCGGGCCTTGGGTTTGGGGGCAAGTGCCGCTCCTCACAGTGTGGCAGCTGTGGGGGGTGCCCCTGCTGGGTTGGACCCAATGCTGGGGGCTCACGCCAAAGACACTGCCACAAGGCAGTGAACGAGTCCTCGGCCTCCCCCAGGGCGGCCAGAGCACCATGTGCCAGGCTTTGCCTGCTGGCCGCCCGGCGGCAAACTCTGGGGTTCTTTAAGATATGTTTGCTGCCTGGGGACACCCATGACTAAGTCCAATTTTAGTGTAGGTGAGTAGTGAATCTTGGGTGATTCCCAGGGCCAGGGTCATGGAAGTTATAGGCATGCGTGGGTACTGAGACCTGGTGGGTTGGAGGGAAGTACCCAGGAGACAATTACGGTTAGTCAGATACACCAACCCAATTCGGAATACAGAAATAGCCTGTTTGCCTAGAACATCACTGATAGTCACACACCAGCCCACACCAATGCTATGGATGGGGGCCTCTTTGGCAGTGATGGGTACCATTACCCAACTGTTTGGTGGAGTGGTGGAGTGGTCACATTTGGCAGGGTCAAGATTCTATCCAGCACGCAAGAGAACTTGGTCTGGGGGTAGACTCTATGGGGTTGTGTGGGCCCAACCCTGTGGAAATACAAGTTCCCCTGGTTAGCTCGCAAGCTGGGGTTGGGATGGACTAAGCTAGATGTGACCATGCCACCTGCCATCACACACGGGTGCAGGAACCCAAAGCAGTCAGCGCAGGTCAAGGCAGCAGCACCTGAAAGTGCATCCTTTAACAGGATGTGGGGTGGGCCATGCTGCCACTAGAAGGGGACAGAATGGGCAGGGCTGAACAAACCTTAACTCACAAGAAACAACAGATATCAGGTTGGAGCACAGGTCATGCCAAGTAGGTCCTTGCACGTACTGATCTGCGTAAGACAGGGATGCTAAGCCACAGCATCTAAGGGGACAGGACAAGAGAGGGGCTCTACCAAGTAGAATCAGAGCAACCACTGGCCTTCACGAGATCTAAGGCTGGGAATAGGCCCGGTTGGGCAGCTTAGGGGATACTCTAGCTGGGTTGAGTTTCCCACCAATGAGCGCATGGGCTGTAAATGGGGCTGTGTTCCGATCAGGATACGAGTGTAATCCCACTTGGCACAAGTGTGGACTGGGAATGGAAGCACCAAGCCGGGCCAGACTCCAACACCATCTGGTGCTCTGCAGAACCAGGGGAAATGTATGACAGACTAGGCTAGGTCTCAGCCCTTACTGAACCATGTGTAAGCTGTATGGGGGTATGGAAGAGCCATGGCTGGGTTGAAACATCCAACAATAAGAACCAGATTGGGTTGAAGAACAGTCAGGAAACACCACTGTTCCTGCTAGGACAGGAGGTGAACTGAACAGGGCTGGCTCATGGACCCACTGGTATGCGCGAAACCTGGCACTGGGAGAGTTTCTGATGGAGGAGCCTGGACAACTCCTCTGGCAGGACACAGTCCCTGCAGGTAAGCACAACAAGCACAATAGGAAACAGCCCAGAAAAGGCTATGGAAATTATCCCACTGGTATACACATGGCATGGATTAGGGGCAGACCAGGCTGAACCTGTTCACATCAACCACTGGTGAGTCCGAGCACCAGAACAGAGTGTGGGTCGAGCCAGGTTCGGTTGCGACACATACTAGTACACAATAAGGAATGCCAAGGTGAGATGAGCCATACCAGATGTGGTTGCAGCGCCCAAACAGCACATGTGATAATCAGGGGGAAGAGGCAAAGCTGACAGGGGAATGTGGGCTCCCCTGCTGGACAACTACTTCCATTGGAAAGCGTGAGTCGGGATGGGGGCAGATCAGAGTAGGCAGGGCTGTTACGCCTGTGGGCCTCATGTGGGCTAGATAAGGGAAGGGCCACAGTGGGCTGACTGTTCCGACTGGTGCAAGCAAAAACTAGAGTGGGTGAGGGTTGGTCGGGCTAGCCGCAGTACTAGCTGGCAGAGGCTGGCACTCCGAGCTAATTCTGTCAAGTCAAATGCCAGAATTACCTGGAGAGTGTATAATCTGGGAGTGAGTGTGGCCTAGAAGGGAAATAGTGGGCACCTCCTTCGGGGCTACCACTCTCACTGGATAGCACGAACACCAGGACGGGGGCAGGGGTGGCTGTACAGAAGGGCACCTGCCAGTAGGTGTGTGGGCTGGATAGTAGGTCGGTTGGGTTGAGCTGGGCTTCAATGCCCATTGACATATGCAAGAGCTAAATGGGATGTGGGACAGACTGGACGAGCCTGCAGTGTGTACTGGCTAGCATGAGAACCAGGGTAGGGGGCAGAACTGGTGGGGGTTATGGGGAGTCGCCCCAACTAGGCTGCAGCTCCAACCGGTTTGCATGAGGACCGAGTATGAAGTGGGCAGGATCGAACTGGACTACAACACCCATTGGTTCACGAGGAAGACAGGGATGGAAATAGAACGAACCCAGCAATCCCAATGACCAGCATGAGCATAAGCTGATTGGTGTGACGGACGGTGTCGGACTCTGTACTAGCAAACTCGCGCAAGAATCGGGCCTGGGATCATCTCAGATGAAGTTTCTTTGGAGATCCCTCCAACTGAACTGCTGATCTTAGAACCCCAACCATGAAGAGACTATCAGCCAGTGGATTCTGAATAGGGTTCATTGCGATTGGAACTGAGAGATTGGCAGCAATCCAGAACTGATGAACTATCAAAACTATGAGCAGGACCCTCACAGCGCGCCTCCCATTGGGGATCTGGGATGGGTGGGAGGTTGGGTGGGGCTTTTCCCTTTGTTTTTTTCCCTGACCCCAGATACAGGGTAAAATGATATTGATGTGGAAACAATGGTATTACCCACTTTCACCCTGTAGCCCATGACCCTTTGTTCCCTAATCAACTAAGTAAGATTATTAAAAAATAATTTAAAAAAAAGATTTTGACATTACACCGAAATGGTAAGAAAGTACATTAGTTTGCTTGCAATACAAAAGACATAAACTTGATTATGGCAAGTATGTGATTTTAGCATTTTAGCATGTATGCTTCCTAAGACATGCATATATAAGTAGGTAGCAAAGTTGCTTGAAGTCTCTTTTTCTTATATTTGCTGGTAGTAACCTGTAAGACTAGATTTACATGCTGTGTATGAAGTCAGAATAGGAAATTAAGAAAGTAGCAGAACCCTCCCAGTGAGTTCAGTGTATGACTACTAGCAAAGCATGAGAGGCTTTACCATGGCTAGCAGATTTCTGAGGGGTCTTATCACCCGAAAAGTCTCTAAAGTGAAGAATACTTAGTGGTTGTGTTGTAAAGCTACCTGTGAGGAGCTGTGTGTTAAGTGTTGTGTGTGTCAACACTGTTAGACATGAGTGTGGTATTGTGTCCTATACCTCACAACTCTTTACTCACTCTACACCCCGGTTCCTGTCTCAAAATCAGAATTCTGAAGGTCTAAGTCTGCAAACCTGAAGTTGGATGAGGGCTCCTGACAAGACCTACAGAACCCCCTCAAATGCAAACACTCAAAATTTCTCATTTGCTAGAGTTGCATTAATGAAAATTAAGCTGTCTTCTGGTTAATGAGAAGACTTGCTTACCTTTGACTCTCTCCTGCAAAGTTGTCTCTTACATTTGCCACCCATGCCCAAGGAAAAGAGAATAAAATCAGTTCCAACTATATGGGCCTAATGAAAGGTACCAACATTTTCATCTGTTCTTTTAAATATTTTCCCCCTACTTTTAGCTCTTTTTACCCTTAACTTCCAAAATATTGATCATGAGGGTAACTGCAGCAGATTGTCATTGGAACCCATGCTCAGGGAAAAAAAACAGTGTCTTTTGGAAAAAATGTTTTGACTGGACAATGGCAAGGGCCAGACCCTGTTCTTATTTGGGGAAAAGGAAGTGTTTGTGTTTTGCCACAGGATGAAGATAGCCCTAGATGCGTTCCCAAAAGGCTGGTTACGCAGCATTCTCCCAGTCTCACTACTTCTACTCCTTTGGAACCCACCCCCCAGAAGGATGGAGATACATGGGGAAATAATGAGAGCAATCCCACTTCCACTGCCTTTGGGACCCACGACTAGAGTCCTCCCAAAGCTTTTTCAGGAATGATTTATTACTCGGGTTCAATGCAGTATGTGTCACCTTGGTAAAGTTGGAATGTGTCTCTACACTTGCTAATCTCTCTCATGAGCTCTCTTACAGATTGAATGGTTCCTGGAATGCAGACTTTGAAGGCTTGCTTTGCCATCACATCTTTGCCATTGATTCCACCCATGTTGTTTCCATTTCCTGGAATTCTCTTGTAGATATTATAGCCCAGGGGTTCCATTTGTTCAGGAACTGAGTGGGGGTTGCTGCTAGGATGACTCTTATGCATAGGCCTCCTTTTGCTGTGCCTTCAGCTTAAGCAGCTAAAACAGCAAGCACAGGCTCATGTTATGGCCATAAGACAAGTCTTTGCAGCCCTAGAAGGACGGCAAGACCCTCAATTCTGGCTCTCACCTATACAGTAGCCGGGGCTGGTAGTCAAAGGCGGGCAACCTCTGACCCAGTCAGGTACCAACCTAAGACAGGAGTTAGGCTTTGCCATCTGCCTAAGCTTCCCATGATGGGTAAGGACCTGACGGGAGGTCAGATGACCTAAGATAGGCACAGTCACCGAGCCATACGCTTACTGTATCATAGAAAAAATAGAAGGGGGAACTGTTGGGAGCCACAGACTTATGGGCCTTAGACTTGGCCTACCTGACAGCCTGTTGCATTGCAAAAGCCTGCAAGCAGGGCTACAGCAAGCAGGATATTAGGCCAAAACATCCTCTGTAGAGCAAGCAGAATAGAACCTCCACCCTTGTTCCTGTTCAAATAATTAGTTCCTCCCCTGTTTCAATATAGCTGATTAGTTCCTTCCCTGCTTCAGTGAAGATAATTACTCCCAGTAAACCCCTCCCTTTCTCCCCCTCCCGTAGAGAAGAAGGTATATATATATATGAGGAGTAAAAATAAAGAGAGGGGCACTTTTTCCACCAAGTACGAGTGTCCGTGTGCTTCTTGGGCCAGCAGCCCGGGGCTACCAGCCCGGCATTCCCAGTCCACCCTCAGGGTTTGAGCGTCGTGTCCTGCAGGTTGGGACATGTTGGTATAGATCTATACCCACGTGCATGCACACACAATCGGTAACGTGAAATACGTAATCTCTATTTTTAAATAGGACAATATGTCTTTTACATAACGTCATCTTGGTGTCTGAAGCAACCAGGGTGTTTTAAAATGGATGTATTGCATTCTAATGTATGGCTGCTCCCATGTGTATTCAATCAGCTCCTCTTGATAGAATTTAAGTTTACCAAAAAAAAAAAAAAAAAAAAAAAAAAAAACCTTTGCTGTCATTATTAATTATTCCAAATGTTTGGAGAGAAAAACCTAGTGCTGTTCCTTTTGGGCAAATTCAAGTTCATTGTCATGGTAAATTCCCAGGAGAATTGCTAGGACAAAGGATATGTACATATAAAGCAATCATTACCCAATTATCTTCCACTGACAGTACATACATTTATAAATCCCAATAATTGAGAGTGATTTTTGCCTCTTACCTTCACCACCAAGTTTTCACATTTTTGAGCAGTAAAACTTCAGAGTGAAAAATACGGTATCCCACTCTACTCTAATTCCACTTCTCCCATTATAAGCAGGCCAACTGTTTATTTTCCCATTTTGAGGTATTTTGTATTTTACAGAAAAATCTCTACATATGTACTTTCCCCATTTGTCTTTTGGTTTGTTGGTTCTTTCTTACTAATCAGTAGAATTTATTTGCATTTTAAGGAAATTAGCACATTTCTCTTTTGCCTTTTGTCTTAGCCTGCAAAATCACTTTGCAACTCTCAAATTAAATACTTTTTCATGACTTCCAGATTATACCTAAGCTACACAAATACAGATACACGATGTCTTTAAAGCTTTTCCCAGGCCTGGCACAGTGGCTTAGTGGCTAAAGTCTTTGCCTTGAACATGCCGAGATCCCATGTGGGCGCTGGTTCTAATCCTGGCAGTTCCACTTCCCATCCAGCTCCCTGCCTGTGGCCTGGGAAAGCAGTCGAGGACGGCCCAATGCCTTGGGACCCTGTACCCGCGTGGGAGACCTGGAAGAAGTTCCTGGATCCTGGCTTCAGATTGGTGCAGCACCGGCCATTGCAGTCACTTGGGGAGTGAATCATTGGATGGAAGATCTTACTTTCTGTCTCTCCTCTCTTTATATCTGACTTTGCAATAAAAATAAATAAATAATTTTTTAAAATAAAACTTTTCCTATATTTTCCTCTAGTATTTTAATGGGTTTTTATTTTTTTATATTTTTAATCCATTTGCATTCCTTGGTAAAGAATGGACTAGAATCCAATTTTATTATTTTATTTCTTCTTTCCCAGGACTCATCCTAAACCTGTTTCATAAAGAAATATTTCCCCTACTGATGAGAAAAATACCATTTTTATCATAAATAATTTTTTGCGTGCATTTTTTTTAAAGATTTATTTTATTTTTATTACAAAGTCAGATATACTGAGAGGAGGAGAGATAGAGAGGAAGTGGAGCTGCCGGGATTAGAACCAGCGGCCATATGGGATCAAGGCGAGGACCTTAGCCACTAGGCCACATCACTGAGCCCTTGCCTGTGTTTTAATCTTTTTGGTTCCATCTTTCTGTGGCATGGAGCCATTGGCCCAACCCTCCCCAGCCTGTCACAAGTTATAATCTCAGAGCTTTATCATAGGTGGAAAGTTGCCCTCCTCTCCCAATTTCATCCTTTTCAGAATTTATTTACATATTTTTGTTCCTTTGTTTTACCATATAAATAGTGGAATTGACTTGATTCGTTCTAAAAACTAATTGCTTTATGTATTGAGACAAGTTAAAATGTATAAGTTAACAAAGGAATATTTATTGTCTTTATACTCATGAGTCTTTCTACCCAAGAACACAGAGGCCTTTTAAACATGTTCTTAAATGATATTCAATAATTTGTTCACGTAGGGTTTGCATATTTCTCACAAAGTTTATTCCTATTGTTTCATTGTTGTAAATGACATTTTTTTTTCTTTCAAGTACATATTCTAACTGCTTATTGGTATTATGTGTCAGAATGCTATTGGTTTTTCTATATTCATTCTGCATCCAGCCTCTCACTTAGATATATTTATTGCCCCTGAAAAGCTTTTCAATTCATCTTAGATTTTCCAAGTGTGAAGCTATATCATGAGTAAACAATGATAGTTTTGGTTCTTTATGATTCTTCTTTTTCCTCCCCTTGTCTTACTACATTTCCTTGGCTAGTAGTCATAGCGATAGTGATGTAGACCTCATGACCTAATGGGGTTGTTTACATCTCACCATTAAACCTGATTCTGGACCTTGTCTTCAGGAAGATATTTTTACTGAATTAGGACTCACATTTCTAAACTCCACGCTAACAAAGAAAACCTGACCCCTGCCCTTCCTCTACCTGCCGGATGACGTGTAGGTACATCTCTGAGGCAATGAGTGCTGTGCGGCATCAGAGGGCCAGCCTTGACCTGGACAACCAGAGTGTTTTAAAACATTTCTTCTCTATAGGTTATCAAAAAGTAGACACTCCATAAATTTTAGTTGAAAACTGCTGAATGAACAGTTATTAGTATCTGACTCATTTTCAAGGAATATTTAAGGAAAAGAGATATTGCCTACAAAATCTCCATGTTCAGATCAACCTGTGGCTATACCATTGCTTTGTCCAAGCTCACTAAGTCCTTGCCTGCCTCTGAATCATGAAGTTCTGGCCATGGAACTTGACACACACTATCCCCACCCACACCAGCAAAGTGGCCTCCACACAGGCTGTAAAGCCACAGACCACAGCAGTGCTCGTTTCCTGACAAACTTAAGAACAGCCAGAGGTGGCTCCTTAGAACTTCAGAATCCTGGATTCCCCAAGACCCACGAATGCCGACGCACTGAGAAGGTGGGTCAGGAGGACAGTCTACTGCTTATGCACCTACACTGAGAAGAATGATCTGACAGCCCCATCAGTACTGCAGAGATTTCTAGAAGTTCCCCCAGGAACCTAGAAGTTCCAAATATTGTTCTGAGTCCCAGTTAATTGATCAAATTGTTCCTGTAACTACTTACAGTTTCCAAAGTACATTGGCTCAGAATAGTTAAGGATATCTATGGATTTACAGACATTGCTCAAACTATCATTGGGAAGAATCTAGTAGATACTCTGTAGGAAGTCGATAAGACATGCCTGTCCAACCTAGAGAAAATGAGATAAACTTGGAACCCCTTCTAGAGCAATCAGCCCTTATCAGTATGGATCATGACAGTCTATGACAAGAAGATCTTGCCAGCCACAGAGAGCATGTGTCCATGATTGGTCCTACACCTTCATATCCATGGAGCTATCCTGCCTATAATTTCACTGTCTCAAAAGCCACCCCTAGTCCCAAACAATCTCGGCTATAAATGCTAAAAGGAACCAAGATGGCACCAGTAGTTCCCTTGGTTACAAGGATCAATAGCCAGTGGCTCCCATTTTGGTGGGGAATTTGTAGCTGCTCTATGCCCAGCATCTTCCTGTTTTTCCTTCCTTCTTTTCCATATATCCTGATGACACTGAATTTGTCTCGTTTGCAACCCACCTGAATTACAGCCACAAATAAGAGTAAGGGTAAGCATCTCTGGAGAAGACTCATATTTACAATCTACTAATTTCACGTCAGCCAGAGGCATTTTGGAAAGTGGCCTCCGAACACCTAGGAGAGCCACGGGAAGCCTGCTGGATTGCAGACATGGTGGTGTGAAGTGGCAAAACCACTTAACTACTTTTAAATTGGTCTTTAAGCAAAAAGAGTAAAGCAGCTCAGCCTATTAAGGAACCTGGCTCAGAAGCTGTCCCCCTGACCCGCCTTCCTCCTGGGGCCTTCAGCCCAGCTAATGATCCTCCAGTAACACAGCCAGTGACTTCCCTGCAAGTCACAGCACATCAAGGCAAATCAGCAGAGGGACGAATGCACTCCTGTCCTTGGAGGGAACCCATCTGGTGCATTTAGCTTCCATCTCCAGCAGCACAACATAATGAAGGAGGCTCCTTTGAGGGCAGGAAAGCATTTTTCCAGTCTGTGGCTCTGCTTTCTTTACAGTGATGATTTTCAAAGCCTGGCAAAGGCAAGAGGTCTCCCTTTCTCCCAGGGAAGACTGTAGACTTTTATCTTGACATGGGACCGCAGGCTACTTAGAAGCAACTTAAACTGAATTATTGAGGTTATTAAATTTTGGTATTCATAAATTTAAAATAGCTCATTATTAGAGTTTGCAGGAGAATCAAATTCACTACCAACTGAAAAGTGAAGACACCGTATGAGCCTGGCTGTTTCCCACCTCCTTCTGTGGCTGCAACGCCAGGCAGGTGAACTCCAAAAATGTGGAGAAAGTTATCCTATCCTAGCCTAGCCTAGCCTAGCCTATCCTATCCTATCTTTAGGTCTTTAGTCCTATTGTTAGTTGCATTCACAATAAAAATAATATGTCTCATGACTCTTAAGAACAAGTTTCCCATAACTTCTGTGAGCTGATGGGGTTTCCTAGAGCTGCTACTTCTGCTGTCTTAAAATATAAACTGCTGGGCATGGTGTAGTAGCCTAGTGGCTAAAGTCCTTGTCTTGCATGACTGGGGTCCTATGTGGGTGCCAGTTCCTTTCTTGGATGCTCCACTTCCCATCCAGCTCCCTGCTTGTGGCCTGGGAAAGCAGTTGAGGACGGCCCAAAGCCTTGGGACCCTGCACCTACATGGGAGACCAGGAAAAGGTTCCTTGCTTCAGATTGGCTCAGCTCCGCCAATGCAGCCACTTGGGGAGTGAACCACTGGACAAAAGATCTTTCTCTCATTCTCTCATTCTCTGTAAATCTGACATCCCAATAAAAATGAATAAATCTTTAAAGAAAATGTAAACTGCTGTTGATTTATATTCATGTGATCAATTTAGGGCATTATCAATTATTTGGTTAACCCTATGATGTGTAGTGTTCTAAACCTTCATCAGCAAAATTTTTGACCTATAATTTTCCAGATATTACAGTTTAATATCAATCATCTATATTTAACTTTTTTATATACAATTTGTTACAAGGTTTTGAAAGTTTTTGCCATTCATGTAACTTGAATTTCTATCAAAGAAAGTACAGTAAAATCACTGGGTTATTTTAAGATCACAGGGCACTGTTTAGCATATATATACACTCATACACGCTCATATTCTTTTTTAACAATGCAAATAATATGCAATGTATATTTCTGTATAGCAACACATTTGCTGTAGCTTATTGATGTTGCTATCCCTACCTAGTCCTATCAATCACTGAAAGAATGGACTGGAAAGTTGTGAAGCCTTCATAAACTAAAATCAAAAGCATTTAAGGACTCAAAGGGTTGAGAAGGGCACTGGTGGGGAGACCCTGGCTGGGGCCCAGCCCCTCATCCAAACCACAGCAGCTGGTCTCTAATCTGGGGGCACACAGAGTTCTATGCTTGCAGAAAGAATCTTGCTGTTAAAAAGTTTGGAATTTCTACACTATATTTTTCAATGTATTCAAACATCAGTAACCACCAAACATAATGTTAGAAAATTCCAGCGATATTACATTGTTAGTTGTTAGAGTCGCTTTAACAAAAGAACAATGAAATGAAGAAAAAGATTAGAACTAGGTGCATAAAATCAGTAACATTTGCTTCCACTCAATTTAAACTAGCAAAGCATCCAACAGGGTTTTAGGAGGGGATGGGCTGGAGATAGTGCCAAGCCTAATGAGATAACGGGAACCAAAATCCAGTTAGATAGTGGGAATAAGCTCCACTGTTCTAAAGTCAGTAGGATAACTGTCATATATAATCATTAATTAGCCATAAATCTCACAAGACTAGAAGGAAGGAGCTCAAAGTTTTCCACATAAAGAAATGAAGACTGGGCACAGTGTGATAGTGTAGCGGTTAAGGTCCTCACCTTGCATGCGTCAGGATCCCATATGGGTGCTGGTTCTAATCCTAGAGGCCCGCTTCCCATCCAGCTCCCTGCCTGTGGCCTGGGAATGCAGTCAAGGACAGCCCAAAGCTTTGGGACCCTGCACCCGCATGGGAGACCTGGAAGAAGCTCCTGGCTCCTGGCTTCAGATTGGCTCAGCTCCAGCCATTGTGGCTGCTTGGGGAGTGAACCGTCGGATGGAAGATCTTCCTCTCTGTCTCCCTGGTTTTCCAATAAAAATAAATAAATCTTAAAAAAAAAATGAAAACTATCCTGATTTCATTGCTACACACCCATACACACACAGTTATCACACTGTATCCCATAAACACATAGAATTATTATGTGTCAATTTAAGCAAATAAAAACTAAGACAAAATGAAAAAGATCAGAGACCTTATGATCTAGGAGAACAAAAGTAGAAGTTCAACTTCATGGCTCCTTATGATACAGAAAAGAGAGATACAGGCATCATTAACAGATCTCAAAGGATGAGGGATTACCTTGATTCCGAGGGGCTAGAGAATTTTCTTATAGCTCTGGGTAAACATAACTTATTCTGTTATTCATCAGAAATTTGCCATTCACCAAGTATGCTGCAAAGCCAAGAAAAGGACAGCAAAAGCCAGCAATGTCCTTGTTTGTCTTGACATTAAGGAAAAATATTTGCACAGCCATTCTCAGACATTGTGCATGGTATGTGAGGGTGTGGAGGATGGTCTTATTCAAAGTAGATTCTAATGCAATCCCAAGCCCTGCATTTCTGACAAGCGTCCAGGTGATACTAATACCACTGGCCAGATGCTTTGAATAACATGCATCTACAAAGCCCACGCCACACCCCAGGATTACAGACACGTGATAAGACGTTGATTTCTCTGACAGAGACTGCTTCTGGCCTACCCAGAATTCATTCTTTGTTGGTTTTTTTTTTTTTTAGATTTATTTATTTTTAATGGAAAGTCACATATACAGAGAGGAGGAGAGATAGAAAGGAAGATCTTCTCTCCACTGATTCATTCCCCAAGTGGCCATAACAACCAGAAATGAGCCAGTTCGAAACCAGCAGCCTCTTCCAGGGTCTCCCATGTGGGTGAAGGGTCCCAAGCATTTCGATCCTTCTCTACTGCTTTCCCAGGCCACAAGCAGGGAGCTGGATGGAAAGTGAGTCCACTGGGACACTAACCAGTGCCCATATAGTGTCCCAGTGTATGCGAGGTGAGGAATTTAGCCACAGGCTATCACACCGGGCCCCATTCTTTGTGTTTCACGATATAAGTGCAATTCTTGTTAGACAGGAAAATACGCTCAGTTAGGACTACTGCGTTACCCAGGTCTACTGCACGTGGGCATAGGAGTGTAGTAACAAAATTTTGGCAACAGAGATGTAAGCAGAAGCAGAACTTCCTGGAGATACAGAGCTTCCTGTTCAAAACAAAAAAATCTCTGGGGAAAAAAAACTGGCCTTATTCTTCACTTTTTTTTTTTCCCATTTCCCTGCCTAAAATGTGCACTTACTACCTGGAGGGGCAGCATCTCTCTTGCCAAGACATTGAACCCCAGAGTACAGATGGAGGAGCTGAATAAAACAGCCTGAGTCTCCCATGAGTTGTATCTACTTTCAGTTTTCTGAGACCTGGTCTCTTGACTTTGACTTCCTTAGAAGTACCCTTGAGAAAAGAATTTAACTGCAAATTTGGGAGGCAACCCCAGGAACACTGATGGGAGAATGGGAAGAAAGCCAAAAACACACCCCTCAAGCCAGCTACCGCAGCGGGAAGCTGGAGCATAGCACATGAGGGAATCTGCGAGACAGAATTATCCACCAACAGCAAGGAGAATGGGTATGTACGCACTAAACCCAATCTTTCCTAAAGGCAGAGCTGCTTTTGCAGGGCCTTAATTCTTCAGCCCTCTGGCTGGCCCTGCACACTTGCAAACATGTCTCCCAACACCCACGAAGCCTTCAGACTGAGTTGGGGGTGGTGGTTTCCATAGCAGTAAGAACTTTTTGCACAGGTGTTACAGCTGCTGGTGGGAGGGTTTGATTCCTGGCCAGTGCACCAAGATGTTATAGCTGATTTGAACCCAGGGAACTTTTTCTACCTGTGACAAAGTATGAGGCAGATGAACAAACCAAGAGTGCAATTTTTAGCAGAAAACTTTTACTGAAAACTGCAGAGACACTGAAAGAGCAGAGTGAAAGCCTGTGGGAAAGCAACTTCTTCAGCAGGAAAAGGCTGCCAAAAGGAAGTCACTTAGGGGTTTTATGCTCATTGCAAAGCTCGTAGTAGGGCCTCTAAGTGTTTCTCATGAGGTGAGCTCAGTCTGCCTTATTTCCCATTCTTTCCATTTGATTATGACCTTTACAGGACAGAGGAGAAGTTCTAGCTGGGGATCTATGGGGCAGAGAGCTGTTTGTCTTTACCAAATACTGCTGAAACTGGCCACAAAAGTCCAGCTACCTGTCCGTGTGTGTGACCTTGATGGAAGAGCCTACTTTTATCCTGCCTAATCAATGGAATTCTTTATGTCTACTCACTTCCTAGCTCAGCCCTGTTTTCCAGTTAGGCTAAATCTCATTACCAGAGGGACCCCTTTGTTCTCTCCACCTTTTGAGTATTCCTGCTCTTACTGACTCCTTTCACAGGCACAGGTGCAATATTGACAACATTTCTATATCTGGGAAAACTCAGTGTAGACTCTGTTACCCCACAAGGACAATCCCAGCTAAAAACAACACTAGGAATATTCTGATTTCAAAAGAGGTTCTCATCTTCATTGCACAATCATAGAGAACAATATTTAACACCAACCTATCTATTTGTAATGGCAGGATCAAACACAATTTCTTCAGAGGAAGCTTTTTCTAACAAACTTTAAAACACAGTATGTAGGAAACCACATATTTTGTCAATGGGGAGCACCCAGCAGTCCTCTGAACAATGTGAGATTTCTGATACAAACTCAAAGCTTATAAATATGCTACTCCCACCGAATATTTTCCCTCTTAGTCTAGATTTTTAGTTTTAGTTCTTAGGCAAATCAAAGAGATTTTCAATGAGTTCAGGAAAAAGCATTCTCCAGATAGGGAAAATGCCCCAGCTTCTAAATGATTAACCTCCTTGTGGATGACCTAGAAGATAAATAAGAGAGTTGCACAGAGCGGCACATGGTACCAAGCTGAGACAAGGCAGCAATGTGAAGAAAGATTAAAAGAAAGAGTTCACAAAGTTCCTGAACATGGAAACTGGAAGGGCGAACACTGAGATCATCTTTTATTCTTGCTGACCTTGGGAGGAATGATAGCAGCATGGATAGAGGAAAGGCCCAAGTCTTATACACTCCATCATCCTGCACAGAACCTGGGTTTGGAGTTGTCTGCGGCCAACACAACACATACTGGGGAGTCCTGGAATTTCAAAGGTCAGTGGTTTCAAAGAGATTCTCTGCAGAAAAAGCAGAAACCACCAAGGTAGACAAAAAACAAAACAAAAGAGTGAGAGAGAGAGAGAGACAGACAGACAGACAGACACTCCCCTTCAGCTGACCCAAGGAATGAACTGTGGTGAAAGCAGGGCCAGAGTTCCTCCCTAAGACAGAAAAATAATAAGCCAGGGTCATGGGATGGAAAGGGAGCAGCTTTCTTTTCAAAGAACTTAGGGAACTTTTCAGACTTAAATATTTCCAATCAGGTTTCAACACAGCCAAAAAGCATGCAATTAAGCCAATAGTTTTGCTACAAAGAGTAAACTAATCACTTTATTTGTGTTGTTCAAACTGGGGTTGTCCTTCTTAAATGCCCCAGGCAACATACCTCACATGAGCTTCCACTAATTCTTAGGTGTGTTAGCCTTCACCTTTCCAATATGGGTTTTCTTATCTACAATATGGGATACATTCACCCTTGCCACATCTTAGGTGTGCTGGAAAAATCAAAACAGAAAAGTATCATTAATGAGTAATGGTTTCCAAACTTGAAATAAATGTAAAATACTGGGAGTACCAACATGACTCTCATCCACTAAAACACACATGCATTTGCCTTGATACAGTATGCTTGTTCATCTGAGTGTGACTTCGGATAATAGAAGGGGACTCTGAGGATTAAATGATAAATGTCTGTGGACTTAGTAGCAGTCCTAGAACATAATATATGCTCTATATGGGCTATTGTTATTGTTAGCATCACCACCCCCATCATCACCATTAAAACATCATTATAATCATATTGCTTTATCTTAAACTATAAATTCACTCCATCAATAAATATTCTCTTCCTTTGATTCATGGGCATTTGGCTGCATCTGTTTCTTTTGTGAGCCCATCTCTGGCCCACCAAGCAGCATTAGAAAATTGAGTAATAAGTTTTCTCTGATACCCTGGGAGGCTTTTCTTCTCCAAACGCTGAGTAATGAGTGAATGTGAGATTACTTTGACAGTCAAATAATCTCCTCTATGTATTGTCATCACTTTTGCCTAATTTTCATTTTTGTTGACAGTCAGCACTCAGATGGGTATCACTGCCAAGCCCGGGGAAATGCAGATCTTGCATATCTTCAAAGCAAACAGGAGTCCAGGAGCCCAGGAGCCACTCTAAGACAGTTCATCCATTTGTGGACAAAGCAAGTGTACCCATCTCCCTTCTAAGAAATTACAGCACAATGGGATGTGAATGCTGAACAGGCCTCTAGCCAACTCATCAACTCTTTCATTTGAGTAATAGGGAATCTGGGATCCAGAAAACAAAGTACCTTGACAAGAAAACAGATAGTAAGAAGTAGGAGTCAGACTAGAAGCCACTCTCTTTCCTCTACACAGTATCTCCTCTTCTTAGAGCCAGCTAGTACTGTCAGAAGCTTGGCAGAGAGATGGAGGAAAACAACTGACACACGTTAGACAAGCCAGGGGCATCTGGAAATTAGCTGGTTTGAGTGGAGATGAAACAAACATGAAAACAAGCCCTAGTACCAGACAGAGGCAGGCAAAAAAAAAAGAGAGAGAGAGAGAGAAAACCCACGGCAGAAATTGAGAGAGCATGTCCAAGGGGTAGGCAAAACAGATGGGAGTCCAAATGCATCTGGCAAGGGGACATTTAGCCACACTTCTCCCCGACAATTACCTTAAAACCAGACTCAGACACACAGGGCTCACTGGCTCCTTCAACTCCAGAGGTGCAGCCCAGACCTGGAGTGACCAGAGCTGAAGGTTGGCTCCATCAATTTGAGGCAAAGGACTGGCTTTCATTTCTGATGTCATTTTGGTGGTGGTGGCTGTTTCAATCTCACCATTCTGAAGGATATCTTCCAATGAAAGCTTAGATCAAAGCTGAAAATCACAAGCTGGGTGTGAGCGTTCTCAAAGTTTTGCATATAACAACCTGGATAAATGGAATGGGAACTTCCCCAGCCATGACATGGAGAGAATTCACCAGGAGTTTCTTCCTCAAGAGCTGATGATTGGGAGAGACAAAAGAAACAGTTCCTCCATGAAAAGGAGTTTTCATTGACTCGTCCCATGACTTGCGAAGAGCTTTTAAAAAAAAATTCTTAAAAATCAAACCCTGTGCCTTTGAGCCAAACATACAGATAGTTTGGAAGAAGGCTTTCTGTTGCTGTAAGGAACAATTATATCCACCCAAATTTTAAAATCCTAAGGTAATTTTATTAGGAAGTGGAACCTTTGGAACATGATTGGTTGAATTGGCATGACAGAGCCTTCCTCAATGGATTAGCACCCTTATAAAGGAGGTCCCAGAGAGTCCATTTGCTCCTTTCACTGTGAAAAGATGCTATCTATGAACTAGAAAGTAGGCATTGCCCAGACATAAACTATCCCAGCAACTTGATACTGGACTTGCCAGTACCCAGAACTCTAAGAAAGAGCTTTCTGGGAAAAAAAAAAAAAAAAGAGCTTTCTGTAATTGACAAGTAATCTCTGGTATTCTGTTGTAGCAGCCTGAATGGACTAAGGCACTTATCTGTGGAGATCCCTTGAAAAGAATAGTTCACCTTTGTGAAAAAGAGACAATTCTAGAAAGAAAATTTAGCTGCAGTGGTACAGAAGCAAGAGCACACGGTAGCTAGAATGGCTGGAAAGCGAGGCATGTGAAATAAGCTACAACAGGAAGGGTTGGAGGGGCAGACAGTGGGACTATGCACACCAGAAGGGGCAGCTGGACCTTAAATCAAAGTGAATCCTCAAGATGACTGTCTGAAGCACAGCCAACGTGCTGAATTCATAGACTCAGTATTTGCAATTTCTCCTACTCACTGAAATTAATGTATGACCCCTTGCCACCCTTTCTGCTCATTTAGAGACATATACACAGTAGGGGGGAAATATTTGTATATGTTTCCAGCTGAGATGGGACAAGATGACATTCTGCTTTTTGGTTTCCAGTTTTAGACCATGGTGTCCTTTCTGTGGTCTCTTTAGTGCCACACTTTTCAGAGTGTTGTGCTTCTGTTGATGATTCCGCCATTTTAAATGGCTTCCAAGTTTAGTGCTGAAGTGCTATAAGACAGAAAGCCTGTGGTGAGCCTTAGGAAGAAAATCTGTAAATTACATGAGCTCTCCTCAGGTGTGATTGCTGTGTTAATGAATCAAAAATACATATTAAATAAGATGCCCAAACAGAAATGCACTTCTAACAAGGTAAGTATTGATAAAATGATTATAGTGTTGTGACCCTAGGCTTGCAGAGGTATGGAGGTATCCCTGTATATCCACTTGAAGCTACTACTAACGCAGTGTTGGTAGCAGCCAAATGGACAATAACCACCATGATAAATGAGAATCAACTTATTTGGAATGCCATCATTTTACGTTACTTCTAAATCTCTGTTTCATGAAAAGGCAGGCTAAGACTTGTCCAAGTCTCCATGTCCAGCAAGTGTCTTAGAAAATCCACGGTCAGCTATGGTATGAGACTGCAGGTATGCAAGTGTACCTTAGCTGGCTTTTTACTTGAGGCAAGTGAAAACAAGAATTCTTATGGCATCCACTTGAACTGGGTTTTACAAGGACTCTATATGTCAGTGGCCTGTTACAGGGGCAGAGTGAAATACAGCCCCTGGAAGAGTGCAGGATCTGAACCCTGCCAAGCCAGCAGTGCCTGGCAGCCTAGAGTCCAAAAACTGCAGCCTGGGGGTATGCCCACTTAATACTCTGGCCAGCAGCCCCACATCCCTCTTTTTGCTTCCAAGTCCTGCTATGTTTCTGAGGAAGGCTGAATAGATTATGAAAGAAATCCCAAAAGGGTATGGTATTCGAGGGTAGCAAACAATGAGCCAGACAGCTACTGTTTTCTATTCATGCAGTGCTTCCTCTGGGTTACTCAATGCCTGCTTGGTATCTAGGTCTGCAAGGAAAACAGCACAGCCAGTGAGTAGAGGATGAGTGAGTGTGGGCGTGTTGGCCAAATGGGGAAGGGAGGATAAAAACATAAGAATCAAGGCATCTTTCCCATCTGTTACTTTGGTAATTGACTCTCCCCAAAGGATCCCCTTCAAATTTGCCAAATTATAAGAACAGAAAATCCTTCCCAAACAGTGTTCTCCAAACAAGATTTCAAGTTAAAAGAGTTCACGGAGACTGAAGAGCCCCAGGCTAATGGTGGAGTTGGTCTTCTGAGTCCCAGCTTCTCCTTTCAAGGTCTTCTGCCCCCTTACAGGTCTTTGGGGACCCCACAGTCTCATCTCTAATCTACCCTTCAGTAACAGGGAACCCCACAGGCCAGCCACTCAGAACTACCACCCAGTGCAAAAGTATATCCCCAGGCAGTTAAGACAAGGTCCTTAACTCCACTGTGACAGGCTTCACTATGCTGTTGATGATGGGAAGGGATTCTTAACCTCTTATGACTAGCAGTCACTCATCTGACAAGTACTCCTCTTCTAGCATATGGGCTGGCAAACCATAGCTCAGGGGACAAATCTGACCTGTTCTTGAACATTATGCTTCATTGGCACGTACTCATACTTATTACTCATCAGCTATGGCTACTTTCACAACAGTAGAGTTGCGTAATTATGACAAGGAGAGCACGGCCCACAGAGTCTAGAATAGCCATATTTGTGGCTTCACAGTGAAGTTACTCAGTCCTTGCTTTTGTGGCCTGAAATCCAAACTCTGCCCTGGGGAGGTTCTTCTGCATCAGACAGCTCTCCACCCCCACTTCCACCAGACCGCCCCTCAGTTATGTCATCAACCACTGTAGTTCTCTTTCAGCCCTCTTTCCTCTTGCACTCTAGACTGAAGACAAGTACCCATATTCACACAGACCTTATCAGGGTCTGCCTTTTGCGGAACTCACATATTTCCCATGTCCATTCCCAGTCTTGTCCCTACTTCAACCCTAGAACTCTGTGGTCTCTAAAACTTCAGTACTTATCCACAGAGTACTAGATGTAGCTTGTATTTATTCAAGCATCAGTTTACTTTACAAAGAGCTTGTCAGGTGAGGTTTGCTTTGCCTATTAATTAATGTATAGCCTTCAGCCAACTGGGTAGAGTAGCAAGTAAATGTAGACAAGAAAAAAAGTTCCAACTCAGTTTGGCTGGTTGTTAGAATCCATGATGGTGGCCAAAATGAGAACCTACAGACCAATTCATTTATTTGATAGATGAGTGAAAAGAAGTGCAGAAATTTTGAGGAAGTTGCCTAAAGTCACAAAATTGAGCAGCAATGGGATTTACACCAGAACTCAGGAGTCCGGCCTCCAGGATCATTCTCTCCACCGTTACTGTTTCTTTCTCTGTACTTCTAACTCCCTTCGATGCACAGTGAAAATGTCTTGAGTGTCTTAATGACCATACACTCGGGGGTCAATGATCCTTTCTAGGCTGTATTTTCCTATGGGCAAGGCTCACCCTTCCTCCAATCTTCCCATTTCCCTCCCTGAGTCTCCAGAGTTAGGCCTGGAATGCTCAGAAAAAATGATGCACATATTTGTGTTTACTTCAAAAAGGGTATGAAAAATGGAATTAAAAAGATAAGTTGCTTTTGGTAATAAAATACTGGAGTCTAAGCATAGCTTTTTTTTTCATAATACTCAGTATCCATGAACTTTGTGAAGCCACAATATATAACTGATGCCATTTACTGATTACTTATGATACACCCAAAACTCTGACAACTGCTTCTCCACTAATACCTGATTTAATCCTTGTAACAGGAATGCTATCATTACCATCCATATTGTATGAACTGGTAAACTAGGCAGAACTGAGAGCCCAAATAAGATAATACAACCTAGAGTGAGAGTCCTTCACCCCCACACCCTCCTGTCTCCCACAGAGTGAGATGTCACTGAAACCCATCTCCTGCCTTGCATGGAGTAATGCCTCTTTACAGAGGTGGATGTCAGTCTACAGGCTATTGTTTGGTTGTCCTTCCAAATATTCTTCTCTTACTTTCATACTCAACCAATCCATGCTTTTGTCTGTTTGCTCAGTCAGCAACGATCAACAAGTAAATTGTACTTCCCTTTCCCCTTAATGACTCAGATCTGCCAAAAGCCACACAGGTTTTGCCATCCCAGGTAGGGACGTATGGAAACAGTTTGCTCCCTTTTGGTTTCTGCTCTGTTAAAGATAGACTTGATGCCATAACTGCCATCTCTGTCAGCAGGTGTTTTGCCGTATCTATAAAAGGGACAACCAGAGTGAGGCAAAGAGTCCTTTTAACGTATAACAGTCACAATTTAATGACCTCTTATTCCATCCTTTTGTGTCCCCCTTAAATGTTATCCCACTGAATCATTCTAGAAGCCATCTAAGCTTAGAGAAGTTTAGGTCCTCAACTGATTTCATGCAGACAGGAGTGATAGAGGTATAGACTGAAGTGTGTGTGTGTGTGTGTGTGCTGGCAAGCAGTCTGTGTTCTGATATACAATTCTGAACTCTTAACCTCAACTTATATCTCTGTCCTGCTCTGCACCCACAGCCTGGACAGAACTTCTAACATAGCATTACAGGTGGGGCTGGTCAAAAAATGGAATTCTCAGGCTTGAAAACATACAATATTTTTTAGATTCACTAGCTTTGCTCAATAACAGGATTGGGAGAACAGATAAAATCAAAGAGAGTTCAATCACTGTATAGAATTCCAAGCAAAAGTACATAACATGATTCTAATCTAATCATGAGGAAGCATTAAAGAAATCCAAATCGAAAGAAGCTTCACAAAGTTACTGGCCTACAGTCTTGAAAAAACGTTAGTTTCATGAATGACAGAACCAGGCTGGGTACTATGCTAGATTTAAAAACATGGAAGAAACAAGATAGCTAAATGCAAAACATAATTCTGAGCCTGATCCTTTACCAGGAAAAAAAATGACTGTAAAGGACAAGGTGGAAACAGTTGATAGAACTAGAAAACGATCTGTAATTAGATAAATTTATGGTAATGATAAATTTCCCAAATTTGGTAATTATACTATGCTTTAATCGGAAGATATCTCTGTTCTTTTTATAATAACCTTCTAAAAATTCGTTTTATTTATTTGAAGGTCAAAGTTACAAGTAGAGAGAGAAAGAGGTCTTTCATCTGCTGGGTCACTCCCCAAATGCCTGCAATAGCCAGAGCTGAGCCAGTCTGAAGTCAGGAACCAGGAGTTTCTCCTGGGTCTCCCATGTGGTACAGGGGCCATATCTTCTACTGTAGGTACTGCAGGAAGCAGCTTAATCCATTACACCACAATTTGGGCCCTATCCTTTTCTTAAGAAATATATACTGAAATATTTTAGGGAACGGAACATAACTCAAAAAAATTATTTAAAAGTCAGAGAGTGCAATTATGACAAAATGTTAAATTAATGCCCTACCAGCAGCCTCCTCCCCCACAGATGCACTCTCTGCTCATGGCACAGCCAGAAAGGCATGTGGGCCCAAGGTAATGTCATGTGTTTGCACACTTGCATCCCTTGTCTTTACTGTTGCACTCTGCAAAGCCTGGCATCTTCACAGGGTCCCTAGGGTGGCCATTTAGGACCTATGTCTCTCCCACTGTCCCTAGGGCCCTGCTTTGTGCCTTGCAGGGCTGGCTCCTGTGTTTGCAGGTCTGCTGGTTGGTAGCTCCTAGAGCTGCCCCTTCCTGTATGCCTCCATTTTCCACTGTCAGCCTGAGCCCTGGATAGGCATTCAGCACAGTCTGCAAGCTGTCCACTGCTTTTCGTAATAATATCACCAACAGGAGAGAAATGTTTCACTTCTTCCAGGCTCACTGTGGAACCTACTACTCCAGGACTTTTACCCCCACCCACCACCAGAAAAGAATCAGAGTCAGCAGATTTGTGAAAATTAAACAAAGCCCTGAAGGCAGACCAAATATAAAGCCCAGGCCCAAAGCAAGGCAGGGTGAGCTGCAGGTTAGAGCCTGTGTCTGCACCTCCCCTTGGGCCCAGCAGCTGGGGCTTGGCCAAGTCAGTCTGAGAGCACAGTAGCTGGTGTGAAATAGAAAAACCAGGCCTCCCTAGACTAGAAGCCAGAGTGTTGTAAGGCCAATAAACAGGAGGTTTGTTTATTCCCTATGTCTCTTAGGGTATAATTACCAACAGGACAATCTTCTTAAGCTAAACTGTTTGGTTTCTTCCCCCAGCTTTATGTCTGAGCAGTCAGATGCAGCTATTGAAGACAGTTGCCCGGGACAACACTTTAGAAAATAAGAGGGTTTAAGTCAGAGAGGTGGGCAGCATGATAACTCTGTGGCTTGATGGTCACGTGACTTAGAGCAAAATTTGCATGTCCCTGAATCTGTTTCTTCACTTCTAGGTTAAGGAAAGGCTATGTGATCTAGGCTGCGGGAGGCTTATGAGCATCAACTGAAGCAACCTTGCAGAAGGTAGCACCAAGTGGAAACTTATCCTTGCTTCCCTTTGACCGAGACTTCCTTGTTTAGACCTCAGCTCCTCTTTTTCTTAAAGAGAACTACCAGGACACAACATTTATTACTCAATACATCTTTTTTTTCTGTTTACTTTAGAGTCTGTTAAGAAGCAAGGTTGAGTCTTTCTTATCTTTATACATCCAGCACTGAATATGTAGCACATATGCAAAAATAATAAAAAGAAAAGTTAAATGAATCCAAGTACCTGGTAGGGTAAATGATAGACATTCTCACATGCATGTAATTCTGTTAGTGATAAAATTCTGTTATTAAGCAGTTCTGTTTATTGATCAGATTCACCCTTTTCTCCATTACTGTCTTCTCCTGGCTTTCTATCATTCCTTGGTAACACCTCACCCCAGGCCCTGTGGAGGACACATGAGGATGTAAGACATGGTCTTCATAGTCTGCTACCCCTATGGGTGTAATGGTACAGGGCTGAGTGCCAAAGCATGGGACAGAATGCTTCATGTACCATGGGACGTTCTGTGGAGTTCAAAGTGGTCTGTCAGTCTAGAGGAAGGAGACATCCATGAGGTCATAAACGCAACTTCATGAAACTTAGGCAATGGGAGGCTGGTGATGATAAAGAAAGTAGGGATGAGAAAAATACTGCTACCCATTGCCTTCATTACACCCAGGAAAAGCCTCCCAACCTCCTGTTTTCTCCTCATGGGGTGAACAGGTCCAAGGTACAATAAGCTTCATACAGTCAGAAGTTAGGTCATTTGGACACTACTAGGAAGTGCCTAATCTTTTTTTGTAACTTATTAACAAACATCATCACTGAAGGAATCAGCTTGTCTCTGTGTTTGATTCTTTCTGCAAGAATTCTCTCCCTCTGCTTATCCATTCACTCCAGCCAACTACCCAATAGAGAATAATAGTTCCAATTAAATCACCAGCAATCTTTAGATAACACAAGGCAAGAGTACCTCATAGCTGCTGTCACATCTGTAGCTTTGTTTCCCTGGAGTCATGAGCAATTGTCATACAACCAACTGTGAAGGCAAAGCAGAATGCAATCTCATGTTATAACACAGTTATATGTTGTTTAAGGCATGATGCCCCTCTCACAGCAGAGCTCAGAGCAGAGATTCCTTTAGAAAGAAGAGACTGACATGCACATCGAATGCCCTGTCCAGTTTAAGCTTTGATGTTTAGGTGTGATTTTTTTATGAGAGGAATCAATAAGTAGGGAGAAAGGAGAAAATGCTCCAGTGGGAGTAATGGATTGGAGAAAGTCATGGAGATAGCAAAGCCAAGGACACAAATCTCTCTGAAGACTATGATCTGGGCATCAGCTCAGGAGAGTCAGTGGTCTGAGAAGGTTCCAGAAAACCAGATTGCTTATCAAAGTGATAAATATTGGCTTTTGGTAAAAGGAGAATTACTTATTCAAGAATATGTTGGGTTATACCTTAAAAGCTGAAAAAAAAATAGAATGCCTTACCATGGTATTGACAAAGATTTATGGAACTACAACCTCTACGTTAAAAATAAGGATTAGTGCAAGCTGACTAGGATGGCAGAGGGTAAAACTACCTAGAGGCAGAGCTCCTAACCCAAGATTCAAATCAGCAAGACTGTTGTAAAAATAACACTTATTCCCAAAGACAGCAGACAGACACATGTTTTATTCCTCACAAGACCTCATTAAAGATCAAACAAAACTGGACAGAGCCATTAGCAGACTGGAGAGCTCAAAAAGGGAAGAAGGAATTATTTGGTAAGTATTGACTAATGGAGAAAAATGCAGCCCTGAATGCAGATAGACACAGCTACAGAGCTGTCAAGCTCCCTGGGATAGTTCTGCTTGGGCCAAGTGCAAGGGAAGCTGCAGTTAGACAGGAACAAAGATCAGAGGTGTGCTTAGGAAGCACTTTACCTCTGCTCTCATATGCAAAACACTGTGTGTTAGCTCTTTGCCCCAGGCAAAGAAAGAGGAAAAGGGGCTCTTTTTCTAATAAATTAAAACAAGTTACATGAGGTAGACAGGAGTCTATGGCTATGTTTCCAAGCCAGGTTTTCCACATGAGGGTATTTGGGTAACTCCCAGGACAGAGTTCTAAGACCCCATAACCTTACGGAAAGCTACCACTCAAGTAACACAACAAAAACACAAGATCCTAATCAGCCTTTCCCATCTCAGGCAAAAACTAACTGGACAAACAAAGCCTGTAGCATAATGAAAAAACAACATTAAAGGAGAATGTCTTAATGGAGCTGAAGAAAATGCTGCACCCATTAAGATCAGAATGCCATTTTTTAAAATAAAGATTTCTTGAAAGTCAAAACTATAATGCCACAAACTAAAAATTAATATATAGAACCAGCAGAGGATTCAGTCAAGAATTGCTTTTAGCATATAAGATAAAAAGACAACGAGATGTAAAATAGAAAATAGGCATGATTGTCATTTTGGAATATTTATATTCAATGTCCCTAAAAAAATAGCATTAAGGAGGAAACAAGAAAGCAGCACATGTTCAGACCCATGACCACCAAGGCCAGATAGAAATGAACAAAGCTATCCAGTAGGGAGGAGAGGGCTTCCGACAAAGGAAATAAAGTTCAAGTTGATGTCATATTTCTCATCAAAGTGGATATCAGAATATAATGAAAGAATATATCAAGGCTGAGGAAAACTTACTTTAAAACCAGAGCTTATAACCAGGTAATGGATTAGTCAGTTGTAACAGATTAAAAGTATTTGGATACAGACAAAACTTCAGAACGTTTAGATTCCATACATCTTCTAGTAAAAGTCATTTTAGGATGCACTTCCAAAAACCAGGGTTGCAAATAAAAAGGAAAATACAGGATCCAGGACATAATAAATGCAATACAGGAACAATATAAAATGTTTTAGGATGATTGGTAAGAGACATGCCTAGCAACCAGTGAAGAGTGACATCTCAGTGGAGACAGAGACCTCTAAGAAAGACTCTAAGAAAAAAGCCAGGGGTAAGAGGAAGAGCTAAAGAAAGGCCCAGAACAGGGAATTTAAAAACACACTAGGAATGGTAAAAGCACAGGAAACTTAAAGAGAAATAAAAGAATGCACTATGACATTCCAAAGGAGGAAAAAGGCTCTCAAGAAAAGCATCATCTTGAATACGAAGCAGCCGTTTAACAGACCAGAACAGTGTCCTCAGTGCAGAAAGGATGTGGATTCTGCATGATAATGAGATCAGCAAAAAAACGTAAGGCAATCCGAAACTTCAGGATGGAGACCAAGAAGGGTTCACAGGACTGCTTCTCAGAAATAGAACAGGGCAGGGAGAAGGGACCATGGAGGGTGTGGGATGTCATTTACAAGCGAGGGGTAGTTTTCTTTTTAAAAAAGATTTCCAAAAAGTTTACTAAAATTTTAAAATCCCAGAGTACCTGAAAAAGGGTGGTATATCTTTGATCTCTAAAAGTTAAAAGGGCAGCTACAAGGACAGCAAAGTCCCAAATGTGAACTCCGATCTAAAGAGAGAGCGAGGGCAAGAGCGCGCATGAGAGAATAACATGGTTCTCAACAATTGATGGAATATAACTCATCGAAGAGGTGAAGAAAATGGTAATGACTTGACTCCTACATGTCCACTCAAAATATGTCTGGGTGGTCTCCTTAGTTGAGGGCACTGCTTAAACCAACAGTGGGAGAAAGGATGTGCAGGCAGCCGTGTGGCCACAGCACAAAATCACAGGAGGTGCAAAGTGATGAGCCAGGATCTGGGGATACAGAAAACAGGGTGGAAGCTTAGCACAAAAGCCAGGGACTGAAACTTGTTGCAGGGAGTTGCACAGGTGACTGTAAGTGAAGAACCTGATACCAAATGCAATCAATAAAATGGACCTATAGACCAGTGGGCAACACAGTTAGGAAACCAGACCAAATGAAAGGAATATGCTAACCAGAATAGCAATGACCAAGAGCATAAGAACAGACAAAGGCACAACTAATATTACTAATGTTTCCCCACAAACAACAAAGAGCAAAAGCCTTTGTCAACCTCAGAGATAACTAGAAAGACATCAAGGAAATGGGGGATAAAGAATTTTAAAAATGTGTTATACAGCTTCTTACCAACAATGAGAAACAGATACAAGAGTTCAAGGAACTTAAGGAATATGTCACACAGGAAATAACATTAAAGCAATAAAGCCAAATTGTTAATAATGAAGAACACAATGGAACAAATTAAAATTTCAGTGGAAAGCCTCAATAATAGAATGAGTAAGACAGAAGAAAGGATCTCAGAATTGGAAGACATTTCATTCAATAATGGGAGGGGAAAAAAGCTGGACAAGGAACTGAGTTAAGTAAAGTATTCAAGAATTAAGGGACACTATTAAAAAGCTGAATGTAAGAGTTATGAGAGTTCCAGAAGTTACAGAAAAAGAACCCAGGTTTAAAGTTGTTTCAATGGAATAATGAAGGAAAACTTCCCTTATCTGGAGAATGAATTAGGAAACAAAATACAGGAAGGACAAAGAACTCACAATAGGGCTGATCAAAAGTCATCTTCACTGTGACACGTGATATCCAAGCTCTCTTGAGTTGAACACAACAATAAGATACTTAAATATGCACAGGAAAAAATGAATTACACACAGAGGAACCCCAGTCAGACTCACTGCTGACCTCTTAGGGGAAACTCTACTGGCCAAAAGACAACGGAGTAACAAATTCCAGATTCTAAAAGGAAAAAAATTGTCAGCCCAGAATAACTTACCCAACAAAGCTTTCTTTTGTCTTTGAAAACCAAAGAAAAGTCTTCCACGGTAAAGAAAAGCTCAAAGAATTCATCTCTTCAGGACCTGTCCTACAAATGATACTTAAAGATGTTTTCTTGACAGGGAAAAGGAATAGCACCCACCAAAACCAAACGCAAATATGGGGAACAACAGGAAAATGACAACAGAAGACTAAATCAAACAATGAACAATCCATTACTAAAATGACAGGCCCAAAATACCGCCTATTCATATTAATCCTGAATGCAAATGGCTTAAACTCATCATTCAGCATCACAGATTACCAGACTGTATCAAAAAACAAAACCCATCTATCCGTTGCCTACAAGAGACACATCTCACCAGCAAAGATAGGTGGAAACTGAAAGTGAAAGGGTGGAAAAAGATGTTCCAGGCTAATGGAAAAGGAAAAAAAGCTGATATAAACATTCTTGATATCAGAGAATATAAAGTTTGACAAGAAAAATATTAAAAGAGATGATGAAGGACACCACATAATGATCAAATGATCCATTCAGCAAGAATAGATCACCTTGGGCCTGGCACAGTGGCCTAGCAGCTAAAGTCCTCACCTTGAACATGCCGGGATCCCATATGGGCGCCGGTTCTAATCCCGGCAGCTCCACCTTCCATCCAGCTCCCTGCTTGTGGCCTGGGAAAGCAGTTGAGGACGGCCCAATGCTTTAGCATCCTGCACTCGTGTGGGAGACCTGGAGGAAATTCCTAGCTCCTGGCTCCTGGCTTCTGGCTTCGGATCGGCACAGCAATGGCCGTTGCACTCACTTGCAGAGATTATCATTGGATGGAAGATCTTCCTCTCTGTCTCTCCTCCTCTCTGTACATCTGACTTTGTAATAAAAATAAAAAATCTTTTAAAGATTTTTTACTAGTTTCTTAGGATTTTTGCTTTTTCATCTCTAATTTTACTTATTTTTTCTCTCTTGTTTTTCTTTGCTACTTTGGCTAAAAATTCATTCTTTACACCATTTTTAAAAATGGCTCTTTCTTTTTGCAATTTGTAAGCTTTAAATTCCACTTATTTTGCTGTGATTTTTATCATTTATTGCTTCTTATTCATTTTTTCTTTTTAAATAAGTCCTTCAGATGCATTATTAGATCATTTATTTGAGATTTTTGATTTTTTGCAAGCATCTGATGGTATAAATGTTCCTTTTCAATACTGTTTTTGCTACATCTCATGGGTTTTGATATTTTTCTTCTTATTTTCACTTCTTCAAAAAGTTTGTTTTTCTTATTTCTTCAGTGACACAGAGGTCATTAGTGGCATTGTTTTCTTCAAGAAGGTTTTTTATTTTCTTTTTCCTTTCTTCAGCAACACACTGGTCATTCAGTAGCATATTACTTAACTTCATATTGTTTTCAGTTTTCAGGTTTTCTTCCTGCTGTTGATTTTGTAATGGCTTTTCAATTAAGGGGATGTATAGTAACTGTGCAATAGAGATTACTGTACCCAGATGTGAAGATACAATGCAGTGTGCATCTCTATTTCCAAATCAAAGATGGACTCCCACTAAAACTGTTAAATATATCTCTGCAGTAGAATGCTGGATTGTCTGCCAAAATCCATACCTACAATGTCAGGATACACTTAAATAGCAGAGAACGATGGGCTTATTATGGACTGTTTATGAAGGATTATACTATTGTATACTACTGTAATAATACAGGGGAAATGAATTGAGAGGAGAGGATTTGGGGATGGGGAAGTAAAATCCCAGAGCCTACGGAATTATATCATAAAATAATAAAATAAATATGAAACCTCAGAATTATTAAATTCAATAAATTATACATTATTTTCAAATCTCATCAATCATCCAAGTTTCATCCTTTACAAAATTTTTTTAGAAATAATTTATGTTTTGCATTTAGTTCTATTGTTCCTTTTGTCTTTTTTAATCTGACACAGTATCCAGATTTTGTAATTCATAAAACTGATGTTTTTGAAAATTACAGATCAGTTATTTCATAGAGTTTACAAAAATGGCAATTTTATAGCATTTCAACATGAAGTTGCTTCATGTTTCCTCATAATTAGATTTATGTTATACACTTTTGGCTGAAATGTTATGGAATAATTGAAACCTCTTTGATTTCACCTGCTTTCTGTTGAACAAACACAGTGAAGCTTTTGAAATTATTGTATTTTTCAATCCTGGAAATTCCATCAGATTCTTTGTATAGTTTCTTTTTCTCTATCAAGACTTTCTAGCTGTTAATTTTTTGGACTGCTATTTAATAGCTCTTTGAAGACTTCATGAAATTTAGCATTTTAGGCCCAGACAAAAATCATTTCTTTTGACTTCGATTTTTTTTTCTTTGAGCATGAGTCATACTTCCCTGGTTCTGTGAATGTTTCATTTTTTTTTTTTTTTAGGAATTTGACATTTTTGTAAAATGCATTGTGGCAACTTTGGATTCTTATTTTTCCTGGTTTGTTTTGATTTCTTACTTGTAACAGGGCAGAAAGGAATAAAGCACGGTAACTAACTTGCTAGAGAATCGCTCTGTCCCCTGGGAAGTGTATGCCAAATTCTCTGCTCAGTTTTTATATTCCTACCCTCGCTGTTTTTAATCTGGCCTTCTAAGAATCGGTTTAGTGCATAATCAATGATTTGGACAGGAATTGTTCTACAACACCTTTAGCCTTCAGCACCCTTACCCTGTTGACTTAATCTATGGGTAAGGTAGGTACTAAAAGTTCAGCCATTTCTCAAGTCAGCTTCAACTTCCTCTTTCCACTGGATCTTCTGGATCACTCCTGAGTACGCACAGGGTTTTCATGGTCAGTCAGAGATGGGTCAAGTCCTTTGGACTACAATCAGATCAACAGAGTCATCAACAGAACTTTCCGTTTGCCCTCTACCACATTTACTGCTTCTACTGACTGCACTTCGATTTCCTCTCTTCATATCAGACCCATAACTTTTGGTAGGAAACTATCAGACAATTCTTCAGTGGTGAAATTACAATTGTTGATCACAAATTTGGGGAGAGAGAATGACAGCAGCTCCATCAGATAGGTGTTCTTACCCAAAACTCTAGCAGTTTTTCAATGCCTAAGTTTTCTTTTGAGAAATGCTTATCAATTGTTTGGTCAGCCTTCAGTTGATTTCCAGATCCCTGAAATCACTTTTGTCTGGTTGTGTACTTATTTTGAAGGGAAAAAATACAGCAACTTCTTGATGGTGTGCCACCAGAACCAGAAGTTTCACCCTCCCTCTGACATATTTGGAGGTTATTCCTACAAATTTTGTGTGTCTAATTTTTTTTTTTTTAAATTTTATTTTAAATTCATTAATTACATTGTATTATGTGACACAGTTTCATAGGTACTGGGATTCTCCCCACCCCTCCCCAAACCCTCCCACCATGGTGGATTCCTCCACCTTGTTGCATAACCACAGTTCAAGTTCAGTTGAGATTCCCCCATTGCAAGCGTATACCAAACATAGAGTCCAGCATCTTATTGTCTAATCAAGTTCAACGGCTTCTTAGGTATACCCTCTCTGGTCTGATGACAGAGCCAGCAGAGTATCATCCCGATCAATTAAAAGCTCCAACATACCATCAGCAAAAATTTACATCATTATGGAATTAATTGACATAGTAATGAGTAACCAATATGGTAAAAGTAAATGCGATTTCTTATCCACCTTCTGTGACCACCTCATTGACATTTCAATTTTGGTTTATACACAACATATAACATTCAAAACATAACATGTTATACATAACATCATATCAAATTAAGGCAAACATGTGGTATTTAACCTTTTGAGATTGGCTCATTTCCCTTAGCATTATGGTTTCCAGTTTGGCCCATTTGGCCACAAAGAACTGCATTTTGTTTTTTTTAATAGCTGAGTAGTATTCCATGGAGTAGATGAACCATAGCTTTCTTATCCAATCCTCTGTTGATGGGCATTTTGGCTGCTTCCATGTTTTTGCAATTACTGATTGTGCTGCTATGAACATAGGAGTGCATGTTGGTTTCTCATAAAACAAGTGTTCTGGATATATTCCTAGGAGTGCTATTGCTGGGTCATACGGTATGTTGTATTTGAGTTGTTTGAATGTTCTCCATACTGATTTCCATAGAGGCTGTACCAGCCTGCAGCCCCACCAGCAGTGGAGTAGGGTTCCCTTTTCCCCGCAACCTCGCCAACAAGTGTTGTTGGTGCTTTTATTCATGTGGGCCAGTCTTACTGGCGTTAGGTGGTACCTCATTGATGTTTTAATTTGGATTTCCCTTATTGCCAGGGAACTTGAGCATTTTTTCATATGTTTATTTGCCATTTGGGTTTGTTCCTTTGTGAAGTGTTTGCCCATTTCCCGTGCCCATTTCTTGAGTGGCTTGTTTGTTTTGACATTTTGGTTGTTTTGTAGCTCTTTGTATATTCTGGAGATCAGCCCTCTATCACCTAAGTCGTGTGCGAAGATCTTCTCCCATTCTGTGGGTTGCCTTTTTACTTTGTTGATTGTTTCTCTAGCTGTACAGAAGCTTCTTAGTTTGATGAGGTCCCACTTGTTTATTTTGGTCTTGATTTCTACTGCATTTGGAGTCTTTTTTAGGAAGTGAGGGCCTACCCCTAAGTGTTCCAGTGTGTTTCCAACATTTTCTTCCAAAAGTTTGAAGGTTTCTGGATGTAGGTTTAAATATTTTATCCATTTGGAGTTGATCTTAGTATATGGTGAGAGATGTGGGTCTATCTTTTTGTTTCTGCAGGCTATCAACCAGTTGTCCCAACAGCATTTAATGAACAGACCTTCCCATTTGCCTGGGTTGTCGTTTGTCTTTTTGTCAAAGATTATTTGGCTGTATTTGTGTGGGTTCCCATCTGGTGTTTCTATTCTGCTCCATTGATCTTCTTCTCTATTTTTTTGCCAGTACCAGGCTGTTTTGATAACCACTGCCGTATAGTATGTCCAGAGGTCTGGGACTGTGATTCCCCCTGCTAACTTCCTGTTCTTGAGAATGGTTCTAGCTATTCGTGGTTTTTTGTGTTTCCAGATGAACCTTTGAATCATTGTTTCCAGATCTGTGAAGAATGTTTTGGGCAATTTGATTGGGATTGCGTTGAATGTATATATTGCCTTTGGCAGTATAGACATTTTAATGATATTGATTTTACCTATCCAGGAGCATGGGATGTTACTCCATCTTTCTAGATCTTGTTCAATTTCTTTTTTAAGTAGTTTGTAGTTTTCCTCAAATAGGTCTCCAACATTTTTGGTTAGGTTAATTCCCAGATACTTCATGCTTTCCTTTGTTACTTTGAATGGTATCTTGCTGGTTAGATCTTTTTCCAACTTGGGGCTGTTAGCATACACTATGGCTGTTGATTTTTGTTCATTAATTTTGTACCCTGCCACTCTACCGAACTCTCGTATAAGTTCTAGTAGTCTCTGTGTTGAGCCTTTTGGCTCTTCCATATAAAGAATCATGTCATCTGCATATAGTGAAAGCTTGACTTCTTCATTTCCCATTTGGATTCCTTTGATTTCTTTTTCTTGTCTTATGGCCTCAGCGAGTACCTCTAGAACTATGTTGAATAGCAGCGGAGAAAGCGGACATCCCTGTCTTGTTCCAGATCTCAGTGGGAAGGGTTCCAGTTTTTCTCCATTCAGTATGATGCTGGCATTGGGTTTTGCATATATTGCTTTGATTATGTTGTGGATTTTTCCATCTATGCCTACCTTGGTTAGGGTCTTTAGCAGGAAGTTGTGCTGGATTTTGTCGAAAGCTTTTTCTGCATCTATTGATACTATCATGTGATTCTTGTTTTTCAGTTTTTGGATGTGGTGTATCACATTTATAGATTTCCGAATGTTGAACCATCCCTGCATTCTAGGGATGAATCCTACTTGATCTGGATGAATGATCTGTCTGATGTGTTTTTGAATTCTGTTGGCTAGGATTTTGTTGAGAATCTTAGCATCAATGTTCATCAAAGAGATAGGTCTGTAGTTTTCCTTCTCTGTAGGATCTCTGCCCGGTTTTGGGATTAAGGTAATGTTGGCTTCATAGAATGAGTTTGGAAGGGTTGCTTCCTTTTCTATTGTTTTGAAGAGTTTGTAGAGGATTGGGGTCAGTTCTGTTCGGAATGTTTTGTAGAATTCTGGAGTGAAGCCGTCTGGGCCTGGGCTTTTCTTTGTTGGGAGGTCTTTAATCACTGATTCAATCTCTGCTTCAGTTATGGGTTTGTTCAGGTTGATTGTTGCCTCTGGGCTAAGTTTTGGCAGGTTGTGTGAGTCTAAGAACTTTTCCATTTCTTGGTGGTCTTCTGATTTGTTGGAGTACAGTGCTTTGTAGTAATTTCTGATTATGTTCTTAATGGTTGTAATGTCTGTTGTTATGTTGCCTTTTTCATCTTTGATGCTGTTAATTCTTGCTTTCTCTTGTTTTTTCTTTGTCAGTCGGGCCAGCGGGGTGTCTATTTTGTTTATCTTTTCAAAAAACCAGCTTTTTGATTTGTTGATTTTGTGTATGGTTTTTTTTATTTCTATCTGGTTGATTTCCTCCCTTGTTTTGATGATTTCTTGTTTCCTGTTGTGTGTGGGGCTCATCTGTTGCTGCTTTTCCAATTCCTGGAGGTGTGTGGTTAGTTCCTGTATTTGGCGCCTCTCTTGGGCCTTGACATGAGCTCCAATTGCGATGAGTTTACCCCGTAGCACTGCTTTGGCAGTGTCCCACAAGTTTTGGAATGTTGTATCAGAGTTTTCATTGGTTTCCATAAATTTTTTGATCTCATCTTTAATTTCTTCCCTGACCCATTGTTCGTTCAATAGCATATTGTTCAACCTCCAAGAGTTTCTATATTTCCTTGGGCATTTTGAATTGCTGATTTCCAGTTTCATTCCGTGGTGGTCTGAGAGGGTACATGGTATGATTTCTATCTTTTTGAAGTTATTTAGATTTGCTTTGTGTCCTATCATGTGGTCGATCCTGGAGAAGGTGCCATGTACTGCTGAAAAAAATGTATAATCTGTGGTCTTAGGATAAAAAATTCTATAAATGTCTACCAAGTCCAGTTGTTCTAATGTTTGTACGAGCTCTGTTGTTTCTTTGTTGAGTTTTTGTTTTGTTGATCTGTCTATAGTTGTTAGCGGGGTGTTAAGATCGCCCACTATTATTGTGTGTGTATCTATGTCTCCCCTTAAGTCTGTAAGTAGTTGCTTCACGAAGCTAGGCGCATTGGAATTAGGTGCATATATGTTCACGATTGTAATTACTTCTTGATGGATCAGTCCCTTCACCAATATATAATGTCCTTCCCTGTCATTTTTGATGTCTGTCAGCTTGAAGTCTAGGTCATCTGAGATTAGAACAGCTACGCCAGCCTTTTTTTCTCGTCCATTGGCATGAAATGTCTTTTTCCATCCTTTCACTTTAAATTTCTTACAGGATTTTCTGGTTAGATGTGTCTCTTGTAGGCAACATATAGTTGGGTGCTGTTTGATGATCCATTCCGTTAATCTATGCCTTTTGATTGGTGAGTTTAAGCCATTTGTGTTTAGAGATAATATTGAGAGGAATTGGTTTTGGGCTGCCATGAGTGTAAGTGTGCAAGTGTGTATTTGCGACTATTAGAGTTTTTGATTGGTTGACTTTTCTTGTATGGATTTTAGTGGGGAGGTCTTCCCATTTGCCATCTTTGATTTTGGTTTGTATTTTTTCTTTCTGGGTTTAGCACCTTCCTGAGGAGATTTTCCAGAGCTGGTTTCGTGTTGATGTATTCTTCGAGTTTCTCTTTACTGTTGAAGTATTTGATTTCATTCTCAAATATAAATGAGAGCTTTGCTGGGTACATTATTCTTGGTTGGCAGTTGTTTTGTTTCAGGATTTGATAGGTTTTACCCCATTCTCACCTTGCTTGGAGCGTTTCTTCTGATAGGTCGGCTGTGATCCTGATTTCCCTTCCCCTGAAAGTAATCTTATCCTTTTTTCTTACTTGTCTTAGAATGGTTTCCTTGTATTCACTTGAAGGTAGCTTGAGGACCACATGTCTGGGAGACGATTTGTTTGGGTCGTATCTACTGGGGGTTCTTTGTCCTTCCTGGATTTGTGCTAGATTTATATTTCCAGTATTCTGGAAGTTCTCCTGTATTATCTCACTGAGCACTCGTTGCAAGCCTGTCTCCTTTTCCACTCCTTCGGGAAGGCCTATTATTCTAATATTTGATTTTTTGAGGTTGTCTTTCATTTCCTGTATGGACCTATTGGCTTTCTCTAGATTTGTCTCCAACTGTTTGATGAGCTGCTGCCTTTCATTCTGATTGTCTTCCAATTCTGATATTCTGTCTTCTGCTGTGTTCATTCTGTTGGTTAGGCTTTCAATTTTGTTCTCTATATCAAGGATTCCCTTTTTGACTTGATTTATTTCTGCAGTGATATGGTTTTCGAATGCCTTAGACTCTTCCCAGCGCTTTTCACTCTCTCTGACGAATTTCATCATTAGCTTCTTAAAGTCCTTATCTGATAGTTCCTCTATGTCTTCATCTTGCATCTCAGATATTGGGATTAGTTTTTGGTTGTATTGGGAGGGAGTGCTTGATCTTTCCTCTGGGTCATTGCTTTTTCTGATACTTCTCCTCATTGTGTTTTTACTTCTTGTTGTTTTGAGATTTTAGCGGTGATTCAGCTGAGCCGGCTCTGGTTTGGGGTCTCCGGCTGAGCCCAGCAGGGCTTACTGCCTGAGTCACCAGCTGCTTTCAGGGTCTGTAGATCACAGCCCCGAGTTGGGTCAGGAGGCTTTGTGGGCCAGCCCTAGTGCCAGGCCCCTTCCCCTGTGGCTCCTTCTCAAAGGCAGTGCCCTACAGATTCACTCTGCCGAGCCGCGCCTGGGCCTTGGGTCACAAGGCTAATACAGCGGGGGTCTCTGCCTCAGTGCTGAGCCGAGACTCTCCTTCAGGGCTTGAGGTTAGCACAGCAAGGGCTCCTGCTGCTCGGAGCCTAAAATCCCCAACCCCGGCCTGTGCTGGGTTGGAAATCTCCGCGGCCCCAGTGCCAAACTCGGAAGCGCTGCTCCACTGAGGGCTGCAACACCACAGGCAGGTCTTTCCGAGCGGGCTCCTGCTGGGAAAACCTGTCCGGCCAGTTCAGCTGAGCCCGCTCTGGTCCGGTCCGGCCTCTCTAGCTGAGCCCAGCTGGGGACTCCGCCCTGAAGAAGCCACTTCCTCAGCTGCACTCTCTCAAGGATGGAAGCGGATCTCTGAGAGGCACAGAGCCCTTTAGGTGAGACGTGCCCCCACTAGTCTGCTCCTCTGCCCAGGACGTGAGGCCCTGTCGAGCGTTGCCCAGCCTCTGGGGCTCAGGGCGAGTCCAGCAACAGGATCCACTGACTCTCCCGCAGCCAGTCCACAGCTCGGAGCCGATATGGGGATCTCTGAGCCCCAGTCCCACAGCGCTGCTCCTGTTCCCTCTGCACTCTCCCAGAGCCGCTGAGCAGCGGGTAGGCAAGCCTCTGGGAAATCTCCCCAGCTTTTCCTCCACTTCTGCAGGGATAATGCACCCAATGATCAGTCCAGTAGCCTCCTCTGGGGGCTCCTGCCTTCCAGGGGACTGGTGCCCCTGTCGGTGTGGGCGCCTATCCTTCCAGCCGCCTCTGTTTTCCCTGGGGCGGTTGAGCCTCTGCCGCCTTCCCCCTGCCTGGGATCGTGACTCACCAGGTTTCTCGCGGCGTGCTGTATTTTCTTTCCTACTTTTTGCGGCTGTTCCTTCACGCTGTGTAGATCTTCTTGCTTTAGTGAACTCCAGTGACCTTCTCGCTCTTCTCCCTACAGTTTCGCGCCTCCTGGCCTGTTTCTCTGCTGGATCGGCTCCCCTCCTTCCCTACTCCACCCTACACCAGCTCTCTGCAGTCGGCCATCTTTTTCAGTCTCTTGTGTGTCTAATTTTATCATTTATTAATGGACCATGCAACTGTTTCACATTATTTATTAAAATACCTTTCTTCTCCCAAACGCTCTGAGATTCCAGCTTTATCATACACTAAATTTCATTATATTTGATTTGCTCCTCAATTTTCTATTCTACCTCATTAGCTTGTCTATATGCATGTCAGGACAGCGGAATTTTAATTATGGAGACTTTGTAGTCTGTTCTCATTTCTTGTAGCAGCAGTCTCTTCCTACATCCCACCCTTGTTACACAGTTATTCTTGCATGGTTATTTTTCTATATAAACTTTTAGTATCATCCAGCTTTAGAAACATATATTAACAGCTTTATTGGTATCACATTAAATCTGCAAATTAAGCAGATCCAACAAATTGATTAAGTTGAAATATTCATTACAGCAGAAATGGATTTCTGTTGTCCAAGCCCATTTCTCACAGATTTGTTTTACAGTTTGATCACACAGAATTCACAATTTCTTTCTTCTTTCTCTTTGCTGTCACCTTAACCACATTCAAAATTCTAATAGCACTGATTTTCTGCCCCTCGTCAGAAATGAGGCATGGTGGCAAAAAAGAATGTGGACATAGGAGTCAGCCAAATCTGAATTCAAAGGCTGACGCCTCCTCTGTGTTGGCATGTGACCTTGAGTAGTCATAATCTCTCCAAACCCTCAGGTTCTTCACCCGTAATACAGGACTTATGATACCCACTTGCAAAGGGTATTGTGAGAATCAAATGATAACATCAAGGAAATGGCCAGGACCTGCACCCCTTCTTTTTCATTATGCAACTGCAGATTCTGGGACTCCGAGTCCTACCTGTTATGTATCGTAGAGTCTGTTACTAATCTATCTACTGGATCTTTTGCTGAAGCCTTGTCAAAATTGAGGGGAGAAGGATTGGTGGGTAAACAGAGCTACACGGTGTGGTTTTTTTTTTTCATTTTTTATATATTAGAATCATCCGAAGAGTGGAATGTACTTGCCTTTCAGATTCCTTAGCAATTGTCTAAAACCCACTTGCAGGATTCTTTCCCTGGCAATGAAATTCAGATTCTAAAGCATGTAATTTCTTCTCCCTTCCCAAGTTCCACAAGGTAGAGAGGGAAAAAATCCTTCAAATTTCCAACATCGTTTCAAGGTCTCCTCCAGTTGCAGGATATATTCAGGACTCACTGTTGCTCACTATTTCAACCAGCAGACTCTTGTCTCCTGTCTATTTTTTTTTCTATAAAGCTGCAATAGTCACCCTTAATGCCAGGAAAGGTGCTCTGAGATCCTAAGATGAAAGATTCTGGGCTGGTAAAGCTGAAGTTTGGGACTGCTTGATGGTGTGTGTCTCCTACTCCTTGATACCACACTGAACAGTTCTGTGTTGCTGCTCCTTTTCAAGGTAAATGCACCACACAGTGATGCTGGGGCGGTGGGAGCCAGGGGTGCACTGCCTTTTAAGAGACCAAATATCTCATTTTCAAAAATTAGCCTCTGTGTGTGTGTGTGTGTGTGTGTGTGTGTGTGTGTGTTTCTGAGGCAGTCCTTGACTACTGCTGCAGATTCCCTGAGCCAAACGAAACTGCACAGAGCAGCTGGGGGGTGCAGGTGCTTCCAGGTTCCTCCACATGCACACCTGGGGTGAGCATACAGAATATTTCCCACCCTACTCCTTGCTGGCCTCTTCCATCTTCTTACTCTGGCTGGGGAACACCAGCTCCCTCTGCTAGTTGCCATCCCATGTCCCCACTGTCACCTAAGATCTGGTCTTACTGGGGAAGGTGGGGTGGGGCTCCTCTAGAAGGTCGTTTTCATATTCTCTTTATGGCTGTGGAATCTTTGTTCCAAAATCAGTTTCCTGTTAAAAATCCAGGGTCTATAACATATACTACTAAAGCAGTTCTAGAACCATGTGAACTAATGATTTCCCCATAGCCCTCTCTCACCTCACTCACAGGCTGAGACCAAGTCATAGATCCCTGGGCCTCCTTGCAATAAACATGAAAACTAATCAGAGGGTGGGAGAGAAAAAATGAATATATTTAGCCCTGTAACTGAGATTATATGTACAAAAAGAGGCACGTGGCACTAGATGACATTCCTGTCAAAAACCTATTGTAAAAAGAAGCACTGGGTTTTCAGAAAGCTCATGGAGATCAAGGCTCTTGGAGTTCACCATCCCCTCTACCCTCGATCCACAGCATGACCTTGAGTGGGTAACTTGGGTTTTCCAGGCACCAGTTCCCATCTCAGGTAAAGGCTAAAGATATTGACCCAATCCCTTGAGTATTTCCAAGCAATCACTGGCAAAGAACTTTCTATGACATTCTATGCTATTTCTATGATTTACAAGCAATTGTGAGAACTGATGACAAAACTCTTTGCTGCATAAAATGCATGCTTTACAATATTTTGTGTGAGCCAAAATGCAATCCCAATTATTACTACATTTAAAATAGGAACTCACTCACCTGTAATCATTCTCCTTTATTGGAGTCTACACTTACAGTTACAATTGATGAGAGCTTCTATATTTTATGACTTTGTGTTGACGTATATATTACCTCTGATTTGCTATACATCCCCACTAAAACTTATTCAAGGTAAGTACGACATTTTTAGGGCATGTTTTTTAAGGGGTATCTGTCTGCAAATTACATTAGCACATCCAAATTAAATTGTTTTTACTTTAATGCATAGTGTCAAACAGATAAATACCTAATTTGAATTCTTAAGAATAGAGAAGGTGGTATTAAAAGTATCAGTACAGAGGCAGGATTTGGCCCAGTGGTTATGATGCCATTTAGATACCTGCAACTCATATAGGAGTGCTTGGGTTTGAGGTCTGACTACACTCCCAGTACCAGGCTTCTGCAAACATGCTTCCTAGAAAGTAGCAGGTGAAGGCTCAAGCACTTAAGTCCCTGCCATCCATAGGGAAGATTTGGTTGGAATTCTTGGCTCCTGGTTTCTGACCTCACTCAGCCCTTACTGTTGCAGGCATTTAGGAAGTGAACCAGTGAATTAGGCAGTTCTTTTCTTTCTCCACTCTCTCTCAAATAAATGAAAATATTTTTTAAAAATACATATCTATATGATAACATGCTCAAAACCTTAAAAGTAAGGATTGGGGGTTTGCCTCAAAAAAATACTTTTCATTTTAAAGTTAGCCTTGAGACTTCCAGATACAAAACAAAACAAAATATCAGCACTGTAGTACAATAAGTTAAGCCATTGTCTACAGCACTAGTATCCCATACGGGCACTGCTCTGAGTCCTGGCTACTCTAATTCAGATCCACTTTCCTGTTAATGGCCTGGCAGAAGCAGCACAGGATGGCCCAGGTTTGGGGGGCCCTGGCACCTATGAGGGAGCTACTGGCTCCTGGCTTTGGCCTGGCATAGCCCTAGCTGTTTCAGTCATTAGGAAAGTGAATCAGTGGATGGAAAATATCTTTCTCTCACTTTCTCTCTCTCTCTCCTTCTCTAATTCTGTCTTTCAAATTAATAAATCTTTTTAAGAAATGTCAGCACATTCCACATAGCAAGAAGAGAGCCTGTAGTCAGAATGTGGAGGAAGACAAGGAAAGAAAACCAACCCCACCTAAAGCACTAATTTCTTCTTACCTTTTGATTCCATCTGTAAGTATCACCAACCTGTTCCTCTCAGCTTGATTCTGTTAATTATGCTATTCACCTTAGGCCTGTTTACAAGGTACAAAATACTTTAACACCCACCTCATCTCATTTCACTGTCACAATAATCCCAGGCACACAGGGAATAGCTCTTTATGCCCATTCTTCAGAGGAGGGAACAGGTTTTGTGGATAACAGACTCCCTCTGCCGTCTGGCTAAATAAACGCTCAGAGGTCTCTCAGTTACCAGTCTAGGCTGTGCAACATGGATGTCACAGGTGCCATTTCACTGACAGTCTCTCTGGGGACCCTCTTAGGAGCAGAGGCAACTTCAAGGAGATGCTGTCCCAACTACAGCCAGAAGACCCACGTTCTGGTTATAGGTTGCTTGGTGACCTTACATGTCTTACCCTTCTTGTCTAGATAAACATCTAGTCCTTGCTTGTCTGGACTCCAGCTTCCCCATCTGTAAACTGGGCATGTAAATGCACCTGGCCTACCCCACAGTCTGACAAAGGGACTCAACAGAACACCCAGCACATGTGAGAAGGATTTCTAAGGGGATGGTTTAGTATATCCCATAAGACCAGCTTTTGAGGTCTTTTACTTGGGGTCATCATCCTGCAGGGTCTCCCAGCTCCCAAATTCCAGGATTTTTAGGAGAGAAAATAGTTTGGAGGGCCTACCTTCTCTTCCTCTAGAACCTACCCAGGAACTGCTCTTGGGTGGTGGGGAGGGGTTCCTGAACTGTCACCCCAACTTTCCCAAAAGCTCCCTGTTAGACATGGAAGGTCAAGCCTTCAACAATCTCCTTCACCCAGCCCCATACTCTTGACTTCAGGCAGGGCTCAGTCCTACCCAGCCTGCTTCACCCATACACCTAGCTTCAGGCAGAGTCCAGTTCTCACTAGCCTCCTACTCCCAGCCCCATATGCCTGCCTTCAGGCAGGGCCCAGTCCTACCCAGCCTCCTACAGTCAGCCCCATACTCTTGACTTCAGGCAGGGCCCTTTATTGACCTGATGTGGCTGCAGCCCAGTCCCAACTCCATTTAATGTGTTGGAGCAGCCAAGACTCAACAGGAGCCCCTCGGGATGCCACACGGCTGATGGGACTGCAAATCCAAGCAGCAGGCTACTTCTCGACTCAGAGGCTGGGTTTACTCCCCTTTCTTCAGATCGCCTCAAGACAGAGGCCATTGTGTTTCTCCTGCTGTAACCTGGGGAATGCTCACCTGGTTATACCTTTAAAAGTTCAGATTAGGCAGGCCCTCACTTGAGAAATCTGTAACAAATCGGGAGCAGCCAGGCTGGGTGATCCGAGATTCTAACCCTTTCTCTGCAACCAGAGTGAGCCCTGAATCAAAGGGAGGGGAACTCAGTGCCTGGTTGAAGCTGCGTGTTATACATTCATTTTTCAGACATGCCTCTGGGTACTTCCCAGAAGTGGGGCTATCCAAGACCAGAGACACCAACATGGGAGGCACAGATGCCATTTTCATAATGGTTTGGGAATGAGGCCATACTGGCAGGAGGTATCTGCATCCAGGCCTGGCCTGAGAGCTGTGTCCAAGGCAGAGTTACTGGTCCACAGCAAGGAGTTTCTGGAAGATTCTCCTAGGCAGCTGCCTACAGTGTTCAGGTAGGGCAATAACCTGCCCTCAGCAGCTAGCATTGACTTACAGTAGGTGTTGAATTGCTAAGCCATTTGCATGCAGCATTTCATTTCACCTTTACCATGGTGATGTGACATCAGAATCATGGAAAAACTGAGGCTCACTCAGGCAGGCAGCACTCACTTGGGCAGCCTGCAGGTGGAACACTAGTGAAGAAGGGGTGAATTCTGACTTCAGAACTGGCATCCTAAGCAGCCAGCTCCTCTCAACTTCCTTCTCACTGGCTATGAATAGGCTTTACTAGTTGATAACCTGCTGGGGAGAGGTTATTATAAACAGAAAGAAAAAGGAGAGTGTCAAGTGAGTACCTGATTTGTGCTAGACATTTTATGTTCTTTATCTCATCATCTGCCAGACAGTTCTATGAGGTATATGCATTCTTATCTCCAGCTTACAGATTGGAATAATGAGACTTGGGGATGGCAAAACACTCAATCCCAGGTCTATCTGGCTCTTTCCACTAGACTCCTGGCAATTTCACTAAAAGAAGGGGGAGTCCCTGAGGATGCCACAAGATTAAGGGGGAAAGGACTTATGAGTTCAGGCTGGGCAATGACATTGCAAGGAAGTTTCTACCAACACTGAAATTGTAGGAGAGACTTTTCACAATTTGAGATTTTTGATTTCAGAGAGAGTAACCCACAGCATCTGACATCCAAGGTCATACTTTTTCTTTAAATTCCTAATGGGACAATGCCAAACTGAAGTTGGAAGAAGTTCAAATTCATCCCTCCTCAACTCTGGTGACTATGAGGTCAATCGTCCTCACAGGACCTCTTTATAGACCCTTCCACCCTTAGTCTCTGACCCTGCAGCTGGATTCATCTCAGCCTAGGAGAGAAGCTGCCATCAGAGGTTCACCTGACAGGTTTGTCATGCAAGTGCTAAACATAGGTTGTTACTAATATTACGGATGGCAAAGTAGAGGCCTTATTCAAGTAGCATTCTTCACACTAAATGAGTGAACAGGAGGGTGAGTGAGCAGAAAGGGGTGAAATAACAAAGATGGTGCAAGTGCCACTTACTGGTAGATGCAGGCAAAGGGTCAGAGGATTGCAGCACTGAAGCACCAGGAAGCTGGCACAGAGGAAGTACAACACAACTTGCATTGGGCTTGAGGGACAAGGTGGAAACTTCCAAGGAAGCAGGTCCTTCTGGATGGAGGACATGCTGGATCCAGATGATCTTTGCTAACCATGTTGTTACTGTTCTGTGCAGCCCAAGAAAACAGAGCTATTCCTAACAACATGTTCAAGAAAGGCCTCTGGGTCTCTGCTGCCCTTGCCAAGGTTCTCAATCTGCATTGAGACAGGATGGGCAATCTCCTGATAGCAATGGAGACTGAGCACTAGGGTTGCAGTTTCTAGGGACATATATAAGCATATACACTCTCTTCCCTTCAGCAACCCTGTGTCCCAGATCATGTCCTGCTGTGTCTGCTCCCCGCCCAGACCTGCCCAGACCTGCCCAGAGCTGCTTTCCTCTGTCCCGATCTAAGCCCTGAGAGCCCTTTCCCATTATGCCACAGCCTGCCCAGCCCTGTCAAGCCCTGCTCAGCTCTGATGACTTCTGCCCAGACCTGCTCAGCATTAGCACAACCGTGCCTTGTTCTGCTTGGTATCGTTCTATCTTGCTCTACTCTGCCTTGCCCAGCAAATCTCTGCTCAGTCCAGTTCTTGTTCTGCTCCATCTTGCCTAGCCAGTTTAGACTTGCCCAGCAAGCCCTTCCCAGCTAAGCTAACACCTGTCCTGCCCTGCCCTACCACCCCAATCCAGCTAACTTTCTGCCTTGTCCCATCTTTGATCTGACTCAGGACTCTACTTTCCGTATCCTCAATAGCATCTCTCAGTCTCTCTGCTCCCTCTCAGTAGTCCTCCATGAACAAGAAGATAGAAGCTGTGATTCTCTCACCTGGTCTCAGCCCTCTTGTGCCTCTCACAGTGTGAGAATCTCTCAACAGGGCAATGCAACTCCAATGCACAAGAGGCCTGCTTCACATGTAGCATGCACCCCAAAACTGATGCTATATTTGAGGGAACCATAAGAAACAGTTCTAGAAATGCTATGACTTATCTCTTGTCAGACATTGTAAAGGACATTGCAGTTATTTGGATTACCTCTGTGGACAATCCTTGGATGAACTTTCTCTCTTGACTCAATAACACAAATTCGCTTCTTTCAATCAGTTATATTGTTATCATCTCAAGACACTGTGTTTTGACAATAGTTTTCACTACAGGGCCTTGCAAGAAAGCCAGAATCCAAACAAAAATCTGCCTTTAGAAATGCACATATTTTCACATGCATATTTTTTGCACCAATCACTTCCTGTTTTATCAATATAAATTTTTATTTACCTTTTGCTTCTTTCTTATGGTTAATTTATTTTTCTTTGTAAACTGACCTGAATTCCTTATAGATGGTAGCTAAGCACCAATAATAAAGGGCATTTGTGAAACTAAAACTTTTTGAAGTGTTGTATGGGGAGGGGAATTCTCCTGTTTCCCACATGTGGGCTAGCTGCTTGAGAAAGCTCCCCAATAGCCTGAGGTGTTCCATCCATGTGTAGCCATGGGTAGGAGGCTGGGTCTTCCAGATAAACTTCTCTCAGCCAGGACAGACTATGTCCATGAGGGCAAACAGCCTTGGAAATGCTTACAGACTGGGTGCATCTGCTTGGGGTGGGGGGGCTTTAAAGAATCAAGTTTGTGGAAGAAACATCTGCAAAAGATAGAATGATTGACAGCTTCAGGTTTCTTCCATGCAAAGCTCACAAAATAAATTATCGTTGTCCAATAGTCAATACCCTTAAAGCAGAGGGGAAAAGGAGTCAAAGCAGACTAAAAAGACAAAAAAAAAAAAAAAAAAACCCACAAGTGAACACCACGGTAAAACTTAACAGACAAAAATGCACACTTTGGTGTCACCATCATCATCCAAAATGAGAACTCAGGGATCTTGTATGGGAAGAATTTGATGATACTGAGGGGAGAACAGATGGTCCCCACCCTTAAAGACCTCACATGCTGGCTGGGGAAAAAAAGTCAAAGAGATATAAAATGATGTAGCCCAAAGTGTCCAGCTGGCAGTGGAGGATCCTATGGGAAGCCTTTAATCAAGGAGATTTTAGGAGCTTCTACTTCCTACACTGCCAAACATGGAGGAGAGCATAGGGAGACTAGTGGAAGAAGCCAGCTCTCCCTGACACTCATGGCAAAGCAGGAACCCAGAACAGTGTGCTGGCAGGGGTGACAGAAAGGATGGGTAGATGCCAATTAAGCAGGACAGAACAGAAGGGAATATCACCACACAGGCATTTAATCTTGCACAGACTGAACAACAGGTATGCATCCGCCCACTGATCCTCCATGCTCCCCAAGACAGGAAGCTTCCCTGGCCCCAGCTCCGATATGCCTCTCTTAGTGCAAGCATCTCTCAGCAGGGCTGAGTCAATCTAGCATGCACAGGTCCCTTTCCACATGCAACAGGTCTCCCCCAGGCAACTCTTTGTGTCTTCACCAAGCGCTACACTTTATACTTTATGAGTAATCCCAGGAATTTTCAGGGCTAACTGTGAACTGTAACTTTCCAGCTTCTTTACATTAGACTTCTGAACCTCACCTCCAGCTAAAATGCAATTCAATAAAAATGTCTGCTAGGTGCTTGACACAACTTTGATAAGGGAATGAAGGGCTGCCTAAAAAGGAGATGGCAGATTGAGAATATGCAAGACAGAGTGGTTCATGATCACTGAGGAGAGTTGTGGAAGCCCAGATGCAGTTGGTTTTCAAGCAGTGACAGGTCTCACTCTGTGGCCTTCAGGTCATTTCCTCAGCCTAAATTACAATCCTTCTCCACCTGAACTAGTTTCACTCATTCTTCAAGATTCAGGCTAACCATCATATCCTCAGAAAAGTCCTTCCTGAACAAACAGTGGGGATTCAGTTCCCTTAACACATAATAGATATTTCCATTCCAGAAGCTAGTAACACATGCACTGTGGTCATTTGTAACAATGTGTCCAGCCTCTGCTGGTCTGGAAACACATCAGGAGCCACAATCTTATCAGGTGCCTATTATGAGTCCCCCCCTGCCCTGGGGTCATGATGCAAAACAAGCAGAGGCTGGTAAGCCATCCACTGTGGTACACTGACTGGATGATTTATTAGCTCTAATTCTTCACATCCACTATCTTCATGGAAGTATCCTTGCATCATGGCCTCTGGGAAAGAAAAGTGCACTCCCCTGCAACTTGGTTTTAATATTGTCTGGAAGTTTTCCAAGTGTGGAGCAGATACAACTGGAAGAGGGAGAGGGAAGGTCCAAGATGCTTTTAGGAAGGCTGTGATTTTGAAACCAGTTTCATCATAATACAAAGATCTTGCTTGTTTTGTTCACTTGATATTTACTAATGCTGTGGAAGGAACTTTCAGTAAAACCATTGATGCCTTAGCATAAATTGGGCTGTACTACCAAATTGTTGCTATAGCCACTATATGAGCATGCTTCACCAATATACACACCCCACAAAGGAGAGTAAAATTTCGCTACACATTACTTTGATGAAGCAGTAAGTGAGACTAATTTTGCTAAATCTTAAAGCCTGAACCAATGTCTTTTCCGGAATCTATGTGAGAGAACGGGAGTAAGCATGAAGCACTTCTGCCACATTAACGCTTACTGTAGGCATGAGTCAGTTGCAAGAGGTGCCAGCTTCATTGTCCAGAGAACGCTATTCCTATTTGAAAGAATGATTAACAGATTATGATTATTCAGATCGGAGAATTTGGTAGACACTTTTTTAGAAACAGAGGCTGTCACTTCAAGCAAACACTATAATACTTGTAGCCAATGATAAATCGATATTTTTAAGCCAAATCTAGCCTTTTGTAAACCATGCTGTATCCGTGTATGCAGGAGCTGGACTCTTTCTTTATGATCATCAACATGCCCTCCAATCATTCTTTTTCTTTGGTCCCACATTGGGCAAGTTGGTAAGAGGGACTGAGAGTTCTCCCCAAGGTGCCAGTAGAAGTTCAAACCACACAAATCTTAGCCATGCACAGGAAGTGCAGTCCGCTCTGCCCCCTAACCACAATAAAAACCAAAGCTACTTTCCCTGGTTCAATCAACCAATTTCAGACTGGCTCAGATGCTTATCCTGTTTTTGCCTGAGAACAAGTAACACATTCTTCATGTGTTTGTGTGGCATCATCACTCTTGACATTGAGGCCAATTTGGGGTGACTTTTGGAGAAAACAACAAACCAATAAGCACCAGAAGCAGGATGGTCCAGCAGTGCCCTCCCTCCCCCGACAATGGTCTTTGTTCTTTAGCTTCTGCCTTTTCTGTTCCATAAGTAGCGTGTGTACTCAGGGCTGCCACCTGCTGGTAATATGCTCTTTGAGTTGTGTTGCTACATCATTGTGAGTCTGTACTGTGAGCTGTGCTAGTGGGTGTTGCACTTCCCAATTCCTATTCTAATTTGGGAAGCATCAATAATTGGTAATTAGGGACAGGAATCCTTATATAAAATTGCCATGACCCAGATCTGTCTGCATGTCTCAGTTTGAGTAGTGGGCCATGATTCCAGCTTAAGATGACTGGCCAAACTGGTTTAAGATGACTCTTGTCTGCCAACAGTTGTTTGTGTAGACAACCAGGTTTTGATTTCTGTTCTACGGAGCACTCAGGGAAAAACTGGTACTGTCTGCAATACATGGCCCATTATGTGTTTGCTCAAGGAGAAGAGTAACTAACATGCAGCGCAACCAGGTAGGAGACGAAGTGCCCTTGGCTCGCTAGGACTGTGTGAGGCTTAAAATGGTTCTGCTGGGGTCCGGCGTGGCCTAGCGGTTAAAGTCCTCACCTTGAAAGCCCCGGGATCCCATATGGGCGCCGGTTCTAATCCCGGCAGCTCCACTTCCCATCCAGCTCTCTGCTTGTGGCCTGGGAAAGCAGTTGAGGACGGTCCAATGCATTGGGACCCTGCACCCGCGTGGGAGACCTGGAAGAGGTTCCTGGTTCCTGGCTTCGGATCGGTGCGCACCGGCCCGTTGTGGCTCACTCAGGGAGTGAATCATCAGACAGAAGATCTTCCTCTCTGTCTCTCCTCCTCTCTGTATATCCGGCTTTCCAATAATAATAATAAAATCTTAAAAAAAAAAAAAAGGCTCTGCTGATATTACTCCTGTTCTAATGTTACAGCATACGACCCTGGACCTCAGCACTGTAGAAGGGAAGATTCCTGATGCCCCAAGACACAAATGTTGGTGAAAAGTAGACTAGAAATAGTTTAATCAACTTTTCCCCAAAAGGGGCAGAGGAAATGATAAATGTGTTAGGAAGTTGAAAAGAATGATCACCAATGAGTCTGAGTGCCATCAGTTATCAGCACTCTAAGGAACAATCCCAACTCCATCAGAGAGCAAAGGTCCCTAAGACTTCAACATAGGTAAAATAGTGTTGGTGGGGGTGGCAGAGATCCTAACCTTGAGGACAGTGACTGGCATTACAAAGACAGAGAGGAATTAAGAATAGAACTGAGAGGGCCTGGCACAGTAGCCTAGTGGCTCAAGTCCTCGCCTTGAATGCACCAGGATCCTATATGGGCGCTGGTTCTAATCCCAGCTGCCCCACTTTCAATCCAGCTCCCTGCTTGTGGCCTGGGAAAGCAGTTGAGTATGGCCCAAAGCCTTGGGACCCTGTACCCACATGGGAGACTCAGAAGAGGCTCTGGGCTCCTGGCTTCAGATTGGCTCAGCTCTGGCTGCTTAGGGAGTGAATCAATAGATGGAAGATCTTCTCTATCTCTGCTCCTCTATATATATCTGCCTTTCCAATAAAAATAAATAAATCTTTTTTAAAAAATAAATAAATAAATCTTCTAAGAAAAAGAATAGTACTGAGAAAGACCTCTGTAACATACTTACCATAATCACTCAAGAAACTTCAGGTCATGTTTAAAAATAGAAATGGAAACAGAGGTTTGTGATTTCAGCTTATTGAAAAAAATTGCTACAAGAATTTATTCAACAGAAAGATGAACAGGGAGCCAATTGGCTCTTGTACTTTTGTAATATTAGCTTGGAATTTAACGTTTATTGATATGAGCCAACTGGCAGTCATGTCCTCTGATCCCAAAATTAATAATTTATTCAAAAATCCACTTAATATATTGAAATGGGCTCAATATGTATGCCCTCTGTAGCATTTTAGAACTGATCTTCTTGCTGTTCCCCTCATCCAGTGAATTAATCAGAACATGGAAAACCGCCCATCCCATAGCCACTATTATAAATGCTCACGCCAGCAGCAGGAGTCAGCTTGTAGCTGTCCTGCCTGCTTGTCGCTCTCTTGCAGTGTTTTTTTGCAGTAACTCTAATTTTACACAAAATGTAAATAAAATAAATGTTCATGACTTCACTCATAGGAGCAAGGACAACAACATGTAGGAAACTTGACATATGCAAGGACATGTTAATATTTTGCTAAACATTACAGTGGCTCAGAGGTTTTTACTAGTTCCAACCAGGTTCTCTTGATGCTGAAAATGGGCTACTGTTTTGAAAAAAGCCACCCCCAAATCAGCAGGCAACTTTCCTTCCTATTGTGAGCTAGTCTGCCCCCATTCGGGAAGCAGTGGATGACCTACAGTTATGAATTGCTGGTGAAGAACAATATAAAACTCAAATATGTACTTGCCTATCAAAGAAGTAATCTAAGTAGTAAGAATTATAAAAGAGACAATAGTATTAATGCAAAACCTCTTGGCAGTCAGCGTCTCCCAAACCAAGATCCTGAACAAACAAACAAACAAATAAATAGAAATAAAAAGCGACCTGCTATGAGAGACTTCAACATCCTAGTTTTCCAAATCATTTAACCTTGGGCACATCCGCTCTTGAGGAATTACACACTTTCTTATAAAGCACGATAGGAAAGCTACAGCCACTGAGCCAGGCAGCAAGGTAATTCGGGCCTCCATGATTCCCATTCCCCTACCACACCAAAGCCCAGTACTCAATATCCTGATTTTAGGCGATAGGAACCAACACAAGCCTGATAAGGACAGGGCTTCTCCGGCAACACCAGGGACCACTTGGGGACAATCACCCTAAACTTCCCTGATGATTTCTTGGTCTGCTTATCTTTGGTCAATTTTCTTGGTCTTCATCAAAGCTAGGCTCAGATTGCAGCTATAGCTGAGGTCTCATGTAATTTTAGCAAAGCATCCATGAACTCCCAGGGAAGATATGAGACAAAACATAGAGCATAACAGTTACATCACAAATCGGTAGGCTAGCTATATTCCAAACAAGACCTTTAGGAGTTAGTAAAGGAATGTGTCATTGTTCCTACAGTTTTCCTCTTTGACAACCCAATTTGGCCAGTGCACACACTTGATGGAAATAAATTACACCTAAGAGTAGTTCCATATCATCTTAATGCCATGGTACCGTCCATAAGGTTCCCATGTCTAATATCACAGATGTCAGTGACTTTATTACCAACTGAGAGGTGTTTGGTTGTTGCAGATTCAGCTATGTTCCCTGCAGTGTCCATTAGGATTGCCTTTCAGCTGTAACTTGCTCTCACCTTTAAAGGAACACAATACACTTTCACTCGCCTTCCTGTGGGGACCTGCAACACCTCTGTCATAACACTCACTCTTCCTGGGCAAGATCTTAGCCACATTCCATTTTCTCTGAGAACACAGACATCACACTGATGGCATCCTCCTCTGAGGATATTTAAAGGATACACTCACAGAGAATATATAAACGTTTATCACCGATCTTTTCCAACTAAGGCTGAGCCATTGCTTCCTGCATGAGTCAAGCCTCCACTACGTCAGGAAAATTTCTGGATATTATTTAATCAGGCAAGAGACAACTCACACTCAGTGCAGGAAAGAACCAACTCCCCAGTATTGGCACTAAATACTTTAAAGCAAACTGAGTTACTTATTCATCCTATTTGGGATTTGGGGTCAGTATATTCATCATTTTATGAATTTTACTTAAGCTCTTTATTCTGCTACTCACTTATCAGCCTACTTTGGATGGATTCCCTGACAATAAAAGGCTTAAAATCTGTTCAAGCCCAGCAGACAATCCTGTAAATGTACACAGTCCCTGCCCCAAACCCCTGGGCAACAGGAGTCTGCAGTCTATTCACCACCTGTGATGGCTGTGACTGCTTATGAACTTCCTGTGCATACAATCCCTTAGCTCCATACTGCACACCACTGGAGCAACAGTTGACCATGTTTAGGCTCCTCTGGAGATGATGCCTTCCATAGATCCTAAGCCTGATTCTTACCACATTTTATTCAGATTTACCAGGCCAGTCTTGACTCAGTTTGGGTCACAGAGGCAGCAGCAGAGGCTCAGTCCAACCATACAGGCCTCCTTATTGAATGTGGGAATGACACATGGTAGAGGCAAAGCCAGGTCTCTAACATCTCCTGCTTACAGGAAGAGAAGGCCTCCTTTCTCCTTAATCCCTTACCAGAAGCAGTGTTGACAGGGGAGGTCACCCTTTTCCTATCCTTACAATCACCTGGGGAGTTCCTTGAAACCAACTGAGTAGTTATAAAAGGGAGTGTATGCATTTTATAGGTAAGGATGCGATCTGTCACACATGACAAAGTATACTACATACCTGCTGCTTCCCTATTAAAGCCAGGTCATCCCTGTCAACCAGGATGGACCCAAGACCAGCACACGAGGCAAATCTTCAATAGTCATATCAGACCCAGAGAACTCCCTAACAAACTGACTATTACTAACAGCAAGTTATCTGGCAAACCCAGTGGTAATAACAATTCATTAGCCAATGTTTTTATCCTTTAGGTTTTTCTCCTTTTATCATCATTTTTCATCTCTCCTTCAGATTTCTTATTCACAGATTATTTAAACTGTAAATCAAAGTCATAATTACTGCTGTACATTTTAAAGTCACATTAAAAGACCTCATCAAAACACTACTCATCATTTGTAAGTTTCTACATTATTGACAGTTACCAAGAATGTTCATTTTCACTTCTCAAAATGTCTAATTCTGGCATCATTACCACATTCTACACATATTACAGAACAGTTATTCATTGAGCACATTCTGTGAGACAGACACTACCTTAGGTTCTAGGGATGCAACAATGAATACGTCCCTGGGCCTATGGAACTGTAGCACAAAAAATTTAAAAAAAATTTAAACCAACAATAAATACAATAGATATGGCCTTTGCCTTCTATAAGTGCCTTCCATAAGCATATGCATGATTCCAAAGGAATAGGTGAAACCAGTGATAAATGAATGGCCTGAGATACTCACACTGACAAATGAAGAGTGAACAGAAGACAGTCAAATTCAGGACGAAGAGAGAGAAGCTATTCAGGCATGCAAAAGAATATGGCTTACCCTCAAGAACTCAAAGATGATCACTGCAATTAGAGACATTTAGAATGCTGAAAGGCCTACAAGTCACGAAAACAGAACCCTCTCAAGTTATTTCATGCAGATGAAACTAAGACGTTGATTTACACCCATGATGGGAGAGTGGAGAAGATAAATAGAGAATGATGCATTTACACAGAGATCAGTATCAGCATGGAGTCAGGAGAGGAGAGGGGCCATAAGAGCCTGTAGGAGGACATTGTGACACTAGAAGGTAAGTGAGCACAGGATTACAGTTGGTTGGATAATATTTGGAGGAGAATAACCAAATGGCTACCTTTTGTATACCTGATGAGATATCATTTGTATAAGAACAGTTGAGTGGAAAGTAATATACAAGAGAAAAGGACTTCCAAATGCATAGAAACAGTTGCTGGTTTTGTTGATGAACTAAGTATCTCTACCCTAATCCTGTATGACCCTCAGTGTATAAAGTCTGATGCTACTAATAAACTACGGCTTTTGACCATCAGTCAGGGTCCACGTGTGTTATTATCGGCTCCGTGCACCAAGTCCATTGCTGTGGGACAGCGACAAGAGCCCAAACCTGGAGCCTTGTGGTAGGAACCACATCACGGCAATGCCTGCCTGGCAGAAACTGGAGCAGAAGAAGGGACAAGAATTACAGCAACTGCATCTCAAATACCACCCAAGAGAGAGAATAAGGAGTAAAAGTACCTCTACCTCCCACCTTTCATCTCCCCTCAGGGCCTTTGGTAGATCAAAGCTAGGTGGAAGGACTGGCATGGTGGTGCTGCAGACTAACCTGTATGGGTGTCCAATATGGGTGCCAGTTATAGTTCCAACTGCTCCACTTCGAATCCAACTCCCTGTTTATGGCTTTGGAAAGCACTAGAGGATGGCACAAGGCCTTGGGCCCCTACACCAATGTGCAACACTGGAAGAGTTTCCTGGCTCCTGGATTCATGCTGCCTTAGCTCTGGCTGTTGTGGCCATTTGGGGAGTAAACCCACAGATGGAAGATCCCTCTCTCTCACACACACACAAACACATTTAAGAAATAAATAAGTAAATAAATAAATACCTCCTATGTGGAATCCAGCTGATAGGAGGAACCTGGTATGTATTTGTTCAGAGATCCAGCCTCCTGTGATACAGAGCAGAGCAGGGCAAGGAGCAAACAGAGGGCAAACAGGTAAACAACTAATCCTAGGGATGCTTGGGAAATTGAAAGCTGAAAAAGCAGGCAGTTCACAGACACTAAGAGTCCTCTTGTAGGCTCTTTCCTAAATTCCTGAGGGGACCTATGGGAGGGTTGAAATAGAAAATAAACCACTGAATTATTTTAAATGGTCACTGAATCTTCTGACTTTAATTATAGTATCTGAGCACAAGAAAGTATAAAGATACTGGAGACAAGAATTTAGTATAGTGGTTAAGATGCCAGTTGGGAAGCCCACATGCCATAATGAGCATGCCTGAGTTCAAGTCCCAGCTCTGCTCCTAATCCAAGCTTCCTGTTAATAGACACCATGGGAGACAGCAGATGGTGGCTCAAGTGTTTAGGTCTCTGTCACCCAAGTGGGAATCTTGGATTGAGTATCTGATTCCTGAAATAAATACACACACACACACACACACACACATATATATATACACACACACATATATATATACACACACACACATATATATATATATACACATATATATACATATATATAAAGGCTTTCTCTGTCTCTATCTTTTAAATTAAAAATGTTTAAAAATACAAGTTTCATTGAGGCAGATGTGGTCAGCAAGTTTCTGAAAACAATACTATCCCTACTTAAAAACTGCATTAGTAAATCAGGGCATTATCTAGAAAATGGAAACAAAGCTATGAGGCATCTGGGAACAGTGTCATTCAAGAACCCATCTGAGGGTGTTCATCAGGTTTTGCCTGGCGAAGAGAGCTCTGCAGGCAGATGTGACAGCTGTCACGGGATGCAAAGGAGTGTCAGGCAGCACGGAGTGCGGGCCTACCCCTTGATTTTCCAGAGGGAATAGTGAGGAGTAGAGGAATGACAGGAAAATGGAATTTATTTCCCCTTTGAAGGATGCACTTCTCAAGCATTAGAATGTCTTAGCAATGGACTCCCTTTGATATGCTAAGTTACCCCAGAAGGCAGTAAGCTCCATTGAGGAAGGGTGATCAAACAGGACCTAGTGTTAGTTGGCACCAGGTCACAGGGGCAGTTACAGCTATGCAAAATTGCAGCCACTTAATAAGGCAAAATTTAGTTCTTCATTCATGCTACACATCCAATGTGGGGCTGGGAGATCTTTGTTCAAGGTGATCACTCCACAAGCTTGGAATGGAAACATACATGCATGACTACCACAAATGTGAGAAGGCAAAGTCTTCTTAACTCATAAATCATATGACCCTCCTTGTTACTGAATGTCTGAGTGCATGTTACCCAGGCACAACTAATGTAAAGGGACGTACTCAATAAGAGAACACCAAAACAAACTACAGAATAGCCCTTGTAACAATCAACAACTTCAGGTTCTCCATGGTGCTTGTCTTCAACTTTGCAGAATAATTGAGGACATAAAGACTTGCGTTTAAAATTTATCATACGTGATAAAGCACTATGAAAGTGCACAGATGCTGGGGGTGGGTATTTGGCACAGCAGTTAAAGATGCCTGAGTTTGGGTTCCAGCTCTGCTCTTGATTCTACCTTCTTGCTAGTGTATACCCTAGAAAACATCAGGTGAAGGATCAAGTCCTTAGATTCCCATCACCCAGTGGGAGACCTAGATTGAGTTTCTGACTTTGGACTGGCCCAATACTGGCTATTGTAAGAATTTGGGGAGTGGACCAGTAAAGATCAGAGATATATGTCTCTCTATGTTCATCTCTTTTCAAATACTTTATTTCCAAAAAGCAAACAAAAGAATGCTAATGATATTTTTATTATTCACTACTTTCTTAGCACCTAGCGCCGTGCTCAGCTCCTAGTAGCGACTTGATAAACCTTTGCCAAAAGATTATAAGGGCTACTAAGCATTGTGTGTTGATCTGATTTCTTACTGGGGAAATTAAGTTGAGTCTAGATGTAATTACAAAAACATGCCTGGCCCACTGTTATTTATGAGGAGGTTGAAAAACAGATTCCTTCTTAGGTAGAAGATAAATTAAATGATCTCAAAAGTCCTTTTAACAACAAAAATGCTAACTACGCAGCTTTCCATGGAGACGTAAAAACACAATGATTCTCCTGAAATAAGGGTCTGGGTTTCATGGCTTCTGAAAGCCCTTTTACCCTTTCTAACAGATGTTTCCCCCATCCATTCTTTGTTACTCTGTTTTATTACCTTGACAGCATGAAACATTTCTTAAGTTTATTTTCTATGTTCTTATCTAGCCTGATAACAAAATAAAGCAAACAGATTTCTTTCTTCTTCTTGGTACCCCCAATGTCCCAAGAGTACTGGTCATATAACAGACACCTAATATTTGTTGAATGGGAGATTGCTGGCCCAACAAGAAATGGGAATTTGATATCTTAGAAAGCCATATCAATTGCCAGGACTTCTGACTTACAGAAGGGCATAATATAAGTACTTGTCTGAGCCTCCTGGGCTATGAAACAGATTCCAAACATCAAACACCAAAACATCCTGGGCAAGGAAGCCTTGCTCCCTAGCCCAGCCACTTCACCTGCCAAAGGGAAAGATGAACCTCACTGGTAAACACAAACCCTTTGGGGAAAGACTCTTGGCCCTCTCTATCTGGTTTTCTGTTGAGGTGGCATTTTTCCCAACACATTATGCAAAAGCCAGTTGGAGAAGATGCTGAGGATTGTTATTTCCTAATTTGATTCTGCCATTTCCAGTAATGGAAAGCTGCACTCCAGCCATCCATCTTAATAAATGACAGATGCATTTCATTAAAACTTCCTTAAATAATTTTTTGTGGTTTCAAAGGAGGGAAAAACAAGAAAGAATGCTGTTTTGTGCTCTCTTGCATGTCAACATTTTGAGAGTCATTAAACAAAGCAAGAGCTCATCATGGGTTGAGAATTAAGTGGTCAACTGATGCCAACCCAAGCATATTTCTCAGTGCAGTTCCTCACTGGAAAGACTGCTAGACTGAGTGTTGGTGAATAAGTTCTAATAGTAATGACCCATGATTTGAGAATTCATGTTGCTTTGTCTGTACAATATGAATATACTGTAGAGGGGAGATTGGTAATTATGTAGATGGACTCATCCCAACTTTGCAGCTCTCTCCAAGTAAACAGGTATATAAAAATCCAGTGTACTGAAAAGAATGTTACACTGGGTTCAAGGGATTTCAACTCCAGTTTTTTTTTTTTTCATTTTTGTTTTTGTTTTGCTGCTTAAGAGCTCTGTGACCTTAACCAAGTTAATGACTTAATCTGTGTTCTCAATCTCTTCCATTGTATGGCAAAGATACAATATTTGTCAAAACAACCTCACAGGATTATTGTGAGGATTAAATGAAACAGTACAGAAAAATAACTTTGTAACCTAAAGAAATTTTTTAAAAACTTCACGAAAGTAGTAAGTTTTTACCTTTTGCATCCCCAGTGCCCAAAATAAGACCTAACATGCAAGAGGTTATTTTTAAATTTTTAAGTGTTTCATCTTGATTGGACCATGGGGTACCCAAATATTTAGCTATTACTCTCAGCATATAGGAGGGTTTCTCTAGGTAATATCAACATTCGAAAGTAGATTGCCTTCCCTGAGGTTAGGGCTCTTTGTACTCAGCTGGAGATCTGAGTTGATCCAAAGGCTGAGTGAGAGGCTTCATTTGCTAGGCACTTTGAGCTGGGACACTTGTCTTCCCTTTCCCTGGAACTCACTTCTGCAGCTCTGGTTCTAAGACCTCTGGGTTCAGACTGGATAAAGCACAACAGGCTCACCTGAGTCTCCAGTTTGCTGACCTCAGCCTGGGGACTTCTGGATCTATATAGCTGTATAAGATGATTCCTTATAATAAACCTTCTTGTAAATCAACCAACAGATGGCTAGACAGACATATTACTGGTTCTGTTTCTCTAAAGAACTCTGACAGACACAATGAATAGAGCACAATACAATGAGAATTGCTAGTAGTAATAAGTTATTGGAGTTGCCATGACCTTCTAAGAAGTAGCAAACCTAAAGCTGAGTCTAACTAAAAGAAATGTGACAAGAAATTTCAATTATAACTCAGAACACGTCACAAGAAACTCGAAACCCCAGCAAGCAGCCTTTCAGTGGTGTGTAGTTTATGTCAGTACTACTAAACTATTCTCTTCTAACCCTTCATTATATGCTTAGCACAGTACATGCATTATTTCATTTAATCCTCATCTGCCTATTATCCTGACTCTATTCTCATATGTGAAACACTGAAAATTCCAGAGAGTTCAAATAACTCCCAGTGTCACAGCACTGATAATGAAGTGGTGAGACCAGACTTAAATTCCTAGTCTCTATGCTACTGCCCTCCAATTTGCAACTTTGATGGCATCAAGATGACTACATCACTTAGCATGCCTTCTGTTATGTATATTAATAAAACCCAATAAAATGGAATTTTGTATGAGGGGAATATGTTGATTCATAGCAGAAAAGTACAATGCAGAGAGGTATCCACTGCAGTTGAATCCGGGCTGTTATTCCATTTTTCTGGTTCTGCCCTTATCCATGTGCTAGCTTCATTTCTGATTGCCTTCCTTTATGGAAGTAAAGTGGTTACAGTGACTGTAAGAGAATACATATTGCCCATATCATCCAAAGTGAAGAGAGAGGAATGAATCTTATCTTCCAGGCCAGACTTAAAAACTTCATTTTGGCCTCTGCTACCCCACCAGACCCAGGCAAAATCAAGGTAACCTGCCCCAAACTACCTGAAGTGTCCTAATAGCAGTGGTCATGCTCCTGGGAATTTCTGTTTTCTATTCTATGAGACTGCCAGTGAAAAGAATAACTGAAGAAGTAAGCCAAAGCTTTCTCAAAATCTCCTTTCAGGGTCATCAAGATGGATAAAGAGGGAAAAGACAAGGTAATGTGGATGTGCTGATTTTGGGTTTAGTACATTCCTACAGGAGAGCTTGGAGACATGCTCGCAGTAGAAACTTTACAGAAAATGGAGAGACACCGAGAAATGTGAATAGTGTAATTATGCAGGGGCTAGCAGGAACAACATGCTGGGGACTGGAGGAAATGGCACCCTGCTGGCTTCTGCCTGGCCCAGATGACTGCTACAGGTTTTGGGGGAACAAATAAAAGATGAGAGATCTCTGTGTGTGTGTATATGTGTGTCACTCAGCACTTAAGATAAAAAATTCTATCTTTTTAAGATTTATTTATTTTTATTGGAAAGGAAGAAATTATAGAGAGAAGGAAAAACAGAGAGAAAGATCTTCCACTTGATGATTCACTCCCCAAGTGGTCACCATAGAATAGAAAATAGAGAAGAATGGAAGTTTCAGAATTATATAACTTTGAACTAATGTCTGATGAAGCTCAGATTCAAACCCCAATCCCACTCCAGCCTTATCCCTATCCTCTGAACCCTGGTATCACTAACAACACACCCTTGAATTGGAAATTGGTAGAAAAGGACCTGTGAAGACCTGTGGAAATGAGCAGGTCTCACAGTCTGATCACACCACCTCACTGTAATGTCTTCTTCAGTGATTTGACCTTGATAATAAGGGTAGCTGGGAAGGTAGGCGGTGTCCTTAACCTAACTCCCTTACCTTGAATATTTCCACCTTTTAAATAAATAAATAAATGTTTTTAAACAAATGGATTTACACAGTTGACTCTGGCTCTTCAGCTGAGCACCTTATTGATATCTTTGCCTCTTTCTGTCCCTGAAAATCCTTTGGGACAATGTTTTAAGAACTGTGAAGTTTAATCATGACTGTAAGGGTGATTTTAGGTTTACTGTTGCCCCCCCAAAACACACTGGAATAAATGCCCGGGATTTAAAGTGTCTGCACAGAGGCTAGAAGAATGAAACAAAAGTCCACACATGGCTTGCTTTCCTGGGTATGTTTCCCTGAACACACCCGAAAATGTCAGGTTCATTTGAAGAAAAGGATGGAACAAAAATCACACGGGGACAGAATGAGAATAAAAGATAGCTCCTTGGCCTGAAAGAGAGAGAGAGAGAGAGAGAGAGAGAGAGAGAGAGAGAGAGAGAGAGAGAGAGAGAAATGAAGGAAGGAAATGGGGAAAACAAAACCAAGTATAACATCTTGACAAGGGGCCAGAATTATGGCACAGTAGGGTAAGGCTCTATCTGCAATGCCAGCTGCCCGTATAAGCAGGATTTGAGTCCTGGTTGTTCTACTTCTGATCCAGCTTCTTCCTGATATGTCTGAGAAACAGTCTGGCTCAGGCCCTGACATCCCCATGGGAGACCCAGATGGAATTCCTGGTTCCTGGCTTCAGCTTGAGCCATCTCTGACTATTGCTGCCAGGGGGGAGTAAAACAGCAGATTCAGCAGATGGAAATTCATTCTTTCTTTCTCTCTCTCTCCCTCTCTCTCTTTCTCCCTCTCTCTCTCTCTCTCTCTCTCTCCTGTTTTCTTTCCCTCTCTCTTTCAACCTTTTATTTTCAAAAAAGATCTTGACACGTACAGGAAATTTACCTGCCTAGGAAGGTGTTAGAGTGTGGGAGAAAAGCATCCTGTTTGGAACCAGGACACACAGCTCATGGCTAGCTTCCTGTAGTAATCCCTGGGATATTTAGGGAGCTCATCCATCCAGATCATCTTGCAACTTCTCCTGTGTGTAAATACAGAACGCTCTTATCCTGCTTGTTTCACAAAGCTGCTCTGAGAGTTCAGTGAAACAGACCAGAACAGCAAGGATGGGTTTTAGATCACCTTGTCTATCATTTTCATTTTCCTTTCTCTCCACAGAACATCACAATCACACGCATATACACTTTCACAACTTGGATAGCTGATTGGAGGAGGAGCACAGGCATCAACAAATTGTAGAGAGAGGAAAAGGTGTGTAAAACACACTCTCAGTCACTTCAAGGAATGGAATGCCTACCTATACTCATCCTATAATTGATGGTAAAGATAGTTTGGAACACTGGCAGGCAGAAAAACGGCCCCGAAGGACGTCTACATGTTAATTCCCTGAACGGGTGAACAGATGAAATTATATGGAAAAAGAACTAAGATAGTCGGAAGTTGCCAGCTGACTTTGAGATGAGTAACACAGGAGTAACTGAGTGAGTCCCATATACTCACAAGGGTCCTAGCAAGCAGAAAAGGGAGGCAGGAATGGGAAAACCAGAGAGATGACAGTGTGAGAAATGGTCTCATGTTGCTAGGTTTGAGTAAGTGAACTGGGACAGCCTTGAGAAGCTGAAAAGTCAAAAAAGGGATCCTCTCCAAAGACTAAAGCCTGCTGTGTGCCTTGATTTTTAGCTCAATGAGACCCATTTTGGACCTCAAACCTTCAGAACTAGATGACAGTACATTGGTGTTCTTTATACCACTGTGGGTCTTCCTTCCTTCCTTCCTTCCTTCCTTCCTTCCTTCTTTCCTTCCTTCCTTCTTTCTTTCCTTCCTTCCTTCCTTCCTTCCTTCCTTCCTTCCTTCCTTCCTTCCTAAATGCTTTTCCTCTCTTGAGTCTTCCTTGATGCTATCACATACAAATCAATTTTTGGCCAATTAAATCATAATCAGAATACAAGATATATTTAAATTGCTGATTGCTAGTAAAACATGTGGTCTAGTGATGTATTACAAATGACAGCATAATTCAGTGGTTCAGAACATGTTTGTTTTTTGTTGTGGGGTTGGGGACAGGTGTTTGATGCCACTTTGGAAACTCTCACATCAGAGAGCCTGGCTTCAATTGCTGGCTCTGCTTCCAAAGCCAGCTTCCTGCTACTTACTGCATCCCTGAGATGCAGCAGGCAGTGACTCAAGCACCTGGATCCCTGTCACCCACGTGGGAGATTCAGATTGAGTTCTGGTCTCCTTGTTTCAGCCTGGCTCTTTCCTTGTTGAGCCCAGCATTTGGGGAGTGAACCAGCTAATGGAAGACCTCTGCCTTTCAAGTAAAAACTCAAAGAGAAAAAGATGCATTTGTTGAGCTCATGGGTTCTATGTGTCAGGAATTCAGAGCAAGGCAGAGACTGTTTGCTTTTGTTTATGATAACAAGACCCTCAGTTCATAGGGAAGAAGGCAAGGGAGCTATGTTAATACGAAAAGGATTAGAATCCCCTAAAGGCTCCTACATTCATATCCAGATGCTGATAGTATCTATAATCTGGGACCTTAACAGGTACCACAGCTTGGGACTTTCTTATAGCAACTTCTATAGAATTTCAGATAAGGATATTTCAAAATGTTCATGGGAAATAGAATTAAAAGATACTTTTGGTGCAAAGAAATTTTGAAATCCATTCATGGTGGTTTTTTTCACAATACTCATTTTCCTCAAAGTTTTTCAAGATTCCTGGTAGTGTTGAAATCACAGAATGTAGATTTTCTAGACCATTTCCTTCATTAAATAATGTTCATTTAAGTTTCACCCATGTCATTTTATGCCTTTACTGTATATTCTGTTCTTACCACAGAGTAACATTTCATTGTAGGGTTGTGCCACAATTTGTTTATCCAATTACCCATTGAAAGACAGCTGGCTGCTTCAAGTTTTTGACAAGTATGAAATATATTCTATAAACATTTATGTACAGATTTTCATGTAGACATAGTTTTCAATTTGAGTAAATACTTAGGAGGTGCAACTGCTAAATCATATAGCAAGACTGCATTTCACTTTCTAAGAACCTAAACTGTTTCAAAGTTCTTAAAATAGGTGAAATACTTTCCCACTAGAGATTAGTGAGCATTGCCAACATTTTAAACATTAGGTTTTCCTATTAAATTTTAATTGTCCTTTGCATATTTTGGCTCCAAGTCATTTATTTGATATATGCGTTGGAAGTATTTTCTTAGTTTTCCCAGCCTTTCTGACCCTCTGGTGGAATCTAAGCCAAGGCTGAACTCTGCCCCATTTAGGAGTATGGCTTGAAGTAGCTGTCATCTGCATAAGCAATTTTCATGAAGTGGGCTGCAACCTTCTTCCTCTGTCTGGCAGTCTCTTCTGTCTTAAGTTTCTGTGTGCTGGAAAGAACTTCTTCCCCCACCCAAATTGTCCATAGTCTCTACCCATTTTGAGTTCTAAGAAATAGATGGTTTTTTTACTGGCATTCCATCAGTCTTGGGTGTCCCCTATCCATGAAAGAGATGTGCTTCTGTGTTGTTTTTAGAAATAAAAATCAGAAAGCATTGAAGCTTTCCTTTGTAAGTACAAGCTTTCTTTGTATTCCTTGAGAATTTTAAAGAAATTACTGTCAGTGTAATCTAAAAAGTCTACAGGGTTTTCCTCCTTCACCAAGCTACCCTGTAGCTGCACAGAGGTTTAAAGTATCCTTCTATATTCTTTCAGGCTCCAGTTTCATCACCATCCACAGTTTTTTTCCAAATCAGTTGTGACTTGTGAGAGTTCATACTCATTTCTGCCCACCAGTGCTCCCAAAGGGAATTGGCCATTGCCTCCAAACCAATCGATCCCACTGCTACTGCATAAATCAGTGCTTAGATCAAATATGTTTTACGAGGGGATTCTTACTTCTGCCTAGGGTCCCCACGTGCAGAAAGTGTGAATTTTGTTGTGCGACAAAGAATATAAACAGTTCACATTATTTTTATCTCCTGAAATAAAATGTAATCTTTTTTAAGCCACTATCCCACTGAGTTACTGATAAATTTAATTTTAGTCTCTGTGAAGGTATCCTTTCCACTTTCCAGGTCGGTGAAGTTCCCAAGATTCTCTGGTTGTATAGCATTGGCCAAGCCAATGAAAACCCACAAAGGTGAGAACTGACTCCATCCTGAACTCACAGCCATGGCTGTGTTCAGAACTCCAGATCCAGCCTCTTAAATGTCCCAGATAGTCATTCTCTGCTAAGATCCAGCAGCAGCAAAAAGGTATGAGTGCCTCTCACCCAACAAACTGGAACATTTCCTCCCTTCCTGGTCTGTGGAAAGAACACCATTTTCCTTTTATGGCAGTTTCAGCATCTTGAGTCTCTTGGATGTTAAGAACTTTGTTCTACCTTAGTTTCTTTCCCTGTATCCCAGAACATTCCCCTTTGGAGTACAGACTTATCCATGGAAGCCAATGATCTCAGTGCCTGGGAACCACTTCTTCCTACAGAAGCTTCTGAAGCAAGGTTATAAGAATATCTAACTATATGGCACTACTGAGAAAAACCAATTGCTGTGTCATTATGTCATGCTGTCCCAATTAAAATTACTACAGTTCTGAATAGGACCTCTTTTATAAGAGTCCTTATCAACCTAGTTCCCAAGGTGCATTTGGGGAGGCCCTCTGGCTACCTATAATCTGAATCATCACACCTTCTTCTGCCTACCAGCAAGTTGCCTTCAGTTGACCTCTGATTAGAGGTAGTTTTGTTTGGGATGCTTTTTCCTACTGGACTGAGTTTCTCTGAAGACATGCCTGAGTCTTTCTACATTAGTCAGGTCTCAGGAGAAAACAGGTGACAAATGAAAACTAGACAATGTGAAGAGAGTTTATAAAGGAAAATTGTGACAAAACTGTAGGAGGCACATAGAGAACCTCAAAGGAGAGTATGGAAATCATGAGGTGGAAGAGAACAAAGAGATCTGAGAGGGTCAGGGTAACAGATCAAAAGGACGTAGTGTGGTAGAGTAAGGCACCAAGCCAAGACAGGCATGAGAAAGAGCTGTGCAAGGCCTGGATCCTAGCCTCAGTCTCCACCCTCCAACTGGACATTGCATTGGCTAAACTCAACCATGAAGTAGAGTATGTAGGTGCTATGAATGTCAACATTCTACTTACCCCCAGTGAAAAAAACAGCATGCCCTCTATAGGCTCTAAACCAAGTCTGAGTTCTCCACCTCATCTGCATCAATTCTTGTCTATGACATCTTGAAGCTTACACTCCAGGGATAGAGAACGAAGCCCAAGCTCCAACTTCTTTCCCCTGTTCTTGCCTTTTCCCCTTAGCTGTACTGAATTCCAACCCCTACAAGGTGGTTCTTGCACAATTTATCACTTGAATACAGAATGTTTTGCAATTTGAAAGAGTTATTTTACTCCTCAAACTGGATTGCAAACATGATGAAGGTAAAAATCCACGTGATGAATTTTATATTTATTTTAGCTCCAATTATAGTCTTATCTACAGTGTGTGCTTGATACTCATCCAATGAATGATCCATTGAAAGAACAGCTATGGTCCATGCATACGGTCTCCAAGAATGGGTAGAAGTACCTTTTGAATGACAGTCAGACCCTGTTCCTATAGAGGCTGTTTTGGAAAGAACAGTCTATAATCATGCAACTTTCTCCTTATTCCTAGTAACTAAAGCCCTCTGAGTCTTCCATATATGCCCCCAGCAATGGACAGCCAAGGTAGAACGTGAAATCATTCAAACAATTCATCATTTAATTTTAACGTAATCATTATTGGGGCTTTCCAGGTTCCAGGAACTGAGCTGCATAATTCGTATTCAGCAGTAAATAAGATAGAAGACATATAAACTTACAAATCAGGAGCCCACTGTGTAGAACAGGCTGTTCATTCACCACTTGCAATTCCATATCAGAGTGTTGGTCTGAGTCCCAGCTCTTCTGCTTCCAATTCTGTTTCCTGCAGGAGAAGGCAGAAGATTATGTCCCAAGTACTTAGGGTCCTACCACTCAGGGAGGATACCAGAACGGAAGTCTAAGTTTCTGGTTTTGGTCTGGCCCATCCTGGCTGTTGCAGCCATTTAAGTGTACTAGCTGATGAAAGATCCCTCTGTATCTCCCTCCCTTTGACCCCTCTCTACTTCAAATAAAGAAATAAGTCTTTAAAAAAAAGCCATTAATTAATACAAAGGTAAGAAGTGTGATAAGCACAGTAAATTTGAAAGAAGGAGTGACAAAACTGAGCCTAGCAGAGACATGGCCAAGGGAGCAATGTCCTGCCCGAACCTCCTAGCTGGCTCCAGATGTGACTGCAGACAGTTCCCATCAGTAGGGACAGCTTCCTGGGCTGGCTACACTTTGGGCATTTTCTGGCTTCTGGTCCTCTCTGTGGGATGTCCGAAGTTTTAGGGAGTCAGTGCTAAAGAAACAATCATATCTACTGAGGGTCGGGAGTCAGTGTGTAAACACAGACAACACAGCTGCCTTTTCCTTCAGGGATAATTCCAATCTGTATTGTACAAAGCTTCTGTGACAGCAGTCATTTGCTCATTAGCCCACACTTGGTTGGCTCCTCTCCCCTCCCAGCATCGCTTCCTCACTCACGTACATGCAGTTCCTGGAACTGCCCTCTACATAAATAACTAGTATCTATATTCTTTATCTCAGGGCTTTTTTTGGAGAAATCAATTTAGATATGAAAAAACCAACTTACATTAAGGTCAATATGCCTTCACACTGTACTCCTTCCAAACTCAGGGTTCTATGACAGGCAAACATCCACAGAGAAAGTCTTGGACTTCTAGACAAGAAGATCCAACAATGGATGGCTCTGCTATATCAAGGGGAGCTGGAGAAGCCAGCTTAGTCCTGGAAGGTGAGTCAGCAGGGGAAGGGGGCATGCACAGAGAAGGAAGACAGGGTGTGACTGAATGAGGGCAGCTACAGGGAAGAGGGGAACCATCTCCCCATTCTCTGCCTTAGGACAGTCTGACAGAAAAAGGTACAGTGTAGTTTCCTGACAGTCTTGCTTAGAATTCACGTTTAATATCTCCTCTACTCCCAATGCTGAAATTCAGACAATGTCTGGTATACCCACTGCTAAGGGAACGACTTCTATGATGGCCAAAACCCCCTTATTCACTGGGGAATCCCCATAGGGAAGAACAGAGGAGGGGTGCTCAACAACATTTAACAGTTTGTGAGCTGAACTTGGGAATGGCTTCTTCCCATCTGCCGGTGCTTCCTCCTTATGCAGGAAGCTGCATTCACATCCCACGCCAGTCTCTCCTTATGCTTCCTTCACTGTATCCTGGTGCCCCATGAGATAGCTGAATTTTGAAGAATTTGGGCAGGGATGGTCCAGTCCCTTCCTTTCCTCTCCCTGCACAGCCAGCTGCCCATAAGGTGTATCCTTATGGCATCAGCACTTTTACCACAAGGCAGGCACAGCTCCATAATTCCAAGTTCAACCTTTGCCCAAGATCCTAGTCATTCTTCAATATCTATTATTAACAACAGTAACATTTGGTCCCCACCAACTCTTCTATGTCTTAAATTTCAATTGGTCAATCTCCAACACTATGGGAAAATTCCCAATTGACAGTGTGGTAGTGATATTTGCAAGAAAGGAGGCCTGAGTTCTTGTTTTTCTTCCATTCACTAGTGCATAAACTTGAGATTTTAGATCACTTTTCTGGGACTAGACATCTTTTTTGTTGCAAATATTAAGTGAGGTAGATTCCAAGGTCCCTAGTGGAATTCCTAGCATCCAAGATGTTCAGAGGCTCCTGTCCGCAGGAAACTTCCCTGTCCCTTCTGGTTTTGGTCATATACTCCTCCTTCTGTGTACAGACCAGATCCTGTTCTGTTCCTCTTAACAGTACCTGTTCCGTGATATACACTGAGTCCTCACCCAGTCAGCTAGCACCAGGTGTAGCTCCTTGCTGCATCCCTGAGTAGACTCCTGATGGCCTTGTTTAGCTATCCCTGATGGAATATGTCATACCAGGAGCTTAATAAATACAGGGTGCATTCAAATATGTGATGTACTCCAGAGGCCAGAGGCTCCGCACACACACACACAGCAGTGTCTGCTCTCCTGTGCAATGGCAGAAGGAAACTCCAGAGTGGTCCGTCCTATCACGGCCATCCTGTCACATGCCCCCAGGAATCTGGAAAGTAGGTCAAATGGTGGAAACCAAGGCCTGGATATGGCACCTGTTTTTGAGAAGGAAAACACCTTACTCCATTATTTTTGTAGATCGATTTTCTGCTGCTGGGGAAACAGCAAGCCTTCTTTAAGGGAGAAGTGACCACCTCTCCCATCGCCTTATCTGTATTTATGGGCATCTGGATAGGAGCCATGTGTGTGCTCAGATTATCAGTGAGGCTATTAGCCATTTGGAAGGCACAACAAACACCTCTTCATCTCCATCTGCACAGATCCATGCTGCCGTCAGTCCCTTCCATATCCCTACCTGCTATCATGAGACTTCTCCTCTCTGGGTTTGGTGGAAATGAACAAATCAAGCCAGACTATGCTTCATGCGGCTCTGTGACCTTGCATTCCTCCAAGTGACCTTTCTCATGTTGCTCTTTGCATGGGCAACTCCAGCCATTACATTAGCAACACACAATTACACCCTCAAGGTAGATTCAAGTTCAGGCTCTACCAGGACATAAATACCTTAATAAGGTGACAACCATGCAACTGAGCAGTGTAAATCAGGGATTTGACAGCTGTCACAGACAGGGTGGCAGGTGTCCCAGTACAAAGAAAAAAACAAAGGAGAGAGAAAGGGAGGATGTGAGGTGGGAGGAAGAAGGAATAGGAGAGGAGGAAAAGAAAAGAAAAAGGAAGGAAGGGAGGGAGAGGGGAAGAGGATCTTGTTATAACAATGCCAGGATGGCTCGCAGCACACTGTTTTTGTAAGTAAGGTAATATGCTTTCATCCAAGACTTGCACAATCATCCCTACTGCCTTGATTCCTCAGCTAATTAAAACCTTGCCAAGAAGCATGATAGGAAACAGCCCAGAATAGGCCATGGAAAGTTTCCCACTGGCACACATTTGGCATGGGTCAGGGGCAGACCAGGCTGAATCAGTTCATGTCATCCACTGGCAAATCCGAACACCAGAACAGAGTGTGGGTTGAGCCGGGTTTGGTTGTGACAAAAACAGTACACATTATGGAATGCCAGGGTGAGGTTTCCTGTACTGGATTTGACTGCAGCACCCAACCAGCACACGTGAGATCCAGGAAGGGAGGAGCAGATCTGGCAGGGGGATTAAGGGGCTGGTCCCCTCGCCGGACAGCTACTCCCACTGGAGCGCGTGGGCTGGGATGGGAACAGACCAGACTAAGCAGGGCTACAACACCTATGTGCCGCATGTGGACTAGATCAGGGAAAAGCCAGGCTGGGCTGACTATTCCTGCGGGTGCAAGCATAAATTAGAGTGGGTGAGGGATGTTTGGGCTTAGTCGCAGCATCAGCTGGCAGAAGCTGGCACTGGGGACTAATTCTGTCAAGTCAAATCACAGAACCACCTAAAGAGTGCATAAACCGGGACTGAGAGAGACCTGGGTGGGAAAAAGTGGGTTCCCCCTTCTTGGGTCACTAGTCCCGCGGGAGGGCATGAAAACTAGGACGGGGCCTGGGGTGGCTAGACAGAGAGACACTCAACAACTTCCGTGAGGGTTGGATGGTTGAGTTGGTTAGATGGAACTAAGCTTTAATACCCAGTGACAAGTACAAGAGCCAAATGGGATGGGGGACAGACTGGTCTACTGCTACACATACTTGTTTCGTCCGGCAAGGCCTGTAACGTGGACACGGCGAAGGATCTGGGGATGAGACACCGACACGGAGACCAGAGATGGTGGAAATGTCTCTCCCTGGCCTCTCTCCAGGCCTGCTTTTATTGCCTCCACTCTTGACCTCTCACCTAGTTCTTGTTTACGCTTTAGCCCACACTCTCAATATTGGATACAGCTGAGTTCCATTAGACCAGGTGCTTTCAGCCCCAAGCCCATTACCTGTAGTGCTCAGTTTGGCGAGTGCTAACCAACTCCTTAGCCCACAACACATACTGGCAAACCAGGGTAGGGGGCGGGCCTGATGGGGGTTATTGTGGGTCACCCCGACTAGGCTGCAGCTCACACTGGTTGATGTAAGGGCCGAGTATGTGCTGGGCAGAACCAGACTGGACTGCAACACCCATTGGTTCCAGTGCAACTCGGGACTGAAAACAGAACCAACCCAGCAATTGCAACCACCAGCTGATCGGGGTGATGGAATGTGTCGGGCCCTGTGCTTGCTAGAACATACAAGAATCTGGTCTGGGAATACCTGAAAGTTTCTTTGGAGATCTCCCCAATCGAACTACTAGACTCAGAACTCTAACTAAGAAAAGACAGAGGACAGAACAGGTCAATCATTCATCTCAGCTATATGTTGGCAGCAAAATATGGGGCAAACGGAGACTTTATGATGGACCATATCAATCAGTGGACGACCTCATCGAGCGAAACTGGCAGCAATTCATAACTGGAGAACTATTAAAACCACTTGACCAAATATCTCAGAGCATGCCCCACATCCGGGACTTGGGGTGGGCAGGAAACCGGGTGGGGCTTCTCCCTCAATATCCTCCTTTACCTCAGATACATAATGGAAACAATATGGACATAATAGTATTACCCACTTCCCCATACCCCCTCAACCTTTTTTTTTAACCGTAATTAACTATGTAAAGATTGTCAACAACAATACAATAAAATAAACTAAAAAAAACCTTGCCAGCATGTCCAGGGTTCAGCATCCATGCGGGCAAACACTCCCCAGCAGACATGCACACACCTGCTCTAGGTTCTCCCTACTTCTACTGTATCCAAATGCCACTGGCTCATGGAGTGCCATGGCAGGGGGTGGGGAGTGGGGTGCAGCAAAAATATCTGCTGCAGAGTCCCAGCTTCTGCCAGGTTTCTGAGGGAATCCAGAGGCAGAGCAGATGGGGGCCAATATCCAAGCTCCAACATCAGTCAAGAAAGAGAACTCCATGGCTAGTGCCTGGCTATGAGGAGACAGAAGGGCTTTCTCATGCTTGAACCTGATCGTTGAAATTCTGACAGTATTTTATTCAAGCCTGCACTGACTGCAATACAGAGGGAGCTGCTGAAGCAGGGGCCTGACTCAATAGCTAAGATGACCACATACCATACTAATGTCCCCTGTTCAAATCTGTGCTCTGCTTCCAGTCCAGCTTCCTGCTAATGCACAACTTGGGAGGCAGTAGGTATGGCTCAACCATGTGGACCCCTGCCACCCACATAGTAGATAATGAGTGAAATTTCAGGGCTCCTTGTTTCAGCATGGCCTTGTCCCTGGCTGTTATGGATATTTGGGGAATAAGCCAGAGGATGGGTTCTCAGTTCTCATTCTCTCTCTCTCTCTCTCTCTCTCTCTCTCTCTCTCTCTCTCTCTCTCAATGCAAGAAGAGAATCTAACTCCTTTGTTCCTCCAGCCACCTTTTGGGTTTTTTTGGTTTCAGTTTCCGATGCCTATTAATTGACTTGCTTGTCTCTCTTACTCCATTTCACTATCTGGGCCTTTTCTGTCTAAATAAAAACCCCCTCTCATCTCTTCTTCATTTTTCTTTTCCCTAGCCACTTTTCTTCCTAATCTGTTATAAACTGTTTATAAACCCATGAATGCATATATTTACATCATGTCATGCATGTCCTAAATATGATCCATTTTAAAATGGAAACTGGCTTTGTATTGCTTCTCTCTCTTGCTCTTCTACACTTGGCTGAGTTCTCAGAACCTGCATTTTATGCTTTTCTACCTCATGCATACATCACTCATCATACTTAGTTCACAGCATTTTAACACTCTGCTTCTCTCCTGCTGCTTTGCAAGCTCCCCGAGTAGTGGGGGTAGCTTGTGTCTCATTCATCCAAACTCTACACAGGGCCTGATTCAGGAGGCACCCCATAACTGAAGCTGTGAAGCTGAAGGGATGTAAACTAAAGGAGTGACCTCAGCCACAACTAGTTGTACAAGTGTGCAGACCCTCAGCTGGACTCAACAAATACAACAAAAGAGAAGGAAACCATTCACTGGGCAGTCTAAGGAAGCTTTAGGCCCAGCTGAACCAGCAAAGGGACCTGGGCCAAACTCACTTGCTTCTCCCAGAACCAATCCCCACAGCTCTGATTACAAGGCCTGGATTGGGAAGCTGAAGTCAGCTTCACATAGCTGTCACTCAGGCATGAAAGGAAAGGAAATAAAGGAATGGAAGCTCTCTTACCAGGAGAGGGTAGATGCAGGCAAAAACCACGGTGGTTTGCTACAGGGTCTCTTAAGTTTCCTACATCATTTCTTTTTTTAAAGATTTATTTGTTTTTATTGCAAAGTTAGCTATACAGAGAGGAAGAGGGACAGATCTTCTGTCCTCCAATTTATTCCCCAAGTGACTGCAACAGCTGGAGCTGCGCTAATCTGAAGCCAGGAGCTAAAAACTTCTTCCGGGTCTCCCACGTGGGTGCAGGGTCCCGAGGCTTTGGGCCATCTTTGACTGTTTTCCCAGGCCACAAGCAGCGAGCTGGATGAGAAGTGGGGCCACCAGGATTAGAACTGGTGCCTATATGGGATCACTGGTGTGTGCAAGGCGAGGATTTTAGCCACTAAGCTACCACACTGGGCCCATGTTTCCTACATCTTCACTAGCTTTCTGTGAGTCCTTCTAATGAGCTTGTCAGTTCTTCAGGACAGAGCTGGTCCTTCTTCCCTCATTGCCCACTCATGTCTACAAGCTGTCTGTGCACATGGCCCCCACTGCAAGCTACTGACCTACCAGTCAGTGGATTATTGCAGGCAGCGCTAGCGATATAGGGCCAAGTCTCTCAGCACCTGTGCAAGGCAAGAATCACAGGTGGAGCAGGTGGAAGCTCTGGCTGTGAAATGTTGCTTTGAACCACTCTAGTGTTATTTTGGATTAGTGTCCTTCAGGTTTGCCAGATTTGAGACATAAATCAAACATTTCTTGGCAATAGGCAGAAAGTAGAAAAACGATTTTTTTGTGTGGATAATCATCCATTGGAACAAAAGATTTTCAATCCAATAACTATATTAATAATTCCTTACACTTTTATCATTTTTCACACCTATTTCATTATGCTTACTTTGGAATTTACAAAGTCTTCTCATGTGTTATGCCCCTTTGCTTTAAGTCTACACCTGTACAAGGTGGGATCTGTTCTCCCATTTTATAGATGAGGCCCAGGGGATCACATGGGTTAAGTGACTTACCTATAGGAAGGGTCACTCTGCTCCTTCACCTCTTTCCTAACTAGCAACATTAAAACAAAGAAAGAGCCTCATTTGAGGTCTTTTTCACATCACCCCACCCTTTCCTAAACATGGTATTTTGTGTGCATTCTGCAAAATGGCTTTTACCCCCATTTCTTCCAGATCAAGAGTTGACGACTGTGAGCGAACCAGCGAGAGGAGCCAGAGACGGGAGGAACCACATGACCAGACCCTCTGTTTTTGCACTTAGCTTTCCCTGAGAGATCCAGGCAAACACCAAGTTCTGGCAATTTCTAATCATGAATCGAATGCACAGCGTGATTTTCCCAGCAAGTTTCCTCCTAGAGTGCTGTCTCCAAACAAGTCTGTTCTTTCATTTTAATTTAAATTGTCAGCCTCCATGCCTGAAGATAACTGCCTATTTGTACAAACCAAATTTCTGACCTTTTCAAATTTTCATCAGTCTTGCAGATGATGGGTCCCACTTCATGGCTATGCCTGACCTTCATGAGTTCTTCTGGTGTCAGCTGACAGCTCTTTTCCTTGACTCACTTAAGCTCCCTTTTACATGTCAAGTGCCTCACCTGAAGATTTGTTTAACCTCATGGAGAATTTGATGTGAGTTCTCTGTTTTGAATAAACGCCAATCATTGCCACCCATTATGCAATCAAGCACTTCCCCTTACTGTAGCTATAGAAGTGGGCTAACCCACTGTGACCTTGGACATGCTTTGGCTATAGGATCACCTCCTTGCTGTGAGGCTCTGCCATGATTATTCCCAAGTTATGAGGAAGGAAGTCATTCCTCTTACCTCATATCATGTGTTATGCACTTTTTATATCAGAGAATAGTAGGGCTGGAAAGAGCCTATCATAGTTTAATCTTTCCTATTTTTATATAAAGAAAGTAAGATCCTCTTGAAGTGTCTTGTGGGAAATTTGACTGAAGGACAAAAATAAGATTTTCAGAGTAGGCTTTAAACTAGTGGTTAAGATGGTGGCTGTGCAAGGATGTGCCCTGCACTGCTCAGCGTCCTGTTCGCTTGCCCTGGAGGCTAGTGGGCCCCGGGTGCCTGCAGACCCCTCTGCCCTGGCCCACTGAGCTGATGAGCCCACCTGCCTACCAGCTGGGACTGCCGTCTGATGCATGTGTTTCTGGTCCAAATAAAGGTAGCTGCGGCCCCCTGCCTGGTTTGTTCTGGGATATTTGTTCAATGATGCCAGTTAAAAAGGTAACTCAAAACACATGAAAATAAATTATTGCTTTCCAAAGCTGAGTTTACAAGAGTCAAGGTGTGTGGCCTGCTCAGTTCAGGTGGATGGCAGGGGAGAAGACACGGATTGTGAACACATGTCTACAGGGCCACTAGCTCCCCAGACCTGGTCCAGTCACTCTAATGGGACAGAGGAGGGTTTTTTTGTTTGTTTGTTTAGGGTACTTTTTTCTTTTTACCTTTGTCCTACAAAAGGGAAATCTTCAGTTCATTTCTGAAAAACAAATTGGTCGATAAATTTAAAAAAAAAAAGATGGTGGCTGTGACACCCATGTTCCATATCAGGTACCTGGGTTTGAGTTCCAGCTGCAGCTCTGGATTCCAGCTTTCTGCTAATGCAGACCCTGGGAGGCAGCACGTGGCACAGGTAATAGGGTTCCTGCCACTGATGTGGAACCCCTGGATTGAGTTCCCAGCTTCAACCTGGCACAGCTTCACATCTCTGTGGATATTGGGAACGTGCACTAGCACACGGGGAAGCACTTTCACACTCACTTGCTCACTCTCTCTCTCCATCCCTCTAAAATGAAACAAACCAAAAACTTCAAGATTATCAATAGGCTCTTTCTTGGGTTCTCTGCTTATCTATTCTGAATACTGGGTCCCTGTCTCACACATCCCTGTATAAGTTTCTTCTTCACCTGTGCAGTGATTTTTTTTTTAAAAAAAGTCTTCATTTTAAAGAGAGAGTGAGAGCTTCCATTCACTGGTTCATTCCCCCAAAATGTCACAGCAATAAGGGACAGATAAGGTCAAAACTAGGAGCCAGGATCTCCAACCACATCTCTTACACCGATGGCAAGAACCCAAATGGCTAGCAATTGTTGCCTCCAAGGCACATTAACCTGAAGTTGTACTTACAGTAAGCAGAGATGGGAATTGAACCAGGCATTCGGAGATGTCCCAAATTCAGACTTACCCCTACCCCAGAGACACAATGTCTACCCCAGTAATCTGTTTAACCAAGATGGACCATGAGTGTTGGTCCCTTTCATTTTAATGTTGTGGAGAGAGCTCTAGGTCTGGACTCAGAGATCAGGGTGCCAGTCAAGGATTAGCCACACCTGACACTGGGGAAAGCAGAATGCCTCCATCACTTTGTGATACCTAACACAGTGGTCTTCCAGGACTGTGGTGATATGCATAGACAGGAGGCTCCACTGCCAATGCCACCAACGCCACTTCTGAAGGATGGCAGCAGACTGGAGAGTAGACATTGTGCCTGAGAGTTCCTCTGGGATAAACATAAGGAAAACTGATTATTTTGAACTATTAGGAATAAAGAACTGGCACAGTGCTCTCTTCACTATGGTTCCTGTGCAATTTTGTATCTATGTGGTAGTGGGGAAATGGGATGGGACTAGGGTGAGATTTGAAGCCCATGCGCCCAAATAGGGGCTCTTTTCACACTGACAACAGAATCCCCAGAGAAGTCAGACACTGCAATCCTCAAGTCTACCCTGGACTCTCTCTCTCTCACACACACACACACACACACACAGACCACTTCTGTCTAGGTTGTTGGGGCTGTTGGAGGATGGAGACCCTGGCTTGAAATGTAATAAAAAGAGACTGGGTTCCAATCCAGAGTTAACCCTATGATAGACGGTGTGTGTGTGTGTGTGTGTGTGTGTATGAGAGAGAGAGAGAGAGAGAGAGAGAGAGAGAGAGAGAGAGAAAACAGGCAAAGGTTTTCATACTGAATAACTGCAGAAATCTCTCAGGAAGCAACTGAAGAAGAGAGCTGAAGTGCAGGGAGCAGCGAGGTCTGCAGCGGACTCAAGAGGGAGTTTTTCCCCGTGGACTACAGAAGCTGTCACGGCAGGCACTGTTGTGCCATTTTTTTCCCTAACTCTGTAACTGTTATTCTCTGTAAACATGTTATTGTCATGTTTCCCCGCTGCTCCTCCACTAAGGTTTGCGACACTGCCACATCCACCCTCTGCATGGGACAGTACTCCTTTAGTTCCAGTGAGTGACAGAAGTGATGCGAGGGGAGAAGAGGATGCCAATAACAATTCAATAGCAGCCATTAGTCAAACACCTCCTTTCTCTCTCTCTCTCTCTCTCTCTCTCTCTCTCTCTCTCTCTCTCTCTCTGTCTCTCGGCATTGCGGATGTGACCCTTGCATGGGAGAAAGCTGATACAGGTGATAGGTATGTGACTTCTCCATGACCTTGTAATCCCATGCTCCTGAGAAACAGGATCGGAGTTGCAAGGCTTTCCCTGTGGCTCCCACACCCCAAGGCCTCCCCCAATGCAATCTAATTGTCGGAGAGCAGCCACCTGCTCCCTGCCCTCATCACAGCCTTGCCCCTAGAAGTTTCTAAGGATTCTCTCCCAGTCCCCAGGGGGATGCAAAAACTTGACTACTGTGACTACTGTGACAATGCAGGTCACTTCCCAAATTTTCCTGCTCCTATTACCAGATATGGCCAGAGTAATTCTGGGCACTTTGGTGACCTTCCACATTCCCACTGCCAGGAACAATGGCACATATCCATTACAGCAAACTCATTCTCTTTGCTTGGCTTCCCAGGCCACAAAGCCACTTGGGGATCAACAAACTATGTGCTGGTCTCCAAGGACTGCCATACTCACACTTGATTAACCTTGTGGAAAACTAGGCCCCCTTTTTCCAAGAGTGTGAAATCCCTCCTTGGAATACAACTATTGAGCTATCTCCAGTGAGTCCCCATGCACCTGTCCTCAGCCTGGCAACCAGGAATAAGCCATGCAGAGCTAGAGCAGGCTTCTTGGACCAGTGTCTACCCTTGTAGAAACTCCAAGGATCCTAGGATTCAGGTGAGGTCACAGAGCTTGGCAAAGGCTCTCACTAAGGGACATTATAGATGAGCTATAGTCTCATCCTTCAAGGCAGGAGCCAATGGATGAAGTCTGAAGCTCATAAGTCAGGAAAGGCTAATATACACATTATGTAGAGCTGTGGAAATAAACAAATGTCAGGGATAATTATAAGCAGTTGTCTTCAGGAGTAATAACTGGAGGAATATGTTGGTAGCAAGACACTATTTTTCATCTTGAGAAAGGGCTTGTGTATGATTCAACTTCTTATTTAAAAACCATACAATTCGACAGGCATTGAGATAGGCAGAATTCTCATCTGCTGGTCCTCTCTCCAAATGGCCTTATTCAATTTTTAACCATGTGTATTAATTTAGTTTTTCCATGCTTATTCAAACCAAAAGAAAAGCAAATAAAGGGAGCTAGGACTGTGCCAAAGCAAATTAGGCTGTTTCCTGCATGGGCTCCAGCTCAAGTCCCTGGGGCTCCACTTCTGATCCATCTCCCCACTAATGCACACAGCAAAGCAACAGAGGATATTCCAAAGCTTGGGCCTGTGCACTTACATGGGAGACAGTGATGAAGCTCCTGGCTCCTGGCTTCAGCCTGACCCAGCCCCAAATGCTGTGGCCATTTGGAGAGTGAACCAGAAGGCAGGTTTCTCCCACTCTCCTTCTCTCTCTGTAATTCTGCCTTTCAAATAAATAAATCCTTGAAATAAAAATAAATATAAGTCAGTCAAAATATGGTGAAATAAATATGAAAAGGTTGACTGTGTGAATTACGATTCAGAGTCAAGCAGCCTTCTTCTGCCTCCCCGACCCCTGCCCTGCTGAGAGATGGGAGAAGAGCCTCAAAGAGGAGAAATTATTTGCCCCAGGTTTTCTGGGGGGTTGTTTCTTATGCTAATTGTATTTCAACAACACAGTCCTGCAGCAGTGGTTGGAGCAGAGAGGGGGAGCAGGAAGTAGCAAGGACCAAGGACAGAGAGGTCTTTGGGTCACAAGAGTCATATCAGCAGAATTAAATGTAATTCTCTTAAATGTTTTCAAAACATCATTTTCTTTTATTTGAAATGTAGAGTCACAGAGGGAGAAGGCTAAAGAGACAGAGAGAGAAAAGGAGATCTCCCATTCATTCATTCACTCTCCAAAAGGTTGAAGTGGCCAGGGCTAGGCCAGCCTGAAAGCAGGAATCAGGAGCTTCATCTAAGTCTCCCATGGAGGTGCAGGAACTAAAGAATTTGGGCCATTTTCCACTGCTTTCCCAAACACATTAGCATGGAGCTGGATCAATAGTGGAGCAACCAGGACTCAAACTGGCATCCATATGAGATGTCAGCAATGCAGGTAATGGCTTTACCTGCTACGTCATAGAATTGGGTCCTAATTACCCTTCTTGTAATGACAGTCTTTACACTTGCAGGCTATAGTTGCGTAGTGGGTTGTCATTATGGGAAGTTGGAATTGCAGAGGTCACATCCACTGACTGATGACAGCAGTGAAAGGGAGAGGTTTCACATGAAAATAAAAGCCTGCTACAGGGTGGGGATGGTGTTAGGCACATGGCCAAAGACACCATTGGGACACCTGCACCCCTTATTAGAGTACTTCAGTCTAGTCTCTGCCCCATTCTATTCATCAGCAGGTGATAGTGGCTCAAGTACTTGGACCCCTGCCACCCATGTGGGAGACCAAGAAGGAATTCCTGGCTGCTGGCTTCAGCCTGGCTCAGACCTAGCTGTTACAGACATCTGGCAAGTGAAGCAGGTGACAGGATCTGTCTGTCCATCCTCTGCCTGGCCCTTCTGTTTCTCAATTATTCTGCCTTTTAAATAAATAAATAATATTTCCAAAACAGAATATCATCTTACACAAATGTTATAGGAATAGATAAGTTATTAAGCACTTAGAGCTATCCATAGTAAATGGTAAGCATTACTTATGTAGAACTTTCCAAACCTACTACATTCAAATCCCTAAGATTTCACTTTAAAGTGCAGAGGAATTCTGAGTGGATCTGAAGCTGTCAGCATACTGAAGAGGGAAACAAATAGGAAGGCTTGTGTTAAGTCAAAATTCCACAGAATGTCCTAAGTAGATAATACAGACCGACACGAGGAGAGGCGGCTGGGCCAGCCTGGTAGGAAGCCCAGGGGACTGTGACACTGGGCACTGCACTGGGAGGTTTGCTTGCCTGCCACGCAGAGAAACAACTGATGATGCCAGCTGAGAGGCCATCCAGCCATCTGGAAAGAAACCAACATGTTCCAGGATCACAGGGCCGACCACAGCCATAGAAGAGGAATGCAAAATCAGGGACTGCTAAGTATGAAGCAAGGTGAACATTAACATGAGAGTTATGCTTTAAAATGCTCCAATAAAGGAAAGAACTTCCATGTGGGGAAATTGTAAAGACCTTCTCTAACTTAAAGTTAAATCCTCTTAAGAGCAAACACAAAATGTTACAAACAAAAATGAGATTTGTAAATGGGTAAATCCTTGTAAGCATGAATTACAGATCCAGAAATTAAAAAACACAATTGATGAATTTAGTAGCACAGTCAGCATAGATAAGACTATTACAGGCTAAAAGATAAAACTGTAACAGTTATCCAAGGTTTAGCTCAGGAAGATAAAGAGCAGAAAATTAAGGTAATAGCAAATGAAGGGAAATAGGTGAGTATCTTGATACTTAATCTACAAGATTTCTATTACCTAAACATAAATACATTATGATGAATGACAAGGGAAACCCCATTATTACTCAAGTTCCCTTCACCAGTAAGCCAAATCAGCAGCGCATCCAGGCAGGAAGCACCATCCAGCACCACGTGCACTAAGAAAGGCACAGCATCCTCTCTGGGGTCTACTCCCTTGCTGAACTCATCCTTTCTAGCAGAAATATCAGAGAAGCCTAAATTCTGAGACATTTTGCAGAAAAATTAGAATGAGTCCTTCAAAATTCAGCTCAGGAAATGCAAAAACAAGAAAAGTCCAAAGAACTACTGGATGGAATGAGTTGGGAAGATATTCCAATTCAATATGGATTTCTAGATTAGATGCTAGACCAAAAAATACATCAGAGAACATTAGCATGAAAACTGTTGAAATTCCAGTAAATTCTGCATACTGGCTAATAGTATTATATCAGTGTTTTAATCATTGTACTTTGGTTTTATAAGATGTTAACATAAAAGGAAAGAGTGATGTGACGTATTTTAAAATTCTAGACACTATTTTGTAAGATATATTTATTTATTTTTAAAGCAGCATGACAGAGATAGAGATGGAGATAGGAATATGGAGAACTAGAGAGAGAGAGAGAGAAATCTTTGATCTGCTGGTTTGCTTCCCCCAGTGCCTGGAACGACTGAGCCTGGGCCAGACTGGATCCAGGAACTAAGAACTCCATGCTGATGTTCCCCATGAGTAGCAGGAACTGAAGTACTGGGGCCATCACATGCTGCCTCTTCAGTGCATTAGCAGGAGGCTTGATGAGAAGTGGAGGGGCCAGAACTCAAAAAAGGCTCTCCAACAGGGGACACAAGCATTCCAAGCAGTGACCATTTCATCCATATTGCCAAGCCCTAAAAATCTTCTATAGATATTTTTATAACAGATAAAATTATGTAACAATTAAAACACTTTACAGAAAAAGCACTTAGAAAAGTGTCTAATATATACTAAGCATTTCAATATAGTTTTTACTTTTATGATTATTTTAGGAAGTTAACAGGTAAGAAGCATGCCCTACACCCACAGTTCCTAATCTCAGGGCTTAGTTTCTGAAAATTCATTTACACGCCACATATTGTCTTTAAGTAGGCTATGTCTTTTACATATATTTACTAATATTTCTGCATTTATCCGTTAATAAAATATATGCTTATATAACCACATAACCATTATGTTTTATGATGCTATCAAGAGTTGGAATCTGTATCTCCACCCTTTGAATTTGGGCTACTTCTGTTGTTTGATTTAACAAATAAACATATCACAGTGAAGCAGAGGCTTCCTAAAAGAAACAGGAGCTTAAAAGATGCCATAGATATAAGCCCACCGAGATGAAAGCAACGCCAATTATTCTGATAGCTAACTTCCAAATATCAAGAATGAAAGCTAACAGACAATGGAACAGTATCTTCATCAGGCTAAAAGAAAATTTCTGTTAGCTTGACAAACAGTTTTGAAAAAAATCAACAGGGAAAAATACCTTATCAGATGAACAAAAAATTAGAGTTTGCTAGAAACATTATCATTAGGTGAAATTAAGAAGGATGGCCTTGAGATGAAGGAAATGTATCTGAGCCATAAGAAAGAGCAATGAGCAGAGATACGGCAAACACACAGGTAAACATAAAGAAATATAATCTATATGACACCATAATAATATCTCGTGGAGTTGAAAGTAAATAAGAGAAATAAAATTCATAACAAAACCAGAAATAATTTTTGGGCAACATGAGCAAAGTTAAACTATTTTATAGTTCTTTCATTGTTCTAAATTAAGATAAAAGTGGTGATAGGCTTTAGATTTGATAGTTATGTATGTATATATTTTCAGGAAAATTACAAAAACAAATATAAAGAAAAGGTTGAATGAGAAATTATATTCAGTGAAATGTGATGAAGGAAAGGAAATAAACTAACAAACAAATAAAAACCAGCAATGGAAACAAGATATAATAGTACCAGCAACAAACAAGTTAGTAGAAATGTACCCAAACTAATCCTTACAATACACACAAATTAAAACATTACCACAAAAGACAAAGAACAGCAAACCCATTGAACAGTCAAACTTTCCAATAAATATTTGCTCAATTTGTTATCTATAGAAGGAAAAGGCATAGTTGGTCTTAAGCACAAAATTGAATTCCAGATGGATTAAAGATATAATAGCAAAAGATAATTTTTTCAAAACAAATATACGAAGATACTTGTGCATTCTAGGAGCAGGTAAAAGACTGTTTAAAATGACACACACACAAAACCCACAAAACATAACATTTACAAATCCACTACATAAAAAACTAAATCATCAAAATATACTGTATAATAATGAGCTTCAAATTCATCATACTGATAACATCAGAATGCCAAGTTTATTTTTAACAACTTCTAAACAGTAATAATGAAAAAACAGAGTAGGAAAATAGGAAAAATTTCGAATAGGCAGTTTGGGCAGAAGTTAGGTTACAATGGGCAACCTACAAATGAAAAGATGGCCAACTACACTCATCAGGGAAATGTAAAACAAACCATAACAAGATACCATGCTTTAACCACTACACAGGCAAGCACTTCAAAATCTAAATGTAAGGAGAATATAAAGCAAACAGAACACCTGCACAGTGCTAGGAGACAGCGAAGCTATTACAACCAACACGGAAAATAACTTGGCATCCGATACTGGAAGGTGATTATAACAAACCGCTCAGTAAATGCACTGCACAAAGGCAGGAACGTTCACAGAAACTCTGCTTGAGATCATAAGAAAATGGCCACCCGTCTCTAATTGGATAAACAAATTGTGGTCTAGCTATATGACAATAATAGCTAATATTCACATAATACTTAAAATACACAGTAGTTTCCCTTAAGGAAGATATTTCCCAAGACACCCCCAATGGAAGTCTGAAATTGTGGCTAGTAGCAAACATATAGGTTGTGTTTTCTCCTATACATACATACCTGCAATAAAGTTCAATTGTCTGATTTTGTGAGTAAAAACTAAAGGCAGAAAATTAGTTTTCCCAGTTCAGATGTTTGAGGAGGAAATTCCAAAATTACAATATTCATGATAAGTCATTGTAATTAAAAGAATACAAAGAGTAAGCAGAAAATTAGGTATGCAAAAGCACATTTTACACTTGTTAGTCAATTTCAAAACCATAGAATTTATAAGCATGCTTTCATGATAATTCCTTGTAATTTAACTCTATAAAGGCTAAAAACAGAAACAAATATCCTGTCAAAATGACTAGCAACAACTGTCAAACATCAATATTGGAAAATAAGAAATTCTTAAGTTTTTTTTCTGAATTGTATGATTTAGGTATAAAATTCTTTTTTTATGAGATTTTATTAATTGCATCTCCCTGAACTCTACCATGGAATTTATCCTTTAGGACTGTAATGATCCTTGGTTAACTTCAACTTTAGAATAAAACCCACTTATCTGTGGATAAGGAAGGACACTTGTAGCAGGAACTGCTCCCCCCACCATGGTAAGGCAGGTACAGTTGTGCTCATGCTACAAAGAAGAAAGGTAAAGCATGAATTAGTTTAAAATTTATTAACTGTCTGCTTATTAAATAATATTTTAAGGAAATGACCATTTGTTCCATTGTCTATAAAGACAGCAGACCTCTATGGCTACGCTCTAACTGCTTATCCTGTCTCTCAAGATAATTATTTAGGGCCCGGCGGCGTGGCCTAGCGGCTAAGGTCCTCGCCTCGAACATGCCGGGATCCCATATGGGCGCCGGTTCTAATCCTGGCTGCTCCACTTCCCATCCAGCTCCCTGCTTGTAGCCTGGGAAGGCAGTCGAGGATGGCCCAATGCATTGGGCCCCTGCACCCACGTGGGAGACCCGGAAGAGGTTCCTGGTTCCCGGCTTCGGATCGGCACAGCACTGGCCGTTATACTCATTTGAGGAGTGAATCATTCGATGGAAGCTCTTCCTCTCTGTCTCTCCTCTTCTCTGTATATCTGACTTTGTAATAAAATAAATAAATATTTTTTTAAAAAAGATAATTAATCATGGAACATGGCAAATGTAGCAATGCAAATTCACAAGTTAAAACAATCTTCAAAACTACAGGCAATCGCTCAAACAATCCTGACTGGTAATTTATTTATATAAAGTTCAACACTTGCAGAACTGAATCAAAGCTGAACAACAACAAACTGAATAAAAACTGAAAAAAAAGGATGATGACATTTACTCAAATATTTGAAAAAAAAAAACCTTGAAAGTCGGCATTGCTTATAGTCTTTGACTTAAATAGAGGAAGGGAGGGCAGGAGGAGCAAAATCATGCCCAGAAGGTGTGAGTAAGGAGTCGGAGGGGCGGGTCCCAGTGTTCCATAGCACTGCAGGGTGCCTAATGCTAATCCCCTTGATCTGATCACTACACAGGGTATACATGCTTAAAGTTGCCACACTGTACCTCACCAATAAGTGTCAATTCTTAAAAAGAGGAAAGACAGACAAGAACTAAAAATATTGACTGAAGTAAAAACACACTCTAATTGAGAAGGAAAAGATGGAATGTTCTCATTAAGAAAATATATTTTTTATTTTTATTATTTTTTTAAAGATTTATTTTTATTGGAAAGGCAGATATACAGAAAGGAGGAGAGGCAGAGAGGAAGATCTTCCATCCGATGGTTCACTCCCCAATTGGCTGCAACAGCTGGAACTGAACCAATCCAAAGCCAGGAGCCAAGGGTCCCTCTGGGTCTCCCATGCGGGTGCCAGGTCCCAAAGCTTTGGGTTGTCCTCCACTGCTTTCCCAGGCCACAAGCAGGGAGCCAGGAGTAGAACCAGCGCCCATATGGGATCCCAGTACATTCAAGGCTAGGACTTTAACCACTACGCTATTGTGCTGGGCCCAGAAAATGTATTTTTTAAAGAGAGACAGAAGAGCACCAGAAGTCACAGAGAAGATAGCAAAGCTGATAGAATGCTTTGCTTTCCTGACAGTGATCTGGAGGTTCAGAGCACCTTTGATACATTTTATTTCATAGCCTATACATATTGTATAACTATTATCTTGTGCAAACTCAATTTTTGTGCAAACTCATAATATTACAGATAATTTTAAATACTCTTTAAAAGGAGATAGCAAATAAATAAATCAGAAAATGTTATTGTTAAGTACAAACAAGCACTGATTCTTAAAAAAATAAGGTTTGCAATGAAAATATGAACCCTAAATTCCAGTCAATTGCAACATGGGCTTTGGTGACTGGGAAGACAAAGACTTGTTTTTAATGTCAGACACAGAGAAAGAATATAAATACTAATTAACTCTAAACGTTATTACAAAAGTGTTTATTTATGTAATATGTCAAAATGGAAGGAAGTTACGAAAAATGAAGACAAAATGTATCACATTCTAATCAACAGAGGAAAGTTTTCAAAAGTACAATGTGGCAGTCATTATGTACATGTCATTAAACACACCACAAACACCCAGAGTAAACAGCCCCAGCGACACAAGGCGGTTGATGCAGGGAAGCGGGAAGTGAAAGAGACAAGCACCAGGGAATGCTGGTTTTTATTAGAAGCCTTCTAGACAATCTTACTTTTATTGGAAAGGCAGATTTACAGAGAGCTGAGCCAATTCAAAGCCAGGAGCCAGAAGCTCCTTTCAGGTATCCCGTGTGAGTGCAGAGTCCAAAGGCTTTGGGCCATCCTCAACAAGCACAGAGCTAGAGGGAAATGGAGCAGCTGGCACACAAATCGGTGCCCATTTGGCATCTTGGCGCTTACAAGGGGAGGATTTCGCCAACTGAGCCATTATGCTGGGCCTTATTTTATTTTTTTCCTTAATATATACACATGCTTGACTTTCTATAAATAAATAAATAAATAAATAAATAAATAAATAACACTAGTATCTCCAAAACTGCTGACAAAGCATTTGTTGTACTCCAACAGCTATTTATCAGAAATAGAAGCTAACGTCTTTAATTGGTGCAGATACTTATTGATAGCATGCAAGGCAAGGATGCTTACTCTCATCAATATTATCCAACATTGTATTGGAGTTCTAGCCAATGTTCAACTAGAAAAACCACAAAAGGAAGAAATGAAAGTTATATACAATTGGAAAGAAAATTGTCTTTGCCTACAAATGAGGTTATTCACCTAGAAAACAAAATAAAATCTACTGCAAACAACTGGAGCTCCCTGGAGGGTTCAGAGAAGTATCAGGCTGCACAAAAATCAATGGCTGTCCAACAAACCAGCATTTACCAACTTAAAGCATTTTTAAAAGAGAGATCACATTTATGGCAGAAATAAGAGCGATAAGCAAACTGTCAGTGTGTCTCACAAGAATATGTAAAAGCTTTTTTGGGAAAAAAACAGAAAACTTTATTCAAAGACATTTTCTAAAAAGGCATGAACTAATGGATAATTCCACTAAGTTCATGGTTGGAGAGACCCAATATTGCCTTTCATTTTTGCAGAGCATCCGCACATTCCAGGAAATTTCAATCAAAATCAACCAGATTGTACACATCAAGATTTCGGCATGAGCGGGGATGCACTTATAACTCACTGGGTGGGACACGAAGATTAGTTACTCCTCACTGGGGTATGGAAGATTTCTCTGCACACCCCTCCTAAACATGCTCACCTAAACTGTTGACATATATCCTGTTAGAATTATAGGGTTAGACCACCCAAAAAACAGCCAGGTTCAGCGAAATCATGCTTCAATGCTATAACCTGCTAAATACTAAAATTAAAATAGGCATGAGACAGCTGAATAGCAGTCTAAGCCATTTTAAGGTGTATAGAACACAGTTGAATATAAACCAAAATTGAAATGTCTATGAAGAAGTCACAGGTTGTGGTTGAGAACCTGCATTTTCCAATATATTGGTTAATCAATACCATGTCAATTAATGCCATAATGGTTGGAAATATTATGTTGGGGCTTTTAATTGATTGGGATGATACTCTGCCGGCTCTACCTTCAGACCAGAGATGGTCTCACCAAGAAACCATTGAATTTAACAGGACAATAAGATGCTGGACTTTATGCTTTGTAAATACCTCTAATGAAAGAATGTCAACTGAATTTGAACTTTGGAAATTCAACAAGGTGGAGCAATCCACCGTGGGGGGAGGGTGTAGGGAGGGGCGGGGGGGAATCCCAGTGCATAAAAATGTATCACATAATGCAATGTAATTAATTTTTAAAAAATGAAATGCAATAAAAACATATGTTTAAAAAAAAAGATTTGGGCATGAGACTACCAGCGCACACAGATTGGGATAATTAAGGAGAATTTCCTTTGTTATTAGTATTATTTTCATTTTATTTGAAAGGTAAAGAGATAGAAAGACCAAAAGAGAGAGAGGGAAATCTTCTATCCAATGGATTCCATCCACTGGTTCATTACCCAAATGCCCACAGTATCCAGGGCTGGGACAGGTCAAAGCGAAGACCTCAGGCAGAACTCAGGTCTCCCAGGAGGGTAGCAGGAGACCAAGTTCTTGATCCATCACCTACTGCATTTCAGAGTACACATTAGCAGGTGCTAGACTGAAAGCAGAGAGTTGGAATCAGGAACTCCAATGTGGGATGATACAGGAATCCCAGAAAGCATCCTGACTACAGCATCAAATGCCCACTCCCTAGAAGGTTTTAACAGAGGCCATGATAGACACATGACAGAAAAAGGGTCAAGGAAAATCACAGGGGAAACTGCCATACCCACAGGAAGCAGTTACCACGCCTGGGCTTGGCAGGGCAGAGGCAGAGCGAAGTCACCAGAGGGAGGGAGCTGGAGAAACAGCCTCCCTTGAGAACATACACAACCTTCAACAGACGGACACAGCCATCCCAACGCAACCTGACAGGCAAAGAGGCAGCAAAGCAAGCATCCTAACCTCATCCTCCCCAATCCTTCATCTTCTGTTGAAGACTCCCAGTGGCCCAGTATCAGCATTGATGCCTCCCCTTGATGCCAACCACGGATGGCACATAGCTTCCCATGACAGTAGGCAGATTGAGGAAGGGGAAAATTTACAACCAGATGTACCCACCTGACACTGTAAGGAAAAGGTCAGTGGAACAAAGTGTTGGAAATGGACTTTTATGTATGTGGGAATTTGATAAATGATAGAAATAACATTATAAACAAGAGGATGAAACACGAATTACTCAAAACAGCATCAGAACAGTAGGTTGTCTATTTGAGGAGGGGGAACATTTTGACACATATTTCATACTAATTAAAGTACCCTCTAGAGAGAATAAATGCTTAGACACCTACAAAAGAAAATATCGTTTTATATTCTTATGATAAGAATGTTGAAAAAATAACCTAAAGATAAATAAATAGGACTTTTCTAAAGACTTTGCATCAAAATAAAGCTTTAAATAATTAGAAGAAAATATTTGCAAATGTTAGCAAAGAACTAGTAACCAGTATATCAAGAAATCCTAAAAATCTTAGGAACAAACAACTTAATAGAAAATAATCTGGGAACATAAACAAGCAATTCAAGGAATTTTACAAATGTGTAATACACAGAAAACACCCAATCTCATTAATAACCAGGAAAATATAAATACAAATATAAATCAGATGCTCCAAATGCCAAGTATTATAATTACAGGTGATGAGCATGGAAAATGAGATACTCCCCTGTGTTGCTGATGGAAATACAAACCAATACAACTGTTAAAACGAGCAATGCTGTTTCTCTGATGACCCTGTTGTTCCATTGTTTGCCCTGAACATTATTCATGACATTAACACTTGTAAAAAGCACAAGACACCACAAAAAAGGAGCAAGTACACAGATGTCTACCACAGCATTGCTGCATACACAAAAACCTGGAACCAAGCTAATGGGACACACATCTACATGTGAGTACAGTATAGTAGTTAGTTAAAAAGCATGATCTGTGGGCAGTGCTGTGGTACCAGGTAAGCCACTGCTTGTGACACAGCCATGCCCTATCGGAGTGCCTGGCTTGAGTGCCAGCTACTCCACTTCCAGTGCAGATTCTGAGAATGCCCAGCCTGGAAGACAGCGATGGTGAGTGAAGTATCTGAGTCCCTGACACTTTCCTGCCTCCTGGTTTGGGCCTGGCGCAGCTCTGGCTGCTGCAGGCATTTGGGGAGTGAAGCAGGAAGGAAACAATCAATCTCCTCTTCTCTCTCTCTCTCTGTCTGTCTCTCTTTCTCTCTCTCTCTGCTACTCTACTCTTCAAATAAGTAAAAGTAAACATTTAAAAGAAAGGAATGAGCTAGTGTATTTATGACAAGAGAAATACATTTGAAGTTACACTGCTGAGTTTAAAACGTGAGAAGTTACAGAAGTCCTTTATTTCTATTCTTACTGTACTCTTTATTTAAAAATAAATAAAAATATATCACTGTGTTGCTTGCATTTCACAGTTCTGTTCTTGGTCCTTGAACATTTTTATCCCACAGTCTCACAAACATGTCATTCATTTTTATAGAATCACTGGCCACTAACAGTCTGATGACCCCCAGTTCCATATTTTCAGATCTACTGGTCTCTGAGCCACTCAAAATTGCCAGGGCCAGGGCCGCTGAAAGTCCTGTGGTTTCTGCACATAGTTAGAGAGAAGTTGCTTTATTTCCAACGGTCCTTATTCCAGGAGGCAGAAGGAGATCAAGCAAGCAAAGGTGGCAGTGCCTATAACATGGAAGCAATGCTTTACCTGAATTCTCCAAGACTTCAACCTTTGTCTCGTTGACCAAAGGAGTATATCATGTCTTTCCACTCCCAGCTGCAAATTAGCTGGCCAATGGAGCTTGGGAGACGCACATTGTCAATGTTCCTCTGGCACCTGCAATTCTAAATGGACAAAACACATTCCTCGTCTGCCTCTGAGGCACCACCCTCCTGTGATCTCCACCGGCAACTCCCACCTAATTCTCACAGTGGCCTCACAGTTGACTTGTTCCTCCCAAATCTCACATGGGAGGTCAACAGTTCCTTTCAAACGCCTCCCACATGATCCAGCTCCCACCCTTGACCTGGACACCTGTTCAGCTTTCCCCAGGGTTGACTTGTCCCTTTAACCCAGCCTGCAGCCAACCACAGGGATCTCCTAAAGGGCAAAACCAAAACATGAAATGGTCTCATCCCCTTCTGTCAGATGAAGGCCCTTCGTGATCTGGCTCTTAATTCTCTCCTGCTGTACTTGTTACAACTCTCCCTCATTCTTCAGCCACTCTCAGCTCCTTTTCCATTTCTCTAACGAGCAATACTTTCTCCTGAATCCCAAATTTTTAACAGATATTTTACCTTTACTTGGAATGTCCCACACATACTTTCACTGCAATTAAATAGTATTTATATCACCTCTAGAGCTGGATGTAGGAATCCTTCCTTCCAAAATAATCTTTCAGATCTTCCCACTCTCCCAAGAGGGTGATAATATCATTAGTCAGTGTTGCTGGCATAACAAACAACCGCAAAACCGCACTGGCTTCTCACCGCTAGCACTTAATTCTCATTCCCATGTCAGCACCTTCAACTCGGCTGTTTCCTTGCCCTCCCCTTTCAGTACCTGGGCTGATGGCTGGTAGAGCAGCCCCAATCTATGGCATGACAGCCTGTAGTGCAAACAGGGGGTGCTTCTTACACTCTCTACCCCGACACAGTCTACATCACACTCTCTCACATACATCTAACCAGAATAGGTCACATGGCCAAGTCTACAACTTCGGACTGAATATGTAATCACCTCTGGCAAGGAGACACTGAGTCACAGGGCAATGGCAGAGGATGTTTAATTTCTCAGAGGGAAGGGAGAAGGGAATGAAGGAGGTTAATTATATAATCTGCTAAAATGCTTGTGATGAATGACAACGGTTACTTTACCATGCCCCAGCCTTCATGATAAATGCCTTAATAAAACTTTTCATTATATCCTCACAATATGTATTATTTTTTTCCATGATACAGATGAGAAAACTGAGGTAAAGAGAGTTGGGGTACTTGTTCACAGTCACACAGGAAGTGGTAAAAGGTTGGATTTAAAAACAATTCCAGGGCCTGGAGCACTGGCTTATCAGAGCACTGGCACCGGATATGGGCACGGGTTCTAGTTCCAGCTGTTCCACTTCTGATCCAGCTCCCTGCCTACAACCTGGGAAAGCAGCAGAGGATGGCTCAGGTCTTTGGGCCCCTGCACCCATGTGCAAGACCCAGAAGAAGCTGCAGGTTTGCTTCAGTTGTAGCTGTTGCAGCCATTTTGGGGGGTGAGCCAATAAATGGAAGATCTCTCTCTCTCTCTCTCTCAATCCTCCTCTCTGTCTCTCTCTCTCTGTAAATCTGCCTCTCAAATGAAAATGAATAAATATTTTAAAAAATATTCCATTCTGTCTGCTCAGAATCCATGCTTTAAATCCACACATAATACTATGCTTCTACAGCACCCTACTCACCCCCAAAATCGTAATTTCCTGGCTCACTCCATGAGAGAAAGCCACAAGTAACATTGTGCCTGGCACACAACAGGGCTCAGGTGTGTTTGTAGTATGACCAGAGGAGCTGCTAAAGCTTCTCCCCCTATTTTTCAGGCAGCAAACTCCACTCAAAGTGTTAGTTTCTATTTGGGTGTTTTTTCTTCCATAAGCTTCCTCTGACCACCCCAGTCGGGCTAAGACCTCCCTTTGACTCCCATAGAAACTGGCACATAAAGCTATTCTTGTACTTACTGTGTGAACTATAATAATCTTTGTGACTCTGGAGAGCAAGAGTCACAATCTGCTTATCTTTCTGTCTATAATGTCCAACAAAGAGCCAATTACAAATGTTCAATGACTGTTTGCTGAGTGAATGAATGCATGATGGGAAAACACCTGGCCCACCACATAATAATGTGACATGTCTTTCTTGTCTCTTAGTATACACTGCCCTTTATTACCCCTTCATGGTCAGAACCCACTGCTTCCAGCTGATCTTCAAAAACAGCATTCCCTTCGGCATCTTCTGACCTCTTCAGTTTTGGGGAATGAGAAGAGCCTTCCAGGAGTAAGAGGGGCAAACTGCTGGTAGAATACTGGGACTTCTCAGTGATTCCATACAGCCATTTCTATATCACAGACAAGGCTTCCTTCACTCAAGCTCATCCCAAAAAGCAGTGAGGTTGCAGGATGGGTTGAGTCATGGTCACACCCACACAAGACCCCAAGAGAAGCAGGTGAGAAGCCCATAGTGAGAAACAGAGAGTAACACAGTCTGTAAGATGACAGCTTGTAAAAGAGCACCAAAGGCTGGTCCTTGTGCTCCAGGTGAATTGAGAAATCCATAGACCATCAAAGGCAGCCAACACCACGACTTCTCTTCTCTGAGTCCTTTGTCTCTACCTCCACTCCTCTCCTTCCTTCTTGTCCTGCCTGCAAACCTGAACAAATAGGATCAGATGCATTCACTTGCTCCCTGGAGTGTCTGCTCCACACACTAGGAAATGAATCCAGCTTCCTTACCACCATTGAAATCCTATATCAAGAAGTTTACAACCCAATGGGGGAACAAGACAAGAGATCAGACTGGAACCATGAAATAATCCCAGGCTGTTAAACAGACAAATATCAATAGGAAGGAATGACAAAGCACAGGACAGCTTCCTGCCATATGGTGATTTGAGAAGAACATTTTGAGATCGTGATGTTTGGGCCAAAAGCTAAAAGATGAGATGGAGTCAGCTATACCATGACAGTGAACGATCATGCAATCCACACAGAGCGAGCAGCACACACACGGTGGAACAAAGCTTGCCATGTACCAATAGTCAAAAGAAACACCATAGCTGGAGGATACAGGCTGTGAGGAGAGATAGCTTGATCAATATGGAGGGCCAAGTGGATGTGGATGCCCTGGGTCCCATGAGCCTTGGTGAGGGGTCAGGATAAAAAAAAATCTCTGGAAGGTCTTTAGTGGGGGACAGCCAATTCAGTTTTCATTTGAAGAACACCATTCTGACTATTTCATGGAAGACAGTAGGATGAGACCATTTTTTTTTTTGTCCAGAAAACAGATGATGGTAGCAGCCAAAACTGCAGAAAGGACAAGGAAGACCAAATGGATAGATGTCATAGATACTGGGGCTCTGCAGAAACCCAGGTAAAGCTGTCACTCAGGCTGTCAGGTAGCCTGGGGGTGTCAGGTCCCAGCAAGAGGTATAATTTGAGAGCCAACATCACATTGAAGGGGTTAGGTACAGCAAGTAGGACACACACGTGCACACACACAGCCAGGAGACAGACATGAGCACAGGACCAAGTCATAGACATTATGTTATTAAGCAGTTGGGTGGACAAGATCTACTGAAGCAGGTAGGAAAGATGGCCAGGGAGTGAAAACAGAACCAGCAGATTGTGGCACCATGAGCAAAAGATTTAAAAGTTTCAAGTCAGGCTTCAGGTTTCTGCTCTGTGAGTACCTGAACAAAAGATGCTGTGTAAGTGCCAGTTTTCTTTCCTTACCTCTCCTCGGATATGTACATGTTGATGGACGCTAACCCTCTGTATCAACAGAACTATTCTCTGTGGGATTCAAAAGTATTAGGATTCACACAGAGATGCTCTGGGGAGAGTAGTCAGTAATGACAGAACTGCATGACATGCAAAGCCATACCTGTTTGATATTTTTGTTGCTGGGAGAGCTCTTAGGCATCATTTAGTGCTCTGCTTCATACAGTAGAGCCTGGCAGGTGACACCACAATGAGCATCAAATGGCAAAATTACTCAGGTGCTCATCATGTTCCCATTCGAGTTGGCTGTGTGTGGGGTCAAACTTCAGTACTGTAACAAGGCCTCCTGGTGATTCTGGGGCAGCAAGCAGCCTGGAACCATGGTATCGTAAGAATCTTCTGCCTATTTCTCCCAGCTAACTGATGATGCCCTAAGCATCCTAAAATAAATAAAGCAAGCCTAGAGTTATAATCAGCAATGGCCGGGCAGGTCTTTGTGGCCAATGGCAAGAGAGCACGGGGACACCTGCCAGGATTTGTCCCAGGGCTCTGAGGAAACTGGGGAGATGGTGAAGCACCCAGCAGTCCTGACCCCCCGGGTGCAAGCTCTAATTGGGGAGTCTCCATTTTAGTCATGCTGCTACACCACATAGTAAGTCAAGTGGAAATACATTAAATTACAAATCACCTTCTGCACATGAGCCAAAACAAGCCTTGGAAAAAACTGTTGAAGCGAAATGCACCTTGCACCTGTCATTGCTGCAAATCTCATTCAGGTATAGCCACAGCATACAGATTACTCACCTCAAATCTGGCCACTCTATAATGAGTTCCTCCAGGGATAGCTCCTAGTGGAGAGTGGGAAGGAGTAAGGCAGCAACTTAGAGCAATGTTTCCAAGAGCAACCAGCATCCCCTGTGGAGGCCTCGTCCAGTCTGTGCCATTGATTCACAGTGCGCCCCTGGGCAAACCGCTACCTGCCCCAGCTCCCATTTCCTCCACTGTGAAACAGACTGTCTGGGGCCTCTCAAATTGGAGAAGGCTTAAAAGTCATCTCAAATGGTTACCAATCATCTTGGACCAACACGGGTACTGGGATGTGTTTGGGTGCTAAAGCCAGGACAGTGCCAGGCAAAACCAGGATTCATTGGTCAGCTTACACATGGAGAGCATGTTAAAACAAAGTGCTGCCCTTACTACTGAGATTCTGATTCTTCAGATCTACAGTGATGCACAAGATTGTACCTCTAAGGGCTGACACTGTGGTGCAGCACCTTAAGCCACTGTTTGTGATACCAATATCTAATATGGACACCTGTTTAAGTCCCAGCTGCTCCATTTCCAATCCAGCTCCCAGTTAATGGGAAAGCAGCAGAAGATGGCTCAAGTGCTTGAGTCCCTTCCAAACACAGAAAACCTGGATAAAGCTCTGGCTTCTAGATTCAGCTTAGCCCAGCCCTGGCCACCGCAGCCATTGGTTGGAACCACAGGTTGGAAGACTTCCAACCATAGGTTGGAAGACTTCTTTCTCACTCACTCTGTCTCTATTTCTAATTCTAATTCTGTCTTTCAAATAAATAAGTTAATACTTGGAAAAAGAGTGTGCCAGTAAGACCCCAGCATCACGCAGGGGTATTGATGACAATGTGGCTTCTGAAAGTTGTTCTGCAGACCAACTACTTTCGAACTCCCTGAGGGACTTGTTAAATATAGACTCGCAGGATCCAACATGGCAGATTCTTATTCACTGGGGAGCTGGGCCCAGGGATATGTATTTTTAACAAGATTCTGAAATGATGCCCTGCAGGGCTTGAGAACCACTGAACTGATCAACTCCATCGCTGCTTGTAGTTCAGACAACCTACTGCATTTGGAGCATCAGTGACATCTCCTCTTAGTCAAAACTTGCCAAAAGTTTGGTGTCAAATCCAAGTCATGTTCTCTGTGTTTGCCTCAGCCATACATGGCATTAGGTATTTCCATTTCTTCCCTGCGCAAATGCAGCTGCTTGAGACAGCACGGCACCAGGGAGACAGGAGTGCTTATTTGGAGTAGGTGAACGTGTGCTTAATCATTGGATACAGCTCTCATCAGCCCTGGGGGAGACCCTGGCCTGTGTCAAGGAGCTCCAGTGAGCTTCCTGGATCCAATGGAACCTCAGAGAGGATGAGTGTACCCTGGTCTGTGTATATCATGCCAAATGAAGTCAGATGCAGGCAGAGGGTGCAGCAAACACCTCCTGAACGCCAGAGGTAACAGTTTTGCTTGGATCCATCTTAGGACCCAGTACTTTACTTGCAGTGGAAGGTACTGGAAGAGTCCAGGTGAGAGAGGAGCATGAAGTACACTGAACTCTAAGAAGTAACAGACTGCACTTGCAGCCTCTGTGAGTGGGGCAGATGCTGCCACTTCCTGGTGCTGGCTCGGGTTGAGCCACAGCCTTCTCTCAGGGTGACTCTGTAATCTCAAATCAGAAATTCTGGGGTAGAGGGCTTCAACTAGACCCCCAAAATGATTCATACTATTCCCCTAAAGTGCAGAAGAGTAGCCTGGTTCCTTGGATGGTAGCAGTTCTCCTACACACACCCTCCTCTAACCCCATCCAGTATGTGGCAGAGCCAGCATCAAGCCCAGGCTGATGCCTTGTTGAATTCCCCCTCATTAAACCAAACCACCCTGACACAGTCACCTTAGCCAAAGAGGGAGATGGGGTTTGTGACAGTGTTTAAGTGAGCAGAGAGGCTTGACTTCTCTTCAAGCGGTGCCAGGTCGGTTCCTCGGTACTTAACCTTCCTTTGGAGATGACAGACGCAAGGGCCAGTGCAGCACATTTGCTACTGCCCACAGGTGACAATGGACAGCAGTCTCCAAAGCCACATTCTGAAATTCTGAGACCTTCAAAGCAGCAAGTGCCATTTGGGAAACAGTCCCCAACAGTCTAATAACACACTGTCTTGAACACACAGTTTCATTGTTGCTGTTGTTGTTATTTACAAATTGGGAACACAGCAATGTCGGCAGTAGTTGTATCCACGGACTGGACAGAGGAGCTATGACTGGCAGAGCTCTTTATATTTCCAAGACCTGGGGACAGGTGAAATAAAAAGTAAAAAACAAAAAAGTGAAAAGAAAAAAAGCGGGGGACTAAAGAGAGAATAGAGGAAAACGAGGAAAGGATGAATGGGAAAACGCATTGGGTCCCAGCCTGCCTCAATCAATCTCACACTCATTCATTCATCAAATATTTTTTGATGTCTGCTTTATCCAAGGCATCCTGTTTGTCCCCATGGTTGGACAGAATAATTTATTATTCCTTTCAAAGGATATGGGAAGTAAGGCTCAGAAAAGAAACCCTGCCAAGAAACTATAAGACAAAACAGAAGGTAATGCATATTGTGATAGGAAAGTCACACTACTGGGCCTGGCACAATGGCTCAATGGTTAAAACCTCACTTTGTAAGTGCAAAGATCCCATATGGGTACCAGTTCATATCCCAGCTGCTCCATTTACCATCCAGTTCCCTGCTTGTGGCCTGGGAAAGCAGAGCAGAATGGCCCAAAGCCTTGGCTCTCAGTACGCATGTGGGAGACCTGGAAGAAGCTCCTGACTCTTGGCTTGAGATTGGCCTACCTCTGGCTGTTGTGGTCATTTGGAGAACGAATCAGCAGATGAAAGATTTTTCTCTCCTTATCTCCATATATCTGATCTGTCTTTCCAACCAAAATAAATAAATCATTTTTTTAAAAAGAAGAAAAGGTGCCCGGCATGGTAGCCTAGAAGCTAAAGTCCTCGCCTTGCACGCGCATACGTCCCATATGGGCATCAGTTCTAATTCTGGCTTCCCCACTTCCCATCCAGCTCCCTTCTTGTGGCCTGGGAAAGCAGCTGGGGATGGCCCAAAACCTTGGGAATCTGCACTCATGTGAGAGAACCTGAAACATCTCTGGGCTCCTGGCTTCCAATCAGTGCAGCTCCAGCTGTTGTGGTCACTTAGGGAGTGAATCAGCAGATGGAAGATCTTCCTCTCCATCTCTCCTCCTCTCTGTATATCTGACTTTCCAATAAAATAAAATAGATCATTTTTAAAACTCGAACATAAGGAAAAGATCCTTAAATGTGCACGTGAAAAAAATCAACTGACATATAAAGGAATGCGAATTAAACTCACAAAAGACCTCGCACTGGAAACTCTACAGGCAAGAAGAGAATGGAGCAACATATTCCAGATTCTAAAAGAAAAAAAATTGTCGGCCCAGGATAACACCCAGCAAACTTTTTCCTTTGTCTTTGAAAATGAAATAAAAGTCTTTCACAGTAAAGAAAACTTAAAAGAATATGCCTCTTCCAAACCTGCTCTACAAATAATACTCAAAGATATTCTCTTGACAGAGAAAAGGAATAGCACCCATCAAAACCAAAGGCAAATGCGAAGAACATTCCAGTAAAATAACAACAGAAGACTAAATCAATGAACAACCCATTGCTAAAATGACAGGACCAAATTATCACCCATTCATATTAATCCTGAATGTAAATGGCTTAAACTCATCAATCAAACGTCACAGATTAATAGACTGGATTTAAAAAAAAATCATCTATTTGTTGCCTATAGAAGGCACATTTCACCAACAAAGATGAGTGAAACTATATCTCACAGAATTTAATTTTTTTGTTAGTTTCACCTCTTCAAAACACTTTCTTCTGATTAAATTCTTCAAGGACTCATAGATCATAGAGTAGCATTATTTTCTTCAAGAAGGTTCTCGATTTTCATTTCTTCAGTGACACATCAATCATTCAGTAGCATGTTATTTAACTTCATGGTGTTGTTAATTTCTTTATTTTCTTCCTGTTGTTGAGTTTGTTTTGTGGCTTTTCATTTAAGAGGATGTATAGTAACTGTGTAATGGAGACTGTCATATCTAGCAGCATGTTATTTAACTTCATGGCATTGTAAATTTGTATCTTTCTTCCTGCTAATGATTTTGTATTGTGGCTTTTCATTTAAGGGGATATATAGTAACTGTGTGATGGAGACTGTCGTATCCAGATGTGAGGATACAATGCAGTGTGCGTCTCTACTTCCAGACAAAGATGGACTCCCAAGGAAGCTGTTTACTATGTCTTGACAATAGGATGCTGAACTCTCTGCCATTGCCCATGCCCGCCATGATGCACATATACCTGTGCATGAAGAACTATACTATTGTAAGGATATAGGGGAACTCAGTGAGGAGGGAGGGAATTGGGGAGGGGATAAGGGAAATCCCAGGGCCTATGGAACTATATCATAAAATGATAATAACAAAAAGAAGTAACAATTTTTAAAAAGGGGAGAGAGGAGAAAGAAAGAAAGAAAGAAAGAAAGAAAGAAAGAAAGAAAGAAAGAAAGAAAGAAAGAAAGAAAGAAAGAAAGAAAGAAAGAAAGAAAGGAGAGAATGGAATGGAAGGGAAGGGAAGGGAAGGGAAGGAAGGGAAGGAAGGGAAGAGAAGGGAAAGGAATGAAGAGATAGTACTACGAGGCAAGTGTTTGGCCCAGTGGTTGAGACACTTTTGAGGATGCCTGACCCCCATATTGAAGTGTCTGGATTTGAGATCTGTCTCTATCTCTGAATCCAATTTGCTGTTAATGTGTAACCTGTGAGTCAGCAGTGATGGCTCAAGTATTTTGGTCCCTGACAAACACATGGAGACACATGTCAGGTTCCAGGCACCTGGCTTTGACCTGACCCAGTCCAGCCTCTGGCAAACATTGTGGCAGAGAATCCGTGGATGGAAGATCTTCATCTGCCCATCTTTCTCTGTCTCTTTTTTCACACCCCTGGCTCATCTCTCTGTCTTTCAAATAAAATAAGTAAGTACTATAGAAAAAACAAAAGGAAAAGGAAAATAGAGTACTATGGAATCCATAAAAGAACAAGAAATGAAGTACTGTCACCTCACCAGGCTCTAAATTGAAAGGAAGAAGGAAGGCACACCATACGCAGTTGGAATTCAGGGTATTTGAAAAAGAAAAGAGGAAAAAAAAAATAAGCTGAAGAAGGAGAGGGTAGTATGGGTAGCACAGAAGCTCACTCCATCTGGCTGAAATGCAGGTGCAAGGGCCCGGCGGCGTGGCCTAGCGGCTAAAGTCCTCGCCTTAAACGCACGGGGATCCCATATGGGCACCGGTTCTAATCCCGGCTGCTCCACTTCCCATGCAGCTCCCTGCTTGTGGCCTGGGAAAGCAGTTGAGGACGGCCCAATGCTTTGGGACCCTGCACCCGTGTGGGAGACCCAGAAGAGGTTCCTGGTTCCCGGCATCGGATCGGCACGCATCGGCCGTTGCGGCTCACTTGGGGAGTGAATCATCAGACGGAAGATCTTCCTCTCTGTCTCTCCTCCTCTGTGTATATCTGGCTGTAATAAAATGAATAAATCTTAAAAAAAAAAAAAAGAACAGAAAAGAAATGCAGGTGCAAGAAGGGAGTCATGGGCAACGGATGGCAGAGGAGTAGAATCAACCATTCCATGGGCAAGAGGGAACCCCTGCAGGCTCCTAAAGTAGGGGCATGGTGAGCACTGTGCCTGAGAAAAGTTACACCAGCAACAGAGTAAATAAGAACTCTGCATAAATGAACACTGCAGTGCAAGGAAGGGAGGATGTGAGTTCATGGGAAAGGGGGTCCCTGGTCCACGGGGATTTTAATTTTGCAACTTTAAGCACTGAACAGTATTTGCTGGGATTATATCCATCAGTTATGGCTTTCTGCGCACTCCCTGCCAGGCAGGTTTTCTCCTCCATGAGCTGCCCTCAGAATCGTAACAACAGCTTTGGTTTCCTAACAGCTCCACTCTGGCCTCCAGGCCAAGCAATGTGCCCTTGCTCCCCAGTGGATTAAACTTGTGTTTCCAACTGAAGCTCACAGTCAAAGGCTAAAGAAACTGTGCTGAAGAGCAGGGTGGTAGAATCATCACCACTGAGGATGGACATTCTGTTCAAACCTGTAGAATGGGGAGGCTTTGGCCTTCTCTGACTCCATCTCTCCCCAGTTACTGTAAAACAGTGGCCTGAGCAAATTAACAAAATGCCCAAAATGCACAGAGGGAAGGAGCAGGAAGCCTCACTATGGCTCTGGGTGGGGCCCCTCCCATGACAACTGATTCATCAAACCAACTTTACCAATATCTAAGTGTTATTTTTAAATGACTGGACTCCCTTTTCACAGCCAGATAAGTAAACTCAGTATACTGAAAATATGTTGAGATCCTTCTTACTTTTCTTCCCTCATGTTAAATGAGACCTCTTTCCAAGGAAAGTTTTTTGCTTGTTTTCATTTTATTTTGTTTTTCTTTGCTCCATGGTCTGATTAATGCTAGACTCAGCTCCACAAAAGTCAAGGGAAGGCCTGGCCACTTCAGGTTCCCCTGGCTTCCCTTCCAAGTAAGGCTCTCACCCACCAGCTACTCCTGGTAAGAATCAGCCCCAGATTTCAATGGACTCCATAGGCAGGTGGGGAGAGCTGGGATCTGTGGCTGAGCTAAGTGTCTATCTAAACAGGGCTGGACACTGCCATGATAAGCCCAGTGGGAACCACCAGGATGCTTCAGACGTCTGGCCAACTCACTTGGAGACTCTGCCATTCAACAGGACAAAGTGTGATGGATGGGGACACAAGATCTGGGTGTGAGACTTGGGTCACTTTTTTTCTGAAGGTAGGAATTCCTCACCTCCCTCTCTGAATTCCTGCTTCCAATTATTTTAAAGGGAGCTTTGTGCAGGTATGTTGGAAATCTTAAATGAAATCAAGGGGGCAAAAGCACATTCAGAAATACAGGAAGAAGTTTTACAAAATGCATCTACTTCCTGCATGACCATAGGAGAGATTACGTAGAGAAAGGTCTCTGCTTACCCTGGAAGGGACATTATGCAGGGTGGAGTATGGGATGTGAGACTAAGCAACCTCAACCCCACTCTAGTCCCTGGTGCTGTTGTGTTAACTTAAGCACTTCAACACCTGGTTCCATACTCCTGTCTCCTCAAGCATCACAGTGGAGTATTGATGCCCACTTGCAAGTGCTTGAGAGGACTGAAAACCCAATCTCCTCTTAGGGAGGCTTCTTTGTAGGAAAATTTTCAGAGAAGCCCACCTGGGTGATGCCCATCATGTGGGATAAGGATCTGATGGGAACCAAGGGATGAAACTTCTCTGCGTGAGACAGAGGAATTCCTAAAAGAAGAGGCAGAAAAAAGTGTGAGGGACAGAGGAAGGCAGAACCCAGGAAACAGCCAGAGGCCATACCAGGCAGAAGGCAAGCTCTTACTTCTCATTCCCAGCCATTTAACAGCAGCGCACCTAATGTTTGCAGCACAAGCACTTCAGTGTGACTAGAATATGAGTGGCACAAGGCAGCATTTCACATCCGGCCATTCCAGAGCAGCTTAGTGGGACATGAGAGGGTGTCTGCAATACTCTTAAGAAACCCTGAGGACAGGCTTAAGCCTTTGCCAACCTGTGGAGCCCCCAGGTAACAGCAGTGTGATATTATTACTGAGGTAAGAAAGGGGCACTACAGATTAGGAATATTGCATTCAAGCTTCCGAAGAACACATATTCTGAGCAAGAATCTTGATACAGCATCATTCCCTTCTGCACTATTTTCTGGTAAACACAGATGGCTGGGACCTGACCTGGACAGGGTGGAATCGGGAGTCATGTCTCCATTTCCATTTCATTACAATTCCAGTGAGAAGGGGGAGGGGAATGTCTACTTCTGGGTTTACAGTGTCAAGAGGGGCAGAGCCTCCACAGTGAGGGGAAAAAAAATGATTCCAAGAAGAAACAGAACTCACAGTTTTCCTGGCAGGTTAGTTTTATGTTGCATCTGTTCTACAACCTTCCTTACTTCCACCTCAGTGACATTTTGCATATTTTACCCACAGGCCCTTGCAATAGTTTAACTTTCAATAGGTTGCTTTTTGGCAGTTCTCCTACCCTGATTAGATACCTGCCAGAACCAACACAGTGACACATTTTTATTGGTCAGGAATATGAGCATGCCAGCACATAAGACTTTGGTCCTTACGGTGGACATCACTCATGCAGTGTGACAAGACAGCTCCAATCTTTCTTCCTTCTCTGCCTGATGCTCGTGGTCTATTCGGCTTCCTTAAAAGAACATGATACAGTTATTGCCTGGCAAGTTATTTATTTACTGGGTTATTGTAGTAAACATGTAAGCAGATGGGGTTTCAGATTTTCCAACCTGTCTCAAAGAAAAATGAACAACAAATACAAGACACCTCCAATCCTCCCTCTATCACTGTCAACAGGCTGGGATCTGCTCAAGCTGCTCATGTGGTACACGTCGCCTGTTTCCTTCTCTCTTATTCTGCTACAAGAGAGACATGACTCCAGGGAGACCCAAATGTTGGGCCTGCTTCTCTACCCATGCAGGTCACATCCCTGGCCACTCTTGACTTTCAGAATTTAGGCACTACCATCCATGTGGAAACCCTTGCTCTGGCTTCCCTGTGTCTCACATCCTCGCCCCAAGCCTGCTCTCACCTTCAAAGCTTCTCAAAGCTGGGCTCTGTCAGTCCTGAATTCCCTGATTTCCATCAGACTCTGTCTATATCAGGTCGCTAATTAACTTCTGACTCTCCAAGTTACAGATCTCATTTGCTGACTCACAAGAGACAGCCAAAGGAAGTCCTTCATTAGCATTCCTGAGCTGCTCATTAGCCACTGGGAGAATCACACCATCCAAACCGTCAAACTCATCCCCCTGCAAGAAGGGAAAAATCACTCCATTCAGCACTATGGGAGGAAGGATATCAAAGGTGCACAATCCCAACCCCTGCCCCCTAGGGGTGGGAGCAAGACCCACAAGCACCAGGTAAATTCAGTGCAGTACACAAGGACAGAAGACATGGAGATCAAACAGGTTGATTCTGAAAAACGAAGGTTGATTATACATGTGAAAAAGCCAAAATACAGTCATTTTAATAAATGAAGAAAAAAATAATCTGTTGAATTCAATCCCAATTCATGATTTAAAAGAAGGGAAAAAAAGACTTTTTAGCCAACATGTAACTGGAAAAAATGAGCTTATCCAGAATATGCAAATAACTTTTGCAAATCAATTTATACAGACAACTTAATTAAAAATGCAGCAAAAGACTTGACTAGGCATTTCACAAAGGAGACATTCAAATGGCCCATAAAGATATACAAGTTTGCTAAACTCATTAGGGACCAAGCAAACACACATTAAAACTATAATATAAAGGCAGGCACTTTGCCCAGTGGTTTAGATGCCACTTGGGAACCCTGTATTCCATATGAGAGTGCCTGGGTTCAAGTTCCCATTCTGTTTCTGATTCTAGCTTCCTGCTGATGTGCACAATGATAGGAAGTAGGCTTGATCAAGTACATGGATCCCTGCCATCCATGTAGGAGTTATGAACTGAGTTTTATCCAGCTTCCTGCTTTCAAATTGACCCAATCCTGCCTGCCTTGGGCACTGTGGGAATAAACCAGGGGTAGAAATTATCTCGCTCTCAAAATATCCCTCACACACACTCTCTCTCTGCATTTTAAATAAAGTGAAAATAAAGTTTAAAATTAGGAACACCATTTTCTGAAATGGTTAAAATTTTAGGAGCTCACCAAATGTGAGGAGTGACTTAAGCACCAACAGTGAAGACTGACAAGACCCTGCCATTCTGGACCTGGTGCCATTTTGAATACCTGCTTCCCCTTGGGCTCATTCTCCTTCCCACAGTTCAGGTCTGCAAACTTTGCACCCGTCTGCTGTAACCTTGTAATCCTGTTTCCACCAATCCGCTGTAACCTCACAGCCCTATCCACCTGACAGCCCTACCCACCATTTCCTTGCATGCCCTCCCTCCATTCTCGCCTACCACTGCACCTACCAATCCCCTGCATCCCCGACAATCCTACCCACAAATTCCTCATGGCCTGCTCAGGGCTCTTTCTGCCATCCCTCACAGCCTAGTGCGCCCAAAACCCACCCTCGGGTCATAACAGTAAGTTCCCGCACATGCTCTCTCTGCCTCCACTTCTGCCCCCACAGCCATCTTCCCTACTGGATTAAAACCTCCTGTGTGACTTGCTGCATCTGATGTTTAGGGTGCGTGGCAACAAACTCAAATGAGCTAACGTTGAAAAGAACTAGTGCTGAAAAAAGCCAATATTATACCAAATACTCTTTGGCCTGTCACGCACCTGAACCTTCCTACACTGCTGGTAAAAATCAGGAAAACCACTTAAGGAACTGGCAACATCTACAAAAATTGTACCTAAGCATATTCTACAAGCCAGCAATTCTAGTCTTAGGAAATGTCTACATGTGACTCCCAGAAATCACACACAAAAACGTTTATAGCAGCACTGCTTGAAATAGACCAAAAATGGAATCAAGCCAGTATTAATCATCCACAGAACAGAGAGATACATTTTGGTACACTCACAGTGAAATACTACCCTTCAACACAAATGAATAAATACCTGATGCATGCAACAGTGTGAATGAATCTCACAAACCCAAGCCTGAGCAAAAGAAGCCAGACTTCAGAGAACACACACTGGATGACGCCATTCATGCAAGATTGAAATACAGGCAAAATGAATCAGTATTACAAGTGAGTCTCGCATGTGTGACATGGTTGTGTTCACCATGACATTTATCAAGGTGGGAGGCAACGGGAGCTGTCTGTCCCATTAACGGTCAGTATTTTATCCCCTGACATAGTTCTATTTTATTTTTTAAAAGATTTATTTATTTTATTACAGTCAGATATACAGAGAGGAGGAGAGACAGAGAGGAAGATCTTCTGTCCGATGATTCACTCCCCAAGTGAGCCACAACGGCCGGTGCTGCGCCAATCTGAAGCTGGGAACCAGGAACCTCTTCTGGGTCTCCCACGTGGGTTCAGGGTCCCAAAGCCTTGGGCCGTCCTCAACTGCTTTCCCAGGCCACAAGCAGGGAGCTGGATGGGAAGTAGAGCAGCCGGGACTAGAACCGGCGTCCATATGGGATCCCCGTGCGTTCAAGGCGAGGACTTTAGCCACTAGGCCACGCCGCCGGGCCCATCCTGACATAGTTTTAAAGATCTAATTCCTGATGATATGGAAAAGCAGAATTACTGATTTCTTTCATGCTTAAATTCTCTGCACAGAGTAAACCCCTTTACCACCTGAAGCTGGGACAAACTATTCCCTGCCCTGCACCCACTACCATACATGGAAATGCGCACCTGAGATTCAGACAATTTCTGTGTGTGCTACACTAAAAAAAAAGCAAGTGTCTGCTTTAAATGTTAATGGAAAATGTAAACTATGTAATCTATCATTTCTAAATCAGGAAATATCAATATAACAGAAACCCGTATTTATTTCATGAGAGTGACTGACTAAAAAGGAAGGAATAGAGCGTGTGTGTGTGTGTGTGTGTGAGAGAGAGAGAGAGAGAGAGAGAGAGAGAGAGAGAGAGAGAGAGATAAAGTCAGATCCAAGCAGAACTTGCTGGGAGAGATGGATCGTAAACAAGAAAAACAGGTACAGAGAATCTAAATACTGATGAGTGCATTGGAAAAAAAAGAGCTAAATGGAGGTCAAGGTGTGCTATGGACAATGGGGGTGAATGTGACCAGTGAACCCCAATATAATGCAGTGAGGGAATATTCTCCCTCATTCCCTCATGAAAATATTTTAAAAACCCAATTCTTTAGAATGAATATTGAAGGGAAACATTACATACCCTGAAATATGGGTACAAAGTTAAAGGCTTTATTAAATAATGCACAAGAGAAAGGTTGATAAAAATACCCATGGTCCCAATCCTCTCATTCTCCCAAGAAAGCCTCGAGCCAAGGCAGCAAGCAGGACAAGGGCTCAAGCAAAGACTGTGGGAAGCTGGAGGGACCCGTGGTGGCAGCTGCCATCCAGCAGGCCTGGACTCACGCAACAGGCTAAGGGAGCTGTGGGAGGGTGGGGTGTTGCTGGGAGCCCCTGATATGGCAGGGGCAATGGGTGCTGCAATCAAGACTGCCCCGGTGGGCACAGAGCCTGGGGAAGGGGTCATCTGGGGACAAACAAGGGGAGAGACCCTGCCTGACCCTGTATTAACACTGCTCATTTTAATCCTTACAGCACTTTAGGTGCAAAGACAACATTTTGTTTTATTTCCTGTGCCACCTTATAGAGTTGGCAGGGACTATGTTTTTCCTTTTTCTTCATAATGAAAATAATGAGAACCTATCAGGAAATTTGGGAAATGGAAGAATTGGAGGTAGGGCAAATACCTATGAATTAACATCCTTATCCTTTTTAGTGGTATTTCATATTATAAGAATAGCTTGTTTGCCTTTCTCCTATTTATTAAGTGTTAACCATACTAAAAGGACAAATTTGTACAGTAAGATTTATTCTACCCATTCTAAAGACAAATAATCTGAGGCTCAAAGAAGTGAAATAACTTATCCAAAGACATAGGACTACTGAGTGAGAAAGCAGAGCCTAGGACCAAAACAGTATGATACTTTGATCTCTGGGAACCTTTCCTGCCAAGGGCCATCTGGATATATATACCATCATCACTTCTCGGCCTTTTGGCTAAGATCAAGTGTGGATATGTATACCATCATTTGTGGGTCATACAAAATTACCAACTTAAAAGCTAGCCTACTCCACAGGCATACAGACAAGATTATAAATATAAATGTGTGTGTGTGAGAAATCTGTTCTCTTTAAAATTTTTTAAAAGAAATTTAAAAAAAAAAGATGGCCTTCTATAGATTTATTGAATTTCAAATCCTTCCTTTGGCAGGGCTAGGCCAAATAATTTCCCGGGTCTCACGGCCTGGAGAGCAGCATCCCTCAGCCCTAGATGAATCTGAGAAATGCATAAACTCTCACTCCTGTGTCATCCAACCATCTTTGGCAGGTCATTTCTCTTTTTCTTGCCTGCCGTTCCCTGCAGGCAAAAAAGAGAAACCAAAGCTTCCATTAAATAAGAGCCATGTAGGTTGCCATTGACTCCACACTACTTCTTTAGGCTGGTGGACATTATCAGGGACCCAGTGGAAACTAAATGGCTTTTCTTTTTTCAAGATCATTTATTTATTTCATTGGAAAGGCAGATATACAGAGAGAAGGAGATACAGAAAAACCCTCGGTGTGCTGATCCACTCCACAAGTGACCGCAACATTCAGAGCTAAGCCAATCTGAAGCCAGGGGCCTCCTCCAGGTCTCCTACATGGGTGCAGGGTTCCAAGGTCCTGGGCTGTCTTCCACTGCTCTCTCAGGCCACAAGCAGGGAGCTGGATGAGAAGTAGAACAGTCAGGATAGGAACCGGCAGCCACATGGGATTCCAGCAATTCCCTAGTCCTAAATGGCTCATTCTAAAGCAGGCAAGAACATAGAGTTAGAAAAGCCATGTTTAATGAGGTGACTAATGATAAAAGTATGAAAAGAGCTAAGAGAATTCATCAAACAATGATAAAACATCTGGGTCTAAAAACAAGTTAGAATGCTGTGGCATAATGGGGTAAATTACTGTTTTACAATGCCAGTATCAGCACTGGTTCAAGTCCTGGCTCTTCCTGCTGATGCACCTAGAAAAGCAGCAGCTGATAGTCCAAGTTCTTGGACCCTTGCCACCCACACAAGAGGCCAGGATGGAGTGCTGGACTCCAGGCTTCAGCCATTGCAGCCATTTGGGGAGTGAACCAACAACCTATCTTTCTATGTGCTCTCTCACTTTGTCTCCTCCTTCCCTCTGTAACTCTAACTTTAAAATAAATCTTTTAAAAAGTAGCATAAAAGCAGTGGGACAGGGAATGTACAAAATGCTGGTACTATCAAGAACTCCATCTCCCAAACCACCCGCAATGGGGAAAAAACTGGGAGTTAACAGCCAACCTTTCCCTACTCCAAGTCCAAACCCTCCAGTGTCTCCCATGAATGGAATCAACCATAAACCAAAAGGTACAGCAACTGGATACAGCCCTGGATTCCAGAAAGTCAGGACATGGAGAATTAATTTTCCTGTTTCCCTTAGCAACGAAGGGTTGGTCAGGCAGGGGTTATTCCTGACGAGAATGACTTGAAAAACAACACATCAGAAGTGATATTGGAATGTGGGTTCTCAGCAGGGATGAGCAAGCCATAGCCTGCAGGCAAATTCCCACTCAGGGCTAGTTTCTTGGGGTCTCATGGGAGGCAGACCCATGTGTTTGCTTCTGTGTTGTCTGAGAGAGCTGTTCCTTCTGCCACAGCTGAGTTGAGCAGTTCCGACAGGGACCGTATGGCCTGCAAAGTCTAAAATAGTAACAGGTTGGCCCTTCAAAGCAGTCTGCCCACTCCTGGCACTAAGCACTTTCTTGTTTTAGTACTCATTCTACAACTACGTGCAGAATTCTTAGAATAAACCAGGTACTGTTTCAGATCTTGGAATATAGTTATGAGCCAAGTAAATACGAATCTCTTCCCTGATGGAGCTTGGTGGGCAAAATGGATGTGGAACAAAATAAACAAGTGAAAAGCACTGAGTCTAAACATTGATGAGTGTGTGACAAAAGAGCTGAGTGAGGAGTCAGGATGTGCTTGGGGACACTGGGGAGGAAAGTTACACTGAACTCCAACATAATACAGTCGGGGAATCCTCTCTAGCTGGCATAAGACTACAGGGTTCATCATGGTTCTGCAGGGACTTGGCCCCCATATGTCTATACCAAAACCCTTGTTTGTGCTACCACCACCACTGTACCACCTCCTGGAAACAAAGAGACAGGCTCAGAAAAGAAAGGTGACTTGGGGCAAGTTTCCTCCTTAGAGGCAAGAGATAACAGGGTTATTACACCCTTTGGAGGGTAACTTACCCAAGTTCACTCTGTGAGTCACCAGCCACATATGGCTTAGAATCAGAAATTTTTTAAGATTAATTTACTTTTATTGGCAAGTCAGATATACAGAGAAGAGGAGAGGCAGAGAGGAAGATCTGTCCACTGATTAACTCCCCAAATGGCCACAACAGCCAGAACTGAGCTGATCCAAAGCCAGGAGCCAGGAGCCTCTTCCAGGTCTCCCACATAGGTGCAGGGTCCTAAGACTTCAGGCTGTCTTCAACTGCTTTCCCAGGCCACAGGCAGCTGGATGGGAAGTGGGGCTGCTGAGGTTAGAACCAGTGCCTGTATGGGATCCTGGCGTGTGCCAGGCAAGGACACGAGCCACTTTAGCCACTCGAGGTCCAGAATCTGGATCTTAAGAAGCCAAAATCACACATTTAATCTTCTGCAATCAGAGTTTCTAACAGGAAATATATTGAGGAGTTGATCCGAATTGAGAAGACAAATATGAAACAGACTCATCAAAGGTACATTAAGGAACACCGTACCATAACTGGCTTGCTTGGGGATGCAATTAAGTAAACAAATACAAAAAGGTAATGCTGCTAAGCCCAAGCACTCCAAAGACAGAGACAATTCTAACATTGTAGCTGTTAGCTGTCCCAGGTTGAACTGCCTTCATATCTTTGATTTGTGCTTCTCCCAGCTTCCAAAGGCCAGATTATGTTCATCTTGTCATGCAGGATCTAGGTTTCAGTAAACATCCAGGGATGTATAACGACAAAAATAACGATCAGCATCTCAAATGCTCATTTCAATATGGCAGCAGCTTCTGTTCTCAGATGGCATGGTCTAGGGATGTCTAAGCAGGAAGCCCAGGATCATAAAGAACCTGTCATTGATTTGGTCTCCACTTGGCAAAATCACTAGGCCAGCAGCACTATTAAATTTTATTGCCAAGTATTAGTACCTTTTCCTGGATTTAGTGATTCAACAGCCCCCAGTGAGGGTGCATCACAGGAAGAGCTGATGAGAGCTGAATGTGGCCATGGAGCCCAGGCAGGCATGACCATGGTCATCAGCTGGCATACACACTGGCCATGCAGCTGGGCCCTTGGAATGGAGATACCAGCATCATCCCATCTGGCCATTGTCTTTCCATCCAGGGCTGTTTGGTCCTTGCTATCAAAACCAGAGCACACCAAGGTTGGGACTGCTGTTTAGGCAGATGAAGAAAGGGAATATGCCAGGGATTATGTGGACCCATGAACTTTGTGCTCCTGATTGCCCTTCATGCATATTCTGGAGCACGGAGGACAGACAAAAAGCACAAATGGAAAAGCTGAAAGATGAAAGAGCTGAATTGAAGATGAACAAACAAAGGTTTAAAAAGGCTTGTGTGAACAGGTTAGGTAATAGGGTAACTGTGTTCACAGAGATTAGAAGGGTGGAGAATGAGACTTTCAGAACATGGTCAATCTTGCCAGGCAAAGAGGGAGTTCCTTAAGTCAACTGCACCCAGCCAAGCAACCATCACCCTCACTAGATCACAACAGTGATGCTCAGAGTAAACCTCTTTTAGGCACCATCCATACCACAGGTGAAGAGCAGAGAGCTGATCTCAGGCACACACAGGGCTTTTCCTGAACCATCTACAATGAAATAACAACCATGAGAGCCTGATCAGTCAGTCCTGAGGAGCCTGGTGTGAGATGTTTAGATTGAAAGACATCACTTTGGGGAGACCACCATGGTTCTATGTAGAAATGCAGGCACAGAAGACCAAAGAAAATGGCCCGGGGAAACCCTTGTGACAGAGGAAAGAGAAGATGGTAGTGTTGGCTCCCTCGGAGAAGCTCCCATAGAACCAGACTGTTTGAACAAAGTATCTTTTCCTTCAAAATGAATCGTTCTGGACAAAATGATTTTGCCCTCTGCTGTCTTTTACAGACTTTTCCAGATTCAGGGAAGAAACTGGCTTCCTAACGAAGGCTGGAGGCAGAGGGCAACCTGAAGAAAGACTTTCCTGGAGCCACAATCCAGTTCTGAATTACTTCACAGTATGATCTTGGGCAAGTCAGAACCACTCCCTTGGTGACAGTCTCAAACAGATCAATGATTCCCAGCCTAAAGTTGCAGTCAGTGTAGGACACAACAGTTTAAGCCACAGCCTGTCAAGTCAGCTGACTTGAGTGGGGGCATCCAGCTCCCTGCTCTAGGAACACACCAGAGGACAGCCCAAGTACGTAGGTCCTATATCCATACGGGAGACTGAAAAGAAGTTCCTGGCTTTGGCCTGGCTGTTGTAGCCATCTGGAGAGTGAACAAGCAAACTGAAGATTCTGTTTCTTCCTTTCTGTCTGTAACTCTCCCTTTCAAATAAATAAATACATCTTTACTTTAAAAAACAAAAGTTTGACAAATTAATCCTAGAGATCCTGCAGGCACTAGAAGGTTTTTACAATTTCTTATACACCAAATTCCTAATTGAAAGCAATCATTTTCCCACCAAAGGGAGGCAGAGGCTAGCCACTCTGTCCTGTTGACAGCTCTGCATGGCATGCCACCTATACCATCTCTGCTCACCTAGCTGTTCCCCTTTTGAGTCTGGGTTATGCTTTCAGAAGGGAGGTGCTGGATCTAATATGAGTAACACAAGCCCACTGTTAGATAAGTTGCCAGGGAATGGAGAGATAAACATTGAAACGACTACATCCGAAAGTTGGAAGTGACCTCAGGAAGCGTCCTCAGGGACCATCCGAGATCACCACACATGCAATGTGTGAACCACATCCCAAAGACATTCCTTCCCTGGTCAAATGAAAAGGTGTGGCTGTATTTGAACTTGGTGTTTTAGTTTCCCGTTGTTGCATAAACTGTTGTTACAAACTTAACAGATCAAAAGAAGGCAGATCGACAGTACTGGGGTTAAAAGTTCCACAGGTGTGGCTGAATTCTGTGTCAGGATATCACAAGGCTGAAATTCTGGCATCAGCCACAGAAAACCCTTTGCCTTTGGAAGGGCTCACATGCTTAGGTTAGGGTCATAAGATAATCTCCCTGTTTTAAGGTGCACTGTCCAGTAATGTTGGCAACATTTATTAAATGTCTTGCCATGAAATATATAACATAATTAATTATAGGAATAGCATTTGGGGGTAAGGGTCATTGACTGTGTTAATTATTATTATTCCAACAATTTCTTTTCTCATCCTGTTTCAGACAACTTGTGTGAGAAAGAGAGTTAAACTAAGCTTTTTAAAAATATGTCTCCTGAAATAATCAGGTCAGTTTTAGATTTAAGCTTTTATCCTAGTATACTCTGATACTATCAGCAAAGGTTCCTTAACTCTCTCTAGGAGTTGTTATGGAGAAGTGCGGAGTAAGTTAACCACAACAAGCCATGCCACAACAGATTGCCACTGTGAAGGAGGGAAGACAAAGCTAAAACACCTTTCAAGAGTTCTGAGAAACAACATCAACAAGTGACTTCTTGCCTTTAGTTAGTGACTTTCTGCAGTAATTTCTAAAATATTTCACTGAAATATAAATTAAACATAATTCATTCATTTAAAGTCCACAGTTAATAACATTCCCTTTTTGTAGGCAATAGTTCACCCTGCAGTCCTGTGCAACTATTAATATATTTTCTGCAGTCACAGCTTCTTGCCTTTTCCAGAATGTCATCTAGATGCAGTTAAATGGGACAGAGCCTTTTATAAGGGACTTTCTCCATTTACTATAATTTAAAAGATTTATTCATGCAACGTGTCACAGCATTTCATTCATTTGTGTTGCTGAGTAGTGTTCTGTAATACGGATCCTTCATTTTTTCTCTATTCACCAGTGACTGACATTTGGTGGTATATTTTAGCATTTCATTGATTTCTTCTCTAGGCCTTTCTTCATTCTACCTTCTTTGTGTTAAATTGGCCTTTCATTTTTTATTTATTGAGGTGGACACTTAGACCATTGATTCTAGACTTTTTTGTTTTTTTAGTGGAAGACTTGCAGTTATTAATATCCCTCTAAGCATTGCTTTATCTGCATTCTGGAAATGTTTATATATATTGCATTTTTATTCAGTTGAAAATACTAATTTCCCATATGATTTTTTTTCCTCAATTCAAAGATTAGTTAGAGAAATGTAATTTAGATTTTCACATATTTGGGAGTTTTTCAAATTTCCTATATGTTGATTTCTAATTTAGCTCCACTGTGGTTCAGTGATTTTAAATTTCTAAGTAGAGTGATTTGTCATGTTAAAGTCAAGAATAACTTTATTTAATACAACAAAGAAAAAGGAAAAATGCCAGTAAGAATAATCAATTGTTGCACCACCACATATTGAAAAAGACTGTCCTTCACTCTTTAATTATTTGAACACCTTTGTTGAAAATCACTTAATCACACACAGGTAATCTGTTCAGTATTCTCAATTCTCTGCAAATGATCTATAAGTCTATCGTCATGCCAAGCCAATACAGACTTGATCACTGCAATTTTATAGGCCAGTGATTTTAAGCTTCTAAGAAGAGAGTCATTCTTCACATCGAAATCAAGAATAGCTTTATGACATTTAATGAGGAAAAGTAAGAATAGTAACAAGTGTTAGACCAAACACACATTCTTTCTAAAACTCCCAGGGACTGGGGCAGGTGAGAGCCTGGTGGTTAAGTCACTTATTAAGATGCCCACATCTATCATTAGATTGCCTGGGTTCAAGACATGAGACCAGTGGTGACAGCTTAAGTGACAAGGTTCCTACCAACCTTAGGGGAAACACCATACTGAGGTCCCAGGGCTCAGCTTCAGGCCAAGGCTTAGGGCAGATGTGGGCATTTGGGAAAGGAACAAGTGGATGAGAGCTCTCTCTGTTTCTCCAACAGATTTTCAAAACAAAGTATAAAATGTAATAATAAACAATAATAATGATAAACAAAACTCTCCAGGGCCTGTTATTCACTGTAAGTAGACCCTAACCCAGTTTAGCAGTCAACTAAGTCTGGTGTCACCTTTAAAAAAAAAAAAAAAAAAAAAAAAAAAAAAAAAAAAAACCTTTCTACAAACACCATAGCAAAAAATATGCTCTGAACACTCAGTTTTGTTCTAAAACTTTTTGTTTCTGTGTTCAGTGTGGTGGCTGGAACCAAAATGGACTAGCACAAGTTCTAATCATGACTACACCATCCCTAGGATCTCAGTGACTTACTATAACTGAATTCACTGCCTTTAAGACATTTACTCTTAGATCCATGGCGTTTACTGCAAAGGCAAAACATTTCTCACGCTCTCCTGAAAGTTTCTGCTTTGCTCTTGCAGGTGTTTTGGGGAGTGCATGCCAACTACTCCACAGTTAGTGCCCAGGAGATATCACATAAAGTACTTTTCTTCATTTCAGAGACTTGGTCAACTTTTTAAAATTTTTATGCAGATTGAATAAAATGCATTTAAAACATCTCCAAAGACACTTCAGTTAGCAGTTCTTCTTTAGAACTTTTAGAAATTCAAAGAGGGAATGAAATAGTACAGATTTCAATATTAACCACAATTTTATGCTGTGGTAGAAGTGTGATTCTTGAGCAACAACTACTGCAAATGACTGTGTTGCTTGAGTGCTTTGATTCAAATATGCATGCATATGATGTACACATCTAAAAAGTGTGTAGCATGAGAAATAAAGTTCTCTCTCCTTATTGTCTGAATTTCTGTCCCCAGAGAAATTCACTAATTAAAGTTTTTATTTTTGTTTATTGTGTTTTTTTTAACAGGCTGAGTGACAGGGGAACCAATCGATCTTCCTTCTATTGGTTCATTACCCAGAAGATCACAATATCGAGGACTGAGCCAGGAGCTAGAAACTCCATCCAAGTCTCTCACAAGTAATTGCTTTCCAGGTATCGTCTGCTTCCCAGGGAGCTAGTTTGGAAGTGGAACAGCCAGGACCAAACCAGTGCTCTGATGTGGGATATATGCATCCCAGATGGCAGCTTAAGCAGGTACAGCACAATGCCTACCCCTTGATTAAGCTTTGTTCACACACATACACACACACACACACACACACACACACACACGAGTATTATTTAGTAGTCTCTCAATGACTAATGGAAGGTTGTGGATAAGATTTTGCAGGTGCGTGGAAGCCTGATATTTATTTCTGATTGCATCCTGAAACTCCCTAGATTACAGTAAAGGGATGAAAAGAACACAGGCCCACAAAGACAGGGAACAGAATCAGCTAAGTTTTCTAAAGATGTAAAGCAAGTCTACAAAACAATTCAGTCCTGACGAGACCTTCCAATGGTCTGTTTCTCCTGCCTGAACGGTAGGAGGGAGCCAGAGGAGGCAAGCTATGTCACAGTCCAAAGGACAAGGAATTCTTCGAAGCCAAAGTGTCTTCTGAAGCTGGTATGCAAGAGGAGGCGGAAGAAAAAATCATGGGGTAAAATTCTGCATTCAGAATATTCCAACCCAGTTCCCAGCCAGGAGTCACTGCCCTATCCTCCCCCATTGCTCCCAGCAAAGCCTGCAGGTTTGCCCTCTGGAAAGATGATTTAGAGGTTATGAACTAAGGCATCTGGTATAACATAGGGGTCAGTGACTAGGTGTACCAAGATAGCACAGGAATTAAGGGACAGTGGTGCAATGGACAGTGCACGCCGCTCTCCCCTCCGCCCAATGGCTCCTAGAGTTTCAGGTCTACAATACCATGTTTCTCAGGGAGGAGATTAGAGGCCTCATTCCTGAGGCTCTCCAGTCTAAGCGAGAAACTGTAGGATCAGTGACACACACCCATTTCTAACGAGAGGCAGAGACCCAACAGACCCACTCTGCTTTCCAGTCAGCCACCTAAGATCTTACGTTTCCTATAAGAGCAGCTAAAAATCACAACTAGTCAACAGATAAAATTAAAAACTCACTAAATCAGTATATCAGGAATAGCTGACCCACTCTAGCAGTATTATTAAGAAGAGATATTTTATTAGTTTAAGCATCATTTTTAATTTCTTTTTCATTTTTCTTTTTTAATTTTTATTTTGGATTTTGAATTTTATGGTACAATTCCATAGAGTCTGGGATCTCCCCTCTCCATATTCCCACACCACCCCAACTGATTCTCCCCATATTCTTACAATAGTATAGCCCTTCATAATGAGTCATAATTTCAGCAGTCTGTTAAGCATACCCCAATATTGCTGATACAATGTCAGACAGTCCAGCATCCATTGTGTAAACATGTCCAACAGTTTAATTGGGAGTCCATCTTTGATTTGGAAGTAGGGATGCATATTGCATTGTATCTTCGCATCTGAATATGGTAGTCTCTATTGCTCCATCACTATACATTCCCTTAAATGAGAAGCCATGAAATAAGGTCAACAACAGGTATGAAGTTAAAACAAAAACAAAAAGAAAAAATACAGAACCATGGAGTAGAAAAAACATGCCCCTGAATAACCAATGCATGGGTGATGGAAAGAAAACACATTTACCCTTGGGTAAAATGATGCCACCATGTGATCCATGAGCCAGCACTGAATTCGACAAGAAAAAAGAAAGTATTTGGAAGAAATAAAAATGAAATAAAAAACATCAAAACACACGGGATGCAGCAAAAACAGTATTGAACTTACAATTTGCATGATGGTTTCCTTATACAGAGAGAACATATGGTATTTGTCCTTTTGGGATTGGCTTATTTCACTGAGCATAATGGTCTCCAGTTGGGACCATCTAGTTACAAATGCCATAATTTCATTCTTTTTAATGGCTGAGTAACATTCCGTGGAATAGATGTGCCACAGTTTCCTTAACCACCTACCTGGATGCACATCTGGATTGTTTCCATGTCTTTGCTATTGTAGATTGTGTCACTGTAAATATAGGATTACAGATCCCCATCTCATATGCAGTTTTCATTTCCTTTGGGTATATCCCTAGGAGTGGGGTAGCTGGGTATGTGGCAGGTTTATTTGCAATTCTCTAAGCACTCTCCATACTGATTTCCATAGTGGTTGTATTAGCCTGCCCTACCACCAACAGTGAAGGAGGGTACCCTTCTCCCTACATCCACACCAGCAGGTGTTGTTAGTCGAGTTCTGAATGTAGGCCAATCTCACTGGAGTTAGGTGGTGCCTCAACGTGGTTTTCCTTTGTATCTCCCTGACAGCTAGGGAGTCTGAGCATCTTTTCATATCTCTGTTAGCCATTTGAATCTGTTCTTTCGGAAAATGTCTGAAAATTTCCTTTGGCCATTTTTTAAACAGGGTTTTTGTTTTGTTTTGTTTTACTGTCCCTGAGTTTCTGAAGCTCTTTGTAAATCCTGGATATTAGTTTCCTAACACCTGTGTAGTGTGAACAAATTTTCTCCCATTCTGTTGGTTGCTTCTTCACTTTGTGACTTGTTTCCTTTGCTGTACAGAAGCCTTTTAGTTTGATGTAGTCCCATTTGTTTATTTTGTCTTTGACTGCTTGTGCTTTTGGCATCTTTTCTAAGAAGTTTTCCATGTTCCTATATCTTGGAGAGTGCTTCCTACGTTTTCCTTTAATTGTTTGATGGTTTCTGGGTGCAAGTTAAGGTCCTTGAACCATTTAGAGCTGAATTTTGTATAATGTGGCATGTGCAAGTCTTGCTTCTTAATTCTGCAAGTTGCTATCCAGATGTCCCAACAGCGTTTGTTGAATAGACCAGGCTTTTTTCCCCTGGATTGTTTTGTTTTCCTGCCAAAGATTAGTTGGCTACATACATTGTGGTCTCCCTTCTGGTGTTTCTATTCTGTTGCACTGATCTTTGTTTCTGTACCAGTACCAGACTGTTTTGATGATCATTGCTCCATAGTATGTCTTGAAGACTGGAATTGTGATTCCTGCAGCTTTATTTTTATTCTTCAGGATAGCTTTGGCTACTCATGGTTTCTTGCGATTCCAGATGAACTTTTGTATCCTCTTTTCTGTTTCTGAGAAGAATGTTGTTGGGATTTGAATGGGATTGCACTGAATCTTTATAATACTTTTGGTAATATGGTCATTCTGATGATGTTGATCCTGCCAACCCACGAACATGGTATGTTTCTCCATTTTTCAAGGCCTTCTTCTATTTCTTCTTTTAATGTTTTATAGTTTTTATCACAAAGGTCTTCCATTATTTAGTGAGCTTAATTCCTGGGTATTTAAGACTCTTCTCTGTTATTTTAAAGGGGACTGTACTTACAATTTCCTTCTTAGCCATGGGTTATTTGTATACACTATTGCCATCAATTTGATTTCATTAATTTTGCATCCTGCTACCCTGCTAGAGTCTCTTATGAGTTCCATCAGTGTCTTGACTGAGTTTTTTGGTTCTCCTATGAAGAGAATCATGTAATCCACAAATAGAGATAATTCCTTGTTTCCAATTTGTATTCCTTTAATTCCTTTTTCTTGCCTAATAGCTCTGGTAAAGACTTCCAATACTATATTGAAGGGTAGTGGTTACAGTGGACATCCCTGTCTGGTTCCAGATTTTAGTAAAAAGGCTTCCAGTCTTTCCCTATTTACTGTGATGCTGCCATTGGTTTTTTTTTGTTTGTTTGTTTTTGTTTTTTGAAATTACTTTGATTGTGTTGCAGAATGTTCCTTCTATGCCTGTCTCGCTTAAGGTTTTCAGCACGAAGTGGTGTTGGATTTTATCAAATGCCTTCTCTGCTTCTATTGAGATAATCATATGTTTTAGTTTTCAATCTGTTGATGTGATGTATCACATTTATTGATTTGCAAATGTTGAATCATCCCTGCATGCTTGGGATGAATCCCACCTTGTCCTGGTGAATAATCTGCCTGATGTGTTGTTGGATCCTGTTGGCTAGTATATTGTTGAGGATCTTTGCATCTATGTTCATCAAGGATATCAGTCTATATAGTTCTTGTTTCTGTTATTTGTTCATCTGCTTTGGTATTAAGGTGATATTGCCCTCATAGAAAGAGTTTGAAAGGATTGCCTCCCTTTCTATTGTTTGGAAAAGCTTGTGGAGTATGGGGTAAGTTCCTCTTGAAACTTTTGATAGAATTCAGCAGTGAGCCATCTGGTCCAGGACTTTTCTTGGTTGGGAGGGCTTTAATTACTGATTCAATCTCAGTGCATATTATTGGGCTATTTACATTGTTAATTGCTTCATGATTCCATTTTAATGTATTGTCTGTGTCCAAAAATCTATCCATCTCTTCTAGGTCTTTTGATTTGTTCACATATAGTTGCTTGTAATAGTCCCTGATGATTCTTTGTATTTCTGAGGTATCTGTTCTTATATCTCCTTTCTCATCTCTGATACTATTGATGTGTATTTTCTCCCTCCTTTTTTTGATTAGTTGGGCTAGTGGGGAGAGTATTTTGTTGGTTTTTCTCAAATAAACCAGATCTTTGATTCATTGATCTTACATATAGTTCTTTTGATTTCTATTTGGTTTATTTCCTCCCTTATTTTGATGATTTCTTTTTTCCTACTAATCTTGGGATTGCTTTGCTGTTGTTTTGCTACTTCCTTCAACTGTAAGGCTAGCTCATGCACTTGATGCTTTTCTAGCTTCTTAACATAAATACTGATTGAGATTAACTTTCCTCTTAACACTGTCTTGAATGTGTTCCATAAATTTTGATATGTTGTGTTGATGCCTTCATTTGTTTTGAGCAATTTTTAAATTTCCCCTTTGATTTCCTCTCTAACCCATTGCTTATTTAGCAACATATTATTCAGTCTCCATGTGTTTGCAAGTCTTCCTGGGTTTTTTGACTTCTTGGTCTCTAGCTTCATTCTATGATGGTCTGAGAAGATGCATGGTATAATTTCGATTTTTAAAAATCTGCTCAGGCTTGTTTTGTGAACTATAACATGGTCAGTTCTGGAGAAGGTTCCATGTACTGATGAAGAAAAAACGTGTATTCTCTGTCTGTATGATGAAAACTTCAGTACATATCATCTAAGTCCTTTACTCTAGAGGTGGGTGAGTTTTGCTGTTTCTTTGTTGGGTTTCAGTCTCCTAGATTTGTCCACTGATGTTAATAAGGTATTAAGATCCCCCACTATTATTGTATTGGAGTCTGTTTCTCCCTTTAAATCTATTAATGTTTACTTCATGTAGCCAGATGCCTTGGCATTTGCCACATACACATTTATTATGGTGATCTCTTCTTGCTGAATGGATCCTTTGATCATTATACGGTATCCTTTTTCATCTCTTTTGCTGCTCTTTACATCAAAGTCTATGTCACCTGATATAAGAATGGATACACCTGCTCCTTTTTCCTTATCATTTGCTTGGAATATCTTTTTCCATCCTTTCACTTTTAGTTTCTTCTGATCTTTGTGAGATATGTCTCCTTTAAGCAGCAGATAGATGGATTTTATTATTTGATACAGTCCTCTAATCTATGGTGTTTGATTGATGAGTTTAAGCCATTTACATTCAATGTGAATATGGATAGGTGGCAGTTTAGTCCTGTCGTCTTAGCAATGGGGTATTCTTGGATTGAGTCTTCTGTTAGTCTTTTAGTGGGATGTTCTCCACATTTGCCTTTGGTTTGCACAGCTGCTATTCCTTTTTCTCTTTCACAAGAACATCTTTGAATATCATTTGTAGGACAGGTTTAGAAAAGGCAAACTTTTGGAGTTTTTCTTCACTTATGGAAGATTTTATTTCATTTTCAAAGACAAAGGAGAGCTTTGCAGGATACGTTATTCTGGGCTGAAAATTTTTGCCTTTTAGAATCTGGAATATGTCACTCCATTCTCTCTGGCCTGTAGTGCTTCCTCTGAGAAGTCAGCTATGAATCTGATTGGGGTTCCTCTATTACTTGATTTGTTTTCAAGTGCACATTCAAGGATTTTTTTCTTATGTTCAACTAAAGAGAGCTTGATTATCATGTGTTTTGGTGAAGTTCACTTTTGATCAACTCTGTTGGGAGTTCTGTGACTCTCTTGTATATTGTTTTCCAATTTTTTCACTTATTATTTTACTGAATACACCTTTAATCCCAGCTTCTCTTTTCTTTCTGCACCTTCTGAAACTCCCATAATTCTTTTGTTGGGCCTTTTAATCATATCTTTTAATTCTTGGATTTTTTTTTTTAGTTTGATATTGCTCTGCTTCCATCTTTTTGTTTGTTTCCCCCTGGTGACAGGAAATATCTTCCAGTTTTGAGATTCTTTCTTCTGCTTCATTCAATCTATTTTGGAGACTCTCCACTGTACTTTTAATTTGCTTCACTATATTCTTCATTTCTGAAATATCAGCTTTCATTTGATTCATTTCCCGTTTGACATATTCCTTAAAATCCTTCAACTCCTGTATTATGTGCTTTTCATTAATGGTCAGAAGCTTTATAATGAGTTTTTGAAATTCTGTGTGCCCCATTTTCTCAATGCCTTCCTCAGTTAATTCTGAGGGTGGTAAAGGCCAAAGAGACCTCAGTAACATTCATTCTGCCTCTGTCTCTTCTTTTAACTGTTGACATTGCAATCCTGTTTGGCGAATTATTCTTCTTAGCGCAGGTTTCCAAAATGTATTATCCTACAGGTTTACAAGTCAGTTTTTATGTTCAATCAATGTCCTGAATTAGAAAAATGCCAGCTGTCCTAAATAACTGGTTTGTCAGCAGTGCTGATCTTGTCAACACAAGCTGGCCATTAAGTCTTCGTGCCACCTGGAGTTACTTTGGGTGGAGTTTGTAGGGTGCCACAATGGGACTGTTTTTTCCTGAGGAACCTGTGCAGTGCTTTAACCTGGAAGTGATTTTGTTCCCAGCTTAGCTCTTGCACAGCTCAGCTGTCCCCTTTCAGTCTAACAGTGCCTGGTCCCGTGAAAATGGCATCTGAGATCCACTGATTTAGTGCATGCACAGTTTACCACTGCTCCTCCTGACCTCTGAGCCCTTGCTCCTCTGTGCAAGATGGCACCTGGTAGGGCACCAACATAGTTCCAGGGCTGTCAGCCATCAGATCCAGGGACCACATAGACCCTGAAGGATGTGAGGCTGGTGCTGCTTTTCCTGTGGGTTCAGCTCAGTGAGATTAGTGTAGAAATGAGCCCACTCTGGGCCATCCTTTGAAATCCACACTCTGCCCACTAACACAAGAAGGCACACAGTAGAGCACAGCTAGAGAATCCAGATTACTGGCCTTCAGATCCAGGGACCACACAGACCCTGCAGGACATGAATCTGGCTCTGTCCCCCCCATGGGATCAACTCAGTGTGATCAGCCAAAAATGATCCCATTCCAGGCCATTCCCTCAACTTCACACTCTCTGATTCACCACACAAGACGGTGCCCAGTCTCAATGCTGTGAGTTCCATCCTGCCACTGGTCCACTCCTAGAATCCACTGCTCTTTCTCTGCTTGTTGCTAGGCCAAACTATTCAGCAAGATTGGCAGGTCTCAGTCTGCATTCACCTCCCGATCTCCCTGTGTGAACCCAAGCTCCCACCTGGCTGCCACAAGAGCTGAGGCCAGGCCACCACTGGATACCTGACTGTTGGAGTTCACTTGCCAGCCACTGGTTGGTTTTCTGTTCAGTACAACACCGCTCCGCTGTTGCTACCGCTTCCCTGTGTCCAGGGGTCTCCAGGTACCCACCCCCTGCCAGCTGCCTGGTCTCTCTTTTCCTGTACACTGCTCCATGTGTTTCACTCTGTCTCAAGATGATCTGTCATCCCAAACATGTCTACACCCTATGCCGCCATCTTGAAGACATCCTCACTTTTAATTTCTATTTCACTTTATGCAACCTTCTTCCCCCAATTTTATAAAGACATTTTCAAGTGGTTGACCAGTCATAGTACACAATTGGGGTTTCTTTTTCTTTTCTTTTTTTTTTAACAGATTTATTTTTTTATTTGAAAGGCAGAGTAATAGAGAGAAGGAGAAACAGACAGATAGCCCAAGATCTTCTGGTTCACTCCCCAAATGGTTGCAATGGCCAGAGCTGAGTTGATCTAAAATCAAGAGACAAGAGCTTCTTCCAGTTCTCCCACATGGGTACAGGTGCCCAAGAACTTGAGCCATCCTCCACTGTTTTTTCAGAAACAAGTATGAGCTGGATCAAAAGTGGAACAGCCAGGACACAAAATAGTAACCATATAGGATGCCAGAGCTGCAGGCAGAGATCAAACCCACTATGCCACAGCACCAACCCCCAGCTGTACACAACTGTAACAATCTCTTTTTATCTATGTATCATTTGAACAAGTCCCAGCTTCATGATGGCATAAAGAAACTCATTCAAACCAAGATGTTCTTATCTTGTTGCAGGCATATATGATTTCTTACCTATTGTACCATCCCCTGCTGAAGACAGATGTGATGGTTTTAATTTTATTAGTCAGGAAAAAAAATGCAGTAACATCACTCACTTCTGTGGATGTAATTCATGTATGAAGGATTTATAAAACACCATAGCCTTTTCCAAAGTCCTTTGAATGTATTATTTCAGTTAATTATTACACAGGCTGAGCATCCCTAATTTAAACATCAGAAACCCAAAGTACTCAGAAATCTGAAACTTTTCGTGCACTGACAAGAAATTTTAAAAGTTTTGGACTTTTGGATTTTTGGATGAGAAATGATCAATCAGTAGAGTCTATGCAATTATTTCAAAATCTGAACATTTCTGATGTCTGAAACATTTCCCTTCCCAAGCATGTCAGACAAGGGATTCTTGACCTGCAACAACTCTGTGAAGCAGACAGTGTAGAGGTTATTATTATTATTCCCTACTTTATAGCTAAGGAGTCTCACGTTTAAAGATGTGAGTACATTACTTTAAATCATCCAATAAGTCAATGACAGAGTAAGTTCTGTCTGACTTCAAAATCTATGCTGTTATCCACTACACAGTTTTGTGTCTTGTGCCTTGTAGAACAAAATGGTTGAGCAGGGTTTCTGGCCCCTGGCTCAGGGCTGCTCCACAACCCTGTGTGAGGTGTGGTCACCAAGGCAATGCTTGACAAATTTCTCATGTCTCTGTAAAGGCAGGTCTAGCTTTTCTTTACCCCAATCCTATTTCCCACTTAAGAAAACTGCAGAGATTTACTGGAAAGGAGCCTGGTAGTTGGGGGTAGGGAAGAATGCTAAGATGGCCTTCATAACTTACAACTTCCTTCTTCTGGATGCTTTTAAGTCTATCCAAGAACACGCAGCTCTTGGGAAAGTTTGGCCAAGGTAATTACTGATATCCACGTGATTCCGTCCATAAACAATGGAGATAAAAGTCTAGGAATACTGTTCCTTGAAATCCATGGTTTCTAAGTGACCATGTTGGTGCTACAAGAACATTTTACAGCATCTTTGTGAGAACTCAAATAGGTCACCTGGTACACTGATTCACAGCCCTACATAGGCACAAGACAATCCTCATATGCCAAAACATGCTCTCTTCTGCTTGTAGCCCTTGGAAAGAAACATTTCCTTGACAGCCTTTGCAAATTATGCTCTGTATCTCTCCTCTAAAATAATCGCTGCAGAAATTCTCCCATATGTCAAAGTTGGTCTCATCATTTCACTTGGAGGAGGGAAGAAGACTATAGTTAAGGAACTAGTTTAAACCAGGGCATGTATAAATATTGTAACAGCATCCTCTTGGTGCAACATTCAAGAACTTTCTGTTCCTGCAGGTTGCACCTCATTTCTAAAGTGCAGATGATTTTGCATTAAGCATCAGAGTTGACATGAAAAATATGCTAATACAGTTGAAATATAGCTCAGTTTCCTGAATTTTGATAATACTAACACCTTAACTGTTTTTGCACATTATGCTCTGTGCTAGCTGACTCATAACAATGCTGTGAGGATGCAAGCAAAAGCATGAACCTGCTGCATTAACTGGCACTCTCCTGTCAAGTTATGTTTGCTATCGACCTACTATAAACAGAAAGGGATGGCAACCCTTTCAACTGAGTCATAGTGATGGGAGAGATCATGTTGCAAAGCAACACTGGGGCCTACCCTCCTTTAGACCTAGAATTCCCAAAGCACAGCAAGTGCCTGAATAGTCAATCTACATCCATAAGCAGTATGGGGCCTAGAACCTCTGTGCTCTCTGTTACAGTCCTGCAGCTATACAAGGAGACTAGGGTTATGTGACACACGAGGTTCAAAGGTGGAGGCCTTTGCTTTTTCTTGGAAACTCCAAGTCTTCCTCACCCCAGACTTAAATGATAATATCCTCTTATTCCTGTTGGTACATTGGAGGGTTAGGGAAAGAGGTTACATGTAAAAAAATTATGAAGAACATTAGATAAACATCTTGAATATCACATCCTTGACAATCTCCTCACTTTATTCACAACACCAATTATAGAAACTTTTATTTTCTTTTTTTACTGATACATAACTACATACATGCTTGTGGGGTATAGTGAGATGACTGATACTTGTATACATTGTATGATGGTCAAATCAAGGCAATCATATCCATCATGCCCACTTATTATCATTTCCTTGTGATGATAAAATTTTAAATCTTGTCTCATGACCTTGAAAATGCAAGCTCAAGGTCAATTGAAAAAATACGTAATATGTTATTGAAATACATTTTGTTAGCTAGAGTCATCTTCCTTCCCCATTGTAACTTCACATTAAATGTTCCTAAAAGATGATTTTCTAGAGCAGTTCATGTTACAAAAAACAAAAGGCAACATTCACTAGAGTCTGAGAAGAGTAAAATTTTTACACATATCCCTCCTCCTTAAAGTCCCATGAGGCCCATTATTCCTGGATTTGTTGGCTTCATTTCCATTCCTTTGACCTTGTTCATTTAGTATCTAAGTGGCACAATCTTGTTCCATGAGGCTGCCATAATTCAAGAGCTGCTAGACCCTTGTGTGCCTGTACCTTATACTCCTAAACCTTCCAGCTATAACATCACCAATTCCACTTGTGGCTACTGTCGTCATCTGACACCAACCCTGCAGGGTCTCTTACTCACCTGAGTCCACAGCAGCTGCAGCACTGACTGCCTGATGCCAGCTTCATGCCTCATTCTCTGTTTCCCTTACTAAGCTATCACTGTAGGCAAACTGCTGCCACCAAGACATGTTCCTGGCTGCTCAGTTGAGATGCACATTCATAATCAGTCTTACACATGTATCACAGTTTACCCAGGTCATGCAGTAAATGGATTCAGCTTTCATCCCAGGGCTGTCATCCTTGACTGCACATTACACACTAGAATCACCAAGAGAGTTTTGAAAACACATTATTGCTTGAACGCCGTGCCCAGAAGTGTTGATTTAATTGGTCAGTGGTAGACCTCAGAAACTGCTATGCTTCCCACATGATTCTAATGTGTAGCCAGGTTGAGAATGAGGTTACTATGTCCCTATCTATATGGGAGGCAAGGGTAGGGCTTACCAACTTAACAGGCCACATTAAGCATGCTTCAGTTAAAAAGGTACTCATGCACCCTAAAGGAGTACATCTGTAACCCCTTGACATTTTGGCTAACACCAAGGATTTCTCTGGGGTGCCCATGCTCTGAGAATCCAGTGTTCTCCCGTCAATTGCCAGTTTCAGGGTCTCCAGCACTTCTAGAACTCTGAGTTCCAGGAAGCTACAACTTAACAGTCATTCACATAGTTTTGGTTATCAAGAGGCAAGACATGGGCCACACATCCAACAGGAGGAGGTGTTCCTTGCCAGCCTATCTGTGCTTTCTGTCACACTTGGGGAGTGTCTTCCACTATGGCTGTTCCCAGTGGATGGAGGGTGTTATGTGGAGTCATGCAGACAGCCACTGTGTGAACTGGAGGTAGTCACAATGATTGAATTCAGAGTTCTTCTGAGGATCAAACGAAGTAATGCTTATGAAGCTACTCAGCCCAGTGCCAAGGCAAGCAATTAGTGCCTGTCAACAATGCACAGAGAATACACTTGTTTACCTGTAGTAATTTGCAGAAGGAAAACACAAAGAGGACCATGTAAAGATGCCCTAATGGTGACCTTCACACTGCTAATCTGGACATGGACAGAGGAGAGTCCATGAATGGGAAAATATTTGCTTTTCTGTTTCTTGCTGAATCTCTCTTTCTCTTTGTCTTTCTCTTTCTTTCTTTCTTTCTCTCTTTCTCTTTCTCTTTTTCTCTCTTTCTCTCTTTCTCTCTGTCTTGTAGTGAGGAAAACTCCTATTCCTGGATCCCAGGGATCTCAAAGCTTTTCTTTCTCTCTGATGACGATACATAGATGGGCTGGACAGAAAAACAAAATTCTAAGCCATACATTTTCCAAAAGACTCTGGCATTCCCACACAACAATCTCTAAGATGTAGGTAAGGCTCTGGGAACCCAAACACCTGCCGCATAGGTTGTTGGGAACCTCTCTGCTTCTGCCACCAATCTCGAATCACTGCTACAGCCAGGGTCATAAATAAAAGTGGACCTTGCCCATTTGACAGTACAGTGAGGTTACAAGGGCAGAGCTTCCCGAGTGCTGATGTGCCAACGCGGCAAATTCAGGTTGTGAGAAATCCAGATCAACTCTACCCAAACCTCCTAATGTTCTTAACTTGATTCGTAGCTGAACAACACCCAGGGAAGAAAAATCCTCTCTAAGCTTTGGTAAATAAAAAGAAAAAAATCAATAAAATAATTTCCAATCTGTTCCTACAACTCGATGCCCCACTGATCAGAATGAGTCAGGAACCGACGCATTAGCTCGGAGAGAAAACAGCTTTTAGAAATAAGATTTGATCTAGTTGGCTGAGCAATCATTATGCTTGAAGTTCTCGGTGCCGTATTTGCCAGTCAATAGAGCACACAGGGATACAGACCACAGGGACAGCGCCTTTCATCTGGCACCAGCTTCCACACTGCAGCTATAATTGCTATCAAGATCATCAAACCATCCAGTGACTTCAGGGAAAAGCTTAATTCTTACCAAAATGAAACAGCAACAAGTTTGTAACAAAATAATAGAGTTCCCTTTGGGACTTGATTCTTTTCTTTAAGCTTATTAAATTGGTAGGCCCGGCGCCGTGGCCTAGCAGCTAAAGTCCTCGCCTTGAATGCCCCAGGATCCCATATGGGCGCCGGTTCTGATCCCAGCAGCTCCACTTCCCATCCAGCTCCCTGCTTGTGGCCTGGGACAGCAGTTGAGGACAGCCCAATGCATTGGGACCCTGCACCCGCGTGGGAGATCTGGAGGGGGTTCCTGGTTCCCGGCATCGGATAGTGCGCATAGGCCCGTTGCGGCTCACTTGGGGAGTGAATCATCAGGCGGAGGATCTTCCTCTCTGTCTCTCCTCCTCTCTCTGTATATCTGACTTTGTAATAAAAATAAATCTTTTAAAAAAAAACTAAAAAAGCTTATTAAATTGGTTATGTTATCTTTTATGAAGATAATTATTGGGGTTTAGTTCATTAGCCTTTGCCTTACCTAGCTAGCCCTGTTCAACCAAGTATTTGAGGTTCATCCCTACACCATCCCTCACCAATGACTGGGATAAGAGTATGCCTAAAGTCCCATCATGCAAGTAAACAGGAGCAGTATCTGTTGTGTTGACACAAGTCCAGTGTTGAAGACAGTGTCTGGGCTATGTCCTATTCTAGAATGATTCTTCTACTTCTCTGATTCTGGGGATGCCATTTTTTAGATATCCCATTGCTGTGCCCACTTTACAGGCTATCCATCCTAAGGAGTCTGTGCTTCAACTGGTCAATTCCAGCGGAGCCAGTCCTGGCTTCCTCTCTTCCACGTTTGTCCCAATATAGCCTCAGAGGGTCCACTAATACACCTGCCTGAACCCTGAGAAATGTTGAGTTTTCATTTTTATTGTGGTTGTTCTTATTAATTCCACTCTGGGGAAAAAAAAAAAAAGCAAACTCCTAACATCAAAGCATTTGAAGTAAAAGCTATATGGCCTTGGGCAAATCACCAAATACCACATCAGCCAAGCAGAACATACAGAGAAGTGAGCTGTACCTGCCCAGCACTAGCTATGTTCTCGTAGGCAAGTCAATTTCAGCTATCATCAATCAACTACACTTCAACTTTACCTTGCACAACGTGCCTGTAGAATGCAGACACATCACTTGTGACATGAGTATTGGCTACTAATACTCCTTTTAAGAATTGTCCTTGGTTGGGTGGGAGGTTGGGTGGGGCTTTTCACTTTGTTTCTCCCCTGACCTCAGATACAGGGAAAAATGATATTAGTGTGGAAACAATGGTATTACCCACTTTCACCCTGTAGCCCTTGACCCTTTGTATCCTAATCAACTAAGCAAGATTATTAAAAAAAAATTGTCCTTGGCCTACTCTGCAATGACCTAGGCAGTCCACAGCCAACAGCTGGCTGACCTGGGTTGTCCCTCTGCTACAATGACATCCGCATGGAACCACTTCTATTCCAGATTTCCCTGGGATCGAGCTAGAACTGGGCTCCAGTGGAGAGTACTGTTTCTCAGCAGAGCACTCTCCATAAGCCCCAGTGCAGGCTGTGCTTGTAGAGTACCTGCCACAAGGCAACAGGGCTGTTGTATATAAAGTGGGCCAGAGCAAGTAAACAGTGAAGGTGGGGAAACAAGTTTGGAGGCTGCTGAAACCTTCCAGTTAGGAGGTACCAGTTCTTTTCTGCTCAACGCTGAAAGTCTGACTTTCAGAATAGGGTGCTGCTGACAGTCACAAGCTCATTAACTCTGCTCCATGCATGAGAATAGACACAGGTGAAGCTGACACTAGAAGTTGTTTATTCCACTGAAAGCTGATACTCACAGAAAAAAATACAGAGCAGAAACAGAATCTTTGGTTTACCGGGCAAGCAGATTAGAAAAATAGATCATCTTTTGGTTCTTCAGTGAAACTTAAAACAGAATTCTGCTTGAGACACAAGGATGAGTCTCTTGGCCGACTATGATTTTGATTATGACTACATCATTGCAGGAAGTCTACATCCACCCTCTGCCCCTTGTGTCCCCTGGAGTTGGCCCGTGTTATAAGAATGCAACCTGAGCATAAAAGCAAAGTATATTGACTCCAGATCTGAGGCATCAAAGTGCATTCCCAAGAAAACAGGTTATTCAAATAGGAGTGCATATCTACCGTTCGCCAAAATAAACCAGTGATTCTCAAGCAGGTCTGTAAGAGGTAGCCTCAAGAATGTGGAGCTCTCTATAATTATTTTCTATTTCTAATCTTTACAATAATCCTTTAAAATTACATGAAGTGTAGTTGTATCCCAGGGATGGTCCCAGACAACTGAATACTGCCACGAGATGGCACCAACAAGTGAAACTATAGCCTTAATGTTAGAACTGGGTGTGGACCATCCTGACACCAAGCAATCCCACGGATCCAGAAGTGCTAGCTTTGCCTGAAGGGTGTCTCAGGCTAGAAACTTATAGACATATTCCCTGAGCCTACACATTTCCAAATTTGAGAAACACTGAGCAAGAGTCTTGTTTCTGAAGGTGACCAATGTGGACAAATTCCAGTAGTCAGTATGTTCAATGTGCCAGTGGTCAAAGCATGGCACTGCCACCTGGGTTGCTCTGCTGCCCACACAGAACAAAGGACACTGTAAGCTGCTGGGCAGGGGGAGGCACCCCTGGTGAAAAGCTGAATGAAATGAAGCATTCCCACCTTAGGGTTGTTATGTCCACTATCTTTGTTATTATTGTCTATTATTATTAAAATTCATACAAATTATTAAAGCAGTGCCCATATGAATGTTCCAACTTGAAAACAAGGCCTACTTTATTCCTGGATCTTTGAGAATCCAGCTGCTAAGCTCTTAGAAGATCTTATCTCTAACAGCAGAATAACTGTGTATGAAGCCACTGAGATGGTCCCTTAAGGAGCTTATAGGCGAATAGAAAAAGGCTCAGGTGATAGTGACTATCTGATCACTACCCAAGTCTGCACATTCATAGGTGCCACAAACGGAAAGAAAGGGGCTGACTGCCTTAAGAGTCCAAAGGGTGATTATCTCTGAAAGAGGGGGCGGGGTTGAGGCCACAGCAGGGACTAATGACAATGCTTTGAATTCTAATCTGTATGACAGTTATCTGAATATCTATCTATTTTTAAGATTCATTTGGGGCCTGACATGATGGCTCAGTGGCTGAATCTTCACCTTGCGTGTGCCAGGCTCCCATGTGGGCACTTGTTCATGTCGCAGCTGTTCCGCTTCCCATCCAGTTCCCTGCTGTGGCTTGGAAGGGCAGTAGAGGATAACCCAAAGCCTTGGAACCCTTTATCCACATGGGAGACCTTGAAGAAGCTCTTGACTCCTGACTTCAGATCAGCTCAACTCTGGCCATTGTGGTCACTTGGGGAGTGAGCCAGTGGAAAAAAGATCTTTTTCCCAGTATCTTTTTCTCTGTGTATATCTGCTTTTCCAGTGAAAATACATAGATCATTTTTAAAAGTTATTTTTGTACCTGAAAGGCAGAGTTACAGATAGAGGAAAAGATACAGAAAGAGAAAATTTCCATCCACTGGTTCCCACCTCGCCACAAACGGCCACAACGGCCAGAGCAGAGCCAGTTCGAAGCCAAGAGACAGGAGCTTCATCTGGTTTTCTCACATGGTTGCATGGGCCCAAGGACATGAGCCATCTTCTGATGCTTTCCTAGGTATGTAAGCAGGGAGCTGAATTGAAAGTGGAGCAGTCGGGACTCTAACTAGTACCCATATGGAATGCCAGTGCCATAGGGGGTGATTTAACTTGTTGCACAACAGTTCAGGCCCTGGGAAGATCTACTTTAAAGCCATTTAGTGTGTATGTGCATGCATTTCTGCTTCAGTCATAGAATTTAATGAAGCACTATGCTCTTTTTTAAAAAATATGAGTCAATGTGACCACTGTTACGGAAGAGAAACACTACTGGCCTGAGATCCATTCTGCCAGCTTGAATCAAACCAGGCTTGGTAAATCACATAACCTCTCTGAGTTTCAGCTTTCCTCTCTGTTAAATAGAAATATCATCAGTTTTCCAAGGTATTGCAATTCTAAAATGAGACAGCCCATGTTTTTTGGAGTATAAATCATTTTAAAAAACATAATTTGCTAATTAATATTTCCTATGATGATTATTATATCAGAGACATTGTGCCTATGACAGTGAGTTGCCTAGGACTCACGTTCCACTTGAATCAGTTCATCAGTTCTGTGTCACCAGGCGCATAACTGAAATTCTCACCAGTCGTGGGCTGGCCTCTTCTCCAGCTTTAGCTCCTGGACGGACACAGACTCTGGGCTTCTGCCACACAGAGTCCTTGCACTTCCCTGTGACTTCCTGCTCACAGATTCTTGGCCAATACTGCCAGCTTATCACTCCTTCACTCATGGAACAAATAGTTACTGAGCACCCACTGTGTGCCAGGCACTGCTCTGGGCCCTGGGGACAAGTGCCTGCCTGGATGGTGTTCCCACTACTCAGACAATAGTTCATCCTGTCCATCGATGGAAATGCCAACTTGGTACTGCATTTGCAGGCCAATGCTAACAATCACTATTGTAAATTGAGGGCTTTGAATGCAGCTGCACAGATCCAAGCACTTTTACGTAGAAATGTGTTTCATTACATTTACCACAGTTAATTCTCTCAAAAACCATACAAGGTTGGGCCCGGCGGTGTGGCCTAGCAACTAAAGTCCTCGCCTTGAATGCCCCGGGATCCCATATGGGCGCCAGTTCTAATCCCAGCGGCTCCACTTCCCATCCAGCTCCCTGCTTGTGACCTGGAAAGCAGCTGAGGAATCCAATGCTTTGGGACCCTGCACCCGTGTGGGAGACCTGGAGGATGTTCCTGGCTCCTGGATCGGCACAGCACCGGCCATTGCACTCACTTGGGAAGTGAATCATAGGATGGAAGATCTTCCTCTCTGTCTCTCCTCCTCTCTGTATATCTGACTTTGTAATAAAAATAAATAAATCTTTAAAAAAAAAACCCATACAATGTCATCACTATCAACCCACTTCGAACATAAGGAAATCAAGCACAGTAAGGCAAAGTATCTAGTACCAGGTACTAGAGCTGCTATAGTGCCAATGGGAGTGCTGGTCCCCTCTACATTACCCCAGCACCCAGCCTCACAGTTAGGAAACAGTGTAGGCATCTGGGAGATAGAACAGAGGTGAGGGGGAAGGATAACCATTTGTCTTGCAAATAATAGGATAAAAGACCTGTTGTAGTAGGGATAATCCTGAGAGAAGAAAGAAGTTTTCTTATCCATATTTCTACATCTATTGCTGCTTCTTTCACTGATCCCCTCCCTCAACTTAAGCTACCTAGGGATTCTCCAATTAATTATAGCATACTTTAATTAACGGAATTGTTCAAGCTTGTCTGTGTTCACTCATTCAAGCCCCAAAAGACAACCTCATGATTCAAGTATGGGTATCAGGGACTGTGGGATTCCAGAAATCTTCCTGTCAGTAAAGTCTGGGTCCTCCAGGTGTGGAATACCCCCTAGGAAAGCACCTGTCAAAGCAGGATTGGGCCCACTGAGATCACCTGATCCAACAACAGTGAACTGGAGCACTTACAGGAAAGAGAGAGCTCAGTAGCCAAGCCTTGGAGACCTGGGTGTGGGATTGTAAGTGCTAGGTGGATTATACAGAGACTGCAACACAACAAACACCACACTATGTGTGGAACTTCTGGTTAAGCATGCCAAGTCAATAAAGGCGACTGTCTATGCTTGCTCCTCCAACACTCAAGGATCTTCAAAGAGTTCATGAAAAACACATACTATGAGAGATTTCTCAAAATATTTGCCTCAAAATTAACTTTTAAAAGAAATGACTTATTATTTCAGTGGCACAAAGAGAAAGAGAGATTTCATTTGGTTCACTTTTCAAATGTCCACAATGGCAAAGGCTGCGGTAGGCTGAACTCAGAGTCAGAAACACAATTCAGGTGTCCCATCTGAGTGGCAGAAACCCACTTACTTGAGCTGCCACCACTGCCTCCTAGGGTCTGCAAGGAAGCTCCAAGAAGCTGGAGCAGACAAAGTAAGGAACTGAACCCAGACACTCCAGTGTGAAGCAGGAATCTTAAACGGCTAGACTGAACGCCTGTTCCTGGACTTTTAATTCCATTTCTTCCACACACTGTGTTGAAATATCCTCATAAAAATGGCACAGTCTTTTACACACACACACACACACACCTTGAAGCAAACAGAGCCAACTCTGAGCTTAGAGGAAGGGGTACAGTGGGTAATTCTAATGGCTACAAAAAGGGATGGGGCCAGAAAAGGGAAGGACTGAAGGCAGTGAAGAGGCCCAGCTTCAAGGAACCACAGGGCACCACCACCACTGCCATCACCCTGCTTTGGCTTGGGGGGAAAGTTTTGAGATTTGGTCCAATTGGGGAGCAGAGCCAAAGAGGATGTTCTGAAGACAATGGACTTCGCAGAAATGGAGTGAAGGAATGCTCTGAAAACAGAAGCAAATGAAACTGCACAGGAGAGAAATCCTTGGCAGAGTTCTTTGACACTATTGCCTTTGACATTATTATAAGTGGTGAGTTTCTTTAACTTTTTTGTTGCTAGTGACTGTTGCTACATAACCAGTAATCTAACCAAAGACATTTAATGATTCAAATCCCATATCTGTGAAATCTTCTGAATTTGCTGGACAATCACACCACCTAAAAATATTGAGAGATGTTTCTTTGTTTCTATTCATTTTGACCTTTCTTTCCTTTTGACTCATTTCCCTGGCTAGAACTTCCAGTGCAATGTCCAGGAGAAATGATATTAGGGTACATTGTTTTCTCCTCCTTGCACTTAACTGGGAAAGCTTCCAGAATTTCATTATTGATTAAGTTTATGGTAGATATTTACCTTTTTTATAAGCTCCTGTTATTAGAATAAGGAAGCTGCGTTTTAGTCCTGGTTAGCTAAGAGGGGTTTTTTAATTTAAATAGATGTTGAATTTTAACAAATGTTTTACTTCATTTATTGAATCAATCATATGATTTTTCTACACTATTGTATTAATTTGGGAAATTGCATTGGCCGATTTTTTAAAGTTAAATACACTTGATATCCTACATAAATCCAACATGGTCATGATGCATTATCTTTTATATATTTGGCTGGATCAGTTTGCAACCATATTGTGGAGATTTTGCATCAATATCCAAGGGAGAGATTTATCTGAAATGTTACTCCCTTAGTACATCTGAATGCATCCCTGAGCTTCTAGTTCACTTGTTGCACACTGGATAAAATGTATCATAATGTATAGGGCTGCTGTGAGCATTAAACAAGAAATATGTGTGAAATCACTTAGCACATCCCCTGGCACACAGTAGGTGCTCAAATTCTATCCAAAAGTTAGAATAAATACCATCTCTAATCAGTTCAAATGTTAGGAAAAAAGTATGCAAAACTATCTCAACAAAAGCTTCATTTCTAAAAATCAGTGAGTAGGATTTGATGAACAATCTAACACCTTACATATGTTCTAGAACCCAGAGAAAGCACAGCTCAGACCAAGAAAAATAAAGGAGAGTGTCTAAGAACCCCAACCTACACACTGACTCACTCTCAGCATAAATTCTAATCCTACCCTCTCTATAAACGTAGACCTGCAGCAGACAGCCTAAACTAACGGCCAGAAGCCCATCCTTTATGGCTCTGTGAATTTGCATAAACCTTCTGGGCTGCAGATTCCTCAACTGTCTAAAAAGCAGCAATAATTCCCATTCTGCTTATTTCATAGGGTTGTTGTGAGCATGAAATGCAAGGGTTTTAGACAAGTTGACACCAACCACCCCCAAAAAACAATGTATTCTTACTCATCTTATTATCAGCAGTATGCTAAGTGTGTTCTAAAGCTTAGATCACTTTATATATAAATGAACTAATGAGGTAGGAACAGATACAGAGAAGAAAAATGATAAAGCAGATTTTCTAGGGTCCTACTCATCAGTGGTACCCCAGGATTTGAATCCAGACAGCCTGTGCTCTTAACCTCTGGCTTATGTAAGCTTAGAAAAATGCTGGGCCTCTACTCTAGCCAAAAACTTCCATGTTCTGTGTTGTGATAAGACAGATAGTTCAGTATTAAGAGCCAATATCATTGAAAACAAGAACATCTACTAAAGAGAGAAAAGAAAAATGCTCCTTTTTATGACTATCCTTTTTCCCTTCTGAGAATCATTTCTGTTCTATTTCATTTTTTAAAAAATTAAGAAGCACTGTCACAGGAAATGTTTCATCTCATAAAACTCTAGCTAATCAAAAGTTTCCTTGGCCAATTGCCCCAGCTGTGCAACTGGAAGACATTAAGACTTTAGGGAACCCACAGTTCTCTTGTTAATCTAATACTAAACTGTTCTATCATCTCATTGACTCAGCAATTGCTCTCTAACCCCAAGTAGCTTCCACCTCTGGACATCCCATGTCAGGTCTCTCTTGTCTCATTGTATGGTCCAAAAACAGCCACAGAACTTCTCAGAAACATCATCCCTAGACATATCTGATGTTGGTAATTCAGCCACAGTCTCACCTCAGAGCCAGAAGCTGGAATAGAAAGCATCCCAGCCTGTGGGCATGAGTAAGCCATTGTGGCTCTCCAAACCTCGACTTCTTCATTGGCTTAATTAATTACATCAGCTGCACCTGCTTCCTGAGCTGGTGTGCGGGCCCATTCAGGCAATACCTGAGATGGTGTGCTAAGACGAGCAGGGCACGGTGCCCAGGAAGAAGCAACAATCAAGTACAAAAGAGAAACAGCAATGCCTGAGACCTGGGAATCTTCAATTTGCTCAAGAGAAATCTCAGAATGTGTGCTTCTCTCAATCGTGTTCCATTTCCCGACCTGGTTTTCTCTTCTTTTTAACTTTCCCTCATCTTAAGTTGATTTTTATCCTTTTTGGTGAAAAAATAACAACAAAGAAGTCAAAAAACACCTCAACCAGAAAACCAGACACTTGAACTTGTCTTCCCATTCTCTGTTACCTTTGTGGATCGTACCCTCAAGACTTCCAGCTTAACTTTCCCTATCTTTCATATAAGGGAGGCTTATCTATGCTTGAGACCAGAAACATGAAGAATGTTTCTACACAAAGACCTCCTGACCCTCTCCTTACCTCTTCATGAAGTTTCAGATACTTCTCCATCCTCCATTAATCAGTCAGAGGATATTCCATGGATGCCTGCCACTGTGCTAGGAATAAGAATAGAAAGTCGGGCTCAGTGGCACAGTGGCCTAGCAGCTAAAGTCCTCACCTTGAATGCCCCGGGATCCCATATGGGTGCCGGTTCTAATCCCGGCAGCTCCACTTCCCATGCAGCTCCCTGCTTGTGGCCTGGGAAAGCAGTCGAGGATGGCCCAAAGCCTTGGGACCCTGCACCCGTGTGGGAGACCCAGAAGAAGTTCTTGGTTCCCGGCTTCGGATCGGCACAGCACCGACCGTTGCGGCTCACTTGGGGAGTGAATCATTGGATGGAAGATCTTCCCCTCTGTCTTTCCTCCTCTCTGTATATCTGACTTTGTAATGAATAAATAAATAAATAAATCTTTAAAAAAAAAAAAAAGAACAGGAAGTCAAACAAGGCACACACTCTTTAAGAAACTTTGCATCTGACTGCAGGGATGGGTGACTAACTCAACAGACCAAAGCAGTCAGACATGACTGGTGATAAATGTTACAGAGGTGGGAACACATGGAGAGATGCCCGTTCTAGTCCAGGACTTGTTATGGGGTGCAGCCAGTGATAGTGGGCAAATGAAATTTGGCTGGGTCCCCTATCCTCTGTCCTGAAGGTGGGTCTTAACAGCATTGGAATAATTCAATCCTCAACCACTTCCCCCATGTCCTAATTTAGCCAGAATATTGGATACAGACAAATGCAATTAGTCTAGGCATTTTCAGCTACAAACCCAGTTCCTGTTCCTGCCCATCCCAGTGAGCGTCAATTAACTCCTTAACTCACAACACATAGGTATTCGCTCCTGCCCACCTGTGACTCACCTATCAACTGAGAGGGGATGGTATTGCATTGTCGTGTAACCACTCCCCTCACAAGCCCCTTTAAAAGGTCCAGGAAGCCGGGGCTCTCTCTGGCTCTCTCTTTCTCTCTTTCTTTCTGGTCAGGTGCTGCCATTACGCTAGCACCTCGGCTCTTGGCTGACCCAGGACAGGTGATCCCCTGAGCATGGTCCCTGTGTACTGCTTAGATAGAGCAATGGTTATAATAATGTTGTTTCTGGTTTGTGTGCTGTCAGGAGTTCCAGGAGGGGTGAGGCCTAGCAGTAGTGGAATGTGGGCAGAGAAGCCAGGGAAAGGTGAATGTCTGCAGCTTTGTAAGTACGTCCAGGTTCTTTGCAAGTGTGTCCTGGTTATTCGTTGCATGTCTCTCAGGATAGCTTATATTGTTGGGGAAGCTGGGACATAGGTCTTCAGCTTAATGGACAGACTTAAGGATAATGACCATTTGCTCCTTTTGGGATTATGATTGGTTGGATTATGATTGGCTGGATTGCTTTATGGACTTGTGATTTGCTATTGTGCTCTATTATCACCAAGCTTTGTTAATAAAGACTCCTTAATAAGCCTGAGACATGTCTGGTGTGATCCCGCTAGCACCCTGCAACAGATTTTGCCCAGGGAAGGCGTTACAGGGGAGCATAGTGAACAGGAGAGTGAGGCTCCCAGGCTGGAAATGGCAGGTGCAAGGGTAAGGAAGCATGAATGAGTTTGGGCCTTGGAGAAAAGTCCCAAGTAATGACTGAGTCTAAGCTGACTCTGAGAAAGTTCTGCAAGCTAAGCCATGAAGATGAAGGCAGACAGCAGTCAAGTCACTGAGGATGTCATTTGTAAAGTTAAGAAGCCATGGGGAAAACACTGCTGTAGGGGAGTGAGTAGCATCACATTTCTGCTCAGAAGGTTGCATTGGTAGCTGGGAGACTGAAGAGATTTTGACCAGAAGCTTGAGGACCACTAAGGAAGGGCAGCTGAGTCAGTGGTTTAGAGAATGAAGATAAAGGATGGATTCAGAAAGAAGAAAATGCAACTCTAAAACTTCCCAGCCAATTGCATGTGGCTAGGGGGAGAAGAGGCATAGTGGCAGGCACTAAATAAGAGAAAGTAACCTCGGTGGGATTGCTCCCAGACTTCTGGCTGTGATATCCAAGCAGAGGGAGGGAGGTACCATCAGCAGAGCTGATCCCAGCAAAAGATGAGACTGTTTTTGTACACATCAAAAATGACCAAGTGAAGGAAATTAAACAAAAGGGACTAGCTGCACTGTGGGATTCCATTTTCATGAAGTCCAGAAAAGGCAAAACACGCAGTAAGACAAAGCAGATTGGTGGTTGCTAGAGGCTTTATAGGTCAGGGTAGAGGACCAATCACAAAGTTGTGCAAGAAGATGTTTTCCAGTGAGAGGACACTGAAAACAAAGGCTAGAGCAGTGAGGGGGGAGTGCAGTTTCAATGACCAATATCTTGATGAAGGCAACAGATATACTACTATAAATAACATCACAATTCTTGAAACCATTCCTCTCCAATACAAATACTTCAATAAGTGATGCCCTTCGGATATTCAAGCAGAGATGGCAACATGAAGAGGTCAGCGTGGGAAATACAGATTTGGAACCAATGATATGAGCAGATTGTATTTAAGGTAGAACAGAGACCAAGAGCAGCAACCCACGAAATGAGAATATTCAAGGAAAAAGACCATGGTAGAAAACCAGCAGGTGCACAAAGAAAAAACAGTGGGCAAAAGGTGAGTGAGGGTTCTTAAAAGAGGAGCAAAATCAGCAGAATGAGTGCCCCCAGAGAGGTCCAGAGAGACAAAAGCTAAATTGCATCCACTGGCTTGTCCATCTGAAAGCTTCGGTGAAATCTAATCAGAAATTTTCTTCTTCCTCATTCTGCTATTACAGTAACTACTTGTCTGTGACCCTGAGATGGTGGTTTCACAGCATTTTTTTTAGCAGCAAAATATTTAGAGAGAGATAATAGGAAACTTCCCATGACCAATCACAAACGTGCTGACTTCTAAAAATATATTGTCACTTGGTTCTGAAATTCAATTTCTGTACACTTGGCCCTGGGTAGATGAGTACCTTCCCTTACCACCTGAGTATGTTGCTCAGGTGAAAATGGAAATGAATTAGAATTTTATAAGTACCCTCTACTTGAAAGCAGAGGCTTCAACAGGTATTGGCTGACGTCACCAAGACTGGCTCCCAGAAATTTTAAAACGGAAGTGGGCACAGCCGGGAAACCCAGACTGGCCATTAAGGCTGACAGGAAGAGAATATTTTAGAGGGTGGAAGACAGCACATTATTTCAAGGCTAAGAGTGACATCCAGTGGTCACCAAGATCAGTCCAGATCCTCAACAACCCTTCCTGTTCAGGAAGAGGTGCTGACTCCCTGGGGTTAAATCGACCAGAGATACCATGGGGTTCTACAGGTCCAAGGGACAACGAGGCCAAGGAGGAAAGTTAGGTGGCCATGGGAAAGTCTGTGGAACATGGGAAACAGAAGCTTGCTTCTCCTTTCCCGCTAGGACCCCGGGAAAAAAGGACTATGACTCAAGCCTTTCCACACTGTTCTTCATGGCAACTTGTCCAGGAAAGCAGAGGAAGCTGCCACAGCCCGGCTTTATGAAGACAGAGGCACACCAAGCCTGGGCTATGGCTCAACAGGTTAATCTTCCTTCCTGTGCAGCCAGCATCCCATATGGGTGCTGATTCATGTTCCAATTCCTCCACTTTACAATCAGTTCTCTACTTAATGGCCTGGGAAAGCAGTGAAGGATGGTCCCAGTCATTGAGATCGTGCATCAGATTTGGAACAGTTCAGCTCTGGCCACTGAGGTCATTTGGGAAGTGAACTGGTGGATAGAAGAACTCTCTCTCTCCTTCTCTCTATAAATCTGCCTTTTCAAATAAAAATAATTAGACCTTTAAAAGAGAAAGAAAAAGAGACAGCTCTCCAAACTTAGGCTTCTTGGTCCTAAAGCAAGTGATCATTCAAAAACACAATACTTGTCAGCTTACAGTGGGGGATGCCCTAGAAATGGAGATGCATATTCAGTCCCACGTTGGGAGCCCCAGACACTAAATCAAGGTCAGCCTCCAAGATACACCAAAGTCATTTGGTAAACAGATGTTTCAAGGCATCCACTGTATGGGACAGGTTCTTTATGTCCCTGTCCTTAGCAAGTCTACAATCTATCCAGTGAGAGTGATAAGCATTATGTTTTATGATGGATATGACAAGCAGGCCTGGGGTGCTGCAGCGATAGGTTTGCAGAGGGGAATTAGGTATTGTGTAGAAACACACCTATTATCAATGAAGCAGGTGGCCTCAGCCCTGGGCAACTCAAGTAGGACACTTGGTTATATCACCAGATCACCTTGGACAAATTGGCAGTGGAGAAGCCATTCCAACAAAGAAAATGCACCTGGAGTGAAACAGGAAGCAGATAATATGCTGAAACCCCACTGATGGAGTGGTCAGTGCCCTCTAGCCATGTTAAGAAAACAAGCAAATAACGATCAAGCTCCTCTCCAGCCCAGGGGTGACACATGCTCTACAGGAAGTCACTGCCCTTGCCAACAGGAACTGCTATTATGGCAGTGAAGAGAGAGCATCTATCTCACAGCTCCCTCAGCACCATGAAGCGACAGAGGAACCAGAAAGTTAGTCAAGTAAGAAATGCTCTCTCTCTCTCTCTCACACACACACACACACACGAACCCACAGATGTCAGTGATGCCAAGAAGCCAACAGCTCTGCCACTTCTGATCAAAGATAGCCCAAAAGAAATCAATGCTGAAACGCCATTCAAAGCCCTGTGGCAGGATAGGACTTTATGCTGATTAACCAACCTGGCATCCCCATGGCAAACCAGCGGTACAGAAAGTGGAGAGCTCAAAGCAGAGAAATATCCTGCACAGGAGGAGGCCCACAAGAAGGCAGTTTGAGGACCAGTACTTCCTGTGAAAAGGAAAACTACAGATTGCCAAGATGAGTGGCGAGAGAGGGGAACCCCTGCTCTAAATGACAGCTTAAGAGAGGACGAATGTCCTTTTCTATGTGTGGCTAACCTCGTAAGAAAATAAGGGAAACCTGCAAGGTCTGTAAACAAAGTGAGAACTGAAAGGAGACTGGGCCTGCTCTGGCTCAACAGCTCCATGGGAGATCCAGGTGCCTGGATCCTAGGTGTAGACTGGAAGCAAGACTTCCACCCAAACCCAGCCCCTCCAAGGAGCGCCCCCTTGGGGAGCAGACAGGTCCTACAGCAAATTCCTGATTTGAGATTTTGTTTTACAAAATAAAATGAGTCTCTGGAAATTTACATGTCTTTCCCCCAACAAGAGTGGTTTGAAAACATTTCCCAAGGGAAAAATTAAATGTTTCTTGGTCAAAATCATCCTGGGTCCCTGGCAGATACAAACAGGAAATCACTCAGATCCCTCAGGACTGCTGAGTACCAAAAACACAAGAAAACAACCACCAGAAAAAATGTGAAGACTTAATCCCCAAAGATTCAGATATTAAAATGAGCAGACAGAATAAAGAATAAGTAAAGGTAGTAGAGTATACACCATGTCCACAAAGGAACCTGTCCAGGAATGCTCGTGGGAGTTTTGTTTACAATAGCCCAGCCCTGGAAAGAGCCCAAACGTTCATCCACAGGAGAATGCATAAACAAATTGTGGTCTACTCATTCAATCAAGCACTCCTTGGCAAGAAGTAAAAAAGGCCTAAAGGGATGAACTTCCATGTGGCTGAATCTCAAAAACAAAACACTGTGTTAAGAAGGCAGGTTCAAAGGCTCCCCTTGGTACTTGGTACTTGCTGCTTGGTACTGTTTAGAATTCAAAACCAGACGAGCTGATCCTATGGAGCTGGTGCAAATGAAGCTGCTACATGGGATGCCACATTCCATAATCAAGTGCCAATTAGAGTCCCAACTGCTCTGATTCTGATCCAGCTCCTAATACTGTGCTTCAGAAGGAAGCAGATCATGGCTCAAGTCCTTATAACCCACGTGGCACACAAGCAGGGAGTTTGGAAAATTCTCTCTCTCTCTCTCTTTCTTTCAAATCAATCAATCATTTATTTTTATTTTTTATTGGAATGAAAGATTTACAGAGAGAAGGAGAGAGAAAGAGAAAAATATTCCACCTATTGGTTCACTCCCCAAGTGTCCACAACGACCAAAGCTGAGCCAATCAAAGCCAGGAGCTTCTTCCGGGTCTCCCACATGAGTGCAGGCTCCCAAGGCTTTGGATCATCCTCTACTGCTTTCCCAGGTCACAAGCAGGGAGCTGGAAGGGAAGTGGACCAGCCAGGACAAGAAACAGTGCCCATATGGGAAGCAGGCTCTTACAGGAGAAGGATTAGCCAAATGAGCTATCATGTTGGACCCCAGAAGATTTGAAATTCAAAAGTAACAAGCAAGCACATCATATTAGGAATGCAGATATTTTTAAACAAACCAAATATATGAGGTCAGAATTATATATAATGTTTAATAATTTTCCTTCAAAAACAACATATGAAACAAAATTTAAGCACAAGTCAAGAATCTTGGACCCCTCTACAAATCCAACACTGACATTGTAGTGACATTGTAAAAGGGAATGAATACTTCTGGTAAGAACTTGTCTAGAGAATGTTTGCAAAGCCTAATATTACTATCTGTGATTACTGTGAATTCAGTGAAGGGCTTGTGTTTGTGCCATGCCTCCATTTGTGTGGTTTGGACAAAGTTTTAAACATTCAATGAATTGCCCTCTAAGTTTTCCCATGCATGATTTCTTCTCAGAGCTATTTCCATTGTGTATTGTTATGTGAAATTTGCTTTTATTTAATATTGATGTATTTCAATTGCTGTAAAACTGTGTTTTTATATTCTTCATAACCTAGTACCTGGGTTTCCTTTGCTCTCTGACTATTCTATCCACTAGGCTGAGGTTTCTGTACTTTGCTTAGCGACCCTGGTGCTGAACTCTGTAAACCACATTTCTGATTCACAGTTCAAATTTCTGTCAAAAGGAGATACTAAAGGCAAAGTGCAAGGATGGAAGAAATGGAAGGGATACTGATGGTATCTTTATATTATAATCGGACAAAATGCAATTTGAAAGGAAAAACATTAGTAGAGATTTTTAAAGGTCATTATCTATTCATAAAAGTTTTACTTCTCAGAAAAATAGAACTAACAATCCATCATCAAACTATATCAAGCAAAAGTTGTATAAATTAATAAATTTAATTTTGTGGGAAAATCATTTATTGCACCCTGCTCAATTATTGAAAAGACTGAAGTCAAGTGAAGTTATAGAAGACTTGAACAATACACTAATAATCTTGGCCTAATAGACAGCTATTTAGAAACTGCTTCCCAAACAATTAAGAGTAAACACATGGTCTCTAAAAGTTCACTAAAATGTGTATTATGAAAAAAATATGCATAGATTTCAAAATTTTTGGAATGAAAATGAATGCCTCATTTAATTACATTTTTCCACAAGGTTTCTGAGTCAGCCTTTTATGCATTCTCTTCAATCTCATGCTGAATTATTACAAAAACTGGCCACCTAGAATGAATGCCACAAGTCTCTATTGATTTACAAGAATATATGCAAAACAGTCCATATCTTCATAACACCAGACAATGAAACAAGCAAGGAAATAAGCAAGCACTTTCAAATACTTAATACTGAACACAATACCTGATTATCCCCAGTGGAGAATGAGCTCAGAGACAAAACTAACTAGACACCTGAGAGGTGGTTGTTAACTTTCAACTGAAGTAACAGATCCCTCACTCAAAGATCAATATTGGAACATCTGAGTCAATGTTTTTCTTCAATTAAGAAAGTGAAAAGTACAATTAATAAGTAAAGATCTAAGTAATGCAAAATACTAACTGGAAATGATAAGAAAGGACCAACCAAGTACTATGCTTTCTTCTTACTATTATTGAAATAAAAATTACAATAGGTGAGATAAACAAAAGGACTGATTCAGCTAGAAAAGAAAAAGAACTGGTGAGTTTAGAAATTAGACTGAGCAAAATCAAGCAGAAAAGAGATAAAGGGTTTCTCAATAACACTAAGAAATGTTATAGCTCTTTCAGACTTTGTCTAGTAGTTTTCATGTTGCAGCTGGAAAATCCCCATGGAAACAAACAAATACACAAAAACCCATTGAGAGATATGGAAAATGATAGTAAAAGTGCCAATATCTTGGAAATAAGAGGCCCAGAAGAAATGAAAAAATATATATGATGAGGAAATACTTGAAGAAATAAAACTTCTTATCATGATGGAAAATAACTAAGACTGAAAGGGCTAAAGGAGTATCAAATAGTAAAGTGAAATGTAAGAGTAACGAAATGGGGAGAAACAGATCAGCTAACATTTGTCACTGGAGATTTTAATATTCTCTTTTCAAAAAACTAATAAATCAAGTAGATGAAAAGAGGCAAAGCTATGAAAAACTTGAAAATGCAATTAATAATCTTGAGCTATCAATTGATGACTCTGTGACTCTTTGGCCCAGTCCTAATTTACCCAGGACAGTAATGGTCAATGCCTGTTGTCCTGGTTTCCTTCTTGCTTGTAAGTGTGTCATAGTTTGCTTAATACATTATATGACCAGCTATTGGGTACATTTAGAACTCTACACTTAATATGACAGTATATAATCTCCCTCTTTAGTATACATAGAACATTTACAAAAATAGGCTTATATTAGGCCAGAAAGGAAACCATCATAAATCTATTCATTTAGTCATTTTTTCCTCTGTAAATACTTTCCGAGCACCTACTGTGTGACTTGGCATGTCTCTCTACAGCAAAGGTTGCAGCTGGCACCAATTCTAGTGCAAGTCACTCAGCTGTTACCTAACAGTTGGTATCTCTCAAAATGACAGCCTGGAAGTCTTGCAGTGCACAACCTACTTGCCATGAGCAACAGCTTTGGCTACAACAATGAACAAAACTCCAAAATGCATATCCTTGTGTTGCTCATACTTGAGAGAATATAGAAAATGAAACCATCTTGGAGGTTCCAGTCTAAGATCTGATGGCCTCACTAGCGTGGCCATTAATGACGGTGGCAGACAGCAGTTGCAGAGCATGTATAGAAGAAGGCTCTCACAGTGAGCCAGGAAGCAGAGTGGCTGCACCCAGCTCAGCTTTTTACTACAAGCCTTTCAGGAAAGTTACCTTCCATGGGCATGCTCAGTGACCTAAGGATTCCCACCTGTTCTGCCTTCTATATACCACTATATTCCACTCTCCTTGTATCAATTTGTGACCTTGGGGTTTAAACTTCTGTATGAGTTTGGGGGCCAGTTATTCAAATCACAGCAGGTTTTAAAGAAGATGATGAGTGATATAAAAAAGAATAAATCAGATAATGAAGATATGAGTATCAAACACCAGAGCTGAAGAAGTGAAGGGTAATTTTAAGTAGAGCAATCAGCATGGGTTTACCACGAGGGTGACATCTGAACAAGGAAGTAAATGAGAAAGGGAAGTGAGCCATGTGGGTTTCTCGGGGGAAAATATATTCTGCGGAGGGCACAGGCACTGCCAAGTCTTACAGTTGGATTCCAACTGATACATTAAAGAGAGAGTAAAGAAGCCAGTTCAGTTGGATTTCGAGAAGAGGAGGAGCAGCAATAGGTGGTGAGGTTGGGATGGTGAGTTGAAACTTGTGGGGCTGAGCCTTCTGGGTCATTGTAAGGATACTGGCTTTTCCCTGAAGGGGACTGAGGTCTCTAGAGAATCTTGACTAGAGCAATGACATCACCTGATTTGTGATTTTAAAGGACAACTTAGGCTGCTGTCTAGAATGGACTGTATGGAAGCAAGGGTGCCAACAGAGGACATTGTAGTACTGCTGCTGTAATAATCCAGATGAAAGAGGAGCCTGTGTTGTACAGCAGAGGGTTAAGTGGCCTCTTGCTGCTAGGCCAGCATCCCAGGTCAGAAGGCCAGTTTGAGTCCCGGTTTCTCTGCTTCTGATGCAGCTTCCTGTGAATGTGCCCGAGAAAGCAATGGAAGATGGTTCAGATACTTGGGTTTATGCCACTTATGTGGCATCAGAATGGAGTTCATGGCTTCTGCTTTGGGCCTGGCCCAGACTTTGCAACTGTGGCCATCTGGAGGTATGAAACAGCAGATGGAAGATCAGTCTGTGTGTGTGTGTGTGTGTGTGTGTGTGTGTGTGTGTGTCCCACACTGCTCTCCCTTTCAAATAAATAAATAAATGAATCCTTAAAAACCTAACAGTCCAGATGGAGGGATAGATCAGAGTAGAGATATAAAAATATATTAAAGTTCTCGTGCCCTTCCGGGCCCTGTACTTGCTAGTACATACAAGAATCTGGTCTGAGAACACCTCAAAGTTTCTTTGGAGATCTCCCCAATCGAAATGCTGGACTCAGAACCCTAACCAAGAAAAGACAGAAGACAGAACAGGTCAATCAACCATCTCAGCTATATGTTGGCAGCGAAATATGGGGCAAACAGAGACTCTATGATGGACTATGTCAATCAGTGGATCTTCAAAGACCTCATCGTACTTGGAGTGGCAAGATTGGCAGCGATTCACAATTGGTGAACCATCAAAACCACTTGAGCAAGAACCTCGAAGCATGCCCTACATCCGGGACTTGAAGAGGGTGGGAAATTGGGTGGGCTTTCTCCCTTAATACCCCCCTTTAAACATGAAGGAAACAATATGGAAATAATAGTATTACCCACTTCCCTATAGCCCTTGAACCTTTTTACCCTAATTAACTATGTAAAGATTGTCAAAAATATAATAATAAAATAATAACAAAAAAATAAAATGCAGGCAATTAAAAAATACATATTAAAGTTCTGAAGATATTTTATAAGTAGAACTAAAATATACTCCTAGCATTGGATGTGGAATGTGAGACACAGGGTGAAAAAAATCAAAGAGGACTCACACCCCAGAAATTTTGATCTGGGGGCTAAAAGACTGAAATCAGCTGATGGTTTTAACCCCTGGGTTGGTTCTCTTCTGAGCCCCGACCTCTATTGGAACCAATGAGTATCGCATCTCTCCCCGGCTCTGCCCATCACACTCTTGTCCCTCACCTAAACCAGTGGGAGGAGTGCTGGTCGGGTGTTGCATTCCCTGCTAGCACAGGCCATTTCACCTTGGCATTTTGTGTTTTGTACTGTTTTTTTTTTTTTATCGCAACCAAACACGGCCAGGCCCGGAGTGATGGACGGTGGCGGGCACTGTGCTTACTAGTAGTACATGTAGGAGCCTGGACTGGGAATGCCTCAAAGTTTTTTTTAGGGGGATTCCCCTGAACAAAATGGAGGAATCAAAGCATTAATCAAAAAAAGATGGAAAATGGAGTAGATGAATCAACCACCTCAGCTTTATGCTTGCAGCGGAAAACTGGACAAGGGGAAACCCTAAGACGGACTATGTCAATCAGTGGACTCTGCACCAGCCTCATCATACCTGGACTGTTGCTGATGATATGTTGGAGCTTCTAATTGATCGAGGTGACGCTCTGCTGGCTCTGCCTACAAACCTGAGAGGGCCTCCCTAAGAGGCGGTTGAACTTGAACTGGACAAGTGGGATGCTGGACTCTGTATGGTGTAAACTTTTAATTAGGGAATCTCAACGGAACTTGAGCTGTGGTTATGCATCAAGGTGAAGGAATTCATGATGGGGGAAGGGTTTGGGGTGAAGGGGGGGGAATCCCAGTACCTATGAAATTGTGTCATGTAATGCAATGTAATTAATGAATAAATGAATATTTAAAAAAAAAAAAAGAAGTGTGCATTAGACCTTTGCCATTCTGCAGACAATAAAACTATTTAGAGATGTTTGCAATTAAAAAAAAAAAAAATGAAAAGCAAAAAAAAAAAAAAAAAAAAAAAAAAGACTGAAATCATTAACTAATGCATGCGGAGGACTGCTTTATTGGAGGTAAAGCAGATATTCAGGCTCAAGAACCGTTAGGGGCAGGTGAAAGCACAAATGCCGATTAGACAACCACACAGAGATGTTTTCAACAGCACTTGAACATACAAGTATCTAGTTCAGGGGTATGTTTAGACTGAAGCCAAAACCTTCAAAGTTATTAGGACTTAACACATGAGACAGAAAGATGAGAGATCCCAGAATGGAGCCCTGCCAGGTATGCTCTAGCACAAAGAAGCTGAAAGGAGAGATCATTTAGGAAAAGGCAGGAAGGATACAAACTGGAACTTACAAGTGTCAGGTTGAGGAAACAAAACTCAGAGAATCAGAGGAAGAATAAAGCACCCAGTGCTTACAGGGTGCAGCCCTGGAAAGCAAGGAGTTGTATAGAAATCTATAAGAATTGCCTTTGAGGGCCCAGCGGCGTGGCCTAGCGGCTAAAGTCCTCGCCTTGAAAGCCCCGGGATCCCATATGGGTGCCGGTTCTAATCCCGGCAGCTCCACTTCCCATCCAGCTCCCTGCTTGTGGCCTGGGAAAGCAGTCGAGGACGGCCCAAGACTTTGGGACCCTGCACCCGCATGGGAGACCCGGAAGAGGTTCCTGGTCCCAGCATCGGATCGGCGTGTACTGGCCCGTTGCGGCTCACTTGGGGAGTGAATCATCGGACGGAAGATCTTCCTCTCTGTCTCTCCTTCTCTCTGTATATATCCGGCTTTCCAATAATAATAAAATCTTTAAAAAAAAAAAAAAAGAATTGCCTTTGAGTGTCTAGCAGAGCACAGATCAGGGCATGCTAGCTCCACCTGGGTAATGTGAAGAACTACAGGAAACACAAAATGCTCACACAGAGCTGGGAGTAGTGTCTGCTCCCACTGGCTAGAGAGGGAACTCCTTAACTCACATAGCTTTGTGAGGAGAGCTCGGGAGTATTTCCTCTGGGCAGTGAGGAAAAAATAGTTCTGGATTAAACCTGGCCCTGAAAACACCTAATAAATCCCAGTCCTGCTCACTGAAACAATGACTGGGGCAAGAAGACACAGGCGTTTGCACAGCTGCTAAGCCATCTTATACCACAGTGCTTGGGTTAGAATCCTGGCTCTGCTCATGATTCCAGCTGTCTGTTGATGTGAGCCCCAGAAGAAAGCAGGTGATGGCTAAAGTACCTGGCTCCCTGATATGCTCACAGGAGACCTGGAGTGAAATCCCAGCTGCTGCCTCTGGTCTGGTCGAGCCGCTGCTTGTTGCAGGCATCTGGGGAGTGAACTCACAGATGGAAATTTTCTCTCTCTCTCCCCATCCCTTGCCTTTAAATGATGAGTAACTTCAGATGAGGCTAAGTAAATGCCTCCCTGGGAAAGCAGAGCCAGAGAAGGAGCTGTTCTGGCTGACCTGCTGACCCTTTCACACCTTCAGTCAGACTCAAGCCCTTTTCCTACAGGAGGCATTAGTTCCCACTCCCAGAAAGTAACCCAAAGGCAACTACCCAACACTCAGCAGGAGATGCTGTCCTTGTAAGAAGGCCCCAAACAAAGGAGTGTTGCCTGGGATTCTAAAACAAGAGAGAAAGCCAAGTTTGTAGCTCAAATTATTACATGGCAGCTAACAACCTACATTCCATAATGCATGGATCCTTTTGACAAAATACAAATGACTCTACCTTATCTCAATGCATGAAGTGTTTGGGGCGGTCCTGTAACCATGGTTGCAAAACATGTAAATTCTTTGCTTCTCCCTAGGTGTGGACATAGATTTCAAGCTCAGCAGGTTCAACTAGACCATATTAAGGGCTGCTGGTTTGGGATTTTTTTTTTTTTTTTTTGCTTGTTTTTGGTTTTTTGGTTTGTTTGTTTGCTTGTTTTCAAAACCAAAGATCCATAGAAAACCAAAAGCATGGTGGACTTTGTCAATGTCCTGCCCCTTGGCAACCTCCCCTGTACATAGGAAGACTGCAAACACTTGTACTCACTCCATCTACACTACCAAAGACTGCCAGTACTTGTGGCTTCTGCCCAAGACTGATGCCCCCAGGGAAGTCAGAGTACCTCAAGGGCAGTTCCTCTGAAGGAGCCTTCACCCAACACCAGGGAGTGTGTGGTGGAAAAACACCCAACTTCCTCTGGCCTGGATGGAATCACTCTGAGGTATGTCCACCCCATCCCCCAGAATCCCCAGCAAGACTGGGCTGCAGCTGCTCACAGTGGCAATGTGTTTAACCATTGATGTCGGATCATCCTCTTCCCATTCCTGTTGCATCTGCCCACTCTTCCACAAGAACTTTCTAGAATCACTCCACCATACATGAAGTGCTCGCATTCAAACTCTTATCTCAGTGTTCACTTCTGCAGGCATGCAAACCCAGCCAACAGGCACACTGCAGACACACACATGAGTGGATGTTAAAACCTGAAGGGTTCTCAGAGCCGGTTAGTTCCCTCTCCAACATGTTACAGACAGAGTGAGGGACACCCAGAGAGCACAGGATCAGGGCAGAGGCAATGTCAACAATGAAAACGGACAATACCAAGGACAAGAAGAGGCCCAGACACATGGGATTTGGGGCTTGCTAAGGTTAGGCAGTCTGCTGACGCTGAGTGCGCTTGTGTTGGAGTGTGTATATAAATACACAGGTAATTGTGTAATTATACTCTCAGTAAATATAGTTGGCGAATTAGTTGTTCTCATTTTGATGATTGCGATCCATTTCTGTACCAAACAGTAGCTTAAGAAATTCCCAGCTCATACTTAGAGACAAATGAACAAGAGAAAGATAATGGTTGATTCAGAGAACTGAGGAGTCTTCCAGACAGTCTGTCCACACAGGGTTGGGGGGATGCACTCACACTTGCCCCTCTCGGGGCTCCTCTCCCACACTCGACCCGCAGGGCTGTGCACTGTTGTGATGTTATTATGCACAGCAGGAGGGGCATTCGGTGCTGTTTGCCTGAACTCAGCTACTCCGCAGTAAGGTTGTATGGAGTAAGAAAACCTGGGGCTCAAGCCCCAGTTGCCACACAGTGGCAGGCAAAGTCACCTTGTTGTCTTCCCACTTGGAAAATGGGATAAAATCTAACTGTCCCTCTTAGAGTCATAACACTAAGTTCTAGAACAGTACATATGTCTGATTCCTTCTGAGCCATGCTGGGCTCCCGGTAAACTCAGCACACACTGATGGATAAATGAGCTCACCTGATGGACATGGGAGGCATCCGTTACTTTAGCAAATATGACAGCCTGTGTCTTTTCTGAGAACGGTCCCTCCCTCTCCCACTCTATTCTTAACTCCATCATGACTCCTGTAACCACCCATCCTTCAACCTGATAGTTTCCCCAGGTCTTCCCAGCCAATGTGGAGTTGGCTGATGCTGACTACAGTCAACCAAGCTACAGACAAGAATCACCATGATTGGGCCAATGTTAGACACAGCGGGTTAACTTGCCACATAGAACAATGGCCTGAATCCTGGCTATTCTACTTCTAATTCAGCTTCCTGCTAACACATCTGGGAAAATAGTAAATGATGGCCCAAGAACTTGAAGGTCCCTCCCACCCACATAAGGGACCAAGATGGAGTTCCTGGCTCCTGACTTCAGCCTGAACCAGATGACTAGGCAGGCTTTTAGGAGACAAATCAGTGATGGGAGATGTGTGTGTCTGTGTGTGTGTCAGTTACTCTGTCTTTCAAGTAAAAAATAAATAAATCTTTTTAAAAGAGGGGGAAAGGGTACTGGCATGGTGGCCTATCACGCTAGTCCTCCACCTGAAATACCGGCATCCCAGATGGGCACTGGTTCATGTCCCAACTGCTCCACTACTGATCAGGTGCCCTGATTATAATCAGTGAAAATAGCAGAGAATGGTTCAAATCCTTGGACCCCTGAACCCACATGGGAGATCTAGAAGAAGCTCCTGGCTCGTGGCTTCAAATTGGCTCAGCTCTGGCCATTGTGGCCATTAGGGAATGAATCAGTAGATGTAAGATCTCTCTCTGTGTATCTTTCATTCTGTCTCTTTATATCTGCCTTTCCAATAAAAACAAATAAATCTTAAAAAAAAAAAAAAAAAAAAAGAAGGAAAAAAGAGGATACCTGTGGCTCTCAGGTGTCCTAACCACCCTGACCACATCTTCCACCACTTCTGGGTTCCCAGGACTTCCCAGGACCACCGGGTGGGCACAGAAGCCTCTCCTTGTGGGAACATCTAACAGACCTGACACCAGGTGCAGGGCCAGGTCTCCCAAGGGTTAACTCCACAGCTTAGCTTGTTTCTCAAGAGGTGTTGTAACAGGGCATGCAATCTCGGCATGACACATTTAGCCCCCCAGCCTAACCGCAAGTTCCTGCTTCCCGTTTGTCAAGTTATGTCCCCAGGGGATTTTAGGGCCAGCCACTTTAGGACTGGATAAACACTGGGAGGAACTAGGCAGAGTATAAAAGGCAGCCTGGAGTTTCAATAAACGGCATTCGGCATTCTATTTACAGGAATGGCCCACTGCGTGTTGTCTTTTTTGTAACCCTAGTCCCTCTGCTCGGTTCGGCTAGGGGTACGTGGTAATGCGGGCGTTGCTGACAACCAGGCAGATGAATCTCCTTTGGGATCTCACCTTTTGTCACCTCAGAAGAAACCAACTCCATCTGTCCCCTTTTTCTTGGACTTCTAGTCTCCAGAACTGCCTACAGGGGCACATTATCCACAATGTTGGCATCTCTGTCCTTGGGGAAACCTCCGTTCCTCGTCTGATTCCCTGTGGAAGATCTCTCTCTTTCTCTCTCTCTCTCTCTCTCTCTCTCTCACTCTCTCACTCTCTCTTTCTCTCTTTCTCTGAATTTCAAATAAATACAATATTCTTAAGTGGATGCTTTGGAGCTTGGGAGCTTGGGAGCTTGAGGGCCGGTCTAACACTTTGTTCCTACTCTAAGTCAAGCCAGAAAAATAAGAAAAAGAAAAACAACAACAATTGGATAAAAGGAAAGGAAAAGCAGGTAAAAAGGTGGAGTGAGGCAATTAGCAAAGAATGAGGTTATGGTTAATGGCAGAAGACGGGAGATAGGCTATTCCCAGTCGGAGGGCCTAGGTTTCCAACTCCCACTGGTCCCAAATCCCAGGCCAGCGCCTCTGAGAAACCAGACTAAGACAGTTGCTTGGTCAGGGCCCAAAGCAGTTAGCAGCTGAGCCAGCTCAGCAGCTGAATTCCCTTTGAGCCACCAGGCACCCCTGGGGCACTAAAGCCATTATTAACTCCAGGAGATTCCAGGGCCAGAGACCTACATATTGCTCCAGGGAAAACAACACCAGGCCTCCAGTTTCTCCTGCCCATACCATACCATTCATTTAAAACCCCAGACATCACAACAAACCTGAGAAGCTGCCAAAAGCTTAGGGAGAGGAGTCTGACAGCCCAAGGGCCTCAAGACCCACAAACCACAGACCAGGGACCATAGATCACACAGGACTAAGTTCTACGGCAACAGGGCATCAGAGGATGCGAGTGGGCCTCGTGGAGAGTTGGCGTTTACTGCTGTCCATGCCCTTGGGGTCAGTGTAACCACATGGGGCAAGCAGCAAGGAGTCCCTGTCTTCCACAGGTCCCATCTGAGGCCAGAAGCAAAATGTGAATTTCTGTCTTCATCTGGCAGCAACAAGGCAGTGCCCCCCTGTCTTCAACCAAAGCGGAGCTAGAAAAAGGGCTGCTATAGGAGGACATTGTGACCCTAGAAGGTCAGCGAGCACAGGATTACAATTGATTGGACAATATTTGTATGATAATAACCCAATGGATACCTTTTGTATAACTGATTGGATATCATTTGTATGAGAACAGTTGAGCAGGACAACCTGTGAATGAGAACACTTGGTAGAATATACAAAACAAAAGGAGTTCCAAACAAAAGCACAGAAACAGTTAATGGGTTTTGTTGATAGGCTCAATACTTCCTCCCTTATCCCCATATGGCCCTCAGTGTATAAAGTCTGATGCCACTAATAAACTTCGGCTTTGACCATCAGTCAGAGTCCATGTGTGTTATTATCGGCTCCGTGCACAAAGTCCATCGCTGTGGGACAGCGGCAGGCTGCCATTCAGAGTCTTCTAACACTGAAAATGTCCCAGTTTCGCTTCAAGATAAACCAGGAACAGCTTGACTCCGAGGAAAGATGATTGACAGATGCCAATACCAAGTTGACCCAAGTGGCACAGGTTCTATAGCAGTCATTGTAAAAGTTGCAGGCCAGGTTTTGCAGTTCAGACATCAGGTTGAATGAACGCATCCCACATGCAAGTGCCCCACTTTGGTTCCTGATTCCACACTCCCATGGACACTGGGATCAGCATAGCTGAGAGTCCTTCACACCTACGTGAAAACCCTGATTGCTTCTGGCTTCAACCACCCCCACCCTGGCCACTAGGGGTATTTAGGGGAATGAACCAGCACACGTGGACTCTCTCCCTCAAATAAATAAACATTTAAAATAAAATAAAATTACTTTGATAAGCAATTATGAACACATTTCAATGAGCAAAGACCCTGCAAAAAATACAGATGCAAAGGTTAAGGAGTAAAGCTTCTATATTTCACTTGAACCAGTGAGATGTGGACAACAGATACTGATAAACTCTGTATAAATAATGTAATACCCAGAGCAACCACTATAAAAACTAACAAAGATATACTTGCAAAAAACAGTATAGATAAAACAAAATGGAATTCTAAAACATGTTCAAATAACTTGCAGGAAGAGAGAGGAAAAGGCCTTATGCTGAGCTGTTGATGCCATGGTTATGATGCTGCTGGGCTGCCAAATCCTGCACCGGGTGCTGGAGTCGGAGTTTCTGCCCTGCACCTGATCCAGCTTCCTGCCAGTGCACACCACGGGAGGCAGCAGGTGGTGGCTCAAGGACTTGGGTCCCTGCTACCCACAGGGGAGATACGGATTTAGTTCCTCACTACCGGCATGTGGGGAGTGAAATCAGCAGATAGCTTTCTCTGTCTCTCACTACACTCTTTCTTTCCCTCTCTCCTGCTCCCTCTTTCTCTCCCTGTTTCCTTCCTCCTCTCCCTTTTTCTTTTTATTTCCTCTCAAAATCTTATTTTTTAAAAGGTTTATTTTAATTTTATTTAAAAGATAGCATTACAAAGAGAAAAAAAGACTGATTCACTACTCGCAAAAGGCCACCTCTGAGCCAGTCCCCAGTCAGGAGCTTCTTCTGTGTCTCCCACGTATATACAGGGTCCCAAGGCTTTGGGCCATCCTCCACTGCTTTCCCAGGCCACAAACAGGGAGCTGGATCAGAGGTGGGCAGCCAGGACAGAATCTGGCACCCTTATGGAATGTGAGGGCCACAGAAAGAGGATTAGCTTGCTATACTACAGCACTGGCTCTGAAATTAAACCTTTTTAAAAAATTCTGAAGGGCCCAGCACAGTAGCCTCATTTTGCAAGCACCAGGATTCTATATGGGTGCTGGTTCCTATCCTGGCAGTCCCACTTCCCATCCAGCTCCCTACTTGTAGCCTGGGAAAGTAGTCAAGGATGACCCAAAAGCTTGGGACACTGCACCCACGTGGGAGACCCAGAGGAGGCTCCTGGCTCCTGGCTTTGGATTGACTCAGCTCCAGCCATTGTGGACATTTGAAGAATGAACCAGTGGACATATCTTTCTTTCTGTCTCTTCATTCTGTAAAACTGGCCTTTCTGATAAAATAGATCTTTTTAAAAATTAAAAAAAAACTGGAAAAAGGCATACCACAAAAAAAAAAAAAACATGAATTAAAAGAGAGAAAGAGAGAGAGAGATTGGCTACCCCAGCAGCAGATAAAGTAAACTTTACAGCAAAGAAAATTACAAGGATAAAGGATTAATTCAGGAAAAAAAATAGCCATCCTAAACATACACACACCAAAAAACAGAGCTCTAAAATGTTCAGCGAAAAATGTATAAAACTGAAAAAAGAAACAGAAACTTTCACCATTACAATTGGAGCGCTCAGTCTTCCCCTCTCAGCAGAACAGCACCTCAGCAAAGTTCCAGAAGTCAATACCATCTCCAACCATCAGAATCCAACTGACACTGAATTCTTCACCTGGCTCAGCACAGCACACACTCTCCTTAGTCCCAGAAGAACACACCAGGACAGACTTCATCTGCGGTATCAGGCAAACCTCGACAAATTTTAAATTGTAACTACAGAATTTTATTCCCAGGCCACAGAGGAATTATCCACATGGGGAAAATCTGCTAATAGAAAAAAAAAAAAAAATCTGCTGCTCCAGAGAGTATTAAACACATTTTCTTCTCAAGGCAAGTTCATATGTGGGCCAGTAAGCTACTACCTCTCTGCCTCTCTGCTTCAAACTCACCCGTGTCATGTGGTGTTGTGGATGCTGGGACTGGGACTTCACTTTGCCACTGTGCTCTGTTAACAGAGGGCTCCGGAGGAGGGAAGGGCACCTCTCTGTGTGCCATCTGCCCTGTGCTTCTTCACCCAGGGCAGCAGCCACCTGCACAGACAGCAGCCAAATCCACTTTGTAGTTGTTGCAAGGTTGGGAGACATAGTCTTATCCCAGCCAGCAGCCCCTCGTCCCTCCGGGTTCTGGTCCCAGGTCCAAGAGGCCTGTCTCCGGGCTCGGCAGCGTGGCCTAGTGGCTAAGGTCCTCGCCTTGATCCCATATGGCTGCTGGTTCTAATCCCGGTAGCTCCACTTCCTCTCTATCTCTCCTCCTCTCAGTATATCTGACTTTGTAATAAAAATAAAAAATAAATCTTAAAAACAAAACAAAACAAAACAAAAAAAAAAAAAAAAAAAAAAGAGGCCTGTCTCCCAGCTCCGGGTGAGCAGAAGCAATGAAGGGGTGGCCCTGACGGAGGTGAAGAATAAAGTTCAAGCTGTGCAAGACAACCAAGTTTTCAGGATCTGACATGCAACACTGGTCCATGGTTGCACACCTAAAGTCTGTTACAACAGTGAGCAGTGCAGCGAGTTTAGCCAACACTTACAGTGCTCACATCCCGTATCAGAATGCTGGTTCACGTCGGGGCTGCTCCACTTCAGACCCAGCTTCCTGCTTAGATACCTGAGAAGAGGGCCCATGGACCTGAGCTCCTATCACCCATGAAGGAGACCAGGTAGGGTTTCTGGCTCCTGGCTTTAGCCTGGCCCAACTCTGGCTATTTTGGCCATTTCAGGAGTGAACCACTGGATGGAAGATTTTCTTTCTCTCTTTCCCTATCACTCTGCCTTTCAAATAATAAAACACATATTTTTAAAACACTGTGAAGAAGATAGATCCCTTTTTAACTGTTCTCCTCACAAAAAGATTAAAATGTAGGTTTTAAAAAAAGAAAAATGTTTGAAACAAACCAGCAGGTGCAGACTCTGTAAAGAAAGGTGAACTGGAAAATGGCAGGACAGGAAATTCAGTCAGACCAGAGCACAGACTCAGAAAGGCTAAGTTAAGGTTTGAACTTCAGAATAACATAGTCCAGGTTCCTTTTCAGAACAGTCCTTTTTACAGCTGGGAGGAGAACTCATCGGAAGCGACCATATAAGAGGCCTGGGACCCATTCAAGAGCGGACAATGGTGACCTCAACTCAAGTAGCAAGAGTTGGATGGGAAGGAATGACTTGTAGCCACGGAGGCGGAAGACTTGCTGAGGTTGCAGGGGTGAGAAAGCAAGTGCTAATGAGATTCCCGGTTTCCCATCAAGAACAGCGAGTAGATGGCAGTGGCTGCCGTAAGAGAACCCAGGAGGAAGAGCAGGTTTGAAGTTCAAAGCTCCAGAGAGGAGTCTGAACCCATCTGGCACTTCCCTGGTGACAGACAGCCCTGTCTTGATGAAAAGAACACCCCGCCTTCTGTGCTTACGACTGACTTGGCTCGGGCTTTGACAACAAAATGTCCAGGGCTGGGTGGCTTCCACCACAGGAGCTCACTTCCTCACAGGTCTGTAGGCCAGAGGTTTGAGATCAGGGTGCCAGCATGAGCAGGTTCTGAGGGCCACATGACACTGTGCTTCAGGCCCCTGCCTCCCGCATGGGAGACCAGGACGGAGCTCCTGGTTCCTGGCTTCGGCCTGGCCTAACCCTCAGCATGCATTATGGCCACCTGAGCGGTTAACTAATGCATGAAAGATCTCTACTTTGTTCTGTCTCTCCTTCTTTGTCACTTTCGCTTTCAAATAAATAAAAATATTTTGGAGGGGAAATAAAGCAAGGAAAAAATATCCATCTCAGAAAAGTGGAAAATAGTACATTGGGCTGTCAGACAGCTCCCTGGCACTTGCTAGGCCATCACAAGTAATGATCATTATTATTCTTCCTGGGGAGGAAGCCCCGGGATAATGACAAGGACGACAGAGACATGGTGCATTTTACATCAGCGTGGACCTTTCTCTGCTGCCAGCCCAACACGGGGCTGAAGCGTGTCCTGAAGACCACTCCCCCATCCCACAGGGCTGTCAGAGGGAAGAGAGTCATGGCAGCAAATGGCAGGGAGCTCAAAGGGGTCCATTGCCCAGCACCCCCAAGCAGCAGGATGATCTTCCTGCAACATGCAGCTGGAAACAGAGATGCTGTGCATGGTTATCATGTTCACTGTGTGTGAGGCTGGTTACAGACACACACACTTCAAAAAGTGTGTGGGAAAATGCACTTAGAAGATACATTTTCAGGGACAGATGTTTGGCTAAGCACTCAAGATAGTGCCTGGGATCCCTAGATCCCATAACAGGATGTTGGTTTGACTCTTGCTTCTATTCTAATTTTTGCTTGCAGCTAATGTGCACCCTAGGAAGCAGCAGGCGATGGTATGGACCCATCCCTCCTGTTTGGGGTTGTTTGGAGAATGAACCAGCGCATAGATCTCTCTCATTCATTCTGTTTCTGTTTTTCAAATCAATAAAAGAAAGTACTTTTTACAAAAGTGAATTTATTTTGGCACAAAATATTTTTGAAACTTGTGACTATTGGTTTCCTGCTGTGTATGTCCATGCATTTTTTGAAGACCCCTGTAAAGCAATCAACATACACACTTTTAGGACAAATCCATTCTAAATCAATTAAACATCAGGAAAGGTGTTCTTTTTTTCCCTTTGTTTTTTCTTTTTAGCACCCTCTGATCACCACACCACAGCTTGCCAAGCAGCGATCTAGGCAGAGATACTAAAGAGAACAAGCAACCTGACCTAGCACAGAATGTGCGTGAGAGCCCTAGCATTTGACACATACATAAGGACAGGCTGCCTGGGAATGCGCAGAGTAACAACGACTACCCTAGGTCACTAAAGGCCATGAAAAGTCAGGGGCCACCGCTGCTCTGCCGCTGCTTGCCCCCATAACGAGACCCAGCCAAGCCTCAGTCCAGGTCTTCCTACATGTCTCCCACGCCGTGTGTGCATGCATGGTGAGAATGATCTTCTCAGAGAACATTTCACTGTGAGTTCTGTGCCCTCCCTGCAACCAAGCGTTTAATGCCAAGTAACCCCCGCTGTCCTCTCCCACTGTGCTCCTGGCCCCTGGCTGGCCCCCCAACTTCCCAGGGTTCCAAGCTTCGCTTTGATCCTCAGGCTGTCCTGCTCCTCTTCCCCCAGCATCAATTCTCATCCTTTGCAAATCCTTTCCGGGCTTCACCACCAGATGACCGTTTGTTTTCCTTTCATTAAAAAACTCATCTAGAGAGACTATATTTTTGAATCCAACACTGGGGCATGTGGTTATAGTTTTTGTGCTGTTGACAGATGTGAAAGACAGTCAGGGAGAGGCTGCTTGGATGCTCAACAGTTGCACTTTGGAGGGTGTTTTATGAGTGTGTGGGCTAGGACACAGAGCAACTGAAATGGAGACTGCCTAGGGTCTCTGTCTGTCATTGGCTATTGACACAGTGCACTACTACATTCTTTTATTCCTATCTGTTTTTCAAAACCTAAACTCTACTTCTCTTAGGGACAGAAAGATGTGCCCATACCTCAAACTGCTCCCAACACCTAGACAGGGCCTGGCAAATGCTGGAGGGCAAATAAATTACACAGAATGAACCATCAGAGCTACTTTGGATGCTCAACTTTCTGTTTAAAACACCTGTCCTGGTCACCATTTTGTTTCTCAAAGCAGCCTGGAGTGGTAGGCAGGGCCCCTGCTGTTGTCTTTAATAGCACAAGTGTGAAAACTGCAGCTGAGCAGTGCTGAGGGACCCAAGTGACCGCTTGATCAGTGCTCCTCCCACTTCTCCACAGGGTACCTCCTGGGCCACTCTTACCTCTAGTCTGGAACATTCTCAGCAGCCCCACAATTGAGGGCTGTCCTCAGCTCAGGCCCCATCAGACTCCCACATTCAGAGCAGACACAGGACTAGAAACCTCCTGAGTTCCAGAGATGCCCAGGAAGGCCAGACAGAATCTCTTTTAAAAGGCATCAGATCTCTACTTTGAGAAAGAGGAGAGTGGCTCAGGTGCCAAGCAGAAGCCTCCACAGAGCTTCCTGCCCTACAGCCTCCTCTGCTGTGCTGCGACTCCACTCCAGACTCCCCACCTTGGCAACCGCCTAGAACTTGTTCCTCTGAATCCCAAGGATGCAGGACAAGCAGCTGTGCCTTCACCTGGACACCCCAGGGGCAGACACACCCCTCTGGATTTAATCTTCCCACACAGCCAGCTGCAGGGAAGGCTTTTTCCTGTCTTCCCCTCTCTGGATCTCAAATACTGACCTGTGATCTTCAAACTTGGTTTTATAATCAATCGCTGATTTTCTGTTTGTTTCAATCCAATCTTTCTCCAGAATTCATCATAAAAACATCAGTCACTGACCATGTGCCTGGCGCAGTAGCCTAGCAGCTATAGTCGTTGCCTTGCAAGTGCTGGGATCCCATATGCACGCTGGTTCTAAAACCGGCTGCCCCACTTCCCATCCAGTTCCCTGCTTGTGGCCTGGGAAAGCAGTCAAAGACAGCCCAAAGCCTTGGGACCCTGTACCCACATGAAGACCTAGAAGAAGCTCCTGGCTTCCCGTTGCGGCCACTTGGGGAGTGAACCAGTGGACAGAAGATCTTCCTCTCTGTCTCTCCTCCTCTCTGTATATCTGACTGTCCAATAAAAATAAATAAATCTTTTTAAAAAAATCAGTCACTTACCATTGCTTTATACGATTTTTGGATAGTCTATGTGCAGAGTGAAATGCCCCTCCTTCTAAGGACGCCCTGGGGTTTCTCTGAATAGTCCCATAGACTGAAAAGCCCTTCAATCCCCTCCCCTGGGTCAACACCAGGCGGCCATCCAATTCCATCCTTCCCTGGGTTGACAAGAAGGCTTGGAAAAGAGGCATAACAAGCCTAACTATTTGAAATTCTTGATAGTTCCTAGGGCTTAAAGGGGATAGGCACTGAGTTTAAACAGCAGAAAGTTTCTCAGACCCAACTTTTCCATGAAGAGTCCTGCAAGGGGACTCCACAGATACCACAAGGTGCTGGGGCCACTCCAAGATGGTACCCTCTCTCCTTCCCGAGCTTCATCCTGCTCTGTCCTATTGGCTCCTTTCACAGCAGGAGAAAGTGGAGTGAGGAGTGGCTGCTCTCTGCAGGTGGCCAGGAGGGTCCTTCTGCAAAGCCAGCTCTGCCTGGTGAGACATATGTGAAGGAACACCTCTGGCCCCCGCAACACTCACTCACCAGGGAGCCAGAGCACTAACTAAACCCACCTATAAGAAGTTCCCTGCCTTTGGCTCCTCTCAGTCCAGCTAGCTTCCCCCACATCATCCCAACCTTTGCATAATCTACTCAGCATATATGCTACTCAGATCATTTGGAGAAAGCCCACTTGGCCGTCAAATAGCATGCCTTTCTTCCCACTCCAGATTCTAAATGCGAGGAGGGTTTTAAACCTGATCTGACATTACCACCTGCCATTTCACACAAGTCTGCAGCTTCCAGTCGGCCCCTTAGATAGGGATATTTCAGCTCCCTCTGACCAGTGATTGAAAGATATCCACAGGGAAAGGCCTGCCATCTAGTGTCCAACAGGGGAAGTGTGAACATAAAACCAAGATTATTGTTCCTGAGAAAATAAACTGCACCTACCTTCCAGGTTTCTGGGAATGATGGTGACAATTTGTAACATTAAAAAAATTTTTTTTAAAAGACATACTTGGTACATGAGACAGATAAATGAAGGGTGTCTGGATGATTAAACAAAAACCTTTTCTCAGCCCTCTCCTGGTATAGAGTGACCAACTATCTTGATTTGCCTGGGACTGGGAAACTGCTTAGGATGAACCATTTTTAGTGTTAAAATCAGGAAAATCTCAGGCAAACCAGGACAAACGACTGCCTTCTTTGGAAAAATTAAACAGCTCTCTAAGAAACAAGAGGTGTCAGGCTAAGAGCAGGAGACGTTTAGTTTTAGAAAGAGATGTTTTGCTTTTGTGACGCAGACTGGGTTTTGTGGTCATCAGAGGGAGGAGGCCCAGCCAAAGAGCAGGGGAATTACATGGGGGGACTAGCCACGGAGATCCGGATCCAGAGAGCAGGCTGAGCTCAGGGAACTATCTGTGGCCTCCAGATGGGGAAATGTCATGTCAGCCATCTGTCTCACTCCGAGCAGAGGGTCCTGCATGTCCTGCTGCAGCTGGGGCCCCTGTGCTGCATGTCTGAATTCCCAGTCGTGCCTCAGTGCCTCCACTAAGTTCCTCTCAGCTCAAGAAGTGAACCCAGACTTGTAGCTTCACTGAGCGTCTGGAGGACACCCTCCTCCCCGGCCCCCACCCAGTGAGCAACAAGCCTTCAATGTCACCCCAGTGACACCGAGCAAGCGATGTGCCTATTTCTAAGCTGCCTTTCCTTCGCCGATCCTGTGCAGTTTGGCTGAAGCCTGCTCTGGAGGCCCACTGAGCCCAGTGCCTGGCATTTGTCTAGCACCAGGAGAACCTGCCCGCCGTGCACGGAGCGGTCGACAAGCACACCTGGTCCTGTGTCCTCTCCAGGAAGGCCCCTGAGTGAATCCGCTGGTCCTTCTGCAATTAACACCGCCCACTTGACTTCTTTCCTGCCCAAGTGGTTTTCATTGTCCATGCCACCCCTCACGCTCAGGCCTGATTGCTGAGTAGAAATTACAGGAGCAACTGTGGGACGTCACCAGCGTGTTCAATCTGAAGAGCTCCGAAGGGCCTGGCTCAGGTGACAGCTTGTAAAGCTGTCTGCAGTCAGTACTGCCCTTCACCTTCCCTTTTTCGCTGCAGCAAAGAATCAAGAGCTCAAGGCATGGCCCAGAGTTCACTTGAAAAATCTAAGCTGTGCAGAAAGAAGCCCTTCCTGGCTCATTCATTTATCCAAGGGACAAAGACTTGCGGGCTGCGGGGAGGTTGGGGGATGGGGCTCCTAGTTAACAGGGAAGCTGAACATCACAGAGGAATTGCCACAAGGTGCCAGAAAAGGGCTTGAAGTGCCAGAGGGCATGGAACAGAGAACCTGTGTCCTGGTTAATGTCTTCAAGGGGCAGCTGTACTTAGGCTGAGAAGTAGTGGATAACGGAGAAGGTGGGTCCACCTGCCAGGGGAACAGAGTGAGGACTCCTGTCCTCAAGAAAGAGGAGGGACAGGCAAGGCTAGGGACTAAAGAGCAGCTGAAAGACAGAGCCAGGGAAGCAGTACAGTGATGTACTGCAGTACCAGACACTGCATGCTTCCTCAAACAAGCCAAGTATACCCTCTCTTACTGAAAGGGAACATTTAGGACTGAAATGACAGAAGGATTTAATTTGCTTTTTTGCTTTCTGTATTTTGCTTGCGGAAAAGGACAGTGAAGGACAGTGATGTTTAGGGTTCCTTCCCTGTTTATATTTATGGTTCCCCCTCCCTGTATATGTTTACAGATCCCCTCCCTGTTTGTGTTTAGGGTTCCTTCCCTGTTTATGTTTAGGGTTCGCCCTCCCTGTTCATGGTTATGGTTTTATGGTTTTATGATTTTAGCCTTGGTTTAGCCTTTAAAAAGGATGCTATACCATGACTCGAGGTCGATGCCTACCTCCTGCGTGAGGAACTGGCCCCGGCCCCAGCGCGCTGGTGATCGAATAAAGCCTCTTGCTTTTGCATCAAGCCTGTCTTCGGTGGTCATTGGGGAAACTCACTCTCTCAAGACAGATGGTAAGGTGTTCCCTGTTGGGGGGCCTTACATTACAATTCCCTCTTGATGCTGGGGAATGGCTACTGGCTTCCTCCATCAGGTACAGCACCCCAGAAGGGGGGCCCCCAAAGACCCTTACTGAAGTGACCCCACACTCACACACCAAGGTCGTCACTGTTAGAAGTGACCCTGTTGGGTTAGTCCCTCCTCCCAGCCCCCTGTCAATAGGGAAGCCTGGCACACAGCAGGAACTCAGCAGCCTTGGGGTGAATTAGTAAAAGAGAGGCTTAACAGACAACTTCTCTTCAAGCAGACATGGGGACAATGAATTTTAAGATTAAAAATTCAAGGTTGCACAGTGGAGAGAACACTGAGTTGAGAAAACATGTAACTTGAGTTTCAGTTCCAGGTGGACTTGATTCCAGCTATGGTGCTCAATGTGCTGAAAATTCTGATTCTCAGGCTGGTTCTGACTCTGTGAAAAGGAAACACCCAACAGGGCCCCTTGCTTTGTGATTGGGAGATTAATTTATGGAGCATGTAAGGGGTCTTCAAGAAGCTCCTGGGGAGGCATTAAACACACCAATTAAGGCACAATCTGAAACACCCCTGCAGAAGGACATTGTGGTTCTAGAAAGACACCTGGCATAAGATTACAATTGATAGGATAACATTTGGATGAGAACAACTGAGTGGATACCATTTGAATGAGAACACTTGGTGGGATATACAAAACAAGAGTTCCAAACAAGGGTGTGGAAACAATTGATGGGTCCCGTAGATAAGCTCAATACCTCCTCCCTCATCCTATGTGACCCTAGGCCATCAGTCAGTAGTTCAGGCTTGTTATAATCATCTCCATGCACCAAGTCATTTGCTGCAGGACAGCTAACACACCCACATTCCTTATTCAAGACCTGACTATTCCACTTCTAGCACAGCTTCCTGCGAATGCATACCCTGTAACACAGAAGAGATTTCAAGTACTTGGCCCCTGTCACCCACATGAAAGACCCAGGTTAAGTTCTGGAATCCTGGATTTGACCTGGTCAAGCCCCAGCTATTACTGGCTTTGGGGATGTGATCCAACAGATAGAAAATCTCCCTTCATCTAGCCTTCTGTCCAATTAGCAAGTCAGATAAAGATAAGTAAATAAATGGCATAACTTAAAATTTTTAAATATTCTATATGAAGTTTGTGGAAAATGTAATGAAAAAGTTTCTTTTGGTGCAAAAAAAAACAGCTCTTGATATTCATGCATGCACGGGATCTTGAAAAAAAATCATGGAAAATATATATTATGAAAAAGCTGTGCATGAATTTAAAAATGTTTACAGGATATATTTATCATTTGGCTGCACTTCCACAAACTTTTTGAAGTATCCTTAGATACTAAATGCTTTGTAAAGTACAAATGGATATATAACTTTCAGAAGGAATTACCACAATATTTTACATATATAAGTACTTCTTTACACTCCTATTTAACTAGGCTTTGACTTAGAAAAAAAACTAATTTAGTATCAAATTTTCATAAAGTCCCCTGGTATATAAAGTGAATGCTTTCTTCACGGGAGGGTGGGGAATGCACACAGTCTATTCTCAGACTGTGTCAATTTTGTTTTCCATCGTGCCCACAACAGCTGGTTTCAGCTTGAAACAACTTTTGTCTGTTTGCTTTCCTTTTTTTGAAACGTTCATTTTCCATGTATACATGTAATATATGTTATATGTTCTTATAACATTTAAAGAAAATGTTGCACAGAGAGAAGAAAATAAATAACCCAAACAACCGAAAGATAGCCAAAGTAAAGATGGAGAAATATCTCCTTCCAAATTTTTTTTTCTATGAGATCGTCTGTGCAGGGCACACAGGGAAGGTGGCATGCTGCGGTGGCCGTGTTGGGCTGGCTGGGGCCCTGGGGAACACGGCTGTGATGACCCAGGCTGCTGGGAAAAGCCTGAGAGTCTGTGACACTACATGCCGGTGCTCTGCAGGCTCTGGGCCAGTTACTTCATATTTCTGTGTCTCAGCCTCCTCATCTCCAGGTGCAGAACTCCCACTACAGGGAGCAGGTGTGGGTACTCACTAAAACAACAAATTGGCTTACATGGAGTGATACCCTCCTAAAAATCAGTCACTGAAAGAGGCTTTTAAATATTCATGAAAAATACAAGCATAACCTTTAATTACACTTTCCCAGGCAACCCCTTCCCTCCTCCTGTGGCGCTCACATGGGATTTTTTTTTTTTTTTTTGGGACACTTGCTGGATCCAGCCAAAACACAAGGTTTAAATAGTATTTAGAATCCTTTTACATAAAACCACAAATATAAAATGCCAACAGAAAACTCACTCTTTGTACCAGGAACCAGGCAGATCTAAAACTGAGTGGTGACGCAGTGGGTTAATCCGTTGCTTCAGACCTTGACACTGTAGCCTGGAAAGCATGGTTAAAGCCCTGGCTATTCTGCTCCTGACCCGGCTTCCTACTAAAGTGCCTGAGAAAGCAGAAGATGATGCCGCAAGCATGTGGTTACTTAGGAGTCTATGGGAGACCCACATGGAGTTCCTGGCGCTTGGCTTTGGTCTGAGCAGCCCCAGCTGCTGCAGTCACTCGGGTGTGAACTAGCAGATGGAAGATATCTCTCTGTACCACTTGCTGTGGCTCTGCCTATCAAATAAATAAATGATCTTATAAGAAAAAAAAAAGAGGATAATCAATCGATGCCTAAAGCAAGATGATAAAGATGTTTTTACTTGACAAAAGTTCTAAAGAAATCATCATAAAAAAGCTTTGATGAGAAATTAGCTAAAGTTTGAGACAAAAAAAAGAAAAGCAGGGAGAAGGCGAAGGCGAAGACATGAAACAGGATTTTCAACTGAAAATCACAACAACTGGAAAACATTCAGTGAAAGGATTTACAATAGAATGTAAGAGATAATATAAAAGCAAAAGTCCATGAACTTGAAGATGATAGCAATTACTTAAGATATACAACAGAGAAAAATAAGCAATAATAACCAAAATAATGAACAATTTCAGAAATCTGTGGAATTAAAACGGAACATCTAACACTGAGGTCATTAGATTCTCTCAAGAGTTGGGAAAAGGGGCCAGGATGAAAACAGTAAAAACTTCTTCAAAATGGCAAAATGACATAAGCCTACATATTCAGGAAGCAGGAAAATTCTAAACAATCTAAAGTAATCTGCACTAGGGGATGGTACTGTGACACATGGGCAAAGCCAGCATTTCATATGGGTGCCAGCTTTGAATCCCAGCTGCCCCACTTCTGATCCAGCTCCCTGCCAATGCACCTGGGAAAGCAATGAAGGATGGCCCAAGTTCTTGAGCTCATGTACCTACATGGGAGATGTGGAAGAAGCTCCTTGCCCCTGGCTTCAGACTGGCCCAGGTCTGGCAGTTTGTAACCATTTGAAGAGTGAATCAGCGAATGGAAGATCTCTCTGTGTCTCTTTGTCACTCTGCCTTTCATATAAATACATAAATATTTTAACAAGAAAGAATTCTACACTAAGGCAAAATATAGTCATATACAATAAGAAATGACATTTGTAGACAATGTTGCAGTGTAGTAAGTTAAGCTGCTGCCTGGAACACTGCATCGCACATGAGCACTGGTTCAAGTCTCAGCTGTTCCACTTCTGATCCAGCTCCCTGTTAATGTGCCTGGAGAAAGCATCAGAACATGGCCTGAGTGTTCAGACCCCTGTTATCTATGTTGGAGACAAGGATGGAGTTCTAGACTCCTGTCTTCCACCTGCCCCCGCCTCAGGTATGGAGGCCATCTGAGGAATGAACAAACAGAAGATCTCTGTCTCTCTCTCTGTCTTTCCCACTCTCTCTGCAATCCTACCTTTTGAATAAATAAATAAATCTAAAAATGGCATTTCACCTGTAGAGGTAAACAACTGGAGGGCTGTGTGACTGACTCAACAGGTAAGATGCCACTTTGGGGTGCCTATACCCCACATCAGAGTCCCTGGTTTGATTCCTGGCTCTGCTTCTGCTTCCAGATCCTGGAAAACAGAACGTGATGGCTCAGCCACTCATGCAGAGGAAGAATTGAATTCCCAGCTCCTGGCTTCAGCCTGGCCGAAGATTGGGCTTCAGGTCTGGCTGTTGTGGGCATTTGGAAAGAGCCAGTGGATGGAGGCTCTGTCTCTGTCATTCTCTCTGCCTTTCACATAAAATGAAAAGTTAACAACAACGGCAATTTGAATAATAGTAGATTTTACAAAAGAAGCCATAGAGTTCAAAAGGAAGGTGGCACAACATTTTAGAAGTGCTGATAAAAGACTGGTCAACCCAGAATTCTCTATTCAGATACAATGCTTATCATGCATGAAGCAGAAATCAAGACCTTCTCCGATGAAAGAATTTTTCTCTTTTTTGCCAGGCAATTTTATACCAAAAGGACAGCAAAGAAATTTCTCTAAAAGGAAAAGAAAAATGGAATCTTAGGACATATACAAAAACATGGATAAGTATGATAGTCTTGTCTGATCCTCTTGAATCTTCTAAATTACATTTGATCACTGAAGGAAAAACTTCAACACTGCCTGATGTGATTCTCTACGGGAAATAGCTAAGTCAATTCTGTCATAAATAGAGAAGGAAAAGGGAGTTAAGTTTTCTGCACTTCATCTGAACTGGTAAAATGGTAGCAATCACGAGTACAGTTTATATCATGTAATACCTAAAGAAACTACTCAGAAAAACTAATAAAGACATGGACTAAAAACTCATTACACAGGAAAAGAGCATTCTAAAACAAAAGTTTCAGCAATTCTCAGAAATGGAAGAAAAGGAAAGGCAAAAAATGGAAAACCTAGAAAACAGGGAGAGGTATTTGGCCTGGGTCATGAAGGCAACGTCTGAGTGCCCGATGAGGCATCGCTGTGCTTCCATTTCTAGCTTCCTTCGAATGTACGCTCAAGCTGTTAGTCCCTGCTTCCCCTTGGGCAGCATGGTCGATTACAGAATCGAAAAGACAGAAAGCACTTTGGTCCCACTACAGTGACTCAATTGTCTTATCCTCCTCTTCCAGCACCCAGATCCCATATAGAGTAAATTCATGTCCTGGCTGTTACACTTTCCATCCAGCTCCCTGCTTCTGGTCTGGGAAAACAGTGGAGGATGACTCGAAGCCTTGGAACCCTGCATCCACATGGGAGACCTGAAAAAACTCCTGGCTCCTGGTTTCAGATTGGTTCAGCTCTGGCCATTGCATCCATTTGGACATTGACCCAGTGGGTAGAAGATCTTTCTCTCTGTCTCTCCTTCTCACTGTTAATCTGCCTTTCCCAATAAGAATAAACTAAAATTAAAAAAAAAAAAAAAAAGCAAAGCACTTCACCCGACAACAGAGTCCATACTCCTCCTTCTAAACAACAAGGCGGAAGATATTCTGGGAGACCAAAACAGAACTCCACAACAGGGAGGGGAGGCTTGGATTTCTTCCTGAACAGACACATCAAGGCCATAATAGTTATATTTAAACATTTATGTAATTATTTGAGAGGCAGAGTTACAGAAAGAGGGAAGGACAGAGAGAGAGTCTGATTTTCCATCTACTGGTTCACTTCCCAGATGGCCTTAATGGCCAGAGTTGGGCTGATCCAAAACCAGGAGCCAGGAGCTTCTGGGTCTTCCATATGGCTGCAGGACTCCAGCACTTGAGCTGCCCTCCACTGCTTTTGTGGGAACATTAGTTTACAGCTGGAACTGAAGTGGAGCAGCTGGGCATTGAACAGGTACCCATATGGGATACAGGTGCCACAGGCCAGTTTTGTCCATTACACAACAACACCTGCCCCAGTAATTTTTCTATAAAGCTTTACAAAGTCTTGTTAAAATTATCTCAAATCTAGTGAGCTGATTGATTATCCCTTCCTGTTTGAAGTGTAACACTGTGAATGACACAAGTGAATATAAGGCCTTACAGTCAGAACTAATTAAAACAATGTTTTCTCTCAGAAACAAACAACCCCATAAATGTAAAAACATTGAAATCATTGCCTGTTCTCTGATCAAAATGTAATCAAACTAGAAATCAATAATAGAAAGAAAATCTCCAAACACTTGGAAACTCAATAGCATAATTTTAAATATTTCATAACCTAAAAAAAATCTCAGGAGAAATTTTAAACATACACTGAACAAAATGAAGACAAAAATATACCACGGCAAAACTTGTGGGACACTGTTTAAAGCTCTACCAAGAGGAAAATTTATAGCACTAAATGTTTATATCAGGAACGAGGAAAAGTCTAAAATCAATAATCCAGCTCCTAACCCAAGAACCTTGAAAAAGAAAATAGAGAGGAACGCAAATATCAAAACAAACAGAAAGGAGTAAGACAATACAGAGCAGAACTCAGTAAAATTGAAAACAAAAGACAGTAAGAAAAAAAATCAATGAAAACAGAACTGGTTCTTTGAAAAGACTAACACTGACAAACTTCTAGCAAGGCTGACAAAGTAGAAAGCAAGGAAGATAAGAATACCCAGGATGAAACCTGTGCAGTCACCACAGACTGCACACATACCAAACAAGGAAATACAGCGAACAACTCCAAGCTAACATATCTGGCAACTTATATGACAATGACCAATTAATTGACAAATTTATAAACCACCACAATTCACCTCACATGAAATATCATTTGAGAAACCTGATCATTATCACGGACAATTATAAAGTCCCAAAAAAGAAATCTGAAAGGCCCATATGACTGCCCTGACCAACTGAGTGAAATGTTTAGAGAAACATTAGTATTAACTCTACTCAATCTTTTCCAGAAAAGAGAAAATAAAGGAATATTTCCTAAACTTTTACAAAGCTGCTATAACTGGTGACAAAGCCAAATAATAAAAATACACACACACACACAAAAGGAACCCTACAGGTCAACCTCATGAATATTTAGAAAAACCATCACCAAAATACTAGAAAAAAACAACTCAGCAATATATTAAAGGATTCATATCCTATGTCCAAAGGAAGTTTAGTAAGTTAGAAGGTAAGTTTTGGTAAGATAGAAGGTAAGTTCATTATTCTAAAATCAGTCAATATAATCAGTACATTAACAAGCTAAAAATGAATTACATGATTATGCAAAACAATGCTGCAAAAACACATAGTGGTTAAATCTCTGTCTGTGGCAACAGTATCCAACATGGTTGTTGGTCCATGTCGTGGCCGCTCCCTGCTAATGTACCTGGGAAAGCAGTGAAGGATGGTTCAAGTCCTTGGGCCCCTGCACCCACATGGGAGATGGGGAAAAAGCTCCTGGACCCTGGTTTTGGGCCACCAGCCTCTGCTACTAAGGTCAACTGGGGAGTGAACCAGCAGATGGAAGTTCAATCTCTCTTTCAAACAAATAAATAATGAAATAATTATATACATAAAGATATAAAAATATATGTGATGATTCTTCATTCTCCAGAACTCCGAAGTCCAGCTGGGAGCTATAGAACACATCCAGCAGAGCTAAGCCACACACCAGCCCTGAGCCACCTTTACTTACTGACCCAGTTATTATCTTTTGTCCAAACACAGGGTTTTCTAGAGACTCCAAAGGATGAAATCTTTTCCGATTCAAACTTTCCTTGTGATGCCAGTTAACGTCCAGAATTGCAAAAAGGATGTAATGGCATCGATGTGGAGCTTCTAAGTCAGGGGGTATGTTCAGCAGACGACGACTTTAACAGAGCACTGAATAAAGATTTGCATATGGGATTGCCTTTCCAACCTGTTTTGAGTACATATGAACTTAAGACTTTAAGGTCTTCAGGATTTAAAAAGTTTTTTGACCTGTAACTAAATTTTGAAAGAAATGCCTCAGGGGTACGTGGTGCAGCGTGGCAGGATGCCTGCATCCCGTGTCAGAGTGCTGCTTTGCATCTCGGTTCCTGCTAACATGTCACAGGAAGCAGCAGGGGTGACTCATGTGCTTGAGCCCCTGTCCAATATTGTCTGTGACGATGTCCCTAGGGATGCCCTAAGGTTAAGGGCATCCCTCAGTTTTTCAGTCTTTCCCAATAACACTTGATGCTTCCCCGTCTCTGACACTTTTCCCAAGGACAAATTAATCATCTAGAAAACATTACAATAGATGCTAGAGTGCATCGTAGCATTGGATGGACAACAATAATACTGTCTGTATACTACAGGACCATGCTGGGTTTGGCATTCCCTTAATTCCTATATTGTGGTGCTGGGGAAATCTAGAGGTTTCCAAGTGAAAGATCCCTAAACACACAACCATGGTGACTGGCCCCTGACGGATCAGGCTGAACACAGTCTCTGTAAATCACTCAGCCAGAGAGTTTGCAGGGAAGACTGTCTTTTCAACCCACTAAAAGGCAGAGAAATGAGCAGCCAGCTAGTCTTGGTTGCACAGTCCTCTAGGGCCAGGTCAAGCCACCTGTCATTTAATGTAGCCCAGTGAATTTCCATCCTGTGCTTTAGTTACTTCAAGCTATGTCTTTGCTATCAACCACCTACTAGTGCTGACTGATGCTGAAGTCTGCAGAAGAAACAAATTCTTCATCATTTTTTTAATCAGTTCTCAATAAAAGCCAAAAGCAAACCAAATTTAAAATTGCTTGCAACAAATTACATTTACCCTCATTAATTTTCTAAGTGCTAAAGTTAAACATATGCATTATAAAATGTTTGTAAAAACTAGACCAGCATAAAAAATGAACAGTTCAGCTAGCTACATATTAAGATTTTATTATTATTATTATTATTACCAACAAGTTAGACCAGATTATGCACAAAAAGTCATCAAAAAGTTTATAGAAATGCAAGTTATGAAAAGACTGTGCATGATTTCTCAATTATTTTCACCAAAATAAGCTTTTCTTTACATTTCACTTTCCGCAAACTTTTAAAATTTATCTTTATTTTTGATGATATCCACATAATTGGTCAGGGTGGAAAGGGTCGAGGATTAAGGGAAAGTGGGAGAGACCAGTGTTTCCAAACTTTCTTCTTCTTTCTCCTGTATCTCAGGGATGCAGGGAGAGAAGGGAAGGTGCCTCATCCAGCTTCCTAACAGCCTCAGTACCCAGGGATGGGGAACAGCCACCCAGACTCAGTACATATCCTGTCCTGGCAGGAACAGTGAGTGACCTTGCCCAACCAGCCCACACCCATTCTGGTTCTTATAGCTACAGCCCAGCCACACCTGGTCCATGCCCAGACACAGCTCTCATGTGGTTCAACAGGAGCCAAGACCTAGCCCAGCCAGTCCTACACCTACCATGGATCTCATGAGCACCAGTGGTTACTGGAGTCCAGCCCAATCTGGCATACCCCAGATCTAACCCACACCAAGGGACATTCCAGCCATTTCTAGCCCAGATTGCAACCCCATTCCAGCTCTCACACTCACCAATGGGAGCCGCAGCCCAGCTGGGGTGCGCCCTTAGCTCCCCGACCAGGTCTTTTGCCAGCCACAGATCTTACATGTGCCGGTGGCTGCTCTGACCCAAATCGGCATAGCCCATGCCCTGCCTCAGCCTTTGTAGAGCCTAGCCTGTCCTGGCCTGCCCCTAGTCCCAACTCTCGCTGACAGATGTTGCAGCCTAGCTCTGCCCAGTCTTCTCCCATCCCTGGTTCATGCAAACCGGTAGGTATTCCACAAACTTTTTATAAAGTCCCCATTATATAGTTCTGTGCAACCTGAATTTTTTTTGCCTATTAATATATGCTTGTCATCATGATGTCAGTTCATGTAGCTCTGCCTGGAAGTTCAGTGGCATCCTAAATGTTTGTATTCAAAGTGCATCCACCTAAACAACTATCATTGTTAACAGGAGTCTCTAGGGTGTTTGTAATCTCATTGACAGAATTCTTCAAAGCCCAGGAACCTCTGCTTATTAACTTTTGTGTGTGTAGATAGGCTTTGAAATGAGTTGAACGTCTCATTTTTAACCTCCAGGGTATGAATCATAACAGACTACTGGCAGTATTTCAAGCACTCTCTCCATTCAGGGTTGAATGACAAAAGAGAACTATCAGCATTTGCCTGGTAGTTGGTGAGGAGACTAAATGTTCTGTGGATGCAAAGGGAAAATAGCACAACCTCCCCACCACAGACACACCTCCACCGTCAAAGGTCATGGCAGAACTAGAAGGAACATAGCAACAACCTTTATTAGAGGTGTCAGGGACATTCTCTAAGCACTTAACATGGATGACATTATTCAATGCTCATAATAATCAAAGATGATTACTGCTTCCAGCAATTCTCTGACATACTTGCTCATGCTCAAATACTAGGACATGGCAGTGCAGAAGCTGAGCTCTGATTAAAGTATTAAAGCTTGTGCAGCTCATCTCCATTTTATTCTGCTCTCTGATTTGCCCCACCGAACTTAGACATTTAACCACCCTTGCTGAAAAACTTGAGTATGAAGAGTCATTTTTTGTTGTTGTTGCAGAGAGTTTTTACAAATTTTACTAAAGCTTAGATGTCTTAACATCATTTGTGGAGGGAGATAATTAATCTCCTCTCTTGACTAGTGCCACCTGATGCCAGGGAGTTTTAGGGTTTTGTCAACTGAGAATTGAACACCTATGGAAATCACATACATTAGAAACAACACAGTTATGAACAAAATTAAAAGCAAATTATAAACAGCACTGAGTAGTAAGAACATTCATTATAATACTAAGTTGTAAAGAAATCAGGTGATACATTAGTTTCCTGCTGCTGCTATAACAAGAATTCCAAATCCAGTGCTTTGAAACAATGCAAATCCATTGCCTTACAGTTCTGGGAGTCCCAAGTCTGAGCTGGGTCAAAACAGAAAAGTGGCCAAGTTGTGTCCATCTGGTCATGCATGCTGGAGGGAACTCCTGCCTCCTGGCCTTTCTGGCATCTTTTTGGCTGCCTCTATCCCTTGGCTTATGGCCCCACATCACTGCAATCTCTGCTCCCAGGGTCACCTCTCCCTCTGTAAGTCGAACTCTGAAATGTCCTAATCTCTTCTTACAAACACACGTCAGACTGGGCAGGCAAGGCCACCCTAATGGCCTTATCTTAAATAACTCTGCAAAGTCCTGGCTGAGGCAGTCACATTGTGAGTCACCAGGGGGTTAAATTTCAACATATGAACTTGGGGAAAGTGTCATAATTAAGCCCATATCATTCCCAGAAAACACATATACCTAAATGTATCCTCAAAAATGATATAGCTATAGGCTATATACCTATATAACCTAGAGGAAGGCTACTATACCACAAAATCTCATAAAGAATGTAAAAGAACTCTTGATTAATGGAGAGATGGATCCCATTGCTTGGGAAAGCCCTTTGAATTGTAAAGTTTCACCAAAGTATGAATTCATTCTAAATAAAGGTGACACAATTCTAACCAAACACCCAAGAGGATACTTTTTTCATCTCATCCCTCTTTTTCATTTCTCTTTTATATTGTATTTTCTTTATTAGATTATATTTATTTTACATTATAGAGTATTTATATTCTATTTAATTTCTCTTTCATATTCTCTTATATATTTTTTTTATATATATCTGTAATGTATGTTATAATGGAGTGTGTGACCGTCAGCTCAGAACCATTACCTGCCATCGTAAATCAAACCTCTCAAGCACCCTATATCTAGTAATGGAGAAACACCACCTGTCTCCTGGGATGAAGGTGCCTTTCATCCACAGCAAGGTCTGTGCATCCTTCATATAAAGTGAAACCTTCGTGTGCAATTCTTCTCCCATACGCCCAACTTACCTCACGCTTGCATCCCAGCTCATCTGGATTCACCTTTCTCAAATACACTTCTCATTGTTCTCTGCCAAGTTGCTAACAACTCCCGGTCAAGGTCATCCCTGTGCTGGGCTTCTTACTCCTCTATGCCTTCACCTTCATCAGTGCTTAAGATGGAGGATCTGCTTCTCGTTCCATTCAGGTTCCCCAGGTAGTCACACCTCTGGTGGCTCACCTTGTACAGAAGGCAGCCATGCTTTGTAATGCCCATGTCCCAGCTTCAGCAGGCGGGGCCCAACCTTGGAGGCTGGTTTGTGAGGTGTTTTTAACAGCTGTTCTTGGTGGGAACAAAGTTCTGAAGCAAACCCTCCTCAGCCCCACACCCGCCAGCAGTTCATCCAGTCCACACGAAGCTGGTATGGACACTGAAAACATCCTTGAGCGTCAAGTGTTCTGAGGACCGGCCAACCTCAGTTCCTATAGGAGGGGCCCCGGAAAGATGGAAGCTGACCAGGCCTTTGGAGAATCATTTTCACTACCCAGGCATGATATAGAGTTGTACGTAAAGTTGGGCACATTTGAAAAATACTTCAGTCCGTGGGTTTTTCTCAGAAGTTCTCGAAGGGCCTTTGGGGTTTGGTAGTCAATGACAGTCCCTATAGGGGGCATGAATTAGAAGGCGCATTTTAACCACCTCATACCTGCTTCCTAAGAAAAAAACCAGCCTGTTGTTTTCGTCTGTCATAAAACCGGGCCTCACTGGGCACCAGGAAGTTAGGCCGCGGCCGCCACCTGGTGACGCGGGCGACGCGCACTGGGTTCCAGCTGCTGCAATTAGGCTGAGCCTTCGCCTTTAAGAAGCTGACTCACGTGGATGCTGTGTTGTGTGCTCTCAGCTGGGAGGAGGGGAGTGGGTCCTAAATCTCACCTCATTGGCTGTCGCGGGAGAGGGGGCAGAGTTCGCCTCTCTGATTGGCTGTAAGAAGCCCGAGCGCTGGATCTGGGGCGGGCGAGCCGCAGTCAGCCTGCCCCGGGTCGAGAGTGGGGGAGGGTGAGCCGGGGGAGGGGCGGGGCCCAGCGGCCGGGGCAGGGTGCCAGGGCGAGGGGCGGGGCCTGGACATGAAGGGCGTTCTGGTCCAACCGGGAGAACCGACTGTGAGGAGGGCGGGGCTAAGCTGGGTGATTGACGCTGAGGCCCAACCAGGGAGAGGCGGGGCCAAGGCCGGGGCCTGACTAAACCTGGAGATTCTGGTGGCCGAGGGGCTTCTTCTCAGCTGAGGAGCCGAGAGACGCTGGAAGCCGCGGACCTCCCCGCCGCTCCGGGTGAGCACCGCGGCAGGGGTTGGGCCTCGGGGGTGAGGAGGGAGGTGCCCTGGGCCCTGAGGAGCCCCTCGGATCGGACGGCTTCGAAGCGCTCGGGGCCCGGCCCCGGGTCGGGGGCCCAGCCAGGAAGTGCCTGTTAGCCTGCGGGCTTCTCCAGGGGTCTCGGCGCGACCACCCGCTTCCCCGACTCCCCGGCCCTCCGCGGCGTGCCTTGGCGCTGGAGCTGCCGGGCGGCGAGCGGCCCCACTGTCTCTTTGTGAGGCCCTGGCGCGGCCCGCCCCCGCCGCCACCGCAAACAGCCGCGACCCCTGGGCGCGGAGCCCCCCTGCCAGCCCGGCGGCGCTCGGGCGGCCCCGTCCCGCAAGGCCCTGCCCCGCAGCGAGGCCCGGGCTCCCCTCCGAGGACAGTTTGGCCCGGGACCCCCTCCCCAGCCCCCACCCCGCCCCCACCGCGGTGTCGGGGGCGCGCGCCGGGAGGGCGGAGGCCTGGCGTTCCGCCCCTGGCCGCCGCGCCCACCCGCCCGATTTTCCAGTCGGAACTGGACACTTTGAGTTGTTTGCGGTGGGCGGCAAGGCGCGTCCCGCCCTGGAACGCGCCCCTCGCCGGGACCCCGAGGCGCACGGCCCACCGGACGGGTCCGCGCCTGCCCTTTCTCGCCGCGGGGCGACCTGCAGCACTCCGGACCCGGCCCGGGGGCGGCGGGCAGGGCGGGCCAGGCGTCGCGGCGGCCAGCTGTTCCGGCTTGTGTTTGTTGTGCCGGAGGAGGCCCTGCGAGGCGCTCGGCCTCCCGGCAGCGCCCGATTGGCCCTTGGGCATCACGTGGCCGCCATCAGCTGGCTGGGCGGGGGTGCTGGGGCACCCCGGGGTTGCTCGGGGACCCCAAGGCTGGGGCTACTGCTACTGGGGCAACCCACGGTTGCTGGGACACCCCACGGCTGTGGCTGCTGATGCTGGAGCACCCCACGGTTGCTGGGGCACCCCGCGGCTGTGGCTGCTGCTACTGGGGCACCCCACGGCTGCTGGGGCACCCCGCGGCTGTGGCTGCTGCTGCTGGGGCACCCCACGGTTGCTCGGGGACCCCACGGCTGCTAAAACACCCCACGGCTGTGGCGGCTGCTGCTGCTGCTGGGACACCCCGCGGCTGCTGGGGGGCAGGTGCTCCCGGAGCAGGGGTCGCCCGTGCGCCCCTGCAGGAGGACAGGTGTGCATCGCAATGCCTTCCTGCTACTCCACTGGACTACCCTCAGGAGTGGGAAGCTGAAATACTACAAAAATCTGTTAAATCCTAACACCGACTGGTCCCCCTCCCTGCATTTCAAGGGGCGCCTGGCAAGGTGTATATAGCTCAGTTATTGGTAAACTTTTTTTCTGTTTACAGGGTCCTGGTGGTAACCCGAGGAGTTTTCCTCCAGGTCTCCTGGACAGATGGAAAACCTGACGTAACCTCAGGCTAAGCTTGTGTTTTTGGAAAATAAGCTGACTGGTTCGTGAAGTAGCCACGAGGGTCGTAGGCTGTCAGCTAGCTGCCTTGTGGCAGCCACATAGCACACAGGTAGGGTTGCAGCTGCTCGAGGAGGAAGAGGAACCAGAGAGTGCAGTGCTTCCGGGCTTGCTGTTTGTACCCGAGGGGAAGTGCCTTAGCAAATTCTCCTAAAAGTTTGTTGCGTGTAGGTGGGCTGAGCTAGGTAGGAAGGGAGTTAGGAAACACTTAGCGTCTGTTCTACAGAGGCAGTGTCACGGCGAATGAACTTGAGTGTCAATACAAGGTTAGTTCTGAAGTGAGGATAGAAGAATTCAAAAACGGGTCAGGGAGATGAGCAGGAGAGAAGTAGCAAGCAGTGTGAATTGGTATAGATTAGTCCTAGGAAATGAAGAGACTGTGTTACTACTGGGCAGATTAGGACGTTAGGAGGTCAGTTGGAGGCCTGGAACATTTACAAGTAGTAGGAAAAGGAAATTTGAGGAATTTGGTGTTGTGGACCCCAAGTGGAGTGTGTGCTCCTTGGTGGACCACCGCACATGTCACCTGACCCGGAGTCTAAGAGGACTGTGGTCCTTGTTTGTCTCCAGTGGGCCATGTTCTTTGTGGAAAACAATTTCATGAGATGTGCCGAGTTATTTAACTCTGTACAGGGTAACTGATTAAATGGGATTTTAGCAGTAACTTTTATAAACAAGGTTGGTAATGTTTACGTAACTTTTTCTAAAATGTTATCTGATTGGATCTCGACTTTTAGGCTTTTCAATGTTTAAAAGGATAAAGTAAAAGGAAATAAGGCCAAAAATAAATGAAATTAAGCTTGTAATTGCTCTGTAAAGTCCCTGAGACCTGAGCCAATCCTACCTATATCTAGAATGTGAAGGGTAGTCATGCGTATTCGTGCACAGAACATGTGTTTCATAGTGTCTAAATGGTTTTATGAATCCATCAGGTCCCCTGGCAGTCCTATGTAATAACATCTGTCATGTAGGAACTGAACCTAGCTAAACCTGAACTTGACACCTGCACCAGGAAACTAGACAGCTAAATTCTGCTCCTGTCTGTTCACTGGGAGGCTTTCGATATTGCCTCACAATAAACAAAAATCATAAATTTGTAAAGAGGTTTTTGGAGAGGTTACCATCTCACTGTGACTCTTTGAATTAGGTGACTAGTGATGACTAAACAGTGTTGTGGAAATATGGTAAACTTAGAAAGTATTTAACGAAACAGAACAATATTATTTAACAAAAAGTTATTTAATAGGCAGTATTTGTAGCAAGGGGGAGTACAAAACATATTGAGGAATTGCTTTCAAATAATGGCCTGACTGCACCACCAGAACATCATTTTATGAAGCAGAGTAAGCTGGCAGGTGTTGCCAGGGGATAATACAGCTTTCTTGTGTCACAAAAACCTTCGCTTGGTAAATATCTTGGAGAGAAAATGGAATATTGGTTGTATGGATCAAATTCTGTTTTCTGTGTAGGTTTCTAATAGAATTGGACACAGAGCATTAAGAAAAAGGTTGCTGAAATTACAGTTGCGTTGAATGTTCAGTGTTACAGTGAGTAACCCCACACTGTTTAAAGCGCTCAGTTGTGGAGAGGGAAGAGACCGAGAACCTGGTCACGAGTAAAATGAAGCCTCTGGAAGGGACAGATTGTTCAGCTCTGTGCTGGGCCTCTGTATCCCCAGCTCCTTTGGAGCCACCCTCTTGTTAGTGCACTTGAAGATTCCCTACAGCCTTTCGGCCTGGGCCTGTCAGTATTGGAGTTCTGGCTGAGAGAGGAGGGAGGGTGGGAGAGTGTATTGTGTTTCCATGGACATGCCCTGAGAGGATAATTCCTTTACAAAGGAAAAGTCTGCCTGTGAAGGTGGTGGTTTCTTATCAGAATGTTCTGTGAGATGCAAATTGATACCCATTCTCCTCCCTGGTATTTTTAGATCTGTTAAGTTGGTGACTCCTTCGTCTGATGCTGCATCTGAAACCAGGCTGTATTATTAATATTAGGAAGGGCAGGTACCTATTTTAGGATCTAGAACTGAGACGCTAAGAATTTGAGGTGCTTCAGAGGTTTCTATCTGCTTCTGGGTATCATTTCCATCACCTGGTATGGAACTGTGCTGTAGTTAAAAGAGGTGGAGCCAGGTGATTGGATAGAGGGAAGCTGAGGTAGTTGGAAATGTTGAGGAAGGCAGTCTGATTTTTACCGACCTTTCTTTGGCATTCCCTGTGCCAAAGAAATGTGTGTGCCTAATAAGCGGATGTCATCGTAATTTGCCCGGCGTTTACCAAGCTATCGAGGGAGAGAGCTAAACTCTGAACCCACGGAGTTGGAAACTAGAAAAGTCTAGTTTCTCTCTGGAAACTAGAAAATTCATACAGTACATCATGTCCAATTTTTAATATAATTCCTGTAGACTGTCTTCCAAGATTTTCTGAAATAAAAATATTTTCTCTAAAAGGTTCTATAAATCCTGTAAATTAGAAAGAATGCTATAGAAAGGGAGAGGTCCTTAAGTGTGGTTGCTTCACGAGGTCTCCTGATAAAATAGAAATCAGAAGCTCTGGGTGGCTAAGTGTCAAGTTTGTTGGAAGAAGATGAAATGGAAAATAACTGTTAGAATATCTATGAATCATCTATGGATTTCATGTTTTCATCTTGACCCCTCATCTGTCAGGTTTTAAATAATTGAGAATAGATTCCCAATTAAAAACAAGTACAGTATTTTTCATATTTATTCTTTTAGGATTTTTATAACACAGGATTCTGAAATGCTAGTATCTAAGAGGCCTTATTGCATCTGGGAATTTTTACTGAAAAATATTAGTGGGCTGGTGTCCTCGCCTTGCACATGCTGGGATCCCATATGGGCACCAGTTCTAATCCTGACAGCCCTGCTTCCCATCCAGCTCCCTGCCTGTGGCCTGGGAAAGCAGTAGAGGGTGGCCCGGGGCCTTGGGACCCTGCCCCAGTATGGGGGACTTGGAAGAAGCTCCTGGCTCCTGGCTTCAGATCAGCTCAGCACCAACTGTTGTGGCCACTTGGGGAGTGAGTCAATGGATGGAGGATCTTCCTCTCTCTCTCCTCAATCTGTATATATCTTAACTTCGCAATAAAAATAATATATATATACATATATGTGTATGATTTTTGCTTGAGATGTTAAAAAGCAAGAGAACATCTTTAAAAAAAAAAGCTGTAACTCTGAAAGCACCCATTTTAATATGAGTGGACGCAGTGAAGTCTCCCACAGTCAACAGAGAGTTAGCCGCCTGCGAAAGCAGCCTGCGCTTAGAAAGCTTTAGAAACGTGATGTAGGAGATCTGAAGTGTCGCCTGGGATGGTAATCAAGCAGGAAGGTGAACGGGTGTTTGGCAGTGGCTTAATGTGATGTAGGAGTGACTGGCTACAGACCAGATAGTGGGATTTTGGGGAGGATGATGGAAACATTCTAAAGCAAAATTTGTGGGGTTGGTAGCACAATTTTATAAATTTACTAAAAATTATTGTATGCTTACAGTGGGTGACTTTTATTGTGTATAAGATATCCCTTCATAAGGCTGTTTTAAAAAGGATCAGCTATTTTTCACCTCTGTGAGAAAAAACCAGTCTCTAGGCATGTTTTTGGAGTCCTGTGTAACTCAGGACAGATGTGACTCCTGTGAATGTGTGTTGCATTTAACAATGCACACTCCGTGACTGCACAAGGTGTACTGGGTGTGACGAGGGCTTGACTTAAAGATGACTCTGGGGCAGGTGGGGGGAAAGACTTCCAATAGTGATTTTGGAGGCATCCTCAGTTTTTCTTTTATGTTTTTATGAAATTGTCAAGGTTTCTAGTTGAGGGTTGGGATTGGAATTGCCACCAGCTGAATTAGGATATGCAGCAGGAACACTGTTGGTTTGAGAGGCTCTTGATAAACCTGAGGAGAGACTGAGTCTGGCAGCCCCTTGTAGAGTAAAAACAACTGGAGCATGCTTAATTCTGACCCTGGCTTGGCCATTTTTGGAAAATCACATGCAATCTTCCTCTGTAAAAGTTGGGTAATAAATCCCTGTTCTGAAATTGTCAAAATTAAATGTGACATATGAAGTACAGACTGCAGTGTCCTACACAGGTATAGACACTAAGTGAGACTAAAGTTCTATCTATCAAGATCTGGAGAAGCCTGATTCAAGTGTTGCATCTTAGTTTTTAATGACTTTTCCTCTTAAATAATGAAGGGACTGCCTTGGGCTGTTGTAACTAAGCACCATAGGCTGAATGGCATAAGCAACAGTTTGGAAGGCTGAAATCCAAGGTCCCAGCAGATGGGAGCCTTTTTCTAACTGTGTCCTCAGCTTGGAAGAGACAGGTCAGCCCTCTGGAACCTTTATTGAGGATACCAGTTACATTCATAGGACTCTGCCTTTGTGACCCAGTCACCATGCTGTCACGTTGGTGATTGGGTTGTAGTGGTGGGTTTTTGAGGGGACACAGACAGTTAGATGGTGGCTGTGGCATTTTCACTGCTGTCAGCCTCTTCAGAGTTTGCATAGGCCGAGCCAGGGCTGGGCTGCATTTCCAGCCCTGCAGAGCTTGCGCTTACTGCCTGCAACCTGAGGACCTGGGGCAAGTTTTCTACCATCTCTAGACCATTGGCAAATGATGTCTTTGTTTACTTCTGTTAAATTTCATGGTCATTTGTTTTTAGCAAGGAAAAACTACATTTTACAGCTTGCCTACATGTATAGTACTCTAGAAATGGCAACCAAAGCTAGGAATGGTGCACCATAAAATTCTGATAGGATATTTTTAGTCTTGGTAATGAGTCATACAATTGAATCCCGTTTTTGAAAATCTTAGATAAGGAGTAAAAGATACACTGGAAAAGGAAAAAGAAGGCATGATAAATCTGTTTACGCTCAGTACCAAATGGTCACACCTACGCTGTAATTTTGAGCCTAAGATAGAAAGATGTAGGCAGAAGATACAGAGTTCATCTTGAAGTTTCAGTACATGTTTCAAGATGGCGCTATATCTGCCATGCCCACATCATAAGCATCCAGCTAACATTCTGAACAAATGCCCTCTGTCACACTTTTTAAAATGAAGACTGTGGTGTGTTCTTAAAATATGCCTGATCTTGGGAAATTAAGTATAGGGAATTTAAGAAGTTGCCAGTATTAACTCTGAACTTGAAAATAGTTAATTGCACCCTTCTTAGTTTCAGAGCTCTTTTTTTTTTTTTTTCAGTGTTTAAGCAGTCCTGTTGCTGTAGCCTTTTGCCCCACTATCTGGTACCCTCTTCATGGAGAAGGCAGTGGGTGGAAATGCTTAACCTTGAGTTGGGTAACTGCATTCCTTCTGATTTTGTACTTAACTTCTGACAGATTAATAACCTTTTTAGATGACTTTGGGTGATCCACAAAGTGGAGTTGTTAGCAATTTTACAGATTTCTGAAGATTTTAAAATACCTCGCACAGTGCTGCCTTTGACATTAGAATGAGTGCCATCAGCCCGTCTAGCATAGGTGTGACCATGGACCATAGACCGCTCAGGCCCTGCTCCCCAGTCATGGCGACCCTCTTGGCTTCTCCATGCTCCCTCTGCTGCGCCTTGTATCCCACTCATACCCCACAGGCCTTCTCTAGAAATACATGTGTTCAGAATCTTTACTCACTGTATGATACAGCTTCGTTTTCACTTCTCTGCCAGTGTTTTCAATCATATGATTTCTTTACTGATTTTCCACTCTCACTTTAAAAACACCAAAAGAGAGGTGATGTGCTTCCTTGGCCCTGCCCGGACATGTCTGCTCACTTGGACAGCTGCCTCTGAAGTGCTCCTAGCTTGGACCTGCTTGTTTATTCAGCAAGTGAACTTTGGATCCTTTAGTTCAGAGTCAGCTCTTTTCACATCAGGTCTGACAAAGCACATTATAAGTGGTTTCCCTAAGGTCCCCAGTTTTCTTACTCTTTCCATTTGCTCCTAGGTGTTTAGAGCTTCAGCTATCAAAATGGGCAGAATTTTCCTTGATCATATTGGTGGTACCCGTCTGTTTTCCTGTGCAAACTGTGACACGATCCTGACCAACCGCTCGGAACTCATCTCCACTCGGTTCACAGGCGCCACCGGCAGAGCATTTCTCTTTAACAAGGTTAGTAAGATAAACTGTTTTCATTCCTGTGTGGATTCAGTTGACAACAGCACCAGAGCTTGGAGACCAGGAAGAGTGTAGAACTGAAATCTTTAGAAATAACTGCCCAGTAGTTTGTTTTTGAGCAGACCCCAGAGAGCTATTAACTAGAGCATGATTATTGACCTTGAGGTGTAAAGAATGTGATAAGGGTGGTCTCTATGGCATCAGGAAATGTACAGTGTGTGAGAATTTGGCAGAAACTTTAGCACAGGCCCAGAAGGAGCCAAGACATCCACCTCCTCCCCTCGCACATTGCTTCGTTTATCCGTGGAAAGGGAGAGAGGTGTGAACTCTTATGGATAGCCAATAAAAGTTCATAAAAGATCATCTGATTAACCTTTTCTCTAATTCATGTTCACTGTCTTTGCTTATGGTTTGGCTTATTATGTGGATTTCACAAGGGTTTCCTGGTTTGCAAGCATACTTATATTCCAGTCGACCTTCCTCTTTAATGTCTAGCCTGCCCTGAAATTAGCTGATGTGATTCTGCCTCCTGGAGCCTGACGTGTACTGGCCAGGTTAAATTTCTACTTTCGGGTGTAAGGACAGGCCTAGCCTGAGGAGGTGGGTTTAGTTTTCCTGTATGTGATCTGTTTCTCTTGACCTCTGCTTAGGTATAGAACAGGAGTCTGGTCCATTACATCGGACCAAATGCTTGTCAGTGAAATGTGATGAAACATGGCCCTGCGTGTGCTTTGCTTGTTGTTGACTATGCTGTAACATCGGTGTGAGATAGTTACAATAAGACTATCCAACCTTCAAAGCCGGAAACACTCCTGTGACCCTTTACAGGAAAGTGCTGGGGTTGCTGGGTATTCAGAATTAACAGAAATTCTTCACAGAATTCATTATTTTCATTGTCTTTAAGCTTAAAAACTGCATTGCAGTGCAGTCTGTGGTAGGCTTTGTCCCAGCATGTGTGTATATAGAATGTATTTCAGAAGCAAACATACCCATCATTGGACATATTCTGTAGTGTGCTAGGAGTTTTCACATTATTGACCTTACTGTGCTCATTACTGACTGGTGGTGGTAATGGCTGGATCCAAATGTACAGTTTGTGACTCAAATTCCAGGACTCTTCACTACAACATAGAAGGATAATTATAATAGTGCAACTTGGGCTAGTTTAATAATGCATGCTTGCATTTAATGTTCACTGCAGTGTGAGTTCCAGCTGTTTACTTATCCCAGTAGTTTCTAAAGATGGTTCTAAGGCAAGGTATTGTAAGTTTGACTAAAGTTAATTTCTGTTGCTAAAATTGCTATTATACCAATTATATTGTTGTGTACTTACTTGACAAGTAACATGTACCTTTGCAATTTTCTTTTTACTGGCTTCTTAGGTGGTTAACCTGCAGTACAGTGAAGTTCAGGACCGGGTCATGCTCACTGGCCGTCACATGGTTCGAGATGTGAGCTGCAAAAACTGCAATAGCAAGCTGGGATGGATCTATGAGTTTGCCACTGAAGACAGCCAGCGCTACAAGGAAGGCCGCGTGATCCTGGAACGAGCACTAGTTCGAGAGAGTGAGGGTTTTGAGGAGCATGTACCGTCTGATAACTCTTGAAGAAAGAGAGACCCATTCATCTTCTCCCAGGTCTCCTTCACTGAAAACAAAAATCTACTTACATACACTGTCACCTGAGCATCAGAGTCGGATTCATGAACTGCAGAACAAGAAGTTGTGAGAATCTAAGATGGAACCTTTCTTTGTTTCTTTTTTTTTTAATTTTGCATTTTCCATCCAATAGCAGTGTGTAGAGAGAATGTTATGCAGACGCCATTATTTTTCCCTGTGTTTACATCTTGAGGCAGAGGAGTCTGCAACTATAAGGTGGGCTGTGTGAGGAAAAAAATTCTGGACTGTTCGAGAGTGAGGAAGTGTTTTATGTAAAATTTGGGAGGAAAATATGTCAAGAGCATGGTTTTTAAACTTATTTTGGCTTCATGTTAAAACATTTTTCTCTAAGAAGTCATTTGATTTGCTAGCTTCAGAGAAGAGATCCGAATCTGTGCCCAACGCTAAAGGCTCAGTGTTAGCATGGCTTGTGCTGGCCGTGTGCCATATTCTTGTTGGAGATGAACCGTGGCCCATTCTTCCCTGTCAATCTTGGCTGTCCCTTGTGACGTGTCACCACGTAACTGGTGTTGATGGCGTAGAACTACTTGGTTGCCTTTTTTTTCCGTGTAACTTAAGCATAGTAATATAAATAAAGAAATAGTTGGATGTTTTTGGTCTTGTGTTGCTTTTAAAAATACCTAATAACAGGGTATTTGATAAATAGTTTTCATAGTATTTGTTTCTTTTTATCTCAGGCTAAAGTGGCTGTGCATATTATTCTGTGTTAAAATGAAAGCACACTGTTAGACCCACAGTACTGGATTTAGAAAACAGTGGAACAGAAGTTAGTGTGCGTTCATGCAGAAAACACTTCATCTGCATCTGTTTGAAAAGGAGGGGAAATGGAGCGGCTTATCTACTAGTGGGGCTTTACAGAGCTGTCAGCCCTTCCTCCTCGGTTGTGCACCAATTGTGACAAGTCTGGAGCCTGATAGTTTCATCAAAGGAGTAAAGCTCTGATTAGCATTATTTTTTTTCAAGCCCTCTCTCTGAAACTCAGCTATTGAAATTGGAACTCTGTTACGCTCAATTAGAAAGGGATCATTTTAGCCTCAAATTTATGACATCACAGAATGTAAAAATGCAAACGTTTCTTTGTATCCTAAGTCTAGATTTTCTAGTATTTGATTTTGGTGGAATAATTGACAGTAAAATTGGCTTATTGTTAAAGAAATGAATGGATGTTTACATGCTGAATTCTAGGTCTTTGTCTCAAAGGGAAGCTTGGCCTCAGTTGAGTTAGTGAAATCTTTGATAATGAGAAGTGACCTCTGAGTACAGTTTTTATTTGCCTTTGGAATCTCAAGAGAGGCATGGGTTTCTGTTGAAGTAAGTATAATATGTTGAAGTAAGTGGACATAATGTTTCCAATGTTCACAGTGGACTCAGACTTTAAGGATTAAGAAACAGCATCCATTCCCATTCATTTCCATACTGGTCTTGGATTATATGCAGAATCCTAGTAGCATGCCTTACCTACCTACAGCACTCTGTGCATTTACTGTCAATAAAGAATATTTTGTCTTGCATTGGTGCAGTATTGCTACTTAATTTTCCTTTGATTCTGTCTAGTGATCCTCTTTGTATCTTTGAATACATACTTCATGCCCTTAAATGGTTGTCACAGCTTCACTTTGGATAGTGGTAAAATGACATACATTGTTAATACCGCCTAATTAATGCCTGAAGATCATGAGTTTGCCAATATTAGCTTTTCTATCATTATGCTTTACATATAGTTAACTTATATGAGCACATAAATGTCACTTTGCCAAGTTAGTTTTGGGTGAGTGACAGGCACAGCAAGGAGCTCTTCTATGCCTTCCTTTAGAAGCAAATGCATTTGCAAAGAAAAAATATTCCAAGATACTGTCAGATTAGTTTACAGAAAAGCAGTTGATGCTTTTTTTTTTTCATTTTTATTTCAAATTTTATGCTACAATTCTGTAGAGACTGGGATTTTCCACCCTCCCCCCAAGTCTCACCACCCCAACTGATTTTCCCCATGCTGTTACAATAGTATAGTCCTTCATACTGAGTCATAATTCTAGCAGTCTGTTATTTAAGCGTGCCCCAATATTGCTGGTACAGACAATGTCAGACAGTCCAGCATCCATTGTGTAAACATATCCAACAGTTTCATTGGGAGTCCATCTTTGATTTGGAAGTAGGGATGCATATTGCATTGTATGTCCACATCTGAATATGGTAGTCTCTATTGCTCCATCACTATACATTCCCTTAAATGAGAAGCCATGAAATAAGGTTAACAATTGGTATGAATTGGAACAACAATAAAGTTACACCATGGAGTAGAAAAAACGTGCCACCGAAAAACCAACACATGAGTGATGGAAAGAAAACACATTTACCCTTGGGTAAAATGATGCCACCATGTGATCCATGAGCCAGCACTGAATTCAACAAGAAAAAAGAAAGTATTTGGAAGAAATAAAAATGAAATAAAAAACATTAAAACACACAGGATGCAGCAAAGAGAAAAATGGTATGAAAAGGGTTATTTAACTTACAATTTGCATGATGGTTTCCTTATAACAGAACTTACGGTAATTTGTCCTTTTGGGATTGACTTATTTGAGCATAATGGTCTCCAGTTGGGACCATCTAGTTACAAATGGTATAATTTCATCATTTTTAATGGCTCAGTAACATTCCGTGGAATAGATGTACCAGTTTCCTTAACCACTCCTACCTGGATGCGCATCTGGATTGTTTCCATGTCTTTGCTATTGTAGATTGTGTCACTGTAAATATAGGATTACAGATCCCCATCTCATATGCAGTTTTCATTTCCTTTGGGTATATCCCTAGGAGTGGGGTAGCTGGGTATGTGGCAGGTTTATTTGCAATTCTCTAAGCACTATCCATACTGATTTCCATAGTGGTTGTATTAGCCTGCCCTACCACCAGCAGTGAAGGAGGGTACCCTTCTCCCTACATCCACACCAGCAGGTGTTGTTAGTCGAGTTCTGAATGTAGGCCAATCTCACTGGAGTTAGGTGGTGCCTCAACGTGGTTTTCCTTTGTATCTCCCTGACAGCTAGGGAGTCTGAGCATCTTTTCATATCTCTGTTAGCCATTTGAATCTGTTCTTTCGGAAAATGTCTGAAAATTTCCTTTGGCCATTTTTTAAACAGGGTTTTTGTTTTCTTTTGTTTTACTGTCCCTGAGTTTCTGAAGCTCTTTGTAAATCCTGGATATTAGTTTCCTAACACCTGTGTAGTGTGAACAAATTTTCTCCCATTCTGTTGGTTGCTTCTTCACTTTGTGACTTGTTTCCTTTGCTGTACAGAAGCCTTTTAGTTTGATGTAGTCCCATTTGTTTATTTTGTCTTTGACTGCTTGTGCTTTTGGCATCTTTTCTAAGAAGTCTTTCCGTGTTCCTATATCTTGGAGAGTGCTTCCTATGTTTTCCTTTAATTGTTTGATGGTTTCTGGGTGCAAGTTAAGGTCCTTGAACCATTTAGAGCTGATTTTTGTATAATGTGGCATGTGCAAGTCTTGCTTCTTAATTCTGCAAGCTGCTATCCAGTTGTCCCAACAGCATTTGTTGAATAGACCAGGCTTTTTCCCCCTGGATTGTTTTGTTTTCCTGCCAAAGATTAGTTGGCTACATACATTGTGGTCTCCCTTCTGGTGTTTCTATTCTGTTGCATTGATCCTCTATGTTTCTGTACCAGTACCAGACTGTTTTGATGATCACTGCTCCATAGTATGTCTTGAAGACTGGAATTGTGATTCCTGCAGCTTTATTTTTATTCTTCAGGATAGCTTTGGCTACTCATGGTTTCTTGCGATTCCAGATGAACTTTTGTATCCTCTTTTCTGTTTCTGAGAAGAATGTTGTTGGATTCTCTTTTAAGAAAAAAAAAATGTTGTTGCTCTTTTAAGATAGGAAAACTAACAGGAAGGATTTTACTTTGAGGTGAGAAAGGTAATGAACCAAGTACAGATGACATTACTGCCTAAGTAGGTTGCTAGGAAAGTCTAGATTTAAGGCTTTTCCTCTTGAAGATCTCAGGATCCTTGCTCATGTCGGTGATGGTGAGCACAAATTGTTTCAATCTTAAACATGCTTATAATAGACCCAAAGTAAGTATTCTAGGTTAGAAATGCTAGTGATTATGCAGTGATGAAGTTAAAGCTGTGGCTATTTTGGGGTTGGAGGGCAAACATTGGTACCCAGATTTACCTATTCATGTCCCTGGCAGTTTACATTGTAAGTATATCTATATCTATATATCTAGATAAATAGATAGAGATAGAGATATATGGATATATATATATAGATAGAGAGTAAGATTTATTTGTTTTTATTGGAAAGTCAGATTAACAGAGCAAAAGAGACAAAGATCTTCTGGCAACAGCCGGAGCTGTGTTGATTCGAAGCCAGGAGCCAAGAACTGAGTCTTCCATGTAGGTGCAAGGTCCCAAGGTTTTGGGCCATTCTCTACTGCTTTCCCAGGCCACAGGCAGGGAGTTAGAGGGAAGTGGAGCAGCCAGGGCACATATTGGCACCCGTTTAAGATCCTAGCACCTGCAAAGTGAGGATTTAGCCACTGAGCCATCGTGCTGGGCCTGCTACATGTTTCTATCTTTTGTCTAAGTCACTTAGTAAGGTTGACTTGGTGTGGGTACAGAACTGAGAAACTGCCTGTTGTAAAATACTCAAATGTGTTTGTGATGATTCATTTCCAAAGCAGCTTGTCTCTTTAACACCAGACACCCAGAAGGAGCCATGTGAAACTTCCAAGGAAGGTATGAATTGGAAATAGAGTCAAGATTAAATCGAAAACCTCTCCAGCCAAAGAAATTTTGGCTGAAATGATCCCAGACCTGACATTTGTGTATGCTTGTCAGTACGGGGTCCAGCTCTGTCCATCACCCATATCAACCTACAAACACACTGCTAGTTGCAATTGCTGGGTCAGTTTTGTTTCCAGCCCTGTCTTTTACGTAAACCAATGGATGCTGCGACCCAGCCCAACCTAGCCCACTAGATACTCAGCCGTCACATACACCAATGGGAATAGCAGCCTAGTTGGAGCGACCAGAACAACCAACAACCCCACAAGGCAGGCTTCCAGCCCTGGTTCCTGTGCTTGCCAGTATGTGCAGCAGACTGGTCCAGTCTGTCCCACACCCCATTCAGCTCTTGTACATATCAATGGGCTTTGAAGCCTAGCTCAACCAACCAACCCCACTATCCAGCCTATACTCGTGCCAGCAGGTGCCACTGCCTATCTAACCAGGCCCATCACCAACCCCGATTCTCATGTTCACCAGTGGGAGCTGCAGCCCATCAGAGAGGTTCCCATCATTTCCCTACTAGGTCCATTCCCAGTCCTGGATCTTGCACTTTAGAGGTGGTTCTGTAGTCCAGCTTCACAGGATTTGATCCAGTCCCAGAACTTGAGAGCTGATGTTGCAGCAAAGCTCAATCAGCCTGTTCTGCTTATGCATGCACCAGTGGATACAGTTGGTTAGCCCAGCATGGCTCTCCCTCTAACCCAGTTCATATGCAGGCCAACAGGTGTTGTAGCCCTGCCTGGCCTGGTCTACCCCTGCTGCCAGTTCACATGCTCTCCAGTGGGAACAGTGGCCCAGCAGGAGTGTCCTCCACAGCTCCACTACAAGACTTGCACACACATACACCCCACCTTGTCTGAGGTATGCTGGTGGGTACTGAGGCCCAGTCTGGCATGGCCCGCCTCACTTCAGCGTTTGCTAGCAGGAGCTGTAGCCTGGCCCCGTCCAGCCTACTCCCAGTTCAAGCTTATGCTAGTGAGTGCTGTGGCCTAGCCCAGCCCAGCCAGCCCCTAGTCCCAGCCCTAATGTGAACTGGCTGGTGTTGTGGCCTGACCCAGCCTATCCTGTACCTTGTCCTGGTTCTCACATCTGCCAGTGGGTATTGTGAACTAACTCAGCCTGGCCTGACCCCAAACTTTAGCCCCACATATACCGGATACTGTAAACTGGCCTGGTTTTAGCTGTTCCCAGCCTTGGTTCTTGGGCTCACCTGCAAGGACTGTGTCCTGACTGAGGAGTTCCCCAAACTCCTCAACCAAGTCTCCTCCCAGTAGCATCTCGCACACACCAATGGGCCCTTGGCCCAGACTGACTTAGTGCACCTCCTATCCTGGCAGAAACAATGACCTTGCCCAACCAGCTCACACCCTTTCTGGTTCTTACTGTTGGGTGCTACAGTCCAGCCACACCGGGTCCATACCCAATCACAGCTCTCGCATGGTTCAGCGGGTGCCAAGACCTAGCCCAGCCAGTCCTACACCCACCCTGGCTCTCATGAGCACCAGTGGTTACTGGAGTCCAGCCCAATCTGGCACACCCCAGATCTGGTCCACACCCACGCTGAGGGACACTGGCAGTCATGTCCAGCCTATATCACTGCCCTCATTTCCAGCTTTCGCACTCACCAGTGGGAGCTACAACCCAACCAGGCATCCCCATAGCACCCCAACCAGGCCTGTTCCCAGCCACAGATCTTGTGCATGCCAGTGATGCTCTGACCCAGCTCTGCATAGCTCGTCTCCCGGCTTGGCCTTTGCCGTCAAATGCTGGCTTGACCCTGCCCTCCCCCAGTCCCACCTCTCATTGGCCAATGTTGCAGTCTAGCCCTGCCCAGTCTTCTCCCATCCCTGGCTCATGCAAACCAGTAGGTGTGATAGCCTAGCCTGGCATGACCCACACTCCAGCCTGTCTTCTGCACATGTCAGTTGCCTAAGGTTGACCCAGCCCTGCCCGGTCTGCCCCCTTCCAGAATCAACCCACATATTTGCCAACAGGTGGAGCTACCTTGCCCAGCCTGACCAATACCCGGGCAGGAATCACATGCTCACCAGTGGGAGTTTACAGTCCATCAGGGGAGTTTCCCGTGTTCCCCCATCAGGCACACTCCAAGACCCAGATCTCACATGTGCCAGCAGGCGCTAGGGCCTGACTGGCAAAGTCTGGTCTTTGCATGAGCTGGTAGATGTTGTGACCTGGCCTGCCCCACACTCTATTTTTCGGTGCACCTGTGGGCGCTGCAGCCTGGACCAGCCCAGCCTCTTCCCAGCTCCAGTACCCATGAGTGTCGGAGGGTTCTATGGTCATGCCTAGCTAAGTCTATCACTACTCGCAGCTGTTAAGCAAATCAGCGGGAATTGCAGTTCCACAGGGGTGGACCCACATATCCCCCACAGAATCTGCCCCTGTACTAGTTCTTCCATGTGCTGGTTATTGTCGTGGCCCAGCCTAACATTGCCCACCCCCTGTTCTGACTCTCACTGGTGGGTACTATATCTAGCCCTGCCAGGTGGGGCCCCAACCCTAGCTTTATGTCAGCCAGTGAGTGGTGGTCAGCGGTGGTCAGTGCTAACTAACCCAGCTCAGGTCTTTCACGTGGGCTGGTGCATTGGTCTGACCCATAAAGGTCTTCCAGCTTCCCCCTTCTAAGCCTCTCTGTTTCAGCCCTCAGTTACCTGCAAGTACAGGCTTTATTGATGGAAATCCTTCAGAAGTCACTGCTCACCTGCAACGCATGCCCTCAGCAGTCCTCCCTCCCACATGTCACCTTGCCCGTTCCTCTAATCAATCCATGGTCCCTGTGCCTGGGACATGGGTTCCCCAGCCCAGTCTTCTGGTGGGGTGGTGTACTGGCCTGGAGTGCTTCTCACCCACTAGTGTTCTAAGCTACTGGCACATGTGCTGGCCTGGGACCTTAGCCCTCCACACACCTAAGATCCAGGCTCATTCAAAGTTCCCCATGTGCAGTCCACCAGCACACCAGGCCAGCATGCTAGCCTAGGTCTCTGCTTCGCTCCCCCAACCCTGCCAGGAACCAAGCATGTAGGGGAAATTCCCAGGCTCACTCCACCTGCCTGGATGTGAATCCCCAGGGCAGCCAGTGATGGACTCCTGTTCCTGCTCCCTCCTCCTCTTGCAGCCTGTGGTCCTAAGCCTGTCCCAATCTTGAGGGCTTCACCCTCATAACCTGATCACCCCCAAAGATCTCGCCAGCTAACAGCAGCACACTGAGGGTTTGATATTAACATAGGAATGGGAGGAACCTATAGAAACTGTACAAGATAACATGCATATGTTTTTACAGGCCACTTGCAGCATAGTGAAAGCTGACTGGCCCTCCCTTTGGTAAATTCATGTAATCTGCTATGTGAACACCAGGGGGCACCACCGGATCATTTCTGTTCAGGTATTTTCCACAGAGCCGCAATGGGCAAATAAAAGTTAAACCAGAGGAAATGCGGGAAAGATCCGGATGCAAGCTGGCCACTGCTCTTCTGGGGTGACCCACCAGCAGAGTAAGTCCATTGCTGCCATCTTCGCAAAGCAAACAGAAGGCCTCTGAGACCTGCTTCTCGGGCTTGACTGAAGTCTTAGGGAACACTTGAACCCAGCTCCCCAAGGGCCGGAGAAGTCCCCTTGCTGGGATTTGGGCAAGGCCTCTGGGCAGGGCACTGTGGCCCTGCGGCTCTCCTCAGCAGGGGCCTCTGCCTCTTCCAAGTGACTCTTGTTCTTGAGGGTAGAAAGCTTTGGGGCCCCTCATCAGCCTCTGACCTCCCTGTTTATGCCTAAATCTCTACACCCCACAACTTGCAGACCCCAGGCCTAGCCTCAGGAAGTGAGGGCCTGTCACCTGGTCTGCCCAACCTTGGCAGTGCTGCGAAAGCCAGGGACCACCCCTCTGGAGCGTACCACCACTCCTTACAGGGCTGCACAGCATCTGTCACAGAGCAGGACAAAGCACAGCCCCCTGAAAAAGGACAGGTGAGTGAGACCATCAGGCATGACTCTGCTCTCTGAGTCACCCCAGCAAGGACAGCAAACCCTGGCCTGCATTTCCTACAACCCAAGAACTAGGCTTTCCAGCCTTCTGGATCCTTCTGCTCCATCTTCCTAGCCCAGCCAAGGTAGCAATTTCTGGGGTAGGGAGGAGATGGTTGGGCACATCCTGGATACCTCACTCACGGAGCTGCAAGTGGCACATCCACAGAAGAGGGAGAGTGACAGCGCACCTGGGGAAGCCCTGGTCTGCACTGCAGTCATTGTCCTGGTTGGAAAACCAGACGTGTGCAAAATGGAAGCTTCTTCAGAACCCTGAGACCTTGAAGTGGTTCTGTCTGGCCCGGGGAAGAACCGGGAAGACTCTGAGAGCCAGAGGAGGGGCTGGACACTTACGTGTTTTTGTTCATAAAAAATTTGTGTTTGTGTTTGAAAGATAAGAGGTGGAAAAACGAGAGAGAGAGAGAGAGAGAGAGAGAGAGAGAGATCTTGCATTCTTCAAATGGCCGCACCAGCCATGTGTGGTCCATGATGAACCCCAGGAACCAGGAACTCCACCCTAGTCACCCACATGGTGTCAGGGGTCCAAGCACTACCTGCTTTTCCAGACAGATTAGCAGGAAACTGGATAAGAAAGCCAAGCAATTTGCACTTCCAGGAAGGATGAGCCGCTGTTTAACTCTCTGTACCACCTTACCAGCCCCCACACACTTTCTTTTTTTTTTTTTTTTTTCCCCGAAGAACCATTCCAGAAGGGGAGTCTGGAAGAAGCCTGTACAACCGGGATGGACGCCCCCTACTGACACACCTCTGCACTGACCAAGATGTTCTCACCTGCAATAGGTGACAGAAAGCAGATGAACACAACAGGGTCCCCAAAGAAAGGTGAGACCCCACTTCCCATGTACAGGCTCTTATAGGAAACGCCTTTTCCTCCTGGCACGAAACAGGCCACCCCCGACAGATCAGAATAGCTGCGCCGGCTCCTCAGCAGCCACGAAATTGATTTTCGGTTCCCTCTTGACTCTCTCTGGCCGATGGAACTCAGTTATGAAGCCTCACTTCCTGTTCTGCCGGTAACCCCATTTGGTAAAATTAGAATTAGGAGCTTAATTCAATGTAGTGCAAAACCCAATGAGATTAGCGTCGTGGTTTCAAGGCCTTGACTGGGAAGCAGAAGGCTGCGTTCTCGATTCCTCTTCCTAAAATTGACATCTACTTCTCCCCGGTTCTATGTCGTATAGAGCTAAGAACCTGTTCTGCGAAGCTTGACCTGAGCCTATCTTTAAAAAAAGAAAGACAGCAAATGATTCTTAGATTTCAGCCCATGCAAGATACAGGTGAGGTGTACAGATGCGCGCAGGCAGAGCCATGGTGCACAGACCTCGTAGTCCCGAGGCTTCCCCAGGCGAACAGCAGGTTTTCGTGCAGCAGATAATTACTTTTTAAAAAAGATTTATTTATCTTTATTGCAAAGTCAGATATACAGAGAGCAGGAGAGATAGAGAGGAAGATCTGTCCGATGATTCACTCCCCAAGTGAGCCGCAACGGCCGGTGCTGTGCCGATCCAAAGCCAGGAGCCAGGAACTTCCTAGAGGTCTCCCACGCGGGTGCAGGGTCCCAAAGCTTTGGGCCGTCCTCGACTGCTTTCCCAGGCCACAAGCAGGGAGCTGCATGGGAAGTGGGGCTGCCGGGATTAGAATTGGCGCCCATATGGGATCCCGGCACGTGCAAGGCAAGGACTTTAGCTGCTAGGCCATAGTGCCAGGCCCAGGTAAATATTTTTTAAAGATTAATTTACAGAGAGAAGGAGAGACACAGAGAGGAAAAATCCTCCCACCACTGGTTCACTCCCCAAATGACCACAATGGCTGAAGCTGAGCTGATCTGAAGCCAGGAGGCAGGAGCTTCTTCTGGGTCTCCCATGTGGGTGCAGGGTCCCAAAGGCCATCCTCTACTGCTTTCCCAGGTCACAGGCAGGGAGCTGGATGGGAAGTAGAGCAGCCAGGAATGAAACCAACACCCACATGGGATCTGACACCTGCAGAGGGAGGATTAACCAGTTGAGTCATTGCACCAGACCCACAGTTAATGTAATGTTTTAAAAAATTTCATTTAGTTTCATTTTATTTGAAAGGCAGAGAGAAAGGGAGAGGAGTAGAAGGATGCTCATCCACTGGTTCGAATCCCAAATGCCTATAATAGCCAGGACTGGGCTAGGCTGAAGCCAGAAGTCAGGAGCTTCTTTCAGGTCTCCCACGTGGGTGTCAGGAGTGCAAGCATATGTGTCGTCCATTGCTTTCTTGGGTGCTGGATAGGAAGTGGAGCAGCTGGGACTTGAGCCTGGTCCCCATGTGGGATGCTAGGCTTGAAAGCTGTGGCCTAGCCAACTAAGCTACAACGCCATACCCCCTTTCATAATCTTTACTTATCTCTGTTTGGAAGCATGCAGGACTGTGTAGGTGCTCGGAGACCAGGCTCAAAAGGACCCGGTGCTCTGCTGTGGTCTTGAACTTCTTAATGGTTTTGTCATGGACCCTGCATCCTCAGTTTATGCTTCTCCCCAGAAATTATATCCCAATAGGACCCTTACCAGGAGGCTTTTGTTTGATAGATAGTGTTAGTCCCACTTTTACATCAGAAAACTGATGACCAGCCCGGTCCAGTAGCTCTCCCCTGGTTTTGCAGACCAAAGATGGGTTGGAAACTAGGTGCTTGTGCTGAACCCCAGATCCAGTCTGTCTGATCCCACTCTGCTGGTTTGGCTGTCTCACTCAAGGCAGCCCACCTGTCCAAGTTACAATGTGAATTCTGGATACTCCAGCTGTAACGGAATTAGCCGGAGTTCTCTCTTTTCCTTAATCATCCAGATAATTGCATTAGCTCTCTAAATAATTTTGCATATGATGCATTTATGTCCTGACAAACTGTTTTTCAGTGAAACGTAATAAATTTTGTCTTCAAAACCCAGGCAATCTTTTTATTTCATACACTTTTAAAATAGCATTAGAGATGTCGACATGAAGCACATTAGCTTCTTAACAAAATTGCATTTCTTCCTTAAATGTTCTGCTTTAATAATTAAAGCAATATGCATGAAATATAAATACAAGGTATTCATAAATAAATTAAATTAGATTTTGGCTGTTAAGAACCGATTATCACATAAGCTATCTTGATGGTAGAAATAAGAAAGTAGAGTATTAATTTTGGTGTTCGCTATGGGCCGTTATTATAAATTGCTGAAATGGCCTGATGGGTTGTGGAGTTTCACTGAGATTTGAGAAGGCCCCTAAAATATTCATAGTGTGTTAGAAATTAGTTGTCTTGATTGATGCTAGTTATAATCCCAGCATGTTGACGAGATAGGAGAAGGAGTATGTCCTACTCATGAAATAATAACAGTAATTAAGATGGCAACACCAAGATGAAAACATCCAGACCTAGATTTCAATCCCAGTTTCACCCTTTTCTGTGGAACCTTGAGTAGTTTGCTTTACTTCTTAAGTGTATTCATCTACAGGCAAGGGCAGTAATGACACAGCGGTCAGATCATGCATAATGAGCGCATTTATCACGGAAGGATCTGTGACGCTGAAGTGCCAGCTCCCAAACCCCACTGGCAATTCCCAGCTAAGAATGAGAACAATGAGGTATTTCTGGTTCTGCTTTTCCCTAGTTGCATTACCCTGGGCAGGCCCTTTCCTGGGCCTCAGCTTCTCCATCTGTGCGATGGAGCTAGCAATACCTACCTGGCCTCCTAGGCTGATGTAACAATGACATAAACAAAGGACATGAAACCTAACATTGACACTGCAACACCATGCAAATGAAATTGAGTAGTAGAGCCGTTGATGCACAAATAACTCCTGTTGTTACAAGGTGGTCTGAAAGGACCCAAATCTATTGTCTTTTAGAAAAGATTGTCTGTCTTTATTTTATTTATTTGAAAGGTAGAGAGAAAGAGATGTTGTTTTTGTCTTCTGCGTCACTCCCTAAATGCCTGCAAGAACCAGCACTAGGTCAGCCTGAAGCCAGGAACCTGTGTGAACGTCAGGGACTCAAACCCTGACCCGTCACTTGCCATCACCCATCACTTTTGGGAAGTGGGAGTAGCCAGGACTCAAACCGGGCACTTAGATGTGGAATGCTGGATCACAGTCTGTAGCTCCATCCACTGCCCCCAACACCCAACATAGCCCTTGGTCTTTGGATCTGCTGGGCCCTGGGGCTCCTCGCGTGTGTATCCTATTCTGCTTTTTTCTTTTCTGTAACCCTTGAACCCATGATGAACAGCTGCACAATTAGCAAGGAAGCCAAATAGAGGCAGGTTTGGTGGAGGAAAGCAGAGAGAAACACAGGGATGTTTTCATGGCTTTTTTATTGTTGAGCATTTTAGATGTGTGCCTTTTATTGTCCTTGGCTTGGAACTTCATCTTCCATGGGTTGAGCTGTCAGCCCTTTCCCACTCTGCACCCCTGAGGCCCACCCTCCATGGCAGTGCCCTCTGGGGATGCCAGTGGGTCTCAAACCAGCTGGCATGATCTCCAAGGAGCGCAGGCAGCTTGATAAGAAACAGCTTCTTCATTTTCCTCCAAGGGCAAGCGTTTAAGCGTATGTTTCCAAGGCTCATCTGCTCATCTAATAACAATAATAATTGCCTTAATGTTCTTCAATAGGGGGTGAGTTAAATAAATTATGGTACATCTATGGTACATGGTGCTTCTATTAAATTAAATGAAGTAGAACAATACACTGCATTTCATTCATCGTCACGCTACTGTGAACCTGCACCTTAAGGGTGGCTTTGTGCATGTTACCGAGGGGAGAGGCTGCTGCTGAGGCTGTTGGACCTGAAGGCTATGCCCGGCCACATCTTGAATTAAAATCTCAGCCCTGGATGCAGGCCAACATTACACTTCTGCCCTGGCTGCCTAAAAGAGGAGAGAGATTCCAGGCATGGATGAGTTTCCTGGAACCCCATTGGAAGGCAAAGGGGACGTCATAGAGATGAGGCTGTGCCAAAATGACAATGTCTGGGAAGTGGCAGAGTTCAGAATCAGAGGGCCCAAGCGAAGCATGCTTGTGAGTCACTAGGGTGAATGGGTCCCTGAGATGCCTCGTGGGTTGGTTCAAGGCTGCCAGTTGGCTTGCCTTGCAGCTGCTGCATTGAGGGATTGCTTAGTGGCTACTGCAGGACCACTTTCCAGGGGAAGTTAAAAAGCTTAACGGGAAGAGCAGACAAAGTTCAGGAAGGCGGTTCTAGTTCTGTGGCTAGAACTTACCACAGAAATGGCCTCAGGGAGGACAAGCACAAAAACAGAGAGAGGCTGCCACCTGTGTGAGCACTTTGGAGGTCCCAGCCTTGGAGCCCGCATAGCAGGGCATTCACGTTACTCTGAATGGAGAATGTGGCAGGGCCGAGAGCGGCTGGGGTTGATTTGTTAAGTTGCAATCTCATAACAGGGACTTGGGTGACAGTGCCATGTCCCCAGGCCCCATTGCAGTGTGCTTTTTACTCTGGACCAAAGAGCTAAGGCTTGTAGCCGCTAGCAAGTCCCTGCAGTGGTGAAGGGTACATATGTCTGGGCTTATACAGGCATTGGATTGCTTTTCTGTGGCCTTGGGGATGGACAGTGCAAGATCAGGATGTTGGCCAGACCAGGTAACAGGTAGGGCTTCCTGCCAGCTCTCAGATGACTACTTTCTTACTGTGGCAAAAGGGTTCCTCTGGGGTTGCTCCAGCAGTGGGATGCCCCTGGAAGCTGGGAATAGGGAGTTACAAGTGGCTTTGTCTAATTTTCTATTATTGGATAACAAATATCCCAGTGCTCAGTAGCTTAAGCATTATTTCTCAGGGTTTGCGAAACTCGGAAATTCAGACACTGTCCATCCAGCACAGTGAAAATGGCTTAGTCTTAGCTGGAGGAAGCCAAGGCTGAGAACTGAGATACCTGAATCTGAGACATGCACAGGTCTTACTGTGGGAGCTGGCTACAGATTAAAGGCTTTGCTGGGGTCATTCACACAACGCTGAGGCAGAACCCTTTCTGCAGCCTAAGCTTTCTCAGACACAATGCCTGGAGTCCAAGGGCCAGGCCTGCCACAAGAGAACCAGGGGGAACCAGGAAGTCGCTGCATCCCTTCCTTGATGTAACTTTGAAAGTTCTTGCAACATCATTTCTCTCTTGTTACCTGTGTGTTAGGAGATGAGAAATGTCTACCTATTTTTTTTAAAGATTTATTCTTTATTGGAAAGTCACATGCACTGAGAGAAGGAGAGACAGAAAGATCTTCCATTGTTGATTCACTCCCCAAGTGACCACAGCAGCCACAGCTGAGCTCATTCCAAAGCCAGGAGCCAGAAGTCTCTTCCCTGGTCTCCCACGTCGGTACAGGGTACCAAGGCCTTGAGCTGTCCTTGACTGCTTTCCCAGGCCACAAGCAGGGAACTGGATGGGAAGCGGGACTGCTGGGACACGAACCAGCACTCATATGGGATCCTGGTACCTGCAAAGTGAAGACTTTAGCTGTTAGGCTACCATGCTGGGCCCTATTTAAAAATTTATTTAGCTTCATTTATTTGAAAGGCAAAACCAGACAGATATATCATTTGGTGCTTATTTTGCAAATGCCTGCAATAACTGGGGCTGGGTCATATCAAAAGAAGGACCCCAGAACTCAACCTGGGTCTGCCAGGTGGCTAACAGGAACCAACGTACTTAAGTCATTGCCTACTGCCTCCCAAGGTGTGTGTTGGCAGGAAGCTGGCATTAGAAGTGGAGCTGGGAATGACATCCAAGTACTCTGGTACGAGATGTGGGTGTTCCAAGTGCTGGCGTAACTGCTGCATCCAGTACCTGCCCCTTTGGGCCTCACACATGGATTGTGGGTGGAAAGGATCTGAGAATGCTTTTTTCTTCAATGATGCTGAAGTTAGAAGGGAGTAAGGATTGAAAGGCATTTTGTGCTTGTCCTGCCTGATGACCAGCCCGAGGATGTGGGAAGGAGGTGGGGAGGCCTCATTCAGGCTCTAGTCAGCACTACCCAGAGAGTTCCCAGAGAGGTGGTCCTAGGAAGCCTGGGATGTGGGGAAAGGAAATTGTAGCCAGTAAGTAGGCAGGTTTAACAAGGAGCATCATTAGACATTGGGGAACCTTTTCAGGAAAGTCCATGGGACATTCACAGACAATACCAATCAGCAAGTAAGCAACAGTCTCTCCAGGGTCCCTGGGTCAATCCTAGTGCCCTCAGCCAAACACTGTGTGTGAGCTCAGCACCTGCGTGATGGGGTGCACGAGCTTATCAGAGCTAGTGTGTGTTTCTTGCTTAGTGGATGCTGTCTTTGTCCCAGTATTTTCCCTTCCCTGCGTCTGAGAAGGGGTCAGGTTCAACCTCCCAGTTTCTTCTTCTTCTTCTTTTTTTTTAATTCACCTATTTGAAAGAAAAAGTTAGAGAATCTTTCATTTTTTGATTCACTCCCCAAATGGCTGCAATGGCCAAGGTTGGATCAGACTGAAGCCAGAAGCTTGGAACTCCATCTGGGTGTCTCACATGGATGAAGGTGACCAAGTGCTTGAGTCATCTTCCTTTGCTTTCCAAGCATGTTAGCAGAGAAGCTGGGTTAAAGTGGAACAGTCAGAATTTGAGCTGGCATTTGTGTCACTGTTGGTAGCTTAACCCACTGGGCCACCAGGCTGGCCCCCTTTCCTTTTTCCAGGGCATGGAGGAATCCAGTCTTGCCCCCGCAGTTTCCAGAGCTATATGGTAGGAGAGAAAGGCGGTTATTACCAAAGAAGTTTTTCAGAGAGTTGTGGTGAAGAAAGTAGGCTGGCTTGCATCAGTGAACCAGTCTCAGATGCAGAGCCAAGAAGAGAAAGCAAGTGAGTCTTAAAGTTCATCTTGTTTGTCAGGTGGGTTTCTTTGGTCAGAACACTCCCCAGTGTCTGGCGGACATGGAGACAGTTTTACACATTTTCAACCAAAACTGAGGCTGCAAACTGGTGTCATGGCTCCCATTTGTATATATGCTTCTGCATGGAAAATTTCTTCAAGGAATACAAATGACATTTGTAGTTGTCAGAAACTATTTTTCATTTTATGCCTTTTTATACTACAATTTTTTTTTCAAGATGGGCATGCATCACTTTCTTAATCTATTTAACATAAATCAGGTTTTAAAAAATAGCTATTTAGGAAATGTCCATGTTGACGACTGTGCATGCATGCATCGTCCAGTCCACATGAAACACCCCAAGGTTGATTTCATCATCATTCTGGTGATGAAACTAAGGCTTGACAGATGGAGTTAATGTGGTGGTCAGAGCTCTCCAGAGAATGGAACAGAATCAATAACAAGAGAGGGAGAGAGAGAGAGAGATTGATTGATTTTAAGGAACTAGCTGCTAGCTGACAGGCTGTGGGGCCTGGCATATCCACAACACAGGCCCTGGGCTGAGAGCTGAGGCTGCAGGCTTGAGCTGGAGCATCCGGCTGGAAGCTCAGGCAGCGCAGCCATGGTGCTGCCATGAAGAGAATTTCTCCATCTTTGGGAAACCTCAGGCTTCAGATGAGTGGAGCGGGCCCACCACATGGTGGGGGGCAGGAGGGGACTCCATTTCACTCAATGCCGACTGAATGTGAATGTGAACCACAACCAAAAATGCCATCCCAACAACATCTAGACTTGTGTCTGCCAAACACCAGGCACATGGCCCAGCCCCCTGACACAGAAAGTGAGCCTGTGTGGTGGCCAAAGCCTCGCAGTTAATACGTTTGTGAGGCCAGGGTCAGGACCAAAGGCTGGAAAAGCAGGAGGAGGCCATGGCTGCTGAAGCCCACCCATCCTGCCCAGACTGGGGCTGATAATGGGAGTGAGTAGACAGAGTTCCGACAAAATAATCACTGGAGCAGGGAGCAGCTCCTTTCAAACCTCACACATTAAGTTTCAGTGTCACAAAAGAGGAAGTGCAAATGAGCACTAAAATAACACCCCTACCCGGGAACGGACTAAACTTGAAAAGGACCGAAAATACCAAGTGTTGGCAAGGATATGGAACAACCAGGACTCTCAGAAGTGGGCAGTAGAAGCATATATGGATGCCACTGCTTGGAAAATTCATCGAGAATCCTATCAGAGCTCAGTATATTCCTACAGCATCACTCAGCAATCACATTCCTGGGTGTAATAAAGCCAAGTGTATATTACTCCACAGAAGATGTGTAGAGCAACTGACTCATTTATTCCTAAACCCCAGAAGTAGCCCATTGTTTATCAGTAGACTGGATATATTTCAGGGAGTGTGTTTATAAAGTGAAATATAACACCACAATAAAAAAGAACTCAATAGTTTGGCACACAACAACATGTCAACTTCCATCAGTTATGGACTGGAAAAAAATCCTCAATATAAAAATCCACTTGTATAGAGTTTAAAAACAGTTAGCACCTTTTTAAGGTGATTGCAGTTGCAAAGGTGCTGACCAGTAAGGGGTATTGACAGACTAGCCACAAGAGTCTCCTGGTGGTGCTGAGAATGTTCTAGATATTGAGATGTGTGCTGATTATATAAATTCATATGTAAACGTTGATCAAGATTTGTGCATTTACTGTACGAATAACTCAGTGAGAAAATGCCCCAAACGTATATTGTTGTAAGAAGAACGTTTTTAACGCAAGAAGGTGACGTTCATGGGCATCTCTAGGGAGGAGGAAAGGGGCTAGAAGCCGTTCCTGGATGGCCAATACAATAATTTGTTAGCTTACCTATAACACATTTTACATACTTATAGGTATGTTTTATGTCTTAACATTTGAAATGTTTGAAACAGTCAAGTAAGAAACTTAGAAGTTGCTGATGCCTTAACATGGTCAAAGGTTGGAAGGACCGTGGGTAGAGTGGCCTCAGGCCAGAGGGCTCCCTCCAAACCAAGACTCTGGCCCCTGGCTCTGCTGATCCTGTCTGTGAGGAAGAGCCTCCTGGTAACTTCTTTGTCCCTTTTGTTTCAAGGCTCCTGATCCAGGGGAGGCACAGATCTTGGTAGAAAGTTCCGTTTCACTCATGAAGCAGCATTTCCTTCCCTTGTCTGATGTGTTGATTAGATTTCAGACAGGATTAGCGGGGTTGATGCCATTAAGTCAAAAGTCATCTGCTTTGGAAACAGCCCAGAAAGTCTGTCTGGATTCCATTTTTAAAAGCCTCAAATCCCATTAAGATGAAATATTGAGAACCATGTGGACTTAGAGAGGCTGGGAGGCATCAGAACTGCAAGGACCAGCTGGCTCGTGCAAACACCTGGGTGGGGAGAGGGGCAGGAGCAGGCGGAAAAATGGGGACTTTGGCAGTAAGAATTCTCAGTAACCCTCTTTCTCGAGAACAAGTGATCAATAAATCAAACACCGCCCATCTGCCAGTGAGTGGTTGAATGCAGTACAGTACACCCACGCCATGAAATAGGGTGCATCCATTGGGAAGTACAAATTAGAGTTACACCAATGAACTTGGCTGGTTTTCCACCAGGTGTTATTGATCGAGAAAAGCAGGATATGCTGGCTTTCAGAGCATCTGTCTAAAGCAATACCAAAGATAATTTGTATACAAGAGAACTTCTGTTTATACGTATGCACCTGTGGATTCAAGTCTCCATGAATGGAGTAAAAAATATGGAGGGGAGAAGACATGCCAGGTGAACGAGTTATCCAGCCGGGTCTTGGGAAGTCTAAGTGTTGAAGAGACTAGAGGAGAGAGGAAACCTGAAACAAAACTAAATAAAGCGAAAAACAGCCAGGAGGGCGCTGACTGTTGGAGTGGCATAGACAACACTTGGGATATCCCCGTTGGAGTGCCTGTGTTCAAATTTGGACTCTGCTTCTGCTTCTGATCCCAGTTTCCTGCAGGTGCATACCCTTGGGGGACAGCACATGATGACTCAAGTTGTTGTGTTGCCGCCACCTGCATGGGGAGACCTGTTTGGAGTTCCAGCTCTGAGATTTGTCCTGGCCCAGCCTTCTCTGTTGTGGCCATTTTGGGAGATGAATCAGTAAGTGGAAGACTTTTATCTGTAACTTTGCCTTTCAAATTAGTAATAATAATGAAAACTATAGTACAACATCCCATATGGATGCAGTGTGTTTCCCAGATGGTCCCTTCTGACCCAGCTCCCTGCTTTTGGCCTGGGAAAGCAGCAAAGGATGATCCAAATCCTTGGGAACCTGTACCCACATGGGAGACCTGGAAGAAGCTCTGGCTCGCAGCTTCAGATCAGCTCTGGCCATTGTGATCATTTGGGCAGTGAAGCAGTGGATGGACGATAACCTTCTCTCTCTCTGTCTCTCCTCTCTTTCTCTGTAAAATCTGCCTTTCAAACAAAAACAAATAAATCTTAAAAATAAAAAAAAACAAGCCAGCAGGAATAGTGTGACCTCATGTGTATGTTTATGTAGAAATGAATAAAGGGGTGAGAAATTAGCCCGTGGTTTGCATGTCTACTGTTTCCAGCCCAGTCTCAGACACCATAAGGAACAAAGGAGAGCTGCAGCCACTGGAAGCTTACACTGCCTTTGGAGACACAAGGCAAGCTCGTGTAGCACTCAGGGAGTAAGTTCAATGTATATGGACATTCTGACTCCCTACCTCCTGTGCTCTTACCATTCTGTTATTCAGTGGACATTTTCTGACCCCATAACAGGCACCAGGTATGACCACTGCCCTTATGGAGGGAATCCAATAGTAGAAAAAACAATGTGCTTAGCTAAGGGTACTGAGAGGTGTTCAGTTGGTCAGTTTAATAGTTGAAGTGGGAGAGTGAGGTGGTCTGTGAGCCTTCGTTTCCCTAGGCTTTGTAGACCATGCATGGACTTTGAGGGCCCCTCTCTAACACCTATCTGTGTGGAAAAGGAGACCCTGGCAGAGGGTGTGAAAGAGGTGCTGCAAATAGCCGTAGAGAGGGAAGCATGTGAGGTTTCCACTGTATTTCACTAGGGGCAGGAAACAGAACGGGAAGAACATGGTACCACGGGCTGAATCATTCTCCACTCTCCCCAGATATTCTACCCCTCAAACCTCTAGATTTGGCTGTTTGAAAATGGGGTCTTTGCTTCAACTATTGAGTTCAGATGAGTCCCTCAAAAGTCTAGGGTGGTTCCTAAATCCAACAGGACCAGCTTATGTTTGGAAGAGAGGGAGATCTGGATAAAGATGTGGGCACACAGAGGAGGTCACGTGAAGACTGAGGCTGAGCTTGCTCCATGCATTCCTGAGCTTCCAGCACACACTGGAAGTTGGATGAGGCAGGGAAGGGCCCTTCACTAGAGCCTGAGGAAGGTGGCAGCCCCACAGGCACCCTGATGGTTAACTGTGAGAGTTTCTATTGTTTTAAGTCACTCAGTCTGGGGTACTGGTTATGGTTATGCCAGCCCTAGGAAACTCATATAGATGACTTGGGTTTGTCCGATATGGGGTAGAACCTGGTTTTGGGTGTTTATGCAGTGAAATGTCTTGGACTAGTCAGTAAGCTTGTTTGATCCTTGCTTTATCATCTATAAAACAAAATGAGCAGTTGTCCTTCACCTGCCGTGAGGATTGAGCCAGTTAATTCGTGTATAGCACTCAGCTCCTAACCTATTTGCTGTACACCAGGAAAAGAAATGGATCAGGCTGGGCTAGGGCAAGGAGGTAGGCTCTGAGGCCCATTGTCTCCTTGGCCTTACAACAATGGGTGAAATTGCTGACAACTCGGTGTGTTCTCATCTGCGTTTGACCTCCAGCAGTGGCTGGCCTAGGACAGAAGACGATGCTGCTGGCTGGAGCTGGTCCCCCACCGGTGTCAGGATCAGCTTCACAGCCTGGAGAGTGACCCTGTAGAAAACCAGGCTGACACAGATGAGAGGTTAGACCAAGACAACAAGACTCAGGTTCTATCCCCAGCATGGGGACTTACTTAGGAACCTTGCATCTCAGTGGGCAACAGCAACACCTTTTGCTTCATGAAGACTTAAAGAAAGTAGATGAATCTTTACCAAATCCTCTCATGAATGGAGTTATTGAAACATGAACTGATTCCACTAGAGACACATATGTGAATTTGGAATTATCTTCTAGCACAGAGGAAAAACAAAATCCCTTCTTGCTTATATCCCTTGAGCATTAGATATAATATATGTGTATATGTTTTATATGCGTTCTATATAATTGAGAGGGATAAAGAGACAGAGAGAGAGCGGTGTCCTATTGGCCCCTTCATACTCCAAATGTCTTCAGCAGCTGGGGCTGGGCCAGCTGGAGCCAGGAACCAGGCACTCTGTTGACAGTGTCGAGGCAACATGGGTTCGCTGAGTGTAGCCAATGGAATACTCTGGCACAGTGTTGGTACTGGGGAGGCTGTGCATGTGTGAGATAACAGAGTACATAGAAACCCCCTGTGCTGCTCAGTTTTGCTGTGAACCTAAAACTTCTATAATAAAGTGTATTTAAGAAAAGATGAGATGCCAGTGCTCATTTCCTGAGGAACTGTAAAAGGCCCCTTCTAGCTCTCTCTTTTCTGGTCTCTGAACTCTTTCCTGCTAATAGTAGTCAACAGTGAGATGACATTGAGTGCAAAGTGCAGGGAAAGGAATTCCTGCAAGAAGAAATGCTGGCTACATTAAGGTACATGTTGGTTGAAAAAGCCCAACGATGCTTCCTGTTTTCTCTCCTGAGCAAGGGCCAGCAGGGGGAAAGGGTGTTCTGGAAATCTCTGCACCTGCCACCTTCTGCTTCTTTGAGTGAGGAGAGAATGGTCTTCTTGGAGCAGATCTAGAGGCCAATGTCACCTTCAAATGAAAGTGCCTGGATGATTGCAGAACATCCTGCTGAAGGGCAATGGGTCAGCAATCTTCAGGCTGCGGGATCGGGCAGCAGAGGGATCCAGTGCTGAGGGTAGGGGAGGAGCTATCCCAGTGGCCCTGGTCATGGGGTCAGACCAAGAGGGGTTACCACCCTTCATCTCCCCAGCATCTGCATCTTCCCCACCTGCTCATGCACAGACCTGCCTCTGTGCTGCGCACTTGGCATGTGTTTCTCAGCGTTTGACTTGAAGTCTGGTGGTCATCAAGAGTCTGAGGAGCCAAAGCAGATGGGAAGGAGTGACTCCGGATATCTCTGGCAGCCCCCACCCTGGGACTGTTATCTGCATAGAATAGATATGATCCTGCCCCTTGCTTATGATCTAGGGGCGAATTCCATGGACTCCGGTTAAGAGTTAACCACTGGGGTGCTCCCTCCCTGTTAACCGTTTTACCTGTGCTTACGCTTTTAATGTGCTATGACTAACAACTCTGTATGAGAACTTAGTACAGAAATGAGGAGCAGGTGCTGGGGAGAGTTGCCTAAGATCGCAGAGTTCAACTCTAAAGGTAGGTCTGAGGGGTGCTGGTGTAGGGCAGGTTGTCAGGACAGCCGGCGCTTGGTGGTTCTCAGAGCCCTGCCCCTGAGCACACTGGGCTGAAGTAGGGGGAAAACAAACTACAGAGACAGAAAGATCAGGGGCTACTGTGGCTGGGGGACAGGGAGGGTCCACCAGGGCTGGGGGACAGGGAGGGCCTGCGAGGGCTGGGGGACAGAGAGGGCCACCAGGGCTGGGGGACAGAGAGGACCACCAGGGCTGAGGGACAGGGAGGGCCTGCGAGGACTGGGGGACAGGAAGGGTCACCAAGGCTGGGAGAGAGGAAGGGCCACCAGGGCTAGGGGACAGGAAGGCCACCATGGCAGTGAAGAGCACTGGGAGTGGTAAGAGCATGGTGCATGATACTCCTGTGTTGGATCCATGTCAATTATTCAGCAAATGACAAGGCTTTTGTAAGCAATAAACTGAAAAAAGGACCTATAAATACAGGCAGCTTTTTAAAACAAAACAAAACCCTTTTATAAGTTGACATTTCAAACTAAAAAAAAAAAATCACAAATTTATATTCTTGTAAATATTCATATTTAGACTAGGATTACCAAAAATATTCACCAATAGAAAATATTTTTAGAGCTTCCCCAAAATATTTACTCCTGAGCAGCCGCACATTCATTTTTACAGCGCTGCTGTCATTCTGAAATGTCCAGACAGCCTCTGCGGGAACAGAAAATCACAATAAAACTTTTTATTTAAAGAAAACAAAACAAAACAAAACAAAAGAACATCATTTGGCCCTTGTAGAAAATGTTTGGTATGCATTTGTCACAAGCACCCCTGCTTGCCCCATCCACCGAGCACCCTTGGCGTGTGCGTCCTCTGATCTGCAAGTAGCAGGCGGCTTGCCCAGGCAGCTGCTGTGAGCAGGTCATCCACACACCAGCCCTGGAAGGGAGGCTTGACGTAAACCACTGAGCTGTGGAGCAAGAGACACTGCTGTGGGCCTCGAGTTCCAAGGTAAAGCCTTGAGGGCCAGGTCAGCTGCCGGGGAGGGGTGGAGAATGAAGTGGATGGCTGGAGAGACGTTCTGGTGTGTGCATGAAAGAGAGACTGGCTTCTAGAGGCTTTCTCTTCCACCTCCCTTTGCAAGATCTGTGTTCTGGTTTACATTTCCCCAGATTCTTGCTCGTAGGCATGTACTCGGTACACCCTCTGCACCGTGGCAACTTGGTTTTGCTTCCAGTGGGTTTGGACACGCAGGTGAGCACCCATCCCTGGCCTGAGCAGGCCCGGTTCCCGGTGCCTGGGGAGGGAACCTGACGGCACCGCTAGTAGAATGTGCAATGGTGACTTCTCTATATTCTCCAGCTGGGTTTCCCCAAGGGAATTATTAAGAGCTTAGAAGTGAGGTTTTCCATTAATTTTTTTTCTTCAGCATTTCCTAAGTGCTGTCCATCTTCCTTCAAGAAATCCAAGCAAATGAGGTGTTTGCAGAAGATTCGTGGAAAATGAATATGATGAAAAAATATATGATTTCAAACTTTTGGCACTAAAATAAACTTTTTTTTTTTTTTAGATTTTTTTATTATTATTGGAAAGCCGGATATACAGAGAGGAGGAGAGACAGAGAGGAAGATCTTCCATCCAATGATTCACTCCCCAAGTGAGTTGCAACGGCTGGTGTGCGCCAATCCGATGCCGGGAACCAGGAACCTCTTCCGGGTCTCCCACGCGGGTGCTGGGTCCCAAAGCTTTGGGCCATCCTCGACTGCTTTCCCAGGCCACAAGCAGGGAGCTGGATGGGAAGTGGAGCTGCTGGGATTAGAACCGGCGCCCATATGGGATCCCGGGGCTTTCAAGGCGAGGACTTCAGCCGCTAGGCCACGCCGCCGGGCCCTAAAATAAACTTTTTAAAAATATGTATTTGAAAATGCAGAATTGCAATAAAGAGAGATGGAGGGAGGAAGGGAGAGAGATATACTTCCATCTGCTGGTTTATTCCCCAAACGGCCACAACAGATGGGGCTGGGCCGGGCCAGAGCAGGAGCCAAGAGCTTCTTCCAAGGTCTCCCAAGTTGGTCAGGAGCCCAAGCACTTAGGTCATTTTCTGCTGCTTTCCCAAGCACTTTAGCAAGGAGCTGGATCAGAAATGGAGCATCTGGGACTCGCATTGGCTCCTGTACAAGATACCAGCATCTCAAGCAGAGGTTTAACATAATATGCCACAATATTGAGCCCCACAGATTAATATGTTTAGCCCCGAAAACATGGAAAATATGGAAGAGATTAAATAAGAAGACAAAACCTTACTTGGATTATCTACGGTTAAGTACTGTAAACATTAACAGTTCCTTTTCGTATACGATTATTATCTACTTTATAGATATATAATATTACCTGTACACAAATTTGTGATGATGCTTGAAAAGGGTCATGGAAAATACAATTAAGAGATAAGTTTATTTTGATACCAAAAACCTTGGAATCCATGCATAGCTTTTTCAAGTGCTATAGTATTGACAAACTCCTCGGGGATTTTTCAGATGCATGGGTTGCAAATAAACCAAAATAAACTTACTTTCTAATTTCATTTTCTCATAAACTTGTCAAAATGTCTTTGTCAAGTTTACAGACATACATGTTTATAGTTTCATATTTGGGACTGATTTGTTTGTCTAGTCCTGAATCTCACTGTTTCTCCTGATTCTTATGTATTCTCAGCCATGAAAACACGTGGAGAACATCACTTTTATGTGTCGTTATAAAGAAATGCCATTATTTAACCTTAGTAAACTTTAATATTGAACTTTCCTGCTATTTCAGTGGGGTTTTTTAATTTGTTTGTTTTGTTTTTTTGCCATCCTACGTAGCGATATCATGGTCACCTGGGCCCTACTTGTTCACAAGGCGACTGGCCTACAGAACATCGCACTGAAAACTTTATCCCTCAAAGAAACCATAACCGAAGCATGCAGGGAGAAGTATCCAAGGAAAGAAATGTTTATTTTTGTGCCGGATGTGGGGCCAGGAAAGTGCTGATTTTGTGTCACATGTGCTGCTTGTTGACATCCAGGCTCTATCAGGAGCCACATTCAGGATTCAGGGGACCTTGTTGAACTGCTCAGAGCCCTCCCTTAGCTCTGTGGGTGGGTAGGCCTGGTCCTAAAGAGGAGAGTCAGGCTGGAGAGGCAGTCTGGTGGCAGGTACCCTCTCCGCGGGAGATCTGTACCCTCCCAGCTGGGAGTCCTGCCAGGAGCCGGGAAGCGATGTTCCTGAAGCCAGTACATTTGATTTTTGCTCTTGGCTGGGATTCAGAGCAGGGACAAGCAAACCCCCATGTGGGCCAAGGTGAGCCTGTCTGGTCGAGGTCCTTGTGCTAAATGGGCGAAGACAGAAAGGCAGAGTCGAGCATCAAGGACGCAAGGGCTTCTGAGATGAAAGAGAGAATCCAGGCCACTGACTGCCCGACGGTCCGCTCCGTCCAATGCAGCCTTAAACCTCCACAGCAGATGCCCCAAGGCCAAGGCTAGCCCCTTCCTTTTAAAAGGAAGAAGGAAGAAAACCAGGATCCACTGGAGATTTGCTATGTGCCAGGTACCTTACGGAACAAAGGAGGCTTACAAGTATTCTCACTGTTAAAAGTGACGAAGCCAGAGTCCTCATCTCAAGGTTATGGGGCTAATTAATTTAAGAGCTGGGACTAGAATTCGGTTCTTGGAATTCCTGGGTACCAAGCTAGGTACAGTAGAGAAAAGATCATCAACCTTGGGTTCCCTTCAAGCTCTGATTCATGTGAATATTGGCCTTGGCTTTCCACTCCTGTGAAATAGGTGCCTGTCTTACTCGCAGGGTTCCTGTTAGGAGCAACAGGGAGAAGGCAAGCAAAAGGCCCAGTTTCCTGCTGGGCCCACAAAGGAGCCCTCTAAAAGCAGTTTAAAACCTGCACCTCTGCCTCTGTCAGCTGTTGTGGGAGTCCTGACTGGGTCACAGGGATGTCTGGGACACATCGGTCACCTCCTGGCATGGTGTTCCTGTTCTACCCAGCAGGCAGGCAGGCGCCGGGCACTCTGGCTTTTGTCTCTGAGAAACAACCCAACAGGAACACGAACAAGAAGGCTCAGGATGCTAAATCAGCTCCCTCGACCCAGACAGGCCCTTCTCCAGACACAGAGGGCACAAGGCCGGGGCTGGAAGCAGCACTTGGGGAAGGTGACTGGCAAGGAACCCCTACACAGTGGCCTACATCCCTGCGATGCCTCATCTTGCTTCTCCCGAAAGGTCTCACTGGGCACCAGGGCTCTGTCGGTCCCCGGGCCTTTTCAGAGGCTGGGGACCCTGGCTGAACCCTCCCCTGTCCCTTCCCCAGTCAGCCAGCCCTAGGGTTCCCTTTAAAGGCCCTGGATGGAGCAGAACCACCTCCGACATGGGCCGCAGGGGAACAGCTGAGCGGAGCCACTTCCCAGCTCGCCTGGGAAATGTTTCGTTTTCTATTTGCAGAATCACAGATGTTGACTTCTGATCTGTTCCTCTCTCCCTCCGGGCCTCCAATCAGTAGTGACAGCGATTTCATTTCTTTTTTATTTTTCCTTCTTTTCCCCATAAAGAGAAAATGTCAAAAGGGCTCAGAGAGGTTTTGAAAATATTGGCAGAGTTACACACTGGCTCCTAGAGTGAGAAAGAAGAGGTGTAGCCCTCTATGCCCGAAGCTCGTTCTGTCGTCAGACACAGGCTGGGCTGGGTGCCCTTTAAGGCAGCGTTTCCTAAAGCGTGGTGTGTTTATGAATCTCCCAGGGATCATGTGAGGGTGCAAATCAGCTTCTGGAGGTGCACTGCACCTCCAGAGGAGGGTATGCTATTGGGCTGCTCGGAGGGGGCCATGTGGTCAGGGGCAGGTGTCTGAGGCCTAGATGTGGAGGCCCTGCTGTGCTTCCAGCTCTCTCTGGCAGCACTGCAGTGCTGGGAACTGAATCTCTCCCCTCCTACTCCCTGTCTTCATGCAACTGGGTCTTTGCAGGCAAGATGCTGGCCGAGCAAGCTTCTCTCAGACGCTTTCATCTAATTAAACCCAAATGTAGATTTGTATCACGCTTGCTCTGTTTAAACAGAAGGACTTTCAATTGTGTGCTGATTGCCAAAGAAGGCAGCATATGAATATTCTGGGGCAAATGTGGGAATCCCAGGACTTATGTCTCTTATACCAGTCCCTCCCCCTTGGCTTTTTTCTCTAAGTGACTTTCAGCTCAGTGTGTCTTTTATAAACAATGCCCTTCAGTTCAGACATTATAATGTGTCATCATGGCATTACATGCTGTTGCACAAAGAAGCAACCTCTGAATACCTAGTGGAAACTATCACTCCAAGTTATTTTATTAAAAAAAATATTCAGGGGCCTGTCAAAATGGCTCCGTTAGTTAAAGCTTCCCTGTAAGGAGCAGCCGACCCCACACGGATGAGGGGCTTCAAGATGGCGGCTGGCCGAGTGCCAGGAGGCGGGATTTGTCTCGCCAGTAGGCAGGCAGGAAGTCACAAGGATAGGCTAATTCTCCCTGGCTGCGATTGCTGGCCTATCAGATAGCACCCCGTGGACCACGGGGAGACGTGATTGGTGGAGAACAGTATATAAGGAGCCTGCTTTCGGCAATAAACCCTTTTGGTTCGCCTGCCCCTTTTCGTTTGCCCTTTCGTTTGCCTTCCCTTTTTTCATTCGTTTGTTTGTGTATGTGTTTGTTGGTGTGTGTGTGTGCCGGTTGCGGTAGTGGTTCCTGTTTTTACCAGGCCCTTGAAATTCCTCGTCATTTTAGTGTTGCTGCAGGGCGGCGACATTCTGGTGGCCCGTACGGGGAATTTTCTGGACATTCTGGTGGCCCGTACGGGGAGAATACAAAAACGGGAAGAAATGTGGGAAGAAGGGTGGTGGAAAACGGGAGGAAGGGTGGCGAAGAAGCAGGTAGGAAAGCTTAGACAAATGGGGACAGGAGCAGCAGAGAGAAGGTTTTAAAATGCAGCCGCTTTTGGCAGTGAAGGGTCCGGTTGCCAGCTTTTCCCGGACCTCCAAGAGTATGACTCGGCATTTTTAGTGTCGCCGCTGCTGGGGGCACACACTGGGATCCCATATGGGCGCTGGCTTGTGTCCTGCCTGCTTCACCTCCCATCCAGCTCCCTTCTTGTGGTCTGGGAAAGCATGGTCCAAAGCCTTGGGACCCTGCACCCACCCACCCACCTGAGAGACCCAGAAGAAGCTCCTGGCTTTGGATTGGCTCAGCTCCAGCTGTTGCAGCCACTTGGGGAGTGAACCAGCAGATGGAAGATCTTTCTGTCGCTCTTTTTCCTGTCTCTTTCTCTCTGGATCTGCCTTTTCAATAAAAATAAAGATTTTTTTTAAGAAGGAAAAATTCAAGTTCTATATATTTTGTGCACTTGGGGTCAACTCCAAGAAAACACAAACCTAATGGATATATATTATGTGCTAGAAGCTGATGTCAGGTCTCCAAAGGGATTCCTTCAAGGAATGAACTCCTTCTGGGCATTTGTGAACATTATTTATTCGAAAGGCAGCATGAGACAGAAAGAAAGAGAGAGACAGAATATTCTTTTGTCTTCTGGTTCACTCCCTAAATGGTTACAATGGCTGGGGCTGTGCCAGGCAAAGGCAGGAGCCAGGCGTTCCATTTTGGTCTTCCACACGGGTGTCAGAAGCACGAGTGATTGGATCATCCTCTCCTGCCTTCCCAGGTGCATTATTGGGGAGCTGGATCAGAAGTGGAGCAGCTGGGACATGAACTGACCCTGTGATATGGGATGTCTGTGTTGCAAGCAGTTGCTTATCACACTATGCCACAGGACAGGCTCCTCTTCATGGGCATTTAACTATAGAAGCCTGGTTATCAGAGATTCAGTCTTAAGTGGTCTGAAGGAGGATTACAGTATTAAAAGCCTGTTTTTGTGCTGCCAAGATGATTCTTCTGTACATGCAAGTGTAATAACCTTGTATGAAATGATGTGAAGCTTCCTGACTTCAGGCTATCCATTGCCATCCAGCACCTGTCACCTGCCAGGCACGGCATGAGGCTCAGGAGAATGAGTAGATGAGGCACAGCTACTGCCCACAGGCATGTGGAGTTTGGATGGGGAAGATTAACAAACAAAACAAAGCAAAACCTGGGGCTGGTGTTTTTGTACAGAGAATAAACTCACTCCCTGTGATGCCACTATTCTATATGGATACCAGTTTGAGTCTTGGCTATTTCTCTTTGATCCAGCTCCCTGCTAATGACCTGCTAAAAGCAATAGAAGCTGGCCTAAGTGTTTGGGTCTTTGCCACCCATGGGCACTTGCGGCCATCTCGGGAGTGAACCGGCAGATGGAAGATTCTCTCTCTCTCTCTCTCTTAGTAACCTTGCCTTTCAAATAAACAAATATGTGTTAAAAACACAACAGAATTAATTATATCTGGAGTCTCCACAAGTGGTAAAACAGAACTGTTGCCTCTATGAGGAGTTTTTAAAGGTTTGTGGAAAATGGATTTGAAGTTCATTTTGGTACAAAGAATTTGAGGGGTCATCAGAAGGTCCATGAAAAATACATGATAAAAAAAACCCTATATGTAGATTTCAAACTTTTTTCCAAAGTAAACTTATCCTTTCCTTTTCCACAAACGTTTTGACATCCCCTGATCTGTACACAAATAGAGATGGGCTTCAAGGGTTCCCTTTGATGATAACGCCCAGGTTCCCCAGTATTCTTTCTGGCACCCCTCTTCCCAGAAGGCCTAGAACATGGCTCATACGGGAATACCCTGAGCTGCAGGGCAGGAGCTGGGCTCTCAGGCTTAGATCTTGGAGAGAATGGACAGGGCTGGGGTAGAGGAGAAGGGTGTGTGGTTCCACAGACTGCATGGATTTCTTAGTGCAGGAGCACACACACAACCTGCCCACGGCACCAGCTGAGGACTTGGTGTTTCTCAGCGTCTCTTCTGCTCAACCACCCAGGAAGCAGCTCAAGGCAGTCTGCTCCTGCTACCCAAGGTGTGTGGCCTTCCTCCCAGATGCCCTCAGCCACTCCCCTCGCTGCTTCAAGCCCAAGCCTTACCTGGACTCATCTGCCCCAAACAACCTTCCCCCAAGGCAGCTCTGTGGGCTGCATTTCACACAGAGCAGGAATGACTCAAGAACTCTTGCACTATGAAATAAGAATTCTACTCCCAGAGCCAAGCCAGCGTTGGGGAGAGTGCAAGAAGGAACTATTTCAAGATGTGTAAGCCCAGGCAGACCTTGGTTTAAATCAATCCACTGAAGAGTGGAGGATTTAGGTAGATAACAGCGTATGTCCCCTCCCCTTTCCCTGAGTGCTCCTTGGCCTCTCCTTGGGGCCTCAGCTGGTGTGGTCAGGAGAAGTACCCCATCATATGGATGGACAGCGAACAAGCTCCCAGGAAGAACTGGCCAAAGAGGGGATGGCCTGGAGATGGTCTACTCTGCATCCGGCCTTCAACTCCCCCTGAGTCCTATGACTCTGAATCCAGGAGGACCTCCTGCAAGTGGAGGAGCAGGGATTAACCCTCCACAACTAAGGGCAACAACAGGCACCCCTAGGATTCCTACTGACTCCAGTTCTGCCACACTCTCCAAAATGTACTCTTTCTCAGTCCATGCCTCCCACACCCAGAGGGAAACATTTTTAAATAACTTCACAATCTGTATTCTGTTCAGGTAGAGGAGCTGACAAATCCTTGGGATGCTGATCTTCAAGACAGAAACACATCTCAAGCAGGAAACGGGTCCAGTGGACTTGGAAGGCTGGGTTGTCTCTGGCATTGCCGGGACTCACCAGCAGGGTGCAGACGCCTGCTGCTGCTCTCTCTAGTGGCTTCCTTCCATCCTGTTAAAGTGAGTAGATTTCTGGCAGCTGCTGCTTAGGAACAAAAGCCGGAGGAGCCCTATGGGCTGCTGCCCCAAGATGGGGTGGCCATCTGAGAGCAGGGGTGAGGGAAGGTGAGCTGTCAGTATTGCAAGCTGCACCAAAACAGAAACAAACAAAAACCATGAAATTGTCCCAAGACTAAGAGGCAGGGAAGACCCCAGCACAGAATACCCCCAGCTGGGGGTATTCACTGCTGCATCCTAGCCTAGTATTATCCTGTACCTGCTTCTGCAGCCTTGAAGATGGGAACACTTGCTTGTAGGAAGAATGAAAGGTTGGGGTAAAAGCCATTGACCTCAGGGCATCTCCTTCAGTTTCCGCTGCTTCAGAAGGGTTGCCCATCTCCAGGGCCCTTGAGCCCCCTTGTGCAACAGCCAAGGGGATTGAGGTACGAGGCTGTGGCCCAGCTTCCCTCCCCTCCACACCCTCTCCCTGCCAGTGCCAGGGTTGGATCCACAGACTCCTCTCCCACATTTGGCAAGTACAGAGCTGAGAAGGCCACTGGTTAGCTCCACAGTCCAGATGCCTGCAGCCCCAGCAGGGCTCCTGCCTGACCCTGCCACGTGACCGCAGCCAGCACGCTCTGGTTCTTCCCGGCAGCCCGTTGGCGGGGCCTCCGTAGTTTTTGTTCATGAGGCCAACAGTTCTCAGAAACAGGCAGAATGGAAACTGTTCAAAACCCGTTTTCGTAAGACAAAGGAAAGGCTCAACAAGCTTAGCTAGCTGATCCATCCTGATGGCCCATGTGGGTGACAGGGACCCAAGAACTGAGGCTGACTTCCTCTGCCTTCCAAGGCACATTAGCAAGCATCTGGATCTGAAGCAGAACAGCTAAGGCTCAAAGTGGCACTGCAATATGGGATTCTGGTATCGCACACGGCAGCCTCATCCACTGCACCACCAAGGCCTGCCAATTCTTTGTCATCTTGTTAGCCTATATTTTTTGTTGTGCCTTTGGCTTCCTTCAATATTTAATGCATAATGTCATCTTTTTTCCTTTCCATAAATCACGTCAGGTGCTTAGTAGGCCATTTTTTAATCCCTTCAGAAAGCCAGGTTGTCTAATATCTTCTTGTTGCTCTGGGATCTGTCCTTATGTGTGTATTTTCTGTTCTTCTCTTTTTTTGGGGTTTATTCTGAGGCTTTTCCCCACTAGATTCCTATATTCAAAAATTGGTTCCAGAGATGTTTCAGCAAGAGGTTTAGAGTCTCATATACCCAATAATATTTTTATTTTAATTTTATTGAATTAATACTTTGGCTATAAAATGCTGGGTTTGAAGTTCTTTTCCATCAGCACTTTAAAATACTAGAGTGCTTGAAAAAGTTCCTGGAAAATGTGCATGATGAAAAACTTATCCATGGATTTCAAAAATAGTTTGCACCTAAATAAATGTGCCTTTCCATTTCAGTTTTGCATGAACATTAGATGTTTTCAGAATTTTCTGTCATAAATGTTCTTAAATTGTACTGTATTATGTTTAATTCTTTTTCTTTTTTGTATTTCTCTCCTTTGACATTACGAATGTTTTCTATGTGAAGTTTCATATTTTTTTCAACACATCTTCAAATACATCATTCATCTGTTACTTGTTTTTCTTCTTGGCTCCAAACCCAGTGGTCCTAACCACTAGGCTGCATTCTATTTTCTACCGGGTAAGGGAACATGTTTTGTTGTTGTGTTGTTGTGTTTTTGTTGTTAAGGGCCAATTGTATATTTATACTATCACTTACCAGTTGTACCAAATGATCAACTTAAAAATGGGCTTGCTGTGGAACTGTTGAATTTCATGTCCCATTGCAGTTGCTTTGGCAGGGCCAGATCAGATGGTTTCAAGGGTCTTGCATGGCCCACTGGCTGGATATTTTCCACCCCTGGTAGGTACTGCTTCATGACACATCAGGGCCCACTTTGTACTGAATGGACAGAATGAAGGCATGGAATGTGGACACAGGGCGGGAGCAGGAGGTATGGTGGGACTGGAGCAGGGCCCAAGTCTAACTGGACTGTGTACCCATGCCCAGCAACATGACCTCTGTTCGGCTTTCTTGAGCAGCACGTGCGTAGGGCAGCCAAGTTGGCCCCACCCAGCCCAGCCATGAGATAAGTGGCAGTGTTTCCTCAACCAAGCTGTCTAACTGAGATGTCGCACCTTTCTGAGGACTGTGGGCATCCCTGAGGTTGGGCTAGTCTCACCTGCTGTCTTCCTCCTTGGCTCTCAGTTTTCTCATCCATGGCTTGGGACCAATGGCACTAGTGTGTCTAGCTCCAGGGCTGCCACTTTGTGTGTGAGCACTTCGGAGTGTGGGCTCTGTGAGGCAGGTCACACCACAGAGGAGTTTAGTGCCTGGACATACTTGCCCTGGAGCCAGCAACAAAATCCCCCTTGGGGATGTGGACTTCTTCTCAGAGGGGTGCCAGGTCTCCCACAGCTCTGTGCTGGTTGGCTTCTTAGAAAAGAACTTGGTGGGGAGAGTAATGGTCAGAGCCAGCTCTCTGGCAGAGGGGGAAGCAAGACCCTGCTGGCAGTGCCAGCTAGCCTGGGGCCTCCAGTGAGACTACGCTTCTTGTAGTCTCCCAGTCTCCACCCCATAGAGCCCCACACGCTGGACACCTCCTGTGCCCTGTGTCTGACAGAGCTTCCTTTGCTGCCTGTGCACCTGACAACCCTGCTCTCTGCTGGGAGAATCCTGAGAAACACCTCCCTGGTTCCCCAGGTACACATTCCTTCCTGGGAAGTCCCTCCCCTGGACCCAGGCATTCTGGTCTTCAAAGTCACCACTGTCAGCTTCCCTTAATGGCCACTCCCAGCAACCTTTGTGTCTTTATCCTATCGCTATTTCGTACCATCTCTTTCAGTGTTATTTTTAAAGTTTGATGGTCTCTCAATGTTGCCGCCTTTCTGATCTTCTCTTAATGGGAGCCTCCTGTGTCTGTGGAAGCTGTGTGCTGAGCAGCTTCCAGCAGGAGGTAGAGAGTTAGGCTGATGATCTTGGGTGCTGTGGACTCATTGATTCTGTGAACTTGGCAGTGTAGCTCACACTGAACTAGCATCACCAGGGATCCTTGATTAAACCTTCAATGCTGCAGATGGTAGGTGCCTTTCTGATTAATGGGTAGAGTGCTAAGCAGTAAGTTCCTCAATTGGTTGGAACGATTAGTGAATCACTTGGTTATTGCCTAAGATTGAACACTCGAACTAAGCACATGTCCAGGGTGCTGCGCATGGCCTGTCAGTAATGATAATGACAGTGATAGATAACGTGTATGAGGCACCCGGAATGCCCCAAGTACTTTACATTCATTCATTCACTCGTTCATTCATTCATTCACTTGTTTTCCACCATTGAAATTTTTTCATCTCTATGCTACAGCAGGGGAAGCTGAAGTCATTTGCCCAAGATCAGAGCTGGGAAATGCTAGAGCCTGAACTATTACCCACTCCACATACTCTGTCTTGGAGTCCAGAGGGGAGCACTGGACACACATCCCTAAGCAGTTGTGTCTATGTTTCTTTCCAGAAGACGGCCAGAGCTCTCTGCCTTCCCCTCCTGTTAACTCTAACACTCCTGTTAGAGAGAGAGAGTTAGTTCACCTTCTGCGTGCTTGGCAGACTTAGGAGGAGGAGGAGACTTTTGAAACAGATGAATGACAGTATAAGAGATTGTTGCAAAGTTCACAGGAAATGCAGGAACTATGCATGCGTGTCGACGTTTCTTTGCACTGACATGAATGTATCTTTCAATTCCATTTTTCCAAAACTTTTCAAAGTGCCTTAATGTAATGAAAGACACTGAAGCCACACCAAGGCACAGGAAGTAAGGAATGCTTGAGTTGAAATAAAAAGAATTGAAGAGGGACAAGAGGCAAAAACTGGGAGTCTTACGAAGGGTTTAGGATTTGTGAACACTTGGTTCCTCAAGGAAAATGAACACAAACAAAGAGTATTCAAGGAGTCAGTTCTTCCCAAATTAGTTGATAGGACTGTAATTGAAATCCAGCAGCATTTTTCATGTTGTTGTTTTTGCTTTGTTCTGCTTTGTGTTGAACTAGACAATCTGATCTTCAAATTCCCTTGGAAGAGCAAAGGGCCAAGAATAACTGAGAAACAATTTTGAAAAAGTACAAGGTGGAAGAACTTGTCCTACCAGCTATCAACATTTATTGTCAAAATATTTAGCAAAGAAGACGGCGTAGGACGGGCTCTGGAGACACTGATGGAGCAGACCAGAGAGCCACCCAGGGCCTGCCCAAGTTGGGAAACCACACAGGGCAGAGGTGACATCACAGTCAACATGCAAAAAGGGTGGTCTGTATGATAAATGAGTGCAAGACTCTAAAACGCAAGATGGAAATACAGGAAAATTCTTCATGATGTTAAGCGAAAGAAGGATTTCTCTAAAAAAAAAAAAAAATTAAAATCAGGCCCAGGGCGTTGTAGTCTAGCAGCTAAAGTCCTTGCCTTGCACACGCCAGGATCCCATATGGGTGCCAGTTCTAATCCCTGTGGCCTTGCTTCCCATCCAGCTCCCTGTTTGTGGCCTGGGAAAGCAGTTAAGGACGGCTCAAAGCTTTGGGACCCTGGACCCGCAAGGGAGACCTGAAAGAGGCTCCTGGCTCCTGGCTTTGGATCAGCTCAGCTCTGGCTGCTGTTGCCACTTAGGGAGTGAATCATTGGATGGAAGATCTTCTCTGTCTCTCCTCCTCTGTGTATATCTGATTTTTCAGTAAAAAGTAAAAACCACACACACACACCATGGCAAGAATGGGCATTTGTCCTAGCAACTAAAGTCCTGTTTAAGACTGTTATCTCTCACATCAGGATGCCTGAGTTTGATACCTGCCTCTGCTTCTGATTTCAGCTTTCTGTCAATGCAGATCCTGGGGGGCAGGAGTGGTGGCTTGAGTCACTGACTCCTGCCAGCCACATGGGATACCAGATTGAATTCTTGGCACTTGGTTTGGGCTCTACTGGGAGTTGTTTGTGGGGATTAAAGGCACTCTCTATAACTATAAAATAAACAAAATTTAAAAACACAGACGATAATAATCAAAAGAAGTTCTAAGTCTTGATTATGTTAATGTTTGCTCCTAACAAAGGCATCATGAAAAATGTAGAAAGCATACAACCTAGGCAATAAAATTTGCAGTGAATCTAAGATATAAAAATACCTCTCAGATAAAATAAAAATAACATATGAGGAGAAAAAAATGGGAAAAGAATATAAAAGTATCTATCATGGAACATACCCAGAAGCCCAATAAAATAAAAAAAGATACTCAGTATTGCTATTAATCAAAGAAATACAAACCCAAGCACTAGTACAATACCATTCCTACCAGATTAGCAGCAATGAGTGGCAGCTAGTGCTGGGGGTTGGGAAAGAGCAGGCAAATCACACAGTCTCATTCAGTGCTGCTGGAGCTGTAAGTTGATCCAAGCACTCCAGAGAGCTATTTGGCAATGATTAGCAATGTTGCAGGTGATCGTGTCCAGAAATTCCTGTCCTAGGCATAAAGTCAAGAAGACATGTATTAAGATGTTCATGGCAGCACAGGAACTGCTTGAATATCCATCAACAAGAGCCTGGAGACCTAAATTGCATTGTGCTGAAACAATGGAATACAACCCAGCATGTGTCAGTCTAGATTACCATCTCACAATGGCAATGCTGTGGGAGGAGCACGTTGCAGCAAATGACAGTACCATGTACATAAATACATTATGTAGTGATTATATACTATTATACAGTGCTGTAAAAGGTTATAGCACTATGTACATCAAGTTTTAAAAGCTTGCATCATACTTTATCATGTTTGTGGATACATAAAAGTGTAGTACAAATATAAAAATGTGCGTGAGAGTGATGAACACTGAATTCAAAACAATGTGTAGCCCTGGGAAATGAGGGGAGAGAGTGAGGAGTGCAGAGGGCAATTCAGTTGTATTTCTAATATTTACTTTCTTTGAAGTAAAAAGACATGAAGCAAATAAGGCATGAAGCAAATGAGGCAGTATGTTAATATTTGTGGAAGCTGATGTGGCTATCATTAATGCTGCCCACTAAGTGTTCTGGCTCTCTGCCTTTGGGACCCGTGGAGAAGTGCTTCCCCATTTGGAAGTGAAGGATGACCTGGAAACTGGCTCCGGCCCACAGCCTGTGAGTGGAAGGGTCTTGAGTTTCTGACCTAATGAGCTGATACCCAACTGGACATCCCAAGAGATGAAGTCTCTTCCTGCCTGTTCTCAGAGTCAGGTACCCCTCAGAGTCTTGGTACCCCAAGGCCCACCACCAGGAACAAGAGAAGGAGTGAGAGAGGCACCTTGTGGCTTTCAGTCATGAAGATGTGGGGTTGTCGGTGAACACACAACCAAGTCTACCCTGATGGAAACAGCTGGGAAGTGGGTCCATAGGTGTTCCACATGTTGAAATAGCACCCAAAAGACCCTTGAACATACTTTGTTTTTTAACAATTATTTTCACTGTATTTAAAATAGAGACAGAGAGTTTCTATTTTCTGGTTCACTCCTCAAATGCCCACAGAGGCTGAAGTGTTTTGTATTGGATTGGGTTATCCTATCTTCCAGTTTGTGGCACCTCATCTCCACTGTCCTTCGGAAAGGTCCTTTCCTAGTGCAATACTCTGTTTCCTTTCTAAGTAGCCCCACAGGAGGGATGGGAGCATTGTGCATCTGCAGAGGCCGCTTGGTAAGGGCAGAGTGAAGGGCAACTCCCCCAGCCCAAGTCCAGGCTTCCTCCTGGGCGATCTGCCAAGCCTACAGCATGTGCCATCAACCCTCGGGGCCAGGAACCCAGGGAGAAAGCCATAGCTCGGCTCCAGAGAAATGTAAACAACAATCTTGAAGAATGCAACTCTTGCTGACTCCTTGGATAGCTTTGGGAAAGAATTTCAGCCTTTGATGTCGTGGGCAGCACCTGTTGTCCATCTCCACTGACCCGTGACTGTTTTTACCCAGCCTGAGTTGACCAGGAAAAATGTCAGGAAACTTTCCCACTGCTCCTGGCATCCAGGTTCCTTTCCAGGGTTGTCTGCAAACCCCACTCCCCACTCCATCCCCACCCCACCCCTAAACCCTTTTCTCTCCTTCTACTCTGGGCAGAAGTGGGGGAGGAGCAGAGCTGGGAGCATAGGAAGGTAGACCTGGTCCTCAGCGAGTTGTGTTGCAAATGGTGCAGAGACACACACAGTGCCTGGAAGTGACCGTGAAATGTGATGCAGCTGAGAAGTTCCGTGGAAAGAATGACATCATAGCCAACCACTCCCCCCACCCCACCTTTTTTCCAGTAGGAGTGAGAAATAAATAGACTGACACATTTTCCAGTCAGGGAGGGATTCTGGAGGGTAAGTTTAACTTGGCATAGGAGTCCAGGTGGGGCTCTGCTTGCCCGGTAAACAAGAAACTTGCAATCTCCCTGGAGCCTTGGCCACTGAGCAGGTGACCGAGGGAGGCAGGTGAGTAGGGTGCCTGGGGCTGGCCAGAGCTACAGGAAGAGCCAGCCCAACCCAGAGTGCTCTGTGAAAGGCAAACATTGCTCTCATTGGAAGTGGTGGTTGCATGGACTGTCGGTGGCTTATCAAGAGAAATGCCATCAATTTCATTAGACTTAAAATGCGTTGTTCTTAGACTGAAGTATGCTACTGGTCATTGGGGGAGTTCCACTCTCAAGAGCAGACAGGTTTGGGTGGCAAGAAATGGCCTTTTAAATAAGTTGCCAAGTTGCCAGCCAGGCTGCTGCTGGGGCTGACCTCGGAGTCAGCAAAACCTTAATGCTGCCATGATTGCCTTCATTTTGCCCAAATAGTTGCCATGTAAGGAGCACCGAGGTTGGCCCTGGGTGCTATGCCAGGTGGTCCCTGTAGTGACTGTTTTTTAACTCTTCCTACTAACCCTGCAAGGTGGGTGTGACTATCCCTGCCCACCCCTTGATAGATGAGGATGATGAAGCTGAGAGGGGTTCATTCATACTTTAGACACGCCACTTCCAAGAGACTTCATTGCACTTTCCCCACCCTCTTCCCAGGGATCTGAAATAACCCCAAGACAAAGGGTAATAAACCCCTGTGGTGGAGACGGGCGTTGTCCGCCTGCGGCCATCAGCTCTCTTGCCAACTGGGAATGAGTAATTTCTTTTAGACAGAAGCACGAGGGCCAAGCACAGGCATCTGAGGCTTGTGGCAATCAGTGTTGGGGCTTTGGAAAGCCCCAGTTTCCAAAGAGCCCTTCTAACAGAAAGAGGGACAGGGCTGGTTTTCCAATTGTGCAGTGTTAGTGCTGGTTCACCCCTAGGATATGCAGCTGGGGGAAAATTCTTCATTCCAGGAGGATCTGCTTTGATGTGTCAGGTTGGAAAGAATGTCTCATAAAGGCCCTTCAGGATTGCAGAATAGCCATTAAAAGAAAAAAAAAAAAAAAAAGCCCAGCATGTGGAAATTCTAACTGGACTGATCCACCTGGAGATGTTCAAATACCTGGAGGGTTGTGAGGTGCCCTTGCAATGCCCAGGCAGCTTCCAGGAATAAACTTGCATCATGTCTGGGTCACAAGAAGGCGGCCCAGCTGGTTGATCGTGCCCCACTCTATATGCAAGAGGAAGTAGGGATAATGTAAGCCTGTCCCAAGTACGGACCTGTGGCGCAATGGATAATGGAAGCCTGTCCCAACAGGCCCTCTGAAAATGTGAATTTTGGTGGCCATCCAGCATGAGCTACATCCATGGCAGCTCTAAGGCATGGCCAGAATTTGCTGCTAGTGGGGAGACCTTGCCTGGCCCTCCTAGAAGGTCCACAACCACCCTCTCCCCAGGAAGTTACATCCCAGGAGGACTCAAAGGAAGAAAAGACAAACCAAAGGGCCCATTTCATCATGTTTTTCTTGCATGACATTATGCCAGAAAGTATTTGTGTTTACAAAAACCCTCATAGACTATGCCAAGGTACAAATAACCTAAAATTACAGGCGGGGAGGAGAAGCAGAAGGATGAATCTCAGTGGGGTTGCCACTTTATTGCATGCCATGAATGCCTGTGCACTCAAATAAGGCATCCCCGAGCCAGAGTCAGCCTTCCGAATAGATAAAGCAACCTCTAGGAGAGTTCAAGAACAGCTATACCTCGGATGCATATTCACTCCCAATGTCGGGATGCCCAGGGGATCTCATAGGGAATTAGAAGCAAGAATTGGACTATCCATAACATCCCTACAGTAAAACTTGGACAGGGTTTTCTAGCATGTAGGATCCCAAATGCAGGCAGATGACTGTGCCAATGCTGGGCCTGCACTGATGGAAATGAGAAAGGAAGATTCCAGAATGAACCCTGCTGGGCTGGCTTAATCTCAGGACAAAAAAATCAGAGAACTGCTTTGGGAACCTGACGGTCCCTGTCTGTTTGGAAATCTGAATTCAGTCTGCAACCTTCTTCTACACCCCTTCACACACCTCCAAGGTCTTGTGTTGGCCTCATTTTACTCAGTGTTTTGTGGAAGTCAGAATCCAGAGCTCCCAGCAAAGCTGCAGACACAGGAAGCAGGAAGACGATGGAGAGCCCAGCCACAGGCCGGGAGCCAGCACCTAAATCAAGCTGAGATCCGGGTGCCACAAAGAGCAAGTGCTGGTCTTGGCTTCACCATGCACAACTGTTCAAACTTCAGAAGGCAACTCGCTCTTCCTGAACCTTCGTTCTGCTACCTATAATGTGCAGCAGGCAGATTAGTGTGCAGTGGCTGTTTGCCCCAAGGACTCCTTCAGCTGCCATGCTTTGCAATGCCCTGAAAACCATAGAGGGGGCACTGGAGCAGGCTGCAGCCTATGAAGGTCTGTGGAAGACAAGAAAAATGACCCTGATTCCCCTTCAAGGGAAGGCCAGCTGCAGGCATGGAGGTGGCAAGCTGTCTCCAACGGTCAGCTCTTTCCAGGGAGTCGACAGCCCATAATGCGGATCAAGTGAAGCCAGGGCATAGACGCCATGGTGCCTTGTCCCTGCACAGGCCACGCTGATGGGTCATATTTGCCCCAACTTCCCATTAGGGTTGGCCAAGATGGGTTGAGCCTGCATCTCAGTGGGACTTCTTCTGTGACCAATCTGCCATTCTGTGCCTCTGATTTTTGTCCTGGGATGAAGCCAGCCCAGCAGGAATCATTCTAGAGACTTCTATCATTGCTGTGGTGGAGTGGGCATTGGCTGAAACAGTAGCCTGCACTGGAAGTATTACAGGGAACCTCCTATGGGTTTTGCGGTAGGGCTGTTGCTGATTGAGGAGGCCCTCTGTGACATGCCGCTGCGTCTTCTTATTCTCCTCTCTGTTTTCCAAGCTCTGTTTCAGCCTTGGCTTCTGCAGAACCCACTCTACCCTGGAGGCCAAGCCGGGGGCACAGAGATTCACTAGGCGTCTGACTTTGACAAATGAGCCCTAGCCAGCCTGAACCCAAGAGCTCCAGGAAGAGCTAGCGTGGATGGTATGGCTACTCTGGCAGCCCCAGCAGCCATTCTGTGGGTGGCATGGCAGCACCATGTCTAATGCAAGCATGCCCTTCTTCGCCCTTCCTGACTGCTTTTCCAGGAGATGATGCCAGCTTCTCAGCCTTTTCCAACTCTCTCTCCCTCTGCTTCCACATCCCAACAGCAGTGCTAAGTCCTGATGCTCTGTCTTGGAGTTGCCTCTTGCCTGCCTCTCACACTCTGCTGGTGTGGGCCCTGGCAGTGCTCTTCCAGTGGCTTCTTCCCCCTTTGTGTCATGATCAGCTCTGTTCCAGCCACCATGATGCCCCCTGCCATTCTCCAGGGAATGCTATGCCACAGACACGCCCACTCACCACACCTGCTTCCTGGAGTCCCTGGGTTGGGGGGAGAGGTGCAGGGGAGACTGGCTGCTGCTTATGAGATATACCCACACACAAACACGCAGTGATAAGGCAGTGGGAACTGGATTTCTCTTTCTATTTGGATGGAGGGCAGTGTCCTTTTCCCAGCTTAAGCCCAGAAAGCAGAGCCACAGCTCAAGCACTATGTTGCACTGGTGTACTGGTGTGCTGTGCTTGTGTGGACATGTGGAGGTTCCAGGAACAAAAGAACTTAGGTGACTTGCTGGTGCTCCAAATTGTTTCTTAATGTTCCTAATGAACAAACAGCTGCCAGATTTTAAAGGAAATGCCGGGACGGCTAATTTTTTTTTTTAAGAATTATTTATTTTGGGGTCCGGCGCAATAGCGTAGTGGTTAAAGTCCTCGCCTTGAACACGCTGGGATTCCATATGGGTTCCAGTTCTAATCCTGGCGGCCCAGCTTCCCATCCAGCTCCCTGCTTGTGGTCTGGGAAAGCAGTTGAGGACGGCCCAAAGCTTTGGGACCCTGCACCCTCATGGGAGACCCGAAGGAAGTTCCTGGCTCCTGGCTTCGGATCAGCTCAGCTCCAGCCATTGTGGCCACTTGGGGAGTGAATCAACAGACGGAAGATCTTCTCTGTCTCTCCTCTCTGTATATCTGACTTTGCAATAAAAATAAATAGATCTTTTACAAAAACAGTTTATTTATTCTTTAAAATATTTATTTTATTTTTATTGCAAAGTCAGATATACAGAGAGGAGAGACAGAGAAGATCTTCCGTCTGTTGATTCACTCCCCAAGTGGCCACAGCAGCCAAAGCTGAACTGACCCAAAGCCAGAAGCCCGGAGCCTCTTCCAGGTCTCCTATGCATTACAGGGTCCAGGGTCCTGGGCTGTCCTCGACTGCTTTTCTAGGCCACAAGCAGGGAGCTGGTTGGAAAGTGGGGCCACTGGGATTAGCACCAGCACCTATATGGGTTCCTAGCGTGTGCAAGGTGAGGACTTTAACCGCTAGGCTACTGTGCTGGGTCCATGGCCTCTCATTCAAAGGGAGAATGGGGCCATGCACCTGCCAACCAGAGCTAGTGGAGCCTCCCACCTCCACCAATGGCTATGCAAATGCAACAGCTCCAAGAACTGAGTGCTGCAAGGCAAAGTGTCCACCCCCATGGGATCAGGGCGGATGCTTCCTAACGGTTCTGGAAGGAGAGGGGATGGTACGCCGGCCATGGTGTCTGTTCCTGTGCTCTCCTGACGGGATTGGCCTGAGCTCCAGTTCTCAGAAGCTAAGACGAGGTTTGTCTGCCCTTGTTGTGTGTTCCTGTTATCAAGCAGCAGAATGAAATAATCCATGGGAGTTTCGCCTTCCTTTCTTTTCACTGCTCGCTTGCAAGCAAGGCTGAGAGAAGATAATCCTGCACAATTCAGACCAGGAAGCCAAGAGCTTGTTGCTGTTGGGTCCTGACTGCACCACAAACTGAGGGTAAGGAATATGAGGCACATTTTTACAGATGAGTAAACTGAGTCTGGCAAGTAACAATAATGATTAGTTCTCATACCAAGAGTGCCAAGCATGAGACAGACATATTGCCTAGTGGTTAAGCTGACAGATGAAACACCCACAACCCATAGCTCCCGGGTTCAAGCCCTGGTTCTTCTTCTAATCCCCGATTTCTGCCGAACAAACCCAGGTAGCGATGGCTCAAGTATTTGTGTCCCTGCCACCCTCCTGGGAAGCCTGGATTGAGATCAAGGTTCCCAGGTTCAGCCCGGCCAAGTCACAACTATGGCGGTTATTTGGGGAGTCGCTCTGCAGTTGAGAGCACTCTGGTTCTGTCAGTCTGCTTCTCAAACAAATGAATGAATCAAGAAGTAGATGTGGTTGTTGCAATGGCTCAATTGGCTAATCCTTTACCTGAAAGCACCGACATCCCATCCGGGTTCCAGTTCATGTTTCATCTGCTCAAATTTTGATCCTGCTTGTTGCTTGTGGTCTGAGAAAGCAGTCGAGGACGGCCCAAAGCCTTGAGACCCTGCACCTACATGGGAAACCTGGAGAATACTCCTGGCTCCTGGCTTCAGATTGACTCAGCCTCCAGCCGTTGTGGCCATTTGGGAGTGATCCAGCAGATGGAAGATCTTTGTCTCTGTCTCTCTTTCTCTCTGTAAATTTGCCTTTCAAAAAAAAAAAAAAAAACAAACTTAAACGTAGCAAAATATCAGACATCTCTTAGCTGGTGTGTGGTCATTAGTGTTTGTATCTCTTCTTTTTAGGTGCAGAATAATGTCAGCATTGTGGGAGAGCGTGGAGGGGCCCCTGAGAGGAGGGCAGCAGGATAAGAGCCTTGCTGGGGAGGGGGTGAGGGACCGGAAGCGTCCATCTGGAAGTCAAATGGCCTGACTTTTTGATTGGTGCACTCCAAACCCTCCCCCAGGTGAAAGAGAAGGTGGCTAGGAGTGAGAAACTGGAAAATTCAAACACGCAGAAGAGGCGATAGGGGCTTCTAGCGATAACATCAGGGCATGGAAAACAGCCCTGAGGCATCGCCTTGCAGCTTTCTGCCTTTCTTTTCCCAGGAGAGGACCTGGAGGAGAATGAACAAGAAAGCCAGGCTCTTAGTTGGGAGTACAAGGTGGCCCTGTGGTGGCCTTGACTCTTGCATCACCCCCACCCAACACACACTCAAAGTAAGGGCAGGATGTGTGGCTAGCCCCCTGTTCCGCTTCTCAGTAGCATTACTGGCTCTGTCCCAGCCAGAGCTGAGCCGCTGTGCCTGCCTCCTGGGCTCTGAACCCTGGCCTGGGAGCCTCTGTCGCCCTAGCCGTGCTCCCTTGAGGGTGTGAAAATGCACCTGCTGCTTCTCACTGTTTAGCTCTGACCTAGGCTCACACAGCACTTGCATATGAGGTCAGGGCCACCTCTTTTTGCCTCACACCTGATGGGGTTTTAGCTGCCCAGGACACTACTCCAAAGAGTCCTCTTCAATTAAAGCTCTGTCCTTTCTTAGTAAGAAGGGTGAAAGGAGGAAAAAGGTCAGTGCAGACCCTTTTAACTTCCTCCCACTGACCACTGGATCCATTAAAATGCTTCTGTCAAGGCCATGGCTGTGGTACTGCGGGTTAAGCCATCACCTGCCATGCTGGACCCTGAGTCAGCATGCCAGTTCATGTCCTGGCTGCACAACTTCTGATCTAGCTCCCTACCAATGCACCTGGAGGGCTGATGATGATGGTCCAAGCACATGTAGACCAGGATGGAGTTCTATGCTCCTGGAATTAGCCTGGTCCAGCCCTGCCCACTGTGGCCATTTGGAACATGAACCAGAAGATAGAACATCTCTCTCTCCCTCTCTCTCTCTCCCCTCACTCTATTTCCATATAAATCAAACTACCTTTCAAGTAAATCAAACATATCTTAGTTACAAATGCTTTTGCCATAGTGAAGATTGGGCCAAGGGCTCCATTCAGATTCAGCTAGAAGAAAACTGTGATGAGCAAGGATGGTCACCCCTCCCCTGTGCCCGCTGCTGCCCCGCAGCCCAGCCCTTCTGAGGCGCTCCCTCCTTTTTCCATCTCCCCGAGGCAGGCTTTCTCCGCCCATCAGTCACCATCCTGGCCAAGCTGAAAGGCCGGTGAGGCGGTGCCCACTTTTCATTCCCACAATAGTGCGAATCTATCTGCAAGTTCTGCGGTCTGACAGCTGTCTGAACAGCAGGGAGAAGCAGGGTGGACATCTCCATGGGAAGGAAGAGAGCGGTTTTCGCCCTGGAAACGCGGGGAGGGGGATGTATGTACTGAAGTGAGCATTGGGAGTTGGGGGTGTCTGTGCTGAAGAGAGTATTGGGATTTGTGGGATGTATGTACTGAAGGGAGCCTTGGGAGTTGGGGGTGTCTGCACTGAAGGGAGCATGGGGAGTTGGGGGGATGATTTCTGTACTGAAGGGAGCATTGCGCTGCCTGAGCTGGGCTTGGAGATGTTTGCAGAGACCTGTGAAACCAGTGGGGATGGAGAGGAAGGTACTTGTCTCAGCAAACTGAATTTGACCTACTTAACACTTTTGCAGAGGCCCCTCCTGCCTAGAGGGGAAATGCTGATATTAGCTCAAGTTAAGCAGAGGTGAGGGAAACTGCAGATATTTGGCCAAGAAAAGTGGCAAGTTGTTTTTTTTTTCCTCTTTCTGCTAGAAATTCTGTTTTCAATCCCTTCCTTTAAAAATTAATTGCTAATTTATCTGAGAAGTAGAGACACAGAGAGTGAGATGTTTCATTCATTGACTCATTCCCCAAGTACCTGCCAACAGGTAGGAGATCTGGGCCTGCTGGAAGCCAGGAACCCAGAGCGCATCAGGTTCACCACACAAGTGGCAGAAACCCAGTGACTGGAACCATCACTGCTGCCTCCTGCTAGGGTCTAGGTCAGCAGGAGGCTTGAGCTGCATGTCAGACCTGGGGTCCTCAGCCTGTGGCTCTCTGGCATCTCAACAGATGACTCCGCCACTGAGCTAACTGCCTGCCCCCTTCCGATCGCTTCTGCAGAAAGCAAGGCCCTTGGCCCACAGTCCTTTCACTTGGAGTCATGGGAGGCTCCGGTGCTTCTTCCCAGGATCTACCTCCTCCTTCTCTCTCACACAGTCTGAGCTTGTCCCAGCAAGTCTGTACCCCCGGGCCTTTGCTTTTGCTGTTCTTCCTGGCAGAACTGCCCTTCTCTGGTTTCTTCTCATCCTTTGTGGGCAGTTCCATAGTGTACTTCTCTCTTCAGCTTTCCTGTTCCTTCCACAGATGCCTTGGAAGTGTGCCATGCATTCTTCCAAGTGGTGAGAACATGGCAGTACACAATACACACACACACACACACACACACACACACACCACACTCTCTTGGCTGGGCCCTTTCTAAGCCTCTACCCAGATCAGAACTAACCCTCTCCCCACCCACAGCCATGGGTTTCTGCTACAGTGGCTAGTATTGGAAAGGGTTGGCGGGTTCAGTCCCCTGTCTTCCTGGTGCCTGACACTATGCCAAATATTGGAGGCAGCTCCTCATTTCTTTGTTAGAGGAGTTCAGAAGTAACTAACCCTATAGGCAGGCTGGACCAAGGAGACTTACCTGTATGCTGCACACTCCACCTGCATAGCAGGTGTACCGTTTCTCCTGCACCTAAGATGATTCTTCAGCATTCACTAATACCAGTTAGGGAGTTCACCTGAAAGCTGCCTTGGCCAGAAGCACACACTGGGATCGTGCAGAATGTGCCCCTCAGTCTAAGGGGGAAGGGAAGCTCTGCTAAGGCAATTGTATAGGAACAACAGTCCACCTCCCCACCGTAGGCACTTAGTAGGGTCTAGTGACTATTTGGATTGTCCCTGTAGGGAAGGAAGGCACACCAGGGACCCAGCCATCTGATCCCAAGGGTGTGAAGTACACCAGGGGCTCCAGTGAGCAGGTGCCGGCTCGGGTTACTAGCTAGGGAGCCGGCTGAGATGCCCCAGGAGCAGCAGTGCTCTGGAACATAACACACCACTTGCTCCTCCAAGGAGGGGCAGTGGGTGTGTGAAATCAGCAGGGACCGCTGGAGGAAGCTAGCTGACATCCTGTCTACAGAAAAGAAAACTGAAAGTGCCTTTCTTTGTGAACATCGGTCGTGTTTTCCTCTTTTTCCGTAACTGCTCAGGTATGCTGGCATTTCCTGGGTGCAGGGGTGTGGGTAAACAGGGGAGATGCAGACAGCATGGTCTGACGGGTGTTGGCACAGCCTTGTGGTCCCTGCCCTCCTCTCATCCTGGCAAGTCCGGAGCCCCTTCAAGGAGCTCTGCCATCTGATCAGCGTCCTTCCTGGCTGTTGGAGCGCATTCCTATGTGGATGTGGAGAGCGAGCGAGTGAGCGAGATAGAACCAGAGCCAGCCCAGGAATGTGAGTATTTCCTTAATTGGACATGAGAGCCTTGAACTGATTCCAGTTTGAGTGTTTTCTTTTAGGGCTGGGACCCTAAAGATTCCATAGAATTTTCTTTCTCTGAAAAATCTCTTTGGTTCAAAGGCCCTTGGTAGAAGTAAAGCAAAAACCAGGGACGAATCTCCTTGATATTTGGGAAGGCAAGAATTCAGGGGCTGCCAGCTAGCTACAGGCTGCTTCTGGAGGGAGTGAAGGTGGATGGTCCTCCAGAGACAGTCCACTGACCTTCACAGGATGCCCAGGCTTGTGTGTTGGGCTATGGAGTCCTCATGCAAAATGCTATTTCTTGGAGTATTTAGAGAATTGGATTTCTCTCGGCTGCATTGGCACCCCAAGTCCTGGAGAAAGAGGCTCCTAGGGCCTGCTATGATTTCTTGAGAAGTCTCAGACAGGCAGGTCAAGCAACAAACAACAGTGTCAGTCAAAGACTGCAGTGTTTGGTCTGGCTAGCTCAAGTTGCCTCCTGTTGTTGCCTGCTAATTCCTTCAGAGCTGGGACCTGTTCCCACCCTCACGTCCGACTCAGTCACCAGCTGCCTAATCTCTGGCTGGGTACTTCTAAGGAACTAAGTCACAGAGGTGACAGGGGACACGCTAGGACATTGAGAGTACATTAGTGGCTGCCAAGCAGGGCACCCCAAATTGCCCCTGAAACCTGCTCCTGAATAGCTGTAAGTGTCACTCAAGGGACTCCAGGGGGAGGATTGAGGGGGTGACTGAAATAAGTAAAAAAAAAACTGCAGCGGATGCCATCCATTCTGCCAACCCCCGCTTTCCCCCAGGTACCTGAAAAACAAGCCCTGGGGCTGCTCCGTGCTTTCCAATGTACCGAGTGTTTTCATAACATTGTCTCATTTCATCCTCACCTCAACCCACACACATTCGGGCCTTTCAGATTTCTAATGTAGTCAAATGAGTTTCACCGAAAAATTGGCTAGAAACTCCCCATCTCCTACTCACTTTTTTTTTTAAAGCTCAAGTCTTTAAATGCTATCTTTAAGAAGCTCCCAGATTCCCAGGGTGCAAAATGTATTTATTCTACCAGTTCTCCCTTACACAATGGACATCTGGCATCTTGGTCTTTGCTAACACAACCAACTGTTGCATTTGGTTCATAATCTAGCTGTGAAACCAACCAAAGCCACAGAAGCCATGATAAGGCTGGTATTGTGGGAGAGGACAGAGGTTTTGGGACCAGGAAACCCCAAAGTCAAATTGTGGTTCAAGCCATTTGAGAACCATGTGGCCATGGCCAAGTTCCTGACCCTCTCCCTCTGTGATGTGGTGCCAAAAGAAGCCTGTGTCTTAGAAGGACCTGGATGCAAGCACAGCTCAGCAGATGTTGTCTCTTCACGTTCCGTTTTCCTCCCCCAGGGCAGATAGTGACATTGTCAAGCCCCATACGGTGAACAGAAATTTCCAGTTTCACTGCTACTAGGCAAACGACATGCAACGCTGCCTTTTTGCAAGCCAAAGAGCGGGAAAACGTAGAAATGTTCTGCCAAACTGCTTTGGGTAGAGACTTCTTAAAAGTAGGTGCATAATGAACTGCATGTTCTGCATACCATGGCACAGTTGCAGCTGAGGTAACTAATAAGATCTCAAGTTCATTATCTTTATCCATTTTATATATATATATATACACATATACATATACATATACATATATATATTTGAGGTGGAAGAGAGAAGGAGCTGGGCAACTGGATTTAAGTAATGTTGGGAAACAAGGCAATTCCTACTGTATCAGGATTTTCTGAAAAGCAGAATCCTAACTCAATCCTGAAGCCCCTCAGGACATTGTGGGAGGAGGTGGGGGGAGCAGAGGGCTCTAACTGGGTGCTAGGGTCACAGATCTGAAAGTAGTAGATGCTCAATAACTGTTGGTGAGGACTTGAGCAGGTTAGAGTCCCAGTCTCGGGTTTGATCTTTGCTTCTGACTTCTTGGAAAATACAGCTTAAGAGGTAGTGTTCTTGAGTGGAAAGAAGGTCTGTGTTCATCTCTACCAGCTAATAGCCCATCCATCTTGGACATGCCATCTAACCTCTTTGCTGTCTTCTCACCTGTAAAATGAGAAGACTGGATGAGGTGATTTGGAACGTCTCTTTCAGCTCTAAGGTTCTGGGGTTCTAAGCAACTTTATTCACAGGTGTTTCTGTTTCTTCTTTTATTCTAAGACAGTAGGGAATAGACGCCCATTGGGAAGAGACTGTCCATGTCCAGGTTAACATGCTGGGCATCGCCAGAAATAGGAAAGAAATGCAGCGAGACAGAACAATGCAACAAAGTGGGATGCTGACTCTGCCCAGCCCAGTCACTTTCTAGCTCGGTGATCTAGCTCAGGTCCCCTAATTTATTTCAGCCTCAGTTTGCACACCTGTCAGCTGGGGACCATACTTGGTGCTTTGTTAATCTTATCATGTTCTTTTGAAAGCCAAGGTCATAGAAACCCTTTTAAAATCTGCCAAGATATTTTATCATGTAGCAGCATTGTTGCCAAATGGCATCCTTATTAGGATGGCATCAGAGTTTGGTGGCGTGCCTCCTGCCTTTTCAGATGAATGAAAGTCACCATGGTCCCTGTACAGACTCAGACTTGCAGTCTCAGCCCAAGGCTGATCTTGATGTCCTGACAGAGGTGAAAGTTAGCCAAAATGGATGTTCACAAACATTTCCCAAAGAGAGCCTTTAGCGAATGACCCTCCCTTGCTCCAGGGTAGGGGTCACACAACTGCTGGTGAGGACCTTAGCTCCCACTCTTCTCCAAACAAGGGCCCTGTTGACATTCAGGTAGTGGTGTGTGTGTGGGGGGTATGTGTGTGTATGCACACATGTGCACGGACCTGTGGGACGGCACTTGTGGGATGGCGGGGGTGAAGGGAGAAAGGCCAGGCAGAGGACACCATTCATTCAGATTTTGCAAGTTTCACAATGCCCTCCCCACCGGTGAGTGAAGCAGGCATGTTGTGTCAGCCTTTCATCGCAGTCCTAGCTGGAAATCAGAGGTGGCTCCTCCGGAGTGCTGGCACAAGGTTTTGCCCTGATGGCCCTGGGGGCCTGGCTCAGGCCTGCTTCTTGGAGAGCCTGGAAAGTCCCAGCCAGGAAACCAGCCCTCCCGGTCCTGGCTTCTCCGTTGGCTGCCAGGATAATTTGTCACACCCAACCCAGGTCGTGGCTAAGCTTCCTGGGCCTGTGCAGAGGGCACCAACGGGCCCTCCTACAGTGCTAGCAGCCTAGCACCACCTCCAGAGGAACAGGGCATCCGGCCCACCGCCCAGCACGAATCAGCTTCTGATTTAGGGAAGAATCCTATCTCCCTTAGGCAGAGGGGGCAGCTAGGGGCTTGTGAGGAAGCACCGGTTTTGCTCCAGTTGAATAGAGGGATGATTGACAATCACAAACACCACTGTAACTAAATAATCATTATCAAGTATCTTTATTTGGAACAGTTGGGGTAGGGGGTAGGTATGATATCATTAAGAGGGTCTCTTCCCTCTTATGAACCTGTCATTGTTGTTGATTCCTTCCCATTAATTCCAGCATCTTTCGCCACACTTTGAAGCACATACACATGGCTTCAATATACTCCCTGTCTTGCTTTCAAAGAACCGACTGTCTTCAAAGCAGATTTAATATCGCCTAGTGGTTGATACCAGCCCCTCTTCCCTGACCCCTGGCGTCACTGAAGCCGAGGCCACCCACTGGTCCCGCCAAGCTCCCAGCAGCCTGGCTCAGTGGACTGCGCTGCTCCACCGCCTGGACAGACCCGGAGCTGCAGGGCCTGAGCAGTGAGTGTGGGGAAGCGTGAGGCCCCAGCTCTTTTGCTGCGGCTGTCACAGCGCGAGCCCCGACTCCATGCAGCTCTGGGTGCCGGGGCTCGCTTGGTGTGTCGGAGTGTGTACATGTCCAGCGGGGGGAGGGGGAACCCTAATACGGCAACACATCCTTTCTCTCGCGACACTAGACCTCCACGGACCTCAGGGCAAACAGATTAGCCCCTCGCGAGCCAACGCGACCCCGCGGCGTGCGGTCCGGCCCCGGCCCCGCGCCTGTCCTGCCTTCCCAGCGCTCTCCTCCAGCGGTGCCTACTTAACGCGCGGCTAGCCCAGGGAAGAAGGGACGCCTCCCCGGGCGCTGTGGGCAAGCTAGCCTGGGAGAAACCTCTTTAGGGAGATAGACGCAGAAGACAGGGCCCCGAGGGACCCGCCGGGTGGGCGAGGGCGAGCTGGGATTGGATAAACTGCGCCCTGGCCCGCGGTGGTCCAGCACGCCCAACCCGGTCGCCTTCTAGGGCCCAGGGAGTCGGGGGACGGGGAGTGTGCCGGGACGTGCTGCAGGTGCCACGCTGACATTGAACTCCAGCCCAGGGCGTGCGGGTGTGCGGGTGTGCGGGTGTGCGGATGTGCGCGTGCGAGTCGCGCGGAGGGGCCGGGCCGGGAGTTGCAGCAAAGCGACCCCGCGCCGCCGCCCGCTGCAGCTGCGAGCGCCAAAGCCATTCATGATTTTGGTGACGTTATTCCAGGAGTGGGCGAGGGGGAGGGACCTCTCGGAGCTATGCCCCGCCCCCTCCGCTATAAATGCTGCCTCCCCGGCTCTTTGTGGGGCCGGGATCGCGGTGGCGAGCGGGGCGCTCCGTGTGCTCCTCCGACGCCGCTGGCAGTGGGGCTGTCTCCAGACAGGCGGACCCACTTGGCGTCCGACACCTCCCTCGGCCGCCTGCTGCTGCACCCGTGTCCTCCTCTCCCGGGACACAGGGATCATTTTTCCATCACGAGGGCGTGGGTCAGCCTCCTCTAGGACTTCATGTCTGTATATTTCCCCATTCACTGGTGAGTACCCCGCGCCCGCCCGTCTGGTTGCTGTGCGTGGCTCAGGGGCGAGTGCAGCCTGGGGTGTGCGCCTGGGCGCTAAACCCGCAACCCGAGCCCGTGCAGGAGTCAGTGTCAAGGTTGTGAGGGTGGTGGGGTGGGAGGAGGTGACTGAGAGCATCCAGACAAAGGAAGTGAACTCGGAGCCCTGGCTAAGTGACCGCCAGAAGGTGTAGGGGTGTGTGTGTGTGTGTGTGTGTGTGTGTGTGTGTGTGTCTTGCTGCTGGTGTTGGTGGCGTCGAGCCAGGGGTCGCCGTTGGAGACCCCTCTGCGGAGAGCTGCGGGAGGCGCGCGCCCCGCCTGGCGCAGGGGGGCTGCTGCTCTCCCGGGCCCCTCCCCTTTTTCTTTTTGTTTGCAAGCGCGTCTCGGCGTCGAGGCTGCAGCCCGGCTGAGCTGGTGTAAGCCGCCGCTCTTGCACAGCTCGGAGCAGAAGCTCTCTCCCCACCCATAAGCCCACTGAAACCGCCAGCAGCAGCACCCCAGGCCGCACGCTTCCGACCCCCGGCCTCTCTATAGCCAAAGCCCCCCAAGCCCTTTAGAGCCGGCCTCCGGGGTGGGCCAGGAGCCTCCTGGATGGGGGCGGACGGTGGAGGTTTGCCCCCCGCCAGGGTAGGATGCGGAGAGAGGCCCCCCGGCTGCCGGCTCTCACGCGCCGGCTGCCTCTTCCTTCCTGCTCTGGGGTTAGGGAGGAGATGGGGTGGTGGGGTGGAGGTGGGAGAAGATCGGGATGGTAAGCTTCCGCGGCCCCGGAGCGTGCCCAAGGGTACGGGCGTGGACAGTTGGGCCCGAGTCAGCAGCAGGCACCCAGGGAGGGGAAGCTGGGCTCTGGCCTTGGGCGGCAACCGCTAAGTTCATGATTTCCTTTTCGCTTCAACTTTTCATGACCTGCACCGAAGGCCGGATCAGGGACTGAGCACCACTAAGCAGGCTTTCCTCTTCTGGGGTCTTCCTCCTGAGGGTTGGCGACGGCTTGGGACAAAACTGCGTAAGATTGGGAGTTTGGGCTACTGAAGCTCTGCTTGTCCGGAAGTGCAGCATCCTGCCCTGGTCTCCCACCTCTGTCCCAGTCCCAGCCCCAGCCCAGTGTGCCCACATAAAACTCTCCTTCCCACCATGTGAACAGCTCCTCCCCTCCCCATGTGTGTCAACAGCCAGGTGCCCCGTGCCTGATGCTTGCAGCCTCTTGGCAGCATTTCCAAAGTGGCATGGGGGCTCATCAAGGATAAAATCCCGTGTGAAATTAAGGCTAGGGTTACTTTACTGGATGAGCAGTTCATCCTTTGCACTCTTTCCCTCTAGACGTTAGCCCTTACCTCACCTGGGAGACACACCTCGTTAACATCCCAGCAATGTACAAAACCAGGGCAGCTGTGACTTGGAAGAAAGGACAAGATCTGTTCAACACCACTAGGCTCTTGAGGGGCAGAGCCTGGACCAGAGTCTATACAGTTGGCTCCAAACCCAATGCCATTTCTGTCTGGAGAAACCTGGTGGCCCTGTTCCCTTAGACACAGCCCTTCCACCACCTGAGCTGTCTTTCCACACAGGCACAGTGGTGAAAATGCTGGTCTTGTGCAGGGGGCGGGGGTGGTTTGCTCTGTGTGCTTGGCATTCTGCATACAGTGTCCTGTGTGTGCCCAGGGCTGAGGCATGGAGAATGGGACATTTGTATCCTGCCCAGAGATTAAAAAACACTTCCACATGTCAGCCATTGGTGGGCCGGCAATGGCCCCTCTGGAAATTTCCTTTGCAATCAGAGTCTGGGTATCCTTAAGGCTTTTTTAACCCTGGGGATGTTTTTCAAGCTGTGAGCTTACAGCTGCTGTGGCTTGGGCTGGAGAAGGGGGTTGGATGACAGATGTGAGGTTTGCAGAAACTGACCCCTTGGGGCTCTAAGTGGGACAGTTTGCCGAAAGGAGCACCAGAGAGCTGAAAAGAAACGTAGGAAGGAGTGGGGAAATTGGGGCTGGGATTTTTGTTTCCCTGAGGCTGACCTGTTGCCATTGTCATGTAGTTATAATTTGTAGTTTGGAAAATTCATGAGGGTGATTTTTATGCATGGATGGAGGGGTGAGGGGGACCTGGCCGTGTGCGGACAGATCAGCTGCCGGCTTACTGTTTGGGTTTTAGCTGGGGCTGTCACACTGAAAGGAAACCCAGGGTGATTCTGCAAGCTGGGGTGGGGGAAGATTTGCCAGAGGCACTGGGCTTTGTTATCTTTGAGCCGGGTGCTGTGGGCTTGCAAGGCACTCCCTCAGAGCTTGTTTTTATGTGAACACCTCTCATCCTGTTTCCAGACACCCTCCCCTTCCACCTTGATCTCAAGGCAGCAAGTGCACCAGAGAGGAGGAACATGGAGGTGCAAGTGTTTGCTAACTTTAGTTTTGGGTTTCTTGGCAGCCCTGACTATCTGAGATTGGCCGAGATGACCGAGGTGATGATGAGCACCCCATCCATGGAGGAGATTGGCCTCAATCCCCGAAAGGACGGCCTTTCCTATCAGGTAGGCATGCCGGGCCCTCTGACTTGCTGGGGTAGGCTGCTGTGAGGGGAGAGTTCTCCCTGGTGCCAATACCTGCCTGGTTGACTCAGTTACTGATATAACTCTGTAGAGTTGGAAGAGTTGTGTCCTCAGGGGTGCTGTTGCTGGAATCCAGCTTAGACACAGACCTAAAGGTTATAAAGACCACAAAAAGAAGGCAATAAGCACCCTTGTCCCAGCATGTTCCCTCTCTTTCTGGTGGGGGGACGGAACACCACCCCTGACCTCTGGGGCAGTGAACTGCTTTTGGATTTTCAAGAAGTGCACCTAAGCTGTTAAGTTTGGGGGAGGGAACAGTTTGTTTCAGGGCCAGGGAAATGTGTAGGGTGACTGGCTCAGGAGGGACAAATGGGGGTGTGGTGGGTCTGTTCTGCAGACACCAGTTGCATGCCCAAACATGTTGCTCCTTCTTCATTACCTTATGTACCTTCATGGTAGCTCCTACAGGGGAATTCCTCTTGCCCTGTTTCAGGAATGTGCAAACAGGCCCAGCCAGGGTCAGTGCCTTGGATCTGCAACTCTGGAGTCCTGCTTTGCTAATGGAGCCTGTGTCTGCTCCTTGGGCTAGTTCCTGCCAGAGTCTGGACTTGGCCGTGATCGCTCATACCCCAGAACCAACTATTGCAGGGACTTTAAAGAAACAAATAGATATCTGGGATGGGGAGAGGGCGAACAAAGACAGCTACGGAGAAGGCTTGGGTTGGGGGACAGACTGCAGGTCTGCGTGGCCGCTTGGTCTTACATCAGCACAGTCAGGACCCCTTGCTGCTTGGAAACCGGTATACCATTGGCCTGTATGGGATAAGGACTGAAGGAGAATTCTCTGGGTTGGTTTTATGTGTTCCTCCCCCATAGCGGATCTAAGGAGGGCGATTGAGGGCCACACAGCCAGTGGAAAGGTATAGAAGTTTCCTGGCTCACTAGCTGGGCTGTTTTTGGATACCAGTTTCCAAGCTACTGAGTCAGACTGAATCTCTTTGTGGTTACAGGTGAGGTTTCCTTTCAGTTCAGGGTTATATTTTCACCACAGAACCTTTCCAAACACAGTCCCTGCTCTGTCTTGCATCTGCCTGTTGCATTCTCCCTTCAAACACTTACCAAACCCAAGAGCCAGACTCTGCTGGTCAGCCTTCTCCAGGCCTTGACTTCCCCAGACCCCAAAGTGTTGAGGCTGGCAGCAGCGATGGAGGAAGGCCAAGGTGGGGCTGCATTGGCCAGAGGAGATTGTAGAAGTCACCTCTAGGCTCTGGAGGGGTCTTGGCACAACCTGGGAAAGGACTTCAAATCTGGTGGTGTTGGAGCAAGGGCCCACTTCTCATAGTTTGCCTACTGCCTGGTGGGGACTACCATGGACTTCCAGTGTCTCCTCTGGAACTTCAGACCATGCTGGCACACAGGCATGGCAGAAAGGCCTCTAAGTGCCTATGATAGCAAAGGGAGAGGTTGTGGCATTAGGCTGAGCAACATTGACTGGGCGTTTTCTGTGTTGACCTGCTGTGCCAGGCACTGCACTGAGGGTCCAGGGCATCCACACAGACACCTGGAACATAGGCAGCCTGGCTGATCGAGGTGAGGGTGATCCAGAGGCTGCAACCACTGCTGGTGTGGGTGGTGAGAAGACAAGTCAGGTGCCAGCGATAAGGAAGTGACACTGAATCCAGGGGCAGATAATAAGGAAGTGACAGGTAGTACAAATTTGGGTGATAGGTTAAGAAATTGCAATTGTTTTTAACTTACTGGTTACTCGATACTATAACTATTAGTTACACAACGAAGTTAATTGTTGCTGAGGGTATGTTGGAGCCTTTAATTGATCGGGTTGATAATCTGATGGTTCTGCCCTCGGACCGGACAGGGTCTCCCCAGGAAGCTGAGGAACTAGATTGGACTATGGGATGTTGGATTCTGTGTTTGGTTTATGCTTGCAAAGAGGGACTCTCAACTGTACTTGATCAGTGGATATGCAACAAGGTGGAATATTCCACATGGGGGGAGGGCGGGGGAAGGGGTGGGGTGATTCCCAGTTCCAACGAAACTGTATCACATAATACAATGTAATCAATGAATAAAAAAAAAATTGGGGTGATAAGGAAACAACAGTCAGCCTAGGTATGGTTCATCCAGCAGCTACAGTCAATCTAGGTATAGGTGACAGCGAAATGACAATCGCACCATGTATGGAAGACACCAAAGAGACAGTCCAGGTAATTATGGAAGCGACATTAATCCAGGTACAGGCGGTGTGAAAGCTACAGCCACTACACCAGGTATGGGTACTGTAACAGCTCCAGCCGCTCCAGGGGGCAGCTGATGTAGAAACAGTCGCCAGCCTAGTCTTGGGCCGCAGCTCTGAAATCTGATGGGAATCTGAGAAGGCACCAAGGAGGAGGTCAGAAGGGACTTGGGCTTTGAAAGAAAAGTAGAACCTTGTGAGGGCAAAATTCCGTCTCTCTCATCATTTTGCTGCACTTTTGGAAATCCCTAGTCCACAGGTGCAGGGCTCTGCAAGAAGTTGCTCTGACAATGGCCAGATGACAAACACTCTAGGCTCACTCATAGCTACTGCCATGCAATTAAGCACTTTCCCACCAGTGTTCTGGGGCTTGGCCAGGCTAGGCCCTTCGCTGCAGCCTGTCCGCCACGCACGCTGGGGCCTGGCTCAGAGCTGGGGGTGGAGGATGTTGGAGCCGTGTACTTGGCTTTCCTCCTGAGGATAAGAATAGGACGTGGCTTTTACTCAGACCTGCTTTTCCAAGGGCCTGAGAGTGGGAAGAAGACATCAATCTTGGCTTGGCAGATGAAGCACAATCTCAGGCTTATGGTATGACCTTGAGTCAAGGTCATTGAATAAGTGGTCCGCTGGATTGCAGCCAAGATGGCGCCACCCTCCAGACCTGCCGAGAAGGAAGCCTTCCTGATTTCTCAGTGCCAGATGTGACCTTTTCTTCAATGCCAGTGGCATTTTGTACTTTCCAGAGATGCCAGGCTGGGCTTTGAGCATGTGGGTCTGGCCTTCCCTTCTGCTTGCCCAGGTCCTTGAGGGCAGGAGTGGCTTTGTCACCAGCTTGATACCTTCCAGCCACTACCATCTTCCTCCCCGACCCTGGCTATCTGTGTACTCTTCCCGGAGCAGGTACTAAGTGAATGGCTGAGTCTCCTGCATCTGAAGCTGCCGCCATCACTGCCTGTGGGCCTCCTAAGGGACCTCTGGCCATGCCTACCAGGGTCACAGGCACATGCCTTTGAGGAAAAGATTCAGGTAGACCCTGTCTTGCCTTGTTTTGTGAGCATGTGTGGAAGTTCACAGAGCCTGCACACCTGGCAAGTCAGCCTAGAATGAGTGAGATCCAAGTCACCCAATCGCTTGGCACGAGGTGTGACACCCTACAGCGTGAGCTAAGAAGTAGTTCCTAGAAAGTCTGGACAGTTTCAGGTGGGCTGTGGGCATCAACCAGTGGGGAGCTGAGCGGGAGGCTCCCTGAGGACAGCAGCGTCCCTGATGAACGCAGCTCCCTTTTCCTGCTGTGTCTGGGGCCTCTGAGGCGCCTTTCCTGTACCTCATTTAAGGAGGCTGCTCAGCTGCCACCTGCCAGAACCTGCTTCCTTCTCGACCCTGACGCCTCCAAGGCTGTGATGCCTGGGAACATTGCCCTGCCTGGCTCTCCTCCCACACTGTGCCTGATGTGGCCTGGGCTCTGGATAGGGGACTGGTGGGTTGTCCTGGGAGTTTGCCTGTGGGCATTTATGCGATCACCAGGTGAGAAGCACTAGAACCCTGACCTGTGCCCCCAGTACAGCAGAGCACCATACCTTCAGGCTTCACAGTTCTGTCACGCTTGCAAAGGCTTAGTTTCCATTTAAACCCACCACTCCTGGGTTTCCATTTAAACCCACCACTTCTCCAGCATCTGGGCAAGGAGCTGGTAGTTTTCTCCTCACAGCTCCTTAAATTGGCCCGCATATGACCCTTCCCACCATTCTTAGCTCCTATCAGTTGACATTGATTTGTGGGGGCTCTTGGAAGTCAGGGAGCACGCTGCCTAAACCCAGCAGGTGTGATTTCTCCCCATCCAGAAGGGCTGTGGCAGGTGCATGTCCCTGGCTGTCCACAGCTGAAAGCTCCCCACAGCTCCCCCAGGAGGAGGGCCTCCTGGTGTGACCTGCCTTCGCTCCACCCTGTTGCTCGCCTCTTGCTCTCTAGCAACCCCAACCACAGCTCCTAGGGTTGGTGGGGTTCACCAGCAGCACCTGCTCTTCACTCCTGTCTACACTGAGCCAGGCCCCACCCTGCCATTCCACCCGTGTCAAATGCATGTGTTGGCATACCGGGTGGGCTAAACCCTTGAAACTGTGCCTGCTCAAAGGTCCTGCTCCCATTGCTTCTGGGCATAACCACTACACCTATTGTGTTTTTTTTTTTTTTTTTTTTTTTTTAATTGGAAAGTCAGCTATACCGAGAGGAAGAGACAAAGAGGAAGATCTTTCCTCTGTTGATTCACTCCCCAAGTGGCCACAACGGTTGGAGTTGTGTTGATCCAAAGCCAGGAGCCCAGAACCTCTTCTGGGTCTCCCATGCGGGTGCAGGGTCCCAAGGCTTTGGACCGTCCTCCACTGCTTTCCCATACCTCAAGCAGGGAGCTGGATGGGAAGTGGGGCTACTGGGATTAGAACCAGTGACCACATGGGATCCTGGTGTGTGCAAGGTGAGGATTTAGCCACTAGGCTACCACACCGGGCCCATAACCACTACATTTTTGCTGTCTTCTGCACTCTCCACCCCGGATCTCTGTTGTCCCCTCTCAGGTCCTTGGGGGCTTGCGAGGCCCTGCTGAACAGCATGTAAGTCCCCTGGCCACCAGGAAATCATTTACACAACATGAGTCTTCCAAAGCTGTGCTCATCCCCAGAGAGACATTAAGTTAAAACTCCAAAACACTGGGCAGGCAGGGACTGCACGCTTAGACACGAGATGTTGCTGGAATGGCAGTGAGTGTTGTGTCCCAGATCTACTCCCTTCCTGGTTAGAGATCTTTGTCGCTGGCAGCTGGGACCCCAGGCTTGGATAGGTTCCTCTGAGTGGCCTCAGCCTGCCATGCATGTGTTGTCCCCACTGAGTCCCTCCCCGCTGTGTCCAGATCAAGTCCACTTTGTGTAAGGACCCAGCTCCTTACCCTCCTGCCCTCAGAGCCTGGGCACAAATTCCAGGTTCATAGCAGGGTAAGGTCCCCTGAAGGTGTGGGCCTGCAGAGATGCCCCCACCCCCCAGACCCCCAAGTCTCAGATCACAACAGCGAGTCTGTGGCCCAGCCAAGGAGAGAACAAGCATTCTTTACTTCCCCGGCCACTGGCTGCATGCTGGAACCCTGCAGCCTGGCCTGCTCTCAAAAGAGCCTGTGTCCAAAAGACTCCCTCTGCCAGCGGCGGTATGTGCATCCCAGTGGAGCCTGGGGCTGTGTCTCGGGCTGCTCCCGATGTCTGTGATGCCCAGCATGGTAGCCTATAAACAGTTGCTTCATGAGCACAGCATGATGGAATGGGCCTTGCTTCTCTCCTTTTCCTGCCACAAGAACCATCCTCTTTACCTTGGCAATCCCATAGTGTGGATTTTTATAGGATCAGCATTTACAGTCTCGGGTAGAAAGGAGGATAGTACGGTGAGGGAGAGGGATGCGTTTGGGTGGCAAATCTTGTGACTGGAGCCAAGAGCTATTCCTGGGTGTCTGCTGAATTGTCCTGAAATGCTCTTTCAGCACTGAGTGCTGAAATAATCCTGGGAGGAGATGAAGACAGGCCTTCATTCACACGGGGCTTAGCAAGGCGGGGGCTTCATTCCTTTCCAGCCCAGGCCCTTCACCTTGCTGCTCGCCCTTCCTGTAGCCTCAAGCCTCCCTTGGAAAGATTCTGCACCAGGAAATACACACATACCATGCCTGCTGCTCCACTCCTTGCCTGGGCTGAGGCCCCTTAAAGCACAGACTCATGTTAAAAAAAAAAAATCTGAATTTGTCCCAAGTTTCTGTAAACTGTTGAAAAGCTAGCATTTTCATCTTAAGCATTTTGACCCTCAGCCCCTCCACCCTGGGCTGCACTGGTCGGTCCTGTCATTTGTTCATGTCAGGTGGACTCTATGGAACAGGCTATGTGACTTTTTGTTGACAGAACTGTCTGCTTGCTTCTTGGTTGGAAGTTTCTTTGGATAGTTTTTAGGAGGGAAGATTCTAGGTCTCTGACATAAGGTAGAGTTGGCCTGAGCAAAGGGGACATTGCATACTTCCTTCCAGAAGAGGTTTATGTGTAGGCCTTTCTCCTAACTTGATTTGGCAGGGAGGGGTTGTTCTGCAACAGAATTTAAAATAGATGCTGATTTCATCTTCCATCTGATTTGGAGAGTTCAGAGTCCATTGTCCAACTTAAATTTCAGAGACATTCTTGAATATCCCCAACTTTTAAATGTCTTCTCCAGACACAGCCCTCTGTGAAAGGTCTTCAGAAAGTTCACGGGAAAAGAATGGAATGAGAAGATAAGTTCATTTTAGTGCAAAACATATTTTCAATCCATGTGTAGTTTTTTTTTCAGAATATACTTCATAATACATTTCTTCATAAATGCTGTGAAGATTTCTCTTATCTGAGCTGTGATTTATTTATTTGAGTGGCAGAGAGACACAAAGTTAGAGATTGACAGAAAGAGAGCTCCTGTCTGCTGGGTCACTCCTGAATTGCCAGCAATGGTCAGTGCTGGGCCAGGCCTTAGCTGTTGTCCAAGAACTCAGTCCAGATCTGCCACATGACAGAGCCCCAGCTGCTTCAGCCATTACCTGCTGCCCCTTGGGGTGCCCCTTAGCAGGAAGCTGGAACTGGGAACAGAGCTGGGATTCCATCTTAGGCACTCTGCTGTGAGAATCAGGCTTCCCACGTGGCAATTCAGCAATATATCAAATACCTGCCCCTATGGTGTTGTAACTGGGGGAGAGTTTTCCTTTCCTTCTTCTCTGTTAATTTTTTTAATGTTTAGTGACAAATATATGTTATCTTTATATTTACTTTTCAAAAAAATTTTAAAAGTAACATAGCCCATTACGGAATTTTTTTTTTTTTTTTTTTTTTTTTTTTTAGTTTTTCTTATCTAGCTGTGGTAATTTCATCAGGTACACAGCTCACAATGAGTAGTATTAACATCTTTTGTCTTTCTTCTCCAATGCACTTACATTTTTATGTGGCCAGCATCACAAGTCATGGAGTCTGCAGTTTTACTTAACAGCACTTAAGCCAACAGTATCGGGTCATTATAATTTATCTTAAAAATGCTCCTGGGGCAAGCAGTATGACACAGTGAACTTAACTGCTACTTGGATGCATATATCCCATATTTGATGTTTTCTGCTAGTGTATACTAGGAAATAGCAGATAACGGGTCAAATATGTGCAACCATCCACATGGGAGGTCTGGATGGAGTGGAGTCCCTAGTTCTTGACCCTGATCTTGCCCAGCTACAACTGCTGTAGACATTTGGGGAGCGAACCAGTGAATGGTAGATCTGTTTTTCTCTACTTTGCCTTTCAAGTAGAGGAATATAAATAAATATTTAAAAATACTCCAAAGCTATCATTTCAGTAACAGTGAGGTATTGTAAAGTCAAAACCCAATTTATTTTGCCTTCCTCTAATTGCTAAAGTTTTGGGGTCTTATGTATTTTCTCTTATAAATAATGTGATAGTTTATATGTAATTGTGCATAATTTGTGATGTTTCTTTAGAATCTTAGGAATAGAATTTCTGGGTCAAAATAAGAAAGAGCAAGTGTCTAGGTGTTGTATGTTCAGTATGCACTGGAGCTTAGGTAAAAGATTGACAAACATTTACATGTTATTCTTATAGAGATGATTTTCGTTTTTAGTAGAAATTTGGGAAAATGAGAGTAGTACAAAGATGTTTAAAAAACCAGCCATATTCCTAGGAATGACACATTTTGGCCTGTTAAGTTTCACTATTTTTAATGCAGTTGTATTTAAGGAATAAAATTGAGTTTACACAGTGCATGCTGCAGCGAATCCTTTTTTCACTGAAGATGATGTTGTGACTGCGTTCTGGTCATTTGATTTTCTGCATAAAATAGTATTTCTTTTGCTATTCGCTACTTACTATGGATGAATATTTAGGTTGTGGAATATCTTGTTCTAACAAATAATACTGCTTTCTGCATAATTTTATGTAAATATCTGCCACGTCTGGCTGTTTCTTTGGGGAAAATTGCTGGAATTATTACTGACTCAAAGATGCTAAGAGAACATCAGGCCTCTTGATTGTATATTACCTTAAAAACAGAAAACAGAAATAAAAGAGCTGATCAGAATATGAGCTCCTGGCATTGAAAGCTCTGACAGACAGAATCGTGGAGGGCTGTGGGCTCCATAGAGGTGACATGGTGGGGCAGCTTTGGGGGTCGAGTTAGAATAGTGTTTGATTATCTTGAAGTGTTTAGGAGTTGTGATGTGTTCATTGCTTGCTTGAGCACGATGATCATTACTGATGTTTAACCAGCATCTCAGAATGACTGATGATCATTCTGCAAACCCCTGCGAGGTATCTCGGCACACTCTCTGGATGACGAATGTATGTGAGCTGTCGACTACTCTCCTGGTCTCTTTCATTTTCTTAATGACACTGAAGAACTGTATGACCACTAGTGACCCAGAGACCCATGAAGGTTGACTAGATAGTAATCCTAGCAACATCTTGGCTTCCCTGGGCTCATGAATTTGCAAGGTTGGGGGTGGAGACTATGGCTTGCCTGCAGTAGAGGGGTTGAGCTGCAAATGTAGACATAAACACCATGGAGGTCTTGGGCTCAGCATCCAAGGGAATCCTATTCAACTGCTTTACCAGATCCCTTGGGAGCTTTGCAGCATTAAATCCCAGGCCTGGGTTCCTGAAGGATCCACACATTCCTGGTGGCTGTGAAGTTTAGTTAGGCGTTAACCCAGAAAACTTTTAAAAAGTACTTTTCTACGACCACTACCTATGGCATTGAAATACCATTTCAATTTCTACTGTTCCTTTAATAGTGTTTCAGCTTTAAAGAAACATTTTCAGCTTTAAAAAAACATTTTCAACCACTGAGGAAAGAGGAAATACTGGTGGTAGGTGGCTATCCCAGGGAGGATGAGGACTAGCAAACAGATTCGCCAGAGCGGGAAAGTCTACAGGATAATTCAGGAAACTTCACTGGCGTTACCCGGTAGGGATTTTTGGTCTTCCAGAATTGCATCTGCCATCCTAGATGGAAGTGTTATCAGAGGCCAGCCAGCAGTTCGCTGTAATGTCTGTATTTGCCTGGATATTTGTTCACTTGAATGTGGCAGTTTAATGATCAGGATCCTTCCTGGCTGTTTTCCTTGGCACTTTGGTCCTGCCGATTTCCATGCCAAATGACTTCTTAATAATGCTTCTTTGTATACACTGCTTCCCGTGTGAACAAAGTATCAGACAGGAGCACAGCTGCCCCTGGGCTCACAGGAACTTTCCAGGGGATTTGGCGGTGGGGAGAGTTTTCAGGAAATCCATCTCTATGCCTCTAGCTTCCACCCGTGGCTTCACCTAAAGTGCAGACCCCAAGGCTGGCTGCTCCAGCGTCCTTTGCCTCCTTTCCCTCACCCCGTTTCTACCTCACTAGGAAAGCACCTGCCCACACTCCTGAATCTTTTTAAGATTTTTAAAAATTTTTTATTGAAAAGTCAGAATTACAAAGAGAAAAAGAGACAGAAAGATCTCTCACCTGCTGGTTCACTCCCTAAGTAGCCACAACAGCTGGAACTGAGCCAATCCGAAGCCAGGAGCCAGGGACTTCTTCTGGGTCTTCCATGCGGGTGCAGGGTCCCAAAGCTTTGGGCCACCCTCTACTTCTTTCCCAGGCCACAAGCAGGGAGCTGGATGGGAAGCCGGACTGCTGGGATAGCAACCAGTGCCCATATGGTATCTTGGTGCATGCAAGGCCACCACACTGGGCCCACCCTGCTGAATCTTTTAAGCTGTCTTTCCCAAGTATAGAAACCTTGGGAGCATCCCACAAATGGATTGTTCAAACCCTTGCTGTCTAGGAAGCCCCATAAATCTCAGCCATCTGTCACAATAAAGAAATGAATCAATAAAAATTTACCTTTGTGTTTGCTTAACTATTTCTGATCTAGAATGGTTTTCTCTCATTACAAAACCTTGTAGTCCCGGGACATGTTACAAAATGTTATATTTTAAATAACCACAACGTTTTATTGTAGAGAAGTAGGAAAAGCTAGTGACTAAAAGCTTTTTTAAAAAAGATTTATTTACAGAGAAAAAGAGACAGAAAGAAAGATCTTCTGTCTACTGGCTCACTCCCCAAGTGGCTGCAATGGCTGGAGCTAAGCTGATCTGAAGCTGGGAGCTAGGAGCTTCTTCTAGGTCTCACACATGGGTGCAGGGTCCCAAGGCCTCGGATCATCCTCTACCGCTTTCCCAGGTCACAAGCAGGGAGTTAGAAAGGAAATGGAGCAGCCGGGACACGAACTGGTGCCCATATGGGATTCCAGCGCATATAAGGCAAGAATTTAGCTACTTAGGCTATTGCACCGGGCCCAGCGACTAAAAACTGTTTAAAAGTGAACCTTTATTTAAACTGAAAAGGCAGAGTTACAGAGAGAAGAGAAAGGATCTTCCATTCACTGGCTCACTCCCCAAATGACCACAATGACTGGCCAGATGAAGCCAGGGGCCAGGAGCTTCTTCCAGGTCTCTTGCATGGGTACGGGGGCCCAAGGATTTGGACCATCTGCTGCTGCTTTCCTAAGCCTTTGGTGGGGAGCTGGATCAGAAGTGGAGCAGCTAGGGACCATATGGGATACCAGCAATACAGGCAGTGGCTTATCCCATTGTACCACAGCACCTGCCCAAAAACTTTTAAACATAAATATTCTAATAAGGAAAATTCTTTGGAGAGGTAGAATAGAAATATAATCTCAAGTAAAGAAAGGAATAATAAAATATTTGATATGAGAATGCTCATGGTTTTTAAAATAAGCAATGATTGGCATCAAATTGCTATGGATTTTGTACCCCATGAAGCACATTTAAAAGTGTTTTAATGGGACTGGCACAGTGGTATATCAGGCACATCTTCTGCCTGTGGAGCTGGCATCCCATATGGGTGCCAGTTTGAATCTTGGCTGCTCTACTTCCCATCCAGCTTCCTGCTTATAACCTGGGAAACCAGTAGAGGATGGACCAATGCCTTGGGCCTTTGCACACACTTTCTGGGTGGGAGATCCAGGGGAAGCCCTTGGCTCCTGGCTTCAGATGATTTCAGCTCTGGCCATTGTGGCCATTGGGGAGTGAACCAGAAGATATGTGATCCTTCTCTGTCTCTCCCTCTTGTTCTGTTTAACACTGACATTAAAGTAAAATAAATAAATCTTAAAAAAGAGTGTTCTCAAAGTGCTGTTTTAAAGTATTGATGTATCAGAAGGTTTATGACAGTCGAAAATTAGATAACAGTTGTTTGAACTTTTTTTTTAGAAATTTGCAAGCAAAAGGTTTGGGAAACATGGGTGTTTACATGGTCCTAGGAATCCAATCTATGGTCTCGTAGCATCTCAGAGTGAAAGATCAGCTTTGAGATTGGTCCAGGTACCTTGATAAGGGCTTTCAGCAGCATCTTGCTAGGTCAGAATTTACCTTTGATAAGTGAGAGAGTAATTCTTGATCATTTTCATTAGAAAGTTGTAGAATGGATAAAGTCCTCTATCCTTACCTGCTGGAGTTAAAAAATAAATGAATAAAAATAAACAAAAACTGGATCCTTTCCTCATTTGAGCCTTTCACATATTTGAAGACATCTTTTTGGATCCCAGTACATCTTCCACAGTTTTCAGATAGGAAGGTGCTTCAAAAAGTTGGTGGAAAGCAGAGGTGAAGGATGAGTTTATTTTGGTACAAAGATTTTTAAAGGCCTAAGTGTAGCTTTGTTATAATGCGCATTTTCACAAATGTTTGAAGGCCCCTCAAATGCATAGATTTCAATTTTTTTGCACCAAAATAAGTCTGTTTTTTCACTGCATCAAGCATGAACCTTTTGAAGTATTGGCTGTTGTCTTTCAAACTTGATTTACAAGGTCATCTTCCTAAGGATATTTCTTTTTCTCCAAGCCCATGGTTCTCAAACTTTATAGTTTCAGTCCCTTTTATGCTCTTAAAAATTATTTAAGACCACCCAAAGAGCTTTTGTTTATGGGGATTAAGTCATTTGATGTTTATTGTGTAAGAAATGAAAAGAAGAATGTTTAGATCTTATGAATTCATTTTGAATATAACAATAAAATCATTACATGTTAATATAAATAACTTTTTAAAATAAAAATAGATTTTCCAAAACAGAACAAGTTTGGCGAGAAGTGAGGCACTGTTTTGCCATTTTTGCAAGTTAGCTTAATGCCTGGTTTATTAGAAGATGTCTAGACTGTCACGTGTGTCTTTCAGTCCATCTGTTGCCTTGAGCATCGCTTGAAGTAAATGAAGAAAATCTGGCCTTTGCTGAGCTGTGTTTACCAAAGGAAGAAGGATCTGAGGTCTTTTCAGACATTTCTTTGATACCTCACTCAACATCAGGTCAGGGTGCTGTCCTGAATGGCAGGGTGAACGTGGTTTCTGAAACATTATGAACACACTCCTGATGCTCCTGTGTTGTAATTCATTAGCCTGTCTTAGACACTGAGTGAATCCTTTCCCTGGTTCAGCTTTTTTTGGGCAATGCACTGACCCCTTGAAAAATATGGTTTCCCCAAGTGTGCAGATCTTCCAAATGTTAACGCATACAACTTTTAGAAGATCACCTTGGTTAGAATGTCTCCAGTGGACTCATTAATGTTTTTAAGTGCTGGGAAGTTGTCATGCGTGTGGTGGCCAATACAAGTTTCCTGAAATTCTATTTTTCGCTTGAAAGCTCTATTTTTACTATTGATAACAAATACTATCAGTTATTTTCCTCAAAGTAAGAGTCACTTTGGGCTTGAGAAAGTTCCTGTCAGGTACCCATGTTGGAATAACTGTAGTCTGTTGATCAGTCTTCACTTCAAGTAAAAACAGTGTTCATGCAAAGAGTGGTTGGTGCATCTGCCTGCTCAGTCCCCCGAGTCCTTTTCCTCGAGGTGGCCATCGCACTTCCCTGTGTGGCAGAAACACTGCATGCTGCCTTTCCAGTTAGACTATCAAAACAACGTGTATTTGAGTCAATATTTCATAAAAATGAATTTTCACTGCTTAACAAGGACATCGAGACTTTGATTTTCATTTCCATCATGAGTGAGAGGTGGTGGACAGGACAAGGGTAGCAAGTACAGTTGGTGGCCACTGGATTAATTCTTCCCAAAGTGGCAACAGTTAGACCTATTACTGCCTTGTGTACCATTGGCTCAGTGTCAATACAGTGAGACAAGTAAAGGACACCCTAGTATTATTACGACAAAATTGTCGCTCCATGGATACCCCTTTCCAGAAAGGATCTTAGCACTTGAGCCTTGAGGAGCCCAGCTGCAGACAGGGTAGGCTTGATGAGAGTGCAGCAGACATCAGCTCCTCTGGGAGAGCCCTGTCTACCTCATGTTGTCAGCCCCGGAGCTAAAACTGGGACCCACTACATTCTCCAGGCCCTCCCCGGGAGCTACCATCAAGTGAGACTTTCTGTTTGGGGGAGCTTTTTAACTTCAGAGGAGGCATCGGCAGGTGGGTTTTACTTTGGGGATGAGGTGAGCTGGCCTGGTTATGTGCAGAAGTGGTAGTGACTAACAGCCAAGCCAAAGGCCATGGGGTAGAGCTGCAGGCAAGTCCTCAGAGATTTAAGAGTTGGCATGCAGGGATGGGTTTGTTTGGAGGCCACATGGTAAGGTTTAGGAAGGGAATGACAGGCAAAGATGGGAAGGCTATGGCACCGGTTGAAATATTTGAGATCTTAGCTTCCAAAGCAAGGCAAAGAGAGAGAGCATAGTTAGAAATGTCACTGGCAAGGTGGTATCTGATGAAACCTTATCAATGAACTTCATGTACTCTCATGTTACAATTCAATTGCCTGTCTTGCACTTCAACCTGGGTCCTACCAGGCTTCCTGAGAGAGACAAGGTGTATACGTGGGACCCCGGGCAGTAATGGTGGAGATGCGCAGAGGTCTCGGGAGGGACCAGCAATCCTGGTCCTTCCAAGAGGGCATTGATGACACAGTCAGCGAGGCACGGGGACTGGAACTTGTCTACTCCAGATAGCTGCAGTCCTTTCTCACTGCCCCCAAGAACTCTGAGAACATTCTCTAACCTTCCACAAGCCTCATGGGTTCACTGGGCCCAGAGCTATCAGTAGCAATTAGCACTAATTAATTGAAACTTGAAACTCCTGGCTGGCAGGATGGGTGTGTGTTTGAACGATGTTTATAAAAGATGGTGTTTATCCGCAGGATTTCCTTTTTTTTTTTTCAAGTTTCAAGGCTGGAGGCTTAAGCACTTTTGATCCAGAGGAAGGTGACCCAGCTGCTGTGATCAAGTCCCAGATCCCTGCTCAAGTGCCCTGGTAGATGAGAGGCACCAGGAATGAGCAGGAGGGGCCCAGGTAGGGACCCCTCAGCTGCAAGCCAGGGGAGCAGCTCAGAGATGTGCATGAAATGCTGGCTGCTGGCTCAAGAAAGAAAAGGCGCTTCCCTCCCTGAATGCAACCCGTTGCTCTCCTACCTTTCCAAATGCTCTGCCTGTCCATCCCATCTGCATTTCACGCTGCAAAGCCAGTAAAACGCAGGTCATCATAGCACAATTATAACAAAATAGTACATGGCGAGTATTGCAAAGCTCACATTTCTTGCCTTCATCGGGCGTCAGGGGAGAGTTTTCTGGTGAATCTGCTGCTGCGCCTTCATTTCTTCCTCCTGGGCAGCGCACAGGCTGCTGGGAGATCTGTCCATTGTTAGAAGCCAGCCCCTCCTAGGAACGAATAAACACACAAGGCAGATCCATTGTTGTTCTGCAGGGAAAATATGAAATCCAGCCTTTGGGAAGCTGGGGGCAGGAGGGATCTGACTGACTGGCTGCAGGCCCCTGGAGGAGGCCGACAGAGGGAGGAGGTGTGGGGTGGGAAGACCTTGGGCAGCAGGGAGTCTGGGCTGCTGGGAGTCTGGGCAAGGCTGTGCCCTGGGAAAGAGGCTCTGGGAGGGAAGTGGGGGATGTCACAGCCCTTCCTGCGGAGAACCTGGCCTAGGCTTTGTGAGCAGGAGCCCAGGAGTGCTGGGCTTGTGCTCCTGCCCAGGCCGTTGCCTTTCACTTTGCAGACCCTTGCTGGAAATGTTCCGTGGGGACCCCAGCTGTGTATAACGAGAGTCCGTGTTAGGCATTTAGAGTTTATAGAGCATGTTCACACATTCCAGTGTTTGATTCTCAGCAAATCCTACCGGATCTGAATTAGCATGAATCCGATTAACCTGAATTTACAGAGAAGGTGAGCAAGGGGCTGGGCTGCATGGCTGGGTGCCTGTCAGGCTGTGTCATGGCCCTCTGACACTCAGCACACGCACAGGGCGACCGCTCCACGGATAGTGAACCAAGGGCAAAAGCCTACCTGCTTTCACCAGCACGCAGCAGGGGCAGCTTGGTGAAATTGAAATGAGCAGGAAAAAGTCACAGAGACAGTGAGAGATGGGGGCTGGGTGAACGGTAGCACTCACAGGTGCAGCCACTTTCCATCGCAGGCCTAGGTGGGGCTCCTCTCCCCTGGGGAAGGAGAGGGCACATGCTTTCTGTGCGGCTTTCTAAACAAAGCCTGGGCAACTAGCCTGCTTATTTCAGACCCTCTGTTCTCCCCACCCCAGCACACCTCCTCCCTCCATCCCCACCCTGCTCTCAGCTTGCAGAACCTGTCATTAGGCCTTTTGTGTTCACTTAGCCACCTTTCATCTCTTCCACCTGCGGGTGTCCGCTTTCCCCATTAGCATCTCTCAGTTCTGGGCCAAGCCCTCCCGCCCTCTTTGTGACCGGCCTTGGGTGTTGGTCAGAGAGGCTGGCTCCGGGATGCACAAGGCAGGGCAGGGCGGTTCCCATCAACATCACTCACATTTTCCACGCCAGGTGCCAGCCCTCTTCCTCTCCCCATTCCAGAGACAGCCAGGTTGAGGTCACCTGGCTTAGAGGCAGACAGCTGATAGCTGGATCCCCAAAACTGGGGCTGTGGAGGCCTGGTGTTGCCCTTCCAGTTCCCCGCCGTGGGTGAAACAGGAGCTGAATCACCGGCAGTTGTTTCCACGTGAGCAAAAAACCCGCTGACAAATCCCTCATCACCAGAAGCTTGCCCCGGGCTCCGAGTTCTTGGCTCAGGGGCCGCTAGTGTTGGTCAGGTCACCGAACATGCCGAGTTGGCCCAGACCTATTTTCATCATCCTCAGGCTGTACCATCCCTCTGAGGCAATGGCCGCTTGCCATGGGCAGCCAGTTACACTTAGATCACATTTGTGTTCATATTCTGTTTGCTTGAGTATACATTTATACTCATCAGATTTAAAATGACAGCCACGTTTCAACTGCTTGACAGCCACGTTTCAACTGCTTGACAGCCATGTGTGGCTAGTGGTTCTAAGTATTGGATAACAGAGAATCCTGCCATTGTTGCAGGATGTTCCATTGGACAGTGCAGAACTAACCACCAGAATCTCAGCTCTATCAGCCTCTAAACTCCATCCTCTCTTCTTTTTAGATGGCCCTAAAGTTACCTGGACTGTTTTAGTGAATCCATGTGAATTCCTGAAACACTGAGGGCTAGCTGGAATTGGGGGTCACCTGGTCAAGTTTACCTGAAATTATCATCACTAAGGTTGATTGTCTGCTCTTCCTGCACAGTGAGGGTACATTTGTTCTTGGGGAGCAAGTGTTCAAACCCCATATAAAATAGTCTAGGTTTGTGTCCTGACTCTACTTCTAATTCCAACTTCCTATTGATGTGTACCTTGTGAATCAGCAGGTGGCAACTGAAGCAGTTAGGTCTCTGTTACTCATATGGGAGACCTGGGTTGATTTCCTGATTCCTGACTTCTCCACCCGACCCAGCCTCAGCTTTTGCAGGCATTTGGGGAGTTAACCAGTAGACGGGAGCTCTCTTTCTTTCCCTACTCTAACAAAAAAAATAAAAATTTCACTTTATTTGCAAAGAAAGGAACTTGATGTCCGTTCATTTCATCTAAGTGATCAGTCTATGAAGCCAGGTTGAAGAATCTGGCATTGGTAGACGGTAGAAAGTGCAGAGCTAAAGGATCTTAGCCAGGGGGGTGGGCGGGAGGGGGGGATGGATGCTTTTCCACCTGCCTTGCCCTGGAGGTCTTTTTGGAGCTTTTGTTGCAGAAGGGAGAGGGAAAGGGTTTGTTGGTTTTGTGTTTCAACTTTCTACAGTCCGAACAGAAGGTACACCGTGGGGCAAGAAGTTTAAGAACCAGAAGCAGTTTCTTTTTGGGACAGAGTAGTCCTTTATTGCTTGCCAGTGCCTGCAGGCAAACAGCATGCCAGGCTGGCCTGCTGCCTCAACCCTACCTGTCATGTGCTTGGCAAGTCTGACTCCTGTCCTTTTTCCACTGCCTCTCCCACCCCACAAATTGTAGTTGCAACCTCTCATTTTTCTGCTGCCTGGATGATTAAAAAGCATGACTTAGTGGAAAAATGTTGACCTCCTTAGGGTCAGGCTTTTAAGCAGCTGTCGGAGATAAGATTGTGCTGGCAAAATACTCAGCAACATTTTGCAAGGCTTTCTGTCTCTTTGAAAGGAAACCAGAAGCTGTTTTGGTTCTGGGTGCTTTTTGTATATTTGTGGAGAGAGCTACAATTTTCAGAAGCATAAATAGATATAATCTGATAATAAAGTCTCTGATGGGAGAATTAGATTATTCTAATGATTTTTAAAATATACAGTTAACAAGCTTTGTAAAAAAAAATTTTTAATGGTATGTTCTTTGAGCAATTCGGGGGCAAAGTTCTCAGGCAATTCAGCAGTCCCAGGAGTTCAGTGCTGGGGCTTCCCCTGAGGACTTAAAAGACTTGGCCATGCAGCTCTGGGTTTGAAAGACATTGTCTGAATGAGGTGATCACAGAAGATGGTTAAGAAATTGCAATTGTTTTTAACATACTGGTTACTCAATACTATAACTATTAGTTACACAACGAAGTTAATTGTTGCTGAGGGTATGTTGGAGCCTTTAATTGATCGGGTTGATAATCTGATGGTTCTGCCCTCGGACCGGACAGGGTCTCCCCAGGAAGCTGAGGAACTAGATTGGACTATAAGATGTTGGACTGTATGTTTAGTTTATGCTTACAAAGAGGGACTCTCAACTGTACTTGATCAGTGGATATGCAACAAGGTGAACATTCCACATGGGGGGAGGGGTGGGGGGAGGGGTGGGGTGATTCCCAGTTCCAACGAAACTGTATCACATAATACAATGTAATCAATGAATAAAAAAAATAAAATATATAAAAAAACCTCAACAATAGAAAAAAAAAAAAAGAAAGACATTGTCTGAACTGTGCTGTGTCTTGCCTAGGGAGGGGAGGCTCGCTGTAGACTCTTTGAAATTGCTCCAAGGAACACATTGGAATTTGCAGTCAGCTTGTGTCATCATGGTATTTTCTCATCTTTGATGATAACTTGTACCCATTTTATGAGGGAGAAACTGAGGCGCAGTAGATGGAGAGGACTTGATGGGTTTGAGGAGAATCAAACATAGCGAGAATCAGGGCGCTGTGGCTTGACTCAACATGTTATCAAGTAAAATGCTTTGTTTGGAGTTCTACATGTCTGAACTTGGGCCCCAGGTCAGCCACTGCCTGGAGGTGTGGCCTTGAGCAAATCACACATCTTCAGTGTCCCCATCCATAAAATATGATTGTGACAGTGGAGATTCTGCTCAGGAAATATTTTATCCATCCTCCTCATCCTCATCATTTTGGCCTTTTCCGCTTTACATTAGCAAAAGACCCACCACTAGCTTGAGACGAAATCCAGTGTTTGTACCCTTGCTGTCCTCTTCCTGCTGTTGCTGGCTTTGCCCTCTCCCTTTTGCTCTTCCTGAGTTTGGTGGCCATAATCAGAATGTCCTTGTTTTCCTCTTTCAGCCAAGAAGCCAACAGGTGGGCGTCAGACCTCTGCTTGTACTGTCAGAGGAGGGAGGTAGGGGCCGGAGCCGTGCAAGGTCAGGTGTCTGTCTCTTTGGGGACATCGCACAGCTTTGCCTTGGGCTCCTGAAGGTTCTAGACTAGCAAGCTCATCTTTGGAACTGGCTAACTAGTTAGGTGCCTAAACTGGGGCCTCTTGACTGGGTGAGTCCCACTCACCTTGCTTGGTCTATTTTCCATCTCTGAGATGGGGACATGGACCCAGTGGCATCCTTATATTTTTCTAAGGAACAGGTGCCCCAAGCCCTCAGACCTAGGTTTGAATACTTGATCAGTCACGTGACTCTCAGAGTCCGAGGGTCTTGCTGCCTGCCTGGAGGGAGGCAGTGAGGACGCAGCAATGGTGGAGTGGGTTAGGGAGGGGGGTTGGGGGCGCGTCTGAAAGAGCTTTGTAAACTCTATGGTGCTTTGTGTCCTCACCCCCAGAGCAGAACTCCAGCTCCACAGCTGTAGGAAGCCTGACCTAGTCCCCACACAGCACCTGCCTCTCTGTGTGCCCAGCACAATCCAAGGCAGAACATCTGGGCTGGCTGCAGCCACAGGAGAAAGCCTGGAGTCGGGGTCAGCTGCCCCAGCCTTCTTTGACCTGGCCTGGCCTGGCTCCTCCCTGGCTTGTTTTCCATCTGGCTGCCATTACAGTACATTTTATGAGCCTTGTTAAGTCTTTAATGATGCCTGGTTGTGCTACTGGCTTAGGGCTTAATCCCCAGCAATAGGTCTTTATTGGATAAATGGTTAATAATCAGTCATCTGCAGGGGGTTCGGGTGGCGTCATTGAGGCCCGTGATGCCCTGAAGCCCTATGTGCCCTGTGACGTGGTCGGAGTGTGACTTGGCTGGCCCAGGGTTGGGGTGCAGTAAGAACGGCACCCTTGGAGCAGCATGGGAACCCGGAGGCCTGAGTTCACAGAAGGGCCTTTCATCCACCTCCTAGGAGTTGAAGATACCTGTCTCCTGCCTCTATTCAAGCAGCCCCAGCATTTCTTCCCTTGTCTGCCTCCACCCACTCCAAGTCTTGCTTGAGTCTGGAAGCAGCTCAGTGGCCTTGAGCCAGAATCTTCACCCCTCCAGACCTTGATTTTCTCAACTGTCAAAAGGAGAGATGGGAAGAGATGCCCTTGAAGCTGCCTTCAATCTGTGGTTTTGTGAGCCATGGCATGCTAGACTGGGCTGTTTTCCGCAGTTCTCGGGTGCGTCACCAGGAGCTATTGAGTGGCAAAGGACCAGCAGCCCAGCAGATTAAACACTTAAGCTGCTAGACACAGAACTGGGTCATCTGTGGTCCCAGGGCAGTGCAGGCAGAGGGAATCCACAAAGCAGACATGGCCCTTGGTTTTATCGCCTGGCTGCCAGCTCTGGCTGGGACATACAATAGATCTTTCAAAATCGCTGCCTTGATGATAAGACCTTGGAAGACTCTTCCAGGTGTGGGTCCAGCAAGAAGCTAGCTGGGAGACAGTAGGAGCCTGGATGGACTATGCCTGGGGGTCATGCTTCCTGTCTGATTACTGGGACACTGGCATCAGATTCCTACTTGAGGGGCTCGATGGGGTTGGGGTGCAGGCATGGGTGTCATGCTGACCTGGTTTTACAGCCCATTCTGCCTCTCACTAATTTCTAGACTGGGTGATTTAGTATACCCAACTTAACTAAGCTGGAGTATTTCCAAGTAGCCCGTAGCGGCACCTGTTGGTTTGCCTCCCTGTCTGCCAAGCACCTGGTAGCTGGCTTCTACCAAGTACCTGTAACGTTTCAGAGCAAACTTCTGGTGTGGAGACCTCTTTCATGCTTTGAACTGCTGCAAAGGGACATGACTTCCTGTGATTCTGAATTCTTTTGTGTGCAAATAAAGAGTATGAGCTACACCCACCTGCAGGACTCAGTGGTCCTGCTCCCTCCTCTTCCCCCCCCCCCCCCAGTGTTCAGCTTCAGGATCAGAATCAAAGCCTGGCTTGGGGAAAGCTTCCAGTCTTGCCTTAACCTAGAACTGTGTGCCTTGGCTCCACGGCATCCTACGGGCCTAGCCCGGTTCCTGGTGTGGACTGGCCCATGCAGGCAGGAGACAGGGACTGACCCGGTCTCTTCCAGCTCTGATGTGACCAGGTATCTGCTCTGCTCTCTTTTCAGATCTTCCCCGACCCGTCAGACTTTGACCGCTGCTGCAAGCTGAAGGACCGCCTGCCCTCTATAGTGGTGGAGCCCACAGAGGGGGAGGTGGAGAGTGGGGAGCTCCGGTGGCCACCGGAGGAGTTTTTGGTCCAGGAGGACGAGCAGGACAACTGCGAAGACAAAGCGAAGGAAAAGAAAGAGCAGTAGGGTCCCCATGGCCTCCCCGGGTGCGGTCCTGTCTGCAGGCGGCAGCTGTCTCTGAACTATGTTCTTCCCATCCTGGAAGAAGAGAGCGAGTTGTGGAGGGTCTGAAAATGTCCGAGGAGGCTTCCGTTTTGCACCTGCGAAACCCCCACTGGGTTTATCGTTTTTTTTTTTTTTTTTTTTTTTTTTTCTTTTCTTGCTTTTTTGAACTGTGGCGAGCGGTGGAGCCCGCTGACAACCTGCAACAGCTTCTGAGGAAGGAAGCTGCTCCGAGCTGGGGGTGGGGCTGGGGCCCTCGATGATATCTGGGCTCAGGGCAGAGGCGAGGGGGTGAGGGGGACGGGAGCCGGGGTGGGCGTGGGTGCTGAGGGCTGGAGAAGAAGAGCTCCAGGAAACCAACTTGGGGCAACAGAGAAAAAGCCTGAGAACATTTAGCCAGTGGCGGCCCTTGCTGTGGGAGTTACAGGAAATTCACTGCTCTTTTCCCTCCAGCCTCACCACTGCCACCTATGCTTTGGTTCCAGGTGTGCTGGGCTCTAGCAGGGAAAAGGGCCTGGGAACAGGGGCAGCCCTGCTGGAGGGAATACACAGGAAAGGAACAGCACCCTCACCCCCGCTCTGCCCCAGTTGGGCACTCCTCCCCTGCCTGACCCTTGGACTTGGCTCCTGCTGCGGCCAGCTCTTACAGTCCAGGTCACCTGGAGAGGTTTTTCGAGGCTGCGCCTTTGAGTGATCCTCCTTTGATTTACCCTTTTCCGCCAACCCTTTGCAGAGTAGTAAGAGCACTTCCTGTTCTTGGAGGCCCCTAGGCAGACACCCCCAGCAACAGGAAGGTCCCACCCTCGGAAGCCCTCCCTCTGCCCCCAGCCTTGCTCTCAAGAGTTCAGCAAAAGCAGTGGCTCATCCAGGCCCTTGCCTGGCCTTACCACCACGCACGCGGCAGCCCCAGCTTCAGGTACCAGTCAGAGTGGTTCCCGATCTGCTGAGAATTCCAGCCTGTTTGGCCAGCTGCACCACTCACTGTTGTGAGTCCTTGGCCTCTGTGGCTTGTGGGAGCCAGATGAAGAGTAGAGCTGGCTTTTTCTGTTTCTTACTGGGCAGGTCCCGAGAGCTGGTGCAGCCTGGGAGTTGCTGCCCTGGGGGTTGCTTTCCTGAGACCCCAGGCTTCTGGCCAAGTTGTCTCCTGAGTTGAGTGGGAGGCATAGTGAGGGAGTGCTCCTTCCTTCCTCACCTCCCACCTGTTTCCTGTAAGGGCTTCAGGTGTGTGAGAAAGTTCGCCTTTGGACTCGGAGCATCTCAGTTCCAAACCACGCGAAGCAACAGGCTGCAAACAAACTCTTGCACTTACGTTGGCATTGGAGCAGGACGATGTGTCTGAGAGGTGAACTTGGAACCTTCCTTGGACTAAACACACCCAACCAAGGTGTGCCCTCAGGTCTCCAGTTGGTCCAGGTGGACCCTCCTCACCCCCCAGGTTGGACTGCTGTGTCTGGCTGCATTTAATACCTCAAGGTCACCGTGGCTCTGGGGGGCATGCTGGGAGGGGGACAAGGTGTACTGTTGCTGGGACAGTTGGTGGAGTTGGTCCAGAGAGACCGAGAGTCACCCTCGCTCCCTGCTTCCTCCCTCTGTCGTCCGCCTGTGTTGCACACACTGATGGCAATAACTTCTTCCAGCTCCTCACGGAAGTGGGAGAGACCCGCAGCCTGCAATGCAAGGGGGCTTCTGTTGCGTGCCCCCCCCTCCCCCGTCCTGTGCTGGCTGCGGAAGGTTGCTGACCTTCCGCTCATCGCCTCACGCCATTTCTCTTCCCTTCGCTCCCGCTGTGTGCTGGGGGTCTTGCCTTCTCAAGTCCTGTGTTTCGGTGTCCCCTTCCCGTCTGCTCCCCCTGCCCCCGATCATCTGTCCTGGTCTTGCTGTGTGGTGGGAATGTGCTTGTAAACTGCGTAACAAATTTATTCTGTGTCTCTGTATGTTTATGGGGCTGGTTTATTGTCGTGGCTGTGTGGCCATGTGCCGCCTGAGCAGGCCAGGGCTGGCAGCTCCAGTCAGGACCCCTGACAGCTGAGCCTGTTGGGAGGGACCCAGCTGCTCTTAGACAAGCGACTCAGCTCCTGCCTGGCCTCCTCTCTCTCTCTCTCTCTCTCTCTCTTTTTTAAGTACTTTGTGTGTATTTCTAACTGATCGTATTGAAAAAAAAATAATCCTAGTATTTCAGTAAAAATGCCTGTTGTGAGATGATCCTCCTGTAACTTCTATCTGTTCTTTTTTGAGGCTCAGGGAGAAACTAGCATTTTTTTTCAAACTACTTTTTGTCACTGTGACAGTTGTAAATAAAGTTTGAAAATGCTTTCCACTCTGGTCTGATTTTTTCATTTTCTCTTGCTCCAGAGGGAGGTGCACCCTTCAGAAGACTGGGTTGGACGCCTTGTCACCCTGGGGGCGGTGTCTGCTGGGTCTCACCTGCTGGCCTCCTGAAACTAGTCCATCCGTGGTTGTCCAGCTGTGTGACAGCTGTCTTCTCACCAGCATCAGCGCTCCTTGATTCTGGGTGCTCATGCGAGTCCCCTGGAGAGCTTGAAACCCACAAATGCCCAGAGTCTCACTCCCAGAGGCTTGGATTTCAATGCAGTGTGATAGGTTCCAGGCATGAATAGTTTCTAGAATCTTTTAGGAGGAAGAGTTTCATCAAACAGCTGGGATTTGAACTCCCCTTTGAAAGGCAGGGGAACAGAAGATACACTGTCAGGTCAGTCACAAAGGCAGAAAAGCAGGTGGGTGAGGGGTTGTGTGTGTGTGTGCACAGCCACAGAGCACTGTGGCCATGGTGCAGACCACTTACTGAGTGCCTACTGCTTGTCAGGTAGCAAAAAGCAGGGTCCTGGTGCTCAGTTTAATGATAGAAAGTCTGAGTGTTCTGAGAGTGATCATTAGTTGAAAGGGCCATGAGAAGTTGTAAACCAGGTACTTTGTAACCAGAGGTGTGGCGTAGGGTGCCGTCTCTGGGCCTGAGAGAGGAGTTTGGCTTTTAATCTCAGTGCAGGCCTAGCATTGCATGATTTGCATCTTTAACATCGTATAACTTAGTGGAGGTAGGGTTAGACGGGGCTAGGATGAGAAGCCCCATAGACCAAGAAGGATGATTCATGAAGGTTTAGCTGAGAGAAAGTGGATTCTCTGGAGATTGTTCTAATTCAAGATAGACCATTTTGGTCTTTACCACAGCTCTTGTGCATTATTAAGTAATCAGTGTGAGGGTGTACCCCAAGTTTGATAGACTATTGACCCGTTTCAATATTAGCCACAAGGTCTATGGATCTGCTGCCCTGAGGCCAAGCTTACAGGACTGGCCCATTCTCACGTTGGTGTCTCCAATTTCCTTTCATCAGGCTGAGGATGGAATTTCTTAGAATACAGCCCTGTTGAACACGGCCCCTCAGAGAATTATTTTTGGTGATGTTATCTGTGCAGAAAATCTGATTAAATCTAATAAATAAAGTGCTACTAGAGCTAACATAATGGATCTTCAGAAGATGTATGGGAAACAAACATTTTTAAACTCCATTTCCCTGTCGTTTTTGAAGTGACCTCATGTATGAGTTTAGCAAGGTTGCAGTATTTAATCTCAACATACAAAAACTGATTTTATTTCTGTACACAGAAAGTCTCCAGCTTAGAATCGTTTCACTTCTGATTTTTTGACTTACTAATGAACAATTAGATCTTGGATTTTTAAATATTTATATTAGTAGAAAAATAGAATCTATGCAGAAGGTAAACCCAGGCATAGAACTGCCCTTCCTGCTGGTTTGTTTGATTCAACCTCGAACAGAAGCAGAGTGGCAGAGCCAAAGCAGACAGGTATAGGAGCAGGGTGAATTTCATGGCTCAGACCCCCCACTGGTACCACATCAGGCACTATTTAATGCTGGGGAAAAAGGCTGTGAGGCTGGAGGGACAACAGTGAGCTGCGTATATGCTAAGCCAGGAGCAAGCTCATTTCTAGCTTGACACATTGCACCAATCCCACAGGGAAAACAGTACTGACCTTTCATCTTAACGTTCCACCCAAGATAGGTCCAAGGTGTCCCCCAGACCTAACAACCAGGAGGCCCAGACCCGCACCAGTGCCATATCAGGCATCGTTTTGTGAAGAAAAGGCTGGGGGAGCTGGAGAAAGAACAGTGAGCTCTGTTGCTAAGCTGGGTGAGAACCTATGTCAGGCTCAACACATTGCACTGGTCCCACAGGGAAAACAGGACCGACTTGGCATCCAACAGGTTCCACTCAAAATAGGTCTGGGTGGCCTCCAGACCAAGCAGGTTCTGGCAAGACCAGCGTCGTTGGTAATCCAGTGATTTAGGACAGCTGGCATCTCCCTAATCCCAGGAACTGTTCGAACTGGGAGTGGGAGAAAGGTTATGCAGCCAAAGGTGTGGCTACAGCACAGGATCACACGGGGGTGGGAACTGGTGAGCCAGGAACTGGGGGTATGGAGACCATGGTGGAAACCTGGCACAAGACCCTGGGACTGAAACTTGCTGGAGGGAGTGGCACAAGTGATTGCAAATGAAGAACCAGGTACAAAATGCAATCAGTAAAATGGACCTATAGACAAGTGGGCAATGCAACTTAGAAACTGGCTGTTAGGAGAGGAATCTGCTAACCAGAAGTACAATGACCAAAAGCAAAAGAAGAGACAGAGGTACAATGAGTATTACTGACGCCTCCCCCACAAAAGAGCAAAAGCCTTTGCCAATCTGAGTTAACTGAGGAAGACATCAAAGAAATGGGGGGATAAAGAATTTAAAAACACTTACTATAAAGCTTCTTAACAGCAACGAGAAACACATACAGGAGTTTAAGAAGTTTAAGGAATATGTCACACAGGAAATAGCAACATTGAAGCAAAATCAAGCAGAATTATTAGAAATGGTGGACACAATGGAGCAAATTAAACATTCAGTGGGACGACTCAATAATAGAATAGGTAAGGCAAAAGAAAGAATCTCAGAATTGGAAGACATTTCCTTCAACAATGGGGGGACCATCAAAAAGCTGGAAGAAGAACTGAGTCAAGCTAAGAAAGGATTCAAGAATTAACGGACAGTAAAAGGCTGAATGTAAGAGTTGTGGGAGTTCCAGAAGGCACAGAAAAAGAAGCTGGGTTTAAAAATACATTCAATTAAATTAATAAAGGAAAGCTTCCCTAATTTGGAGAATAAATTGGGAAACAAAATGCAGGAGGGGCACAGAACTCCCAATAGGGTTGATCCAAAGTGATCTTTACCACGACAAATGCTATAATCAAGCTTTCCTGAGTTGAACACAGGGAAAAAGATCTTTAAATATGCAAGTTAAAAAGTCATTCAACATATAGAGGAATCCCAGTCAGACTCAATCCTGACCTCTCAGAGGAAACTCTACAGGCCAGAAGAGAATGGAGTGACATATTTCATATTCTAAAAGGAAAAAGTTGTCAGTCCAGAATAACTTACCCAACAAAGCTTTCCTTTGTCTTTGAAAAATCAAAGAAAATTCTTCCACAGTAAAGAAAAGCTCAAAGTACTTGCCCGTTCCTGACCTGCTCTACAAAGAATAAAGATGTTCTATTGACAGAAAAAAGGAATAGCACCTACCAAAATCAAAGGCAAATGCGCAGAACAATCCAATAAAACAACAAAAGAAGACTAAATCAAACAATGAACAACCCATTGCTAAAATGACAGGACCAAATCACTACCTATCAATATTAACCCTGTATGTAAATGGATTAAAGTAAACAATCAAGCATCAAAGATTAGCCAACTGGATCAAAAAAGCAAAACTCCTCTATCTATTATCTACAGGGGACAAATCTCACCAACAAAGACAGGCAGAAACTGAAAGTGAAAGGATGGAAAAAGATATTTCAACTAATGTAAAAGAAAAACATGTTGGTGTAGCCATTCTTATCTCAGAGAATATAGATTTTAATGTGAAAAATATTAAGAGAGGAAGAAGGATCACACACTGATCAAAGGATCCATTCAGCAAGAAGAGATCACCTTACTAGTTTTGTAGGATGCTTTTCTTTTCACTTCTAATTCTACTTGGTTTTTCTCTCTTGATTTTCTGTACTAGTCTAGCTAAAAGTTTGTTTTGCTCATCTTCTTAAAAAGTGCCTCTTTTGGGCCTGGCACGGTGCCTAGTGACTAAAGTCCTCACCTTGCATGCCAGAATCCCATATGGGGGCACCAGTTCTAATCCCGGCAGCCCCACTTGCCATCCAACTCCTTGGGCCTTCCTGGGAAAGCAGTCCAGGAAGGCCCAAGGCCTTGGGACCTTCCACCCACGTGGGAAGCCTGGAAGGGGGTCCAGACACCTGGCTTCTGATTGGCTTAGTTCTGGCCGTTGCGGTCACTTGGGGAATGAATCAGCAGATAGAAGATCATCCTCTCTGTCTCTTCTCCTCTCTGTATATCTGCCTTTTTAATAAAAATAAATAAATCTTAAATGGCTGTTGTTGCAATTTGTAATTTTTTTGTTTTAATTCCATTTATTTTTTGCTGTGATTTTTAAGATTTCTTGCTTATTGTTCATTTTTTAATAAGTCCTTGAAATGCATGATTATCTAGTTGAGATAGTTCTATTTTTGTAAGCACCTGATGTTATAAATATCTCTTTCAATACTTTTTTTGCTACATTTCATTGGTTTGATACTTTTCTTTTTATTTTTATCTCTTCAAAAATTTGTGGGTTTTTTTTATTAATTTCTTCAGTAACACATAGGTCATACAGCAGCATTGTTTTCTTCAAGAAGATTTTTGATTCTCTGTTTCATTTCCTCAGCGACACATTGGTCATTCAGGAGAATGGTTTTTAACTTCACATTGTAAATTTTATTTTTTTCTTCCTGTTGTTGATTTTGTTTTATGGCTTTTCATTTAAGAAGATATATGGTAACTGTTTTATAGAGATTATCATATACAGATGTGAGGATTCAATGCAGTATGCATTTCCATTTCCAAATCAAAGATGGACTCCCCATGAAACTGTTAAATATATCTTGACAATAGGATGCTGGACTCTCTGCCATTGTCCATGCTTACAATGTCAGGATACACTTAAACAAGAGAATGATGGACTTAGGACTGTTTGTGAAGGACTATACTATTGTAATGATATGGGGGAAGTCATTGGGTGGAGGGGATTTGGAGAAAAAAGAAGGGGAAATCCCAGAGCCTATGGAACTGTATCATAAGATACAAAATGAATAATTTTTTGAAGAAAAGATTGCTTCAAGGTGAAAACACTCATTGGCCCCAAACCTAATTCTCTTAGTCTGTTCCCTCTTGGTTCACACCCTGAGAAGCAAAGAGAGAAGGAAACTTCAATGCTTTCTGCCCACCAAAGTATTGGAGAAGGGAGAAAGAGATGTACCTCTACCAGGTGGATCTATTGCTCTGCCTGGCTGCACTTGATAAAGGTTACCATAAGTGATGCCTGTGTGAAATGATGGCTGAGTTAAGATGGATTCCATGTGGAGAAGACAGACATGGCAGAAACTGGCTTTTTGAGGAGTCTCTGAAGCGAGCATGGCTAGAATAGTGGGAAAGAGAAGCAACTGAGACCATAGTGTAGGGACTTGTGGGTCCCAAGGAAAATCGGTTTTAGGCCTGTTAGAAGAACCCTGGGAAGGAAGCATGCTCACTAGGTACCCAGCCCCTTGTGAATCCAGTCTGCCCATCCAAGTGGTCTGTCGGGTGGCAAATGGCATTAGTATCAGCAGACCTGAGGCACTGTCACATCCTGAACGAACTTGTGTATCATCAAAGGAAGATTGTATTAGGCAGAATTCAGTTTGTACATAGAGTTCCTAAGAAACGACAGTGGCTAAGAGCATGGACTCCTGGATCTGTCACTCAGCTCTGCTTCTAATATCTGTGAGCTTCTAAAGTCTAGTATCTCATATCTGTGTGACCTTATTTATTGCTTCAAGAAAGAAACGTTCTCCAATTGATTTATATGTTCATCCACCCATTCATTCATTGAAGAGGCAGAGACAGAACTCACACCTGCTGATTCATTTCCCAAATGCCTGCAAATGGCTGGGGCCAGGCTTTGAATCAGAATATTCATTACACTACTCCCTTCTCTGTTTAATTGGGTAGAAAGCCTTATTTTGAAATGACATTCCTCTGCGGGATTTCCTTTGCTTTTTTCCATCAGAAAAATGTGAATTTGCTCTTTTTCCATTCCAGGCTGCCATTTACATAGCGCTGCTTACCTCCATGTCTTCTGCCAAGTGTGGGTTTTCATACGTATTATTTTTGTTTTCATACAAACTACATTTAGCAACACCGGAAATTACAAAATATGGTGGAATTTGGGGGATTTAGCTTTCAAATCCCATCAGAGTAGCAAATCACTGATTTGCATTTTGGTTTTCTTCCAGTCATTGTCCTTGGTGCTTACCAGAATGAGCTCGAGGAATATCACTTAATCTCCCCCATGACTTGGGGGAGACCAGAAGTTTTCAAAATATACTCACTTCTTTCTTGTTCCAAAGTGAACAAGAAAGAGTAGGATTAGAATCAATGGTATTCTGGAAAATGTGGAGTACTCAATTGAGGGAAAGAGAGAAGGAGAGAAGGAGGGATAGAGGCAGACAGAGAAAAAAAATGGGAATTTGAAGCATTGCCAATTTCCAAGGTGTAAATTCTCCCACCATGGCTAATATCATCAACCTTCAATGAGACTGGAGCCAGCATGAGCATCGTGCAACACTTCTAGAATCCCTCATCTTCCCCTTCTGTCAAACCCAGGCTCAGCCTGAGTGAACCTCTGCTTTCTTCTCTATAAAATAGGCACAACTCAACAACCAGAGCAGTGCCTAGAGGCAGAGCCTCCAAAAATTCCAGTGCCCTTCCTTGGTTTGGAAGAGAAAAGCAACTTGGAAAAGTATCTGGCACAGTACCTTTGAAATGGAGTGATGGTTTATGACAAAGTGGGGAGGTCAATAGATTTGTGGCTTCCAGCCAGAATTTTAAAAAAGAAAGTAGAAAAGTCTAGAATGAGGGAAAAAAATTAGAGTGCAGCAGACATAAAGAAGGTAAATATTATTTCCTGACATGGTTGTTTCAGCCTTTCCTATGGAAGAGTATGTCTACTGCGTCATGGAAAAGTACTTGTCTTGCTGCAAATCAGACAAAATAGTTTGAGGGCCATTGGACTTAGAAAGAGGAAGCTAGAAAAATTAAGTTGAGCCAGGAAGTGAAGATGCATTGCAGTATGCCTCTGTATTCCCAAACAATAGGAGGACTGTGGGGAGCGGCCGACCCCACATGGATGAGGGGCTTCAAGATGGCGGCTGGCCGAGTGCCAGGAGGCGGGACTTGTCCCGCCAGTGGGCAGGCAGGAAATCACAAGGATAGGCTAATTCTCCCTGGCTGCGATTGCTGGCCTATCAGATAGCACCCTGTGGACCACGGGCAGAAGTGATTGGTGGAAGAACTGTATATAAGCAGCTCGCTTTCGGCGATAAACGGTCTTTTTTGGTTCGTCTGCGTTTTTTGGTTCGCCCTCTCTTTTTGGTTTTGTCTCTCTCCTTTTTGGTTCGTGACATTCTGGTGGCCCTTACGGGGGGAATACAGAAACGGGAAGAATTGGGAAGAAGGGTGGTAGAAAGCGGGAGGAAGGGTGGCAAAGAAGCGGGTAGGAAAGCTTAGACAGACGGGGACAGGAGCAGCGGAGAAAAGGTTTTAAAACGCAGCCGCTTTTGCCAGTTTTTCCCGGACCTCCAAGAGTATGACTGGTGTTTTTAGTGCTGCCCTGGCCAGAGCGGCAGCGACACAGGACTCCCAGTGAAACTGTTAAACATGCCTCGACAATAGGATACTAGATTTTCTACCATTGCCTATACCTCCAATGCCATGACAATAATAGAATGTTAGACTTGTGACTGTTGCTGAAGAATTATATAATTGTAATTATATATGTGGGAACCAGTAGGGAGCATGGGAAATGGGGAGGGTGAGAGGGGAAATCCTGATCCTATGGAATTGTATCATTAAAAATATAAAATAAGGGCCCGGCGGCATGGCCTAGCGGCTAAAGTCCTCACCGTGAACGCCCCGGGAACCCATATGGGCACCGGTTCTAATCCCGGCAGCTCCACTTCCCATCCAGCTCCCTGCTTGTGGCCTGGGAAAGCAGTTGAGGACGGCCCAAAGCCTTGGAACACTGCACCCGTGTGGGAGACCAGGAAAGGTTCCAGGTTCCTGGCTTCAGATCGGCGCGCACTGGCCGTTGCAGCTCACTTGGGGAGTGAATCATTGGATGGGAGATCTTCCTCTCTGTCTCTCCTCCTCTCTGTATATCTGACTTTGTAATAAAATAAATAAATCTTTAATAAAAAATATATATATAATAACAACAACAGCAGCAACAACATGGGGGGAAATGGTGAGGGGAAAGAGGATGGGGAAGGATGAAGCTAAGGTGGGGGGTGAAATCACTACACCTGCAAAACCATATCATAAAAAATAATAATTTTTAAAAAGAGAGGAAAAATTATCTTGATAACCCTGTTTGCAGAGGAAAATGGGTCATGGTACCAAAGGATGGATCCTGGGAGGACTGGGAGGGTCACGATGTCCCTGGCCTCGTCACAATGTCCCAGGGTTAGGCTGTCACAGCTCTCATATTGTGCCCAAGTCCAGGAGGAGCAAGGTCTCCAGTGAAGGAGGAGAAGCTGCACAGGAATACCACTTCCTTCCTTGCCCCCTGCCATGCTTGGTACTGCTAAAACCTGGTAGAAGCTTCTAGCAACTCAAAACAGTGCCATCAGACAAAAATAACTCCAGGGGCAAGAGCATGCTGGCTGCCATTGACAGTGTCACTAGGCTAGAACTGGGGTCATGCTGAGCTAGGCCTTGGTTTCCTGATGGTTAATTGGAGGGCATATTTTCTTGCCCGAGGTCATTTGGGCTGTGCCAGGAGTAGGGGCACTTACCTGTAGGGTTTCTGCCTCCCTGCTCATGTTCCCTTTTTGTAAATGACTAATGAGTTGATTGTGAACATCAGTTACAGAGAGAGGGAAGGAGGCAGAGGGACAGAAAGAGAGAGAAAGGGAGAGATCCTGCATCTGCTGGCGTACTTCCCCAATGGCTACAACTGCTAGGGCTAGACCATGCCAAAACCAGGAATCAGGAGCTTCTGGCATGTCTCCCATGTGGGTGTAGGGGCCCAAGCAGTTGGGCCATCTGCTGTTTTTCCAGGCACATTAACAGGGAGCTGGGTTGGAAGCAGAGCTCACATATAAGATGCTGGCGTTGCAGAGGTCACTTTACCAGCTTACTGCGTCACAATGCGGGCCCGTGTCCTGCTCTCTTGCATTAGGTGATACTAAAAGTCATTCAGGTCAAGACCTCCATATCTGACTGTGCCATCTCTCCCAGGTGGACTCCCACCTAAAAAGATGCCCCAGCAGGTCCTCACCAGTGGATCGTCCTGTGTAGAGACTGATCAGGAACCTGGAGAATGGGCAGGGGTGGGGGGGACACCTCAGCAGCCCTCCAACTTCTTTGGCTGGAGAGGGCTCTGACCCCTGACCTTGTGTTGATCCAAAGAAACCTCCTGTTCTTCCTTACAGGTCTTTGCCAAAACTGAAGCCACAGCTCCGTGTTTTCACTATGAGCCACGTGGCACGGCCTCTTCCACATTTGTGAACGGTGTGTGGGGTGGGGGCTGCAAAGGCAGTGCAGTGTCGTTTTCCCATGACAAAGCTTTTCAGGGGTCAGCTCTGAAAATCAGGATCCAGGCTCCCCCTTCTCCTTCTGCACTCGCAATGTGTGGGCTGATCATCCAGTTTGAGCCTGGGCCTCAACCTCCCTTTCCAACTTCCCTCCAGACTGAAAGAATTCAAAAGAACACTACAGCTTACAATGTATATTTTCTTTGTGCTATTTTTAAGATTCATGTATTTTATTTTGAAAGTTGGAGATAGAAGCAGAGCTCTTCCATCCACTGGTCCACTCCCCAGATGGCTACAATGACCAACCAAGAGCTTCATCTGGGTCTTTTATGCAAATGGCAGGGACCCAATACTTGGGTCATCTTCCACTGCTTTTCCCAGGCACATTGGCAGGGAACTGGATCAGAAGTGGAGCAGCTGGGACAAGAACTGGCATCACAGACTGTGAGTTCACCTGCAATGACATGATTTGGTTCCTACAAAGCATTTCTTGTCTTTCCTACAGTTATCTAGAATTGCCTAACTGATATCTCCTACAATGCAGGGTTGTGTGTGAAATGAGTTGGGATAAATCGACAGCTGTATTTTCATTCATTGTCAAGTCAATGTTGGCGTCTCCCACGGTAGCAATGCCAGCATCAAAGTACAGAGGGGTGAGCCGTGCCTGAAGTTTGCCTCAAGGAACAATCATAGGTATTGCCATTTTCGCGGTCCATTTTGTTGCAGGTATCAACAGATACCGCCTGGAGGCGTGGCTGCCTCCATAACACACCTGCCGCTCATTAGGCAAAACTTTCGTGAAGAAGGACACAGGTGACTTCGCCACAAATGCATGATGGCAGACAAAAAAAATATATTGATGGGTATTTCTCAGCATCATTGATTTTCATAGCAACCCACCATACTGTGTTAGGCATTTAAAGCAGCTTTCTGAGGAGATGGAAACTTCAAGCTGCCAGAAAGATTCAGAGCACAGAAAGATTTAGGAATCCCCTGAGGAGCTGGCCTACCTCAGTGTGCAGATGAGAGATTCATCCATACCCCCAAGGGTTTCAAAGTCAGAGAGAAATATGCATCAGTAAAGGATTGCCCACCAGCCTGATACGCACCATGAAGGCAGAGATGACAGGCACAGAGATGGCTGGGACACCTGGAGGGGAGGAGGACGTGACTGGGAGAGGAGCAGGTGGATTCTGCCCGCTTTCAGACTCTCCCTGGAGTCACAGCCCACCTCTGTGGGGAGAGGAGTGGGCCCAGCCATGGAGTCCTCCTGATCCACTCTGGTTGGAAGCAGCTTCTCCCTGGGCCTGTTGCATTTCTTTCCCAGCACCCGAATGCCACCCACAGCCCTGAGCCTGTGAGCAGGCTGATCCACTGTCCTCATTTAGCTCAGCCTGAGAGGTTTCTGGGGACTCAGAACTCACAGTGCTCAAATCAGGACTGTCCCAAAGCAAACCAGTATGGTTGGTCACCCCATTTGGAAGCCAAGTCCCACCCTTTCACTATGGACCAATGCATCTGCCTGGAATCTGGGTCAAGCTGTTTCCATAAGCACCTTCCCTAACTGTTGTGCCCGCTCCGCCTGTGCCTGTCTCTTGGTGACTCCCTCTGACTCTCACCTCTCCTCCAGCTCCCCAGTTTCTGCTTTAGCTCCCAAGCTTGCCAGCACCCCCGGAGCCTGCCTGTCACAATGTGCACAAAGGACTCACTTTTTGTAACTGGGGCGGTATTCACACAAAATGCCTGATGACCAGGTAACTCCTCAGCTCACAGTCACACACAGTCCAGCCACCACTGTCACAGCCTGGAGGCTCCCGGTGCTAGTGAAGGAACTCTCTTGCTTCTTCATTCTTTTCCCCAGTGCTGGCAGCCATCTGGGCTCTGGGATCCTGGCCTAGGAATCCCTAACTCAGTCGTCTTATGTGTTGCTATCCCAAATGCCACCATGAAGAATTTTCCCACAACAGTGCTATGATGGTTGGTTGTGTTTGTCCACATGAATTGGCTAATGTGCATCCAGAGAGCTGATAATGGATCACATCTGGGTGTGTCTGGGAAGCACTTGAACTAGTGAACCAAAGGAAGCAGATGGCATTATTCAACCCATTGAGAACTCTAGTAGACAAAAAGTTGTCCCGCTTCAACAGGGATTTCTGTCTTCTCCTGCTCTTGGACATCATGCTGGTGGTCCTTGGACTTGAACTTCCATCTATAGCCAGGTCCTCAGATCTTCAGATCCAAACTCATTTACACCACTGGATTATATCTGCTTATAGTCAGCAGGTTGTGGGACTTCCTGTTTTTCTTATTATTTTTAAAAAGATTTATCTTATTTGTTTTTATTGGAAAGGCAAATTTACAGAGAGAAGAAGGGACAGAGAGAAAGATCTATCCACTGGTCCATTCCCTAAGTGGCCACAACAGCCAGAATTGAGCCGATCTGAAGCCAGGAACCAGGAGCCTCGCGCAGGTCTCCTATATGGGTACAGGGTCCCAAGGCTTTGGTCCCAAGCCACAGGCAGGTTGCTGAATGGGAAGTGGAGCAGCCAGGACATGAACCGGAACCCATATAGGATCCCAGCACATGCAAGGATAGGGCTTTAGCCACTATGCTACCACACTGGGCCCTTACTTTTTTTTTTTTAATATTTATTTATTGGAAAGGTAGAGCAACAGAGAGATTTAAAGAGAGACAGGGAGAAAGAGATTTTTTCATTTGCTAATTCATACCCCAAATGGCTATGCCAGTCAGGGCTGGGCAAAGCAGAAGCCAGGAACTCCATGCAGATCTCTCACGTGGGTGGCAGTGTCCTAAGTACTTCCAACATCATCAGCTGCTTTCCCGGGCACTTTATCAGGGCGCTGGATATGACAACTGGATCTGAAAATATGCTGGCCTTCCAGGCAGTGGTTTAAACTCCTGAACCCCCAAAATAGCCCCAGTTGTGGGATTTCTCCGCCTCACAGTCATGTGAATCAATTCCTACAAGTGTATGTTCATAGACATCACTTCTGTTCTGGAAAATTCTAGCACATCACAGGAGACTCCCTCCCATTCCTTTGCTTGGGGAGGACAGAAAAGAGCAGACAACTGGCGATATCAGTTTGGCTCCCTTGTCAATGTTTGTTAATGTTCCCTAGCAAGTCCATTACTGTGTGGTCAGGGGCTGGAGAAGGCAGATTCTCTGTGGCCACCTGTGACTCTGTGGTTGGTAAGGAGGAACTAGCTGGGGGTTCTACCACACTGTCACAGCTGGATATGCAAGGTTGCCTTCTTCAGCCTGTCCCTGGGGACGTGTGAGGCCAGCTCTCTGTTGGGAGGCAGGTGTGTGTGGTAGAGAGAGAACAGATTTTGGAATTAGACAGATCTAGGTTCAGATCTCTGGGTTTTAGTTTCCTCATCTGTAAGGTGGGGGGACAGGCAATATGTCAGTGGGATGATTGTAACAAGATGCTCTAGTGGGTCACTTCTGTTGTACTGTGCTAACCATCTCTCAGTCGCTGAGGGTCATTAGTTCCAGAAGCCCTAGGATACCCAAACTTGAGGTTGTTCAAGTCCCTTACAAGAAATGGCATTGTATTTGCATAGCACCTACTCTATTTGCATAGCACCAATTCCTGCTTTTCCTTGCACTATAAATCATCTCTCGATTACCTACACTACTCCGACACAATGCCAACGCCATGTGAGTAGTTGTTGCACTCCATTGTTCAAGGAGTAATGACAAGGAAAAAAGTCTGGCCATGTTCATGCCAGCTGCAAACTCATTTCAAATACTTTTGATCTTTGGTTGACTGAATTGTGGTTGCGGAACCAAAGATAAGGGGTGGCAGACCGTCTGGTGCAAAATCAGGGGTGAGCATGCAATCGGGTTTAATCACTTTGCTGCTGTGGAGATGATAGAGAAGATGCCTGTGTTAGGGGTCAGCACAGCATCTGGCCTATGGAGGTGCTCACCAAACATTTCTTCTGTGACTGCATCCTAGGCAACAAAAAAGTGGGTAGTATGGATGGCAGTTAAGCAGAATTCCAGGCTCCCTACCCCCTGGGAGGCTCACCTGACCCGGAAAGGGGACCCAGAGTCTCAGGTAGTGGGGTGCTGAGCTCCTCGGGGTTGAGGGTAGCAAACAGAGCACGCTGGTCTGTGGACAGGTTCTCTGTGACCCTAGCTCCCAAGCTGCCATGGATAATCACTGTTTATCAGTTCACTGGAAAAAATGACTACAATTACATTTCACACATCAACACAAAGGAAAAAGAAAAGCCCCACTGGAATGTCTGAGTCACTCCCAGAGCCTTTAAATTACCCATTCATTTATGGCCCTTCTCCTTACTGCTTCCCCTCCCTGCACAGGGCAGGGTGGAGCTCTGCATGCTACCATTAGCCTGATGTTTGCCAGCCTGCAAACCACAAGACTACCACGGGATCTTAAAGTGACCAGAGAAGCTGGGGACATTGGGATAGGCTCTTCATTTACAGGCCCTGGTTCTCTATTTAGGGCTGGTGATTTGGGCGTGTCATTTGCACACACACGGAAGCCAGACAGAATGAAGAATAGTCACAGTTAGGCAGGAGACCACTGTCCCTTGGTATCAACACATTGTCATGTATGCCAGACCATGTTGTACCAGTCTGCTGTCCCAGTTTGTTTGTTTGCAAACAAATTGCTTCACTCAGTACAAAAGTCAGGGGGATTCAGCAATGGCCCTCAATGAGGCACAGCATCTGCTCCCATCCACAATCCGTCTACCCGTTGAAGCTGGGGAATCCAAGTTAAATGCATTTTAAATCCACAGGAACAGGAGTTTTCAAGTATGTTGGGGGTCACACAACCCTTTGAGAATCAGATGGAAACTGTAGGTGTTCTGCTTAAAAATATCAACCCATTGCTTACCAATTCCACGGAATCCACAAGCTCTCCTGAAGGGAGAGGTATCCCTGAATTCCAATAGCACCAGGTAGGAATCCTGTGAGTGCATGAATTATCTTTTGATCCCTACCCTACTTCCCCTTCTTGGGTTTTAAGGTTTCATCCTTGAAGGTAGGGTGTGCTTGACAGAAAGGGGCTCAGACACAACAGGCCTAGGGGTTCCAGGCCTTGATGCCCCACCCCCAAGAGCATCCCGATCAACCCACTCCGAGGTCAGGGCATGAGCTCCTAATCAAGGAATTAGGTCAGGCTACTCTGGACACAAAGTGTCTTTGCTTGTGGTCTGGAGGAGAACTTGCCCTCCCAAGGATCACTCCTTGAGCTTCCGGAGCTGGGAATTCCTTAGAGCTCCCCGCCTGGCCCCTTGGGGGCTGCTGGTAGACAGCAAGGATTGCCAGGTTTCCAGGATGAACGTGCATTCTCTGTGACACCCAGTGCTTCCTGCATCTTGGCTGTCATCCATTCATTCCTCAGCTTGGTCATTGACTCTACAGACCGCAATGGATGACAGGCAACAGGTCTGGGCTGGAGAAAGCTGTGTTTATGCAGCAGTTTTATGGCTGCCCATTCGTCTGTGAACTTTGGAATGCTTGCTCACCGTAGCAATACAGTGATCATTAGTGATGATAACAATGGGGGTGGGGGTTTGGCCGGTTGGTTAAGATGCTGTTTGGGATGGCTCCATCTCACATTGGTGTGCCTGTCTGATGCCCAACTCTGGATCCTGGCTCAGTCTTTCTGTTGGTGCAAGTCCTGGGAGGTTTTGCTGATGGCCTAAGTAGTTCAGTTCCCACCTCCCATGCAAAAGAGCTGGCTCAAATCCCCTATTCTCATCTTCAGGCCAGTCCAATCCCAACTTTGTGGGTGTTTGCAGAGTAACCAGTGGGTAGGAGCACTGTCTGTCTCCCCCTTGACTCTGTCTCTCTGCACCTCAAATACATTGTTTGGGGGAGATCCCAGTCTATATGAAATTGTAACACGTAACTCAAAAATTCAAGATAAAAATACATTTAAAATGCATTTTTAAAGTAAAATTTAAAGACAACAATTATTTCTTTTTTTAAAGATTTTTTTAAATTTAATTTTTGATGATGTTTACCTAGCTGATTAGGGTGGGAATAGTCAAGGATAAGAGAAAAGTGGGTGAGACCACTGTTTCCACATTTTCTTTTTTTCCTTCTTCTGGTATCTTGGGGAAGGGAGGAGATAAGGGGAGAAGCCACACCCAAAGGGGAGAAGCCACACCCAGTCTCAGTACCCAGGAATGGGGAACAGCCACCTGATGTCATCGCAGGGTCCCCAGGGTGGAGCATGCTCTGAAGGTTCTACTTAGGTGGTTTCATTAGTTATGAAATGCTATTAATCTTGCCAATTCAAGGATGAGGAAATCCTTCCAAGGTTCATTGGCTGACATAGTCTACCTTAGAGTCTCCATTCATCCAGATTTTTGCTGTCAATGCTTGCTTGGCTGGGATAGTTGATCAATTTGTTCTGTCCTTCTTCCTCTGCTATGGTACCAGATTTCCTCTGTAGGTCCCAATGGACTGCCATTGCATCTGGGTATGTCATCCACTGCTCCTTCTAAGCCATTGAGGAGTCCCAGCTTTGACAAACACACTCTGCAGTCAGACCACAGATTCTGCTATTCTCCCCATGGTTGGAGTTCTGAGTCCATCAGTTCAATTGGCGGTGTCCTAAAGACACCTCGGCTGAAGTGATCCCAGACCTGACACTTGTGTGTATTTGCCAGCACAGAGTCCAGCTCTGTCCATCACCCATATCAGCCTACAAATACACTGCTAGTTGCAATTGCTGGGTCAGTTTTGTCTCCAGCCCCTTCTCTTACAGCACAACCTAGCCCACCAGACACTTGACCCTCACATGCAACAGGAGCAGCAGCCTAGTCGAAGCAACCCCCAACAATCCCCATCAGGCCTGCTTTCAGCCCTGGTTCCTGCTTGCCAGTATGTGCAGCAGACTGGTCCAGTATTGTGGGCTAAGGAGTTGGTTAGCACTTGTTAAGCTGAGCACTACAGGGAATGGGTTTGGGGCTGAAAGCACCTGGTCTAATGGAACTCAGTTGTATCCAATATTCTGCTGATGAGGGTGCGGGGAAAGAGTAAACAAGAACTAGGTGAAAGGTCAAGAGAGGAGGCAATAAAAGCAGGCCTCGGAGAGAGGCCTGAGAGAGAGACTTCCACCATCTCTGGTCTCCGTGTCAGTGCCTCATCCCCAGATCCTTCGCCATGTCCACGTTACTGGCCTAGCCGGCCACAACAGTCCAGTCTGTCCCACACCCCACTCAGCTCTCATACATATCAATGGACGTTGAAGTCTAGCTTAATCCAACTGATCCCACTATCCAGCCCGTACTAATGCCAGCTGGTGCCAACACCTGTCTATCCAGGCCCACCCGCAGCCCTGGTTCTCATGCTCACCAGTAAAAGTTGCAACCCATCAGAAAGGTTCCCATAGTTTCCTTAGTGGGCCCACTCCCAGACCTGGTTCTTGCACTCTCCAGGTGATTCTGTAGTCCAGCCTGACAGGATTTGCCCCTAGTTCCAGCACTTGCTGGCCAGTGCTGTGGCAAAGCCCAACCAGCCCACACCCACTCTGGCTTATGCATGCACCCAGCTTGGCTTTCCACCTAACCTAGCTCACATGTAGGCCAACAGGCATTGTAGCCCACTCCGGCCTTGTCTGCCCTGATCCCAGCTCTCACATTTGCCAGTGGGAGCAATAGCCCTGCAGGAAAGACCCCAGTACCACTCTCTCAGACTAGCACAACCCCACCTAGGTCTCATGTTTGCTGGTAGTTGCTGCGGTCCAGTATGGCATGGCCTACCTCAACTTGGCATTTGCTGGTGGGTGCTGTAGCCTGGCCCGGCCTGTCCTGTCCCTAGTTCTAGCTCATGTTGGTGGATGCTGTTGCCTAGCTTGGCCCAGCCAGCCCCTAGTCCTACCCTAATGTGAACTGGCTGGTGTTGTGGCCCAACTTGGCCTGTCTTCTACTCTGTACTGGTTCTCACATCTGCCAGTGGCTGCAATGGACTGGCCCAGCCTGGCTTGACCCCAGACTTGACCCCCATGTAAACTGATGGGTAATATAACCTGGCCTAGTCTAGGATGCACCAAGCCTTGGCTCTTGTGCTCACCTACAGGGACTGTGTCATGACAGAGGAGCTCTCTATGCCCTTCCATCAGATCTCCTCCCAGTGGCATCTCGCAAACACCAGTGGGTCCTTGGCCCAGACTGACTTAGTCCACCTCCTATCCTGGCAGGAACAATGACCTTGCCCGACCAGCTCACACACATTCTGGTTCTTACTGTCGAGTCCTACAGCTCAGCCACACCTGGTCCGCGCCCAGACACAGCTCTTGCATGGTTCAGTGGGAGCTGATACCCAGCCCATCCCATCCTACACCTACCTTGGCTCTCACAAGCACCAGTGGGTGCTGGAGTTTAGCCCAGGTTGGCACACCCCAGATCCAGTCCACATCCATGCTGAAGGACACTGCAGTCATGTCCAGCCCAGATCGCTGCCCTCATTCCAGCTCTCACACTCGCCAGTGGGAACCACAACCCAGCCAAGGGATCCCCTTAGCTCCCCAAGCCGGCCTGTTCCCAGCCACCCATCTTGCACATGTCAGTGGTTGCTCTCACCCACTTGGCATAGCCCATTCTCCCGAATTAACCTTTGCTATCAGATGCTGCAGCCTGACCTGTCCCAACAATCACTATCAGGTGCTACAGCCTAGCCCTGCTCAGTCTGCTCTCATCACTGGCTCATGCAAACCGGTAGGTATAATAGCATCACCTGGGATGACCTGAACTCCAGCCTGACTCCTGCACATGCCAGTGGGCTAAGGGTGCCCCAGCCCTGCCCATTCTGGCCCCCTCCAGAACCAACCCATACTTACTGATGGGTGGAGCTACCCTGGCCAGCCTGACCAATACCCAGGTCTGAACTGCATGCTCACCAGTGGGAGCCACAGCCCACCAGAGGCATTCCCCAAGTTCCCTCACCAAGCCTACTCCCAGACCCAGATCTCACATGTGCCAGCATGTGAGATTTGCCCTTACCTGGCATAATCTGACCCCTCTGTCCCAGCGTTTGTATGAGCTGGTGGATGTTGCAGCTCAGCCCGCCTCATACCCTACTCTTGGGTATGCCTATGGGTGTTATAGCCTGAGCCTGCCCAGTTTGTTCCCAATCCTAGTATCCCTGAGTGTCAGAGGGTTCTGTGGTCATGCCCAGTTCAGCCCATCACTACTCCCAGCTCTTAAGCTAACCAGCAGAATTTGCAGTTCCACAGAATCTACCCCTGAACTGGGTTCTCTCATGTGCTAATTAGTGTCATGACCCGGGGGTATTACCTGTCCCCTGTTCTGACACTCACTGGCAGGGACTGTGATCTAGCACAGGACACAGAAGCTCAGGTGAGTGGAAGAAACTTATTCACCTATGACGAGTGCTCACAGAGGGATGGTAAATATTTCCATGTTTAGACCTGGGACAAGAGAGGGGCTTATGAAACATCCAAGGTGCAAAATACAGGAGGAGTATGTCCCAGGTTTGTGTAGCCTGAGTCAGGGCTAATGTATTTGTGAAATTAAGTAGTAAGCAGCATCAGAAATCATGATATTCTTGGGGCCTGCAAAACTGTTTTACTTTATTTTACAATTGAGAAAAAGTGAATACAATCTAGGTTGGGCCTATTTTCTTGCTATCAATACAGCTCTTTTAATGGAGGAAAGGGCTCACAAAGGCTAAAATGCCTACAGCGTCCAAGCAATGGTCACTAACCTGAATCTGAGCTAAATCTTACCAAGAGCAAGGGGCCCAGGGTACACGGTACAAGGTTGAGGGTTTAAGGAGGCTCTCATTCTCAGTTTCGTGCAAGTTTTGATCCTGCATTGTCATAAATTGTAGGGTGGGCATGTCCTTAAATTCTGTATTCTGTGGGGCCTGGCTTGCGTCACCCTAGGACTGATCTGCTTGGGTCCTGATCAGTTTGCATTAATCCCCCAGGATACACTGGGAAAAAAAACCCTGGGCCATGCGCTCCTCAGTTGGTGCCATGCTTGGTGCCATTAAAGGAAAGAGTGAGGCTGGGGCAGGTCAGTTCATTCATGAAAAGGCAGTGTGTTTGCCTGTGGGGTCACCCTGGAGAGATCACAGTGAACCCCAGCCCACAGCAGCCCATGCTAACAACACTTGCACCACTTGCTTTCATAGCATTTGCCACATACTGTTTTTTTTTTCTCACTTAGCCTAGAAAGTCTCCGTTTATATTCAGTTCCAAACCATTAGTTGATTCTGCCAACCCGTAAGGACCAGCACAGGAATGATATCCTTTCTAAAGTTTGAGCGCTGGATTCAGAATCCTTATTTCTTCATCCAATCTGTGGAGATCAGGGGTTCCCCTCCCCATGCTACTGCACCCTAGACCACAGCATGGACCCAGTCCTTCCACATTCACTTTTGCAAGGAGGGGGTACTTGGGAAGACAAGGTGCATTCACTTAATTCACTCACCAGATTGTGCTGAGCACCTGTTGCATGCTTAGGCATTGGAGATCTGAAAGTAAATCAAAGTCAGCATTCCTCCTTGCCTTCATGAAGTTTACAGTCTAGCCCAGGGAGACAGAGAGTTAAAGCTAAAAGGAGCAAATGTACAGTGGGCCTGATCTAGATAGGAAATGGAGAAACATCAAGTAGGAGATGGAGCTGGGCAGCTCAGTCTTCCTGGAAGGTTACCTTTTAGCCAAGACCTGAAGGGAACAACGGGAATACATTCCAGACAGTGGACACTGCAGGTGCAAGGCACCTGTGGCTGTAGCATCCTTGGCTGCAGTGTGTCATCATCGTGTGCCCAAGGGCTGATTCCTGTGCACAGTATCAAAGGCTCTCTGGGACTCTGCTGACACCTATCCTTCTCAGGTGTCAGCTCACCATGTCCCCTCTTCTCAGGGCCACAGGGGGTGGTAGCTGTGTTTGCTCTCTCCTGGCCTGTGCAAACTTGTCTTCCAAAAGATCCCAGTAACGGTTTAGTCTGCTTTATCAATGGAGCTGTGATGTGACTTCTAGGGCCATGCCATTGCCCCACATTCCCTATGTGTATACAGAAGCAGAGAAAATAATGGAAGAGAGAGAGAGAGAGAGAGAGAGAGAGAGAGAGAGAGACTGCAGAGTGAACTAGGGTGGAGAGGTTCAGGTACTGGGAGATGGCAAGAGAACCAGCTTTGTGGTTCCAACAGAGCTTTCACTTCTTCCTTGAGAGGTCCCACTGGGTGCCTTGCCCTCAATGTCTATGAGACATCCTTGCAGCTCTGGGATTAGCCCCAGCCCTCAGCATCTCCTGGGAGTCACGGGACTTGAAGCCTGGGCTGCTTCTCCTCCTGTTGTGCCTTCTCCTGACCTTTCAGCCATCTGCATTCCTGGGGGCATGGACCTGTCATTCCTGGTCCTACTGACTTCCATAGAGGGAGCACTGATACCAGAGTCAGGTGTCCTGGACTTGCCCTCTAGCTGCCACGTCAGGGACATAGCTCTGAGCAAGTCCTTGTACTTCCTTGAATCTCTCTTTTCACCTCTACTGCAGGAGTTAGAATCCCACTCTGCTTGCCTTTCCACGCTGCTGTGAAGCCAGAATCATAGTCTCTGCACAAGTGTCTGTCCGTTGTGAAATGCCATTACTACGCAAGTGCTCATGACCTGCCTATGACCAACCCCATCAGCCTGAGCTAGTTTCCCATAGCCTGGGTGCCAACTGCCCTAGCTCTCTGGTTGAAGCCGCTCTCTGTCTGGGCTCTGCCCAACAGCTTGCCTCTTCCTGTTTCCTCCTAGTCTTACTATTCAGGTTTCCTGTTGAGTTGGCTGCTCTGAATCAGCGCACCCCCAAGGGCCTCTCAAAATCTGTTTCTCCCTGCTGCCCCTTCTGCTCTTTCAAAGTCCCCATTGTGCCTCACCATGCCTACCTCCACTCTGGGACGTTCCCCCCACACCTGGGCAAGTCCGTGTCACAAAAAGGAGAGCAGCTGCCACATTGCCTTGTGGCTCCTTCTTTTCTGCTCCCCAGATTCACTCCTCATCAACAGGGGCCTCAAACAGGATGGCTGGCCTAGGAAACTGTAAGACTGCTCTGCGCATCCTCAAATTTGTGTTTTCTCCCCACACCCAACCCTAGCCTCTGACTTTAGTCACCACTTCTCCCCACGTTTCTACCCTAACTTCTTCTCTCTTCCTAACCAAGTCACCATCTACCCTGGCTCCAGAGTGAACCTTTTCAAAATGGTCTGATACTCTCTTGCCCTAAAATCAAGCAGGACTCCAGTCTATGCCATGAAGTTAAACCCCTTTGGAGTAGCGTTCATGGCCCCTCACAACCTGACCACATTGCTTCTCCTTGCCTCCCCCCGCCAATGCCCCCAAAAATATAGCTCTGTGGCTGTGGTGGACAGGCTAGACAGCTCTCAGGAAATATGTCTCTTGTTATTCTCAGCCTTGGTAACTCCCTGGTTTTGTAAGTCATCAGGCCTGGTGATTTATTCCTTCTATGTGATCAGGCAAACACAGTGGGCTTATCAACTCTGAGATGAAGCCTCAGAGAAACTGACTTCCAGCTTGCATGCCCTCCCTCAGTTTTCTTTTCTTTTCTTGGATAGTTGCTCAGCAAAGAGGCAGGCCTACATGGCCCAGAACTCAAGGAAGCCTCAGGACAAAGGCTGGTGAGGAGCCAAGCTCTTAGCCTAGGAGCTGGTGAGATGTGGACTCCCTCATACAACTGCCCAAGTGAGGTCCAAAGTGGTCCTTCCCCTGAGAGGCACCTGAAACCCCAACCTGGGCTTCCATCTTGACCGTAGCCCTGTGAGAGACTTGGAAGTAGAGGCAACCAGCTGGGCTTTGTCCCTACTCCTGAACCAAGACTGAGATAATGAGCACTTGTTCTTTGATTAGGTTTTAGAAGAACTTGCTTAACAACATGACAGAGTTCATGCTGTCCAGTCTCACTTAGTCCCAGATACCCACACCACAGACTCTCGGCTGGCTCTCCTACACCCTTCTGTCTCTCCTTCTGTTGAGCATCCATGGCCACTTCACTCTTCAGCTCTGTCCAACAATCACTGCAAATCTTACCAACTTTTTGCAGATGCCCAGCCCTCTCACCACCCACTCTCCTCCCCCACACGCACACACCCTTCTTTCCCACAAGCCAGCCTCCATAAGATTGTGAAAGCTGTCAGATGAGATGGTCTTTAACTTCTCTCTTTTCCTGGGAGATGCAGCCATGCACATCCACAGCCCCCAGCCACTCTTCTCTTTCTCCTGTACAACAAAGAGACCCTAGAGCTGACTTTGGCTCTTCTTCCAGGCTTTGGATCATATCCCATTTTTTTATTCTTTTCCTTTATTCTGCTTTATTCTGTTTCTTTGGCTCCTCCCCTCTCTTTTCCAGAAATATTTCAAGCTACTCCATTCTCTCACATCTTGACAAACCTTTCCTTGATTGCTGTGTTCCCTCCAGCACCTGCCGCTCTCACTGTCCTGCCCCTACAACCCAGCTTCTGACTGTCCTCAGCCTTTGCCCTCTCTCTCTCCAGTTTGGACTTCTTGTGCACACGCCACCAAAACACCACTCTCCAAGGTTATTGATGACCTAGAGGTTGCTAAGTCAAATAGACATGTTTGGATGTTGAAGAACATTTGGAAGTGGTGACTGCGCTGGTCTTCAAGAACCTCCCCTGCGTTAAAGAGCTGTTGCCAACTCCACTCAACTTCCAAGGCTACACTTGGATCCCCTTCTTCCTCCCGTCTCTTGCAGCTACTCACTCCCACACTTTCCTTTTGCTAGAAAGTCCCATCCATGTCTCAGATATCATCTCTGTATCCGTGATGGTTAGATTCATACGCTAACCCAGCCTTCTCTGAGCTCTGTATTTCTGCAGTCAGCTGCCCACCATCCACCTAACTGGCTTACGTATACCTTAGATCCAGCATGTACAAACTTGACCTCACATCAAACACCCCATAATTGGCATTTCTCCAATGTTTTATTTCTCTGTGAAGTGTTTAGACCTCCAATCTTGCAGCTCTTGATTACCATGACCCATTCTGCCTCCCACTAGGCTATCATCTTCTGTTGTGTATCATACAGCCACCTCCTCTTTAGTTTTCTCCTTCTGCCCTAACCCCTCTTTTTCTTCTTTTTCTTTAAACAGATATCTTTCCACCTCAAGGTTTCTTGACTCTGAATAAATGCTTAAATCACCTGGAAAAATTAAAAAATATTTACCAGTTCCTAAGCTTCATACTCAACCAAACCAAATAAAACATCTCTGAAAATGGGTCCTAATTTTCCTTATTCAAAGCTGCCTGGCTAATTTTGACTTGCAGCTAGAGTTGAAGTTTGTTGGGGTGGCTGGTCTCTCCACATCCATGATGAGTCCACTTTGCACAAAACAGCCATGGGATGCATCTTCATCAGGATAAGTTCATGGAATCCCTCACCTGTTCCTAGGAAGAGGCCCACACGCCCTGGTCTTCCAGTGCCTTGCTCTGCTGCCTGCTGCTAGCCTCCATGTGTATCGTGCTGTGCTGCACTCTGTTTGTGCTCCATTCTCTGACCTTAGAACCATGACGCCTGCTCTTCCCTCCTCCTGGAATGCCTTCTCTGATGAATCCCTCTGTCGGGGTGCCTTTTCTGACCCCCAATCCAGTGGGCCACCCTCCCACCCCATTCATTCTCACTCAACAGTTGCTCTTTCTTGTCACAGAGCTGGCATCATTATAAACACACAGTTAACTGTGTGTTTTTTGCTTAATATTTATTTTCCCGCTGGAAAAAGAGGAGGATTGTGTCTGCTTGGGTTTTTCCCCCCTACATTTCTGGCATCTAACCCAATCTTTTGGCACCCAGCAGATTGTATACCATTGGTTTGGCACATTGTACCTTCTGCCTAAATCCTCCTGTTGTCTTTCTACTTTTCCCCTGAAAACCTCCTGTTTATCCCTCATGAATCAGGAAAAAAAAGTCTTTCTTAACTCCTCAGGCAGAGGTTATGCTCATTCTTCCACTGGTATATACCTTCTTTGGGCATCTGCTGAGCTGGACCACATGAACCTCTCTCTTCTAGAATCGACATCTTGTCTGCTGGATGCATGCAGTAATGGACTTACAGGGATCACATCACTTTATTTGAGCTCTAAAAGAACTTTTCTGTGGATCGCCTGTCCATATGTGGACTAACCTCATGAGTTTTTGTGCTGTACCACCTCTGGATAGAGCTTTCTGGATTCTCCTTGGGGCCATTGCAGACAAGGCAGCCTTCTACAGTAGGGAAGGCCTTGGAGCACCTGGCTTCTGGGAGCAGCCCTGCACCTCCACCCTCTATCCACTTCAAGCTGATGTCCCAAGGGAGCCTGACTCTGCTCTCTGGACCCACCCTGGAAGTATGAAATTGTTTAAACCAGCAAGACTTAGTTCCTGATAAGGCAGTAGGCGGGGACCCAGAGCAGCAGGCTGGAGTGAGAAGGGTCGGCGGCATCCAGAGACCATGGAGGAAGAGGTGCTTCATAGCAGCTCTACCTGCCCTGAAATGGGAGCCCCCGGCACCTTGCACAGCTTGGGATGTCTGCTCCCTTGGGCAGCGGAGGCTCCCCACTTCCTGAGACACTCACCTGTGGAGGCACTGCTCCTGGGCTGCCAGGGGCCCGGCAGACAGTTGGGCATGAGGCCAGCTGGGTGGTTCTTGTCTGCTGACCAAGTGGAGAGAAGCAGAAGTGGCAGGGCAGCGCTGGGGGGAGTGGGTAGGGCTGGAGGAAGCCATCTAGGGGGGTGAGGTTCCTTCTGGGTGCAGCCCCACCCTGCCTGGCCTCAGGCCGACACTCTCCTCCCATGAACAACTGGCTGCCTGAATGTCTTAGGAGCCGTGGGAGAAGGGAGTGGGCTCAACCTTTGAAAAAGACTACCTGTCAACTCTTAGGATCAATACAAGAAACAGCTTTTTGAGATGAGAAAGATGGAGCAGAACTGATGGGCAGCGTGGGTCCTAAGGGCAATAATTGTAGCCAAATGCTTCCTGAGCCTGCTGCCTCAGTGGGCCAAGTACTTAGACAAATTGTTCCAGCCAAGTCCCAGCTCTGTCAGGGGACAGAATTGAGCTCCTTCCTACCACCTCTCCATCTCCTGATAAGTTGTCCAAGACTCACTGCACGTGCAGGGCATGAGGCTGAAATCTTGACATGACACCACTTTTATTTAAGGGAAAAAATGTTTTATTTATTATAAAGAGAGAGAGGTGGGGGGAAGGAAAGAGAGATATCTTCCATTCTCTGGCTCACTCTCCAAATGGCCACAATGGCTGGGGTTAGGTCAAGCTAAAGCCAAGAGCCAGAGAGTTCATCTGGGTCTCCCACATGGTGGCTGGGACTCAAACTTGGGCCATTCTATTCTGCATTTCCAAGCACATTAGCAAGGAGCTGGACTCAAAGTGGAGCAGCCAGGATACAAATCAGTACTCATATGGGATTCTGACATGGTAGGTTGTAAGTTTAATCTGCCATGCCTTGGTGCCAGCTCTGAGATACCTCTTACAGGGGAGACTCACTAAGCCTGCCATTTCTGAGGTCCTTGGTGGTCGCTGCTTGTGTTCCAGATACCTTCCAGCAGCAGAGAATGGCCAACGCCCAGAAGTTAGGCATGTCCAGCCCCTCATTATGTCCCTACATCTCTCATTTCTCCTTCTCACCTCTGGAGGTCTGAGCCATGACTGAAGGGGCTCAAAGGCACAGCTCTGAAGGGTCAGCTCAGTAGATCTGCTCAGTGGAGACAGATACAGATGGCTTGATAACTCCAGGCTGAGGAATAGGAATTTTTCTGTGTGCTAAGAAGGAGCTGTGAAGATAGCAAGGCAATGCTTGCAGCTGGGGGAGGATGGCAGAGAGGCTGTGAGCAGTCAAAACAGGCAGAATGGTTGGTGCCTGTGACACTGGTCTGGGTGCCAACTTTGGGGATACTTGTCCAGTATTCCTGGGGTGGGGTGAGGGAGAAGTAACTCATCTTTTCTGGAAGGAACAGTAGGAGAGGAAAGAAATGAGACTCCTGTTGGTAAACCTCACCTGTTGATTCTGAGATGTCCCTGAGTCTGGCTGCACCTGGAGCTATCCCTCATCCTCACAGACCCTGCCATCATTCACTAGGCCCTATCAGGTATGAGGGAAGCATCTGAAATTGGTGGGGAATGAGGTGGCTGGAATCCAGTTCTGTAGCAGCATTGAGTACAATGATTAAGCACCCCAGGGACTATACTCTGAGTTCTCTACTCTTTGCATCCCAGGATGGACTCTTGAGTTCCTACCCAAATGAAGGACTTTCCCAGGGTGTCCCCTACAATGGCTTGGGGCCAGGAGAGCTTTCTTGGTCCATTGACCCCTTGTCTGTCTCAACTTTACTCTGAAGGCGCTTGTGCTGCCTGCTCCTCAGCCTGACTCTGCTGGAGTGCCTTGTCCACAGGCACTCTGGGCACAGCCTCACAATCATAGTAGTTCCTATGAACATAGAAGTGATCACGAGAAGCCACTAGAACAAGTGGCAGAGAGGGAGTGTTTGGCTCTGATCCAGTTTGAATGTAGTACACAGCCTTGTCTTTCTCTGGGCCTCAGCTCACACTTAGGATCTAAGCTGGACCTACAATCTGTGCAAAGCCCCGCACTCCTAACCAGCTAGCATTTGGTACCCAGCAGTATTTTTTAAGAGTTGCATCAACAGGAATCAATACCAACACACTACTCATTCATGGGGGCCTTGTCCTCTCCTGAGCTCCCACACTTGCCTTGGCTTGGGAGCCATGCTGCCCTGGCCTTGTTCCCAGGAATTCCACCCACAGTTCTCTCTGTAGGCATTTTTCTAGCAGCTTCTCCTGCCCTGACATGAACACAAAACCAGCCTTTCACGATGGCTTCTCCTCCACTTTCCCCATTGTTTGCCCTCACAGGGCTGGGTCACAGTGAGGCCAGGGATGAGCTTAAGCCCCACCTGCAGCAGTTCACAAGGGAGGAATTTCAGCCTCCCCATCAACGGAAGAAGTGGGAAGGAAATGTCTGATCTCTTTCTCTGCTCCTCTCTCTCCCTCTCACCTGCCTTCTATTCTCCATTGTATGAGCAGAGAATTTTCTGCACAGTGTGATCATTCTGTATCTTGGCTAGTCCTAATTTATTTAACCCGTTTGTGTCTTCATATTTCAACTTAGTTTCTGATAGGCAGAATATAGTTAGAGCTTGCTGTTGGTAAACCAGTCTGACAATCTCTTCCTTTTAAATAAGATGTTCACACAATTTACATTTAATGTGACTGATAATGCAGTTGGTATGGAATTTGCCATCTCACCCTTTATTTGCTACTTTCTCTCATCTGTTTTACTTACTGTTGAATTTTCATCTTTTCAAAAGTAATTCTATTGTATTTCTTCTATCAGTTTACTCAGTAAATAGTTTCAGGGTTTAGAGCACATCTTTTCAGTTATCATAGTCTACCCTCAAGCACCAGTACACCTACTCATTTTTAACATAAGAAATGGTATCAACCTTCCATTGACACTCTCCCTTTCAGGTCTTTGTAACATTCTTGTCAAGCATTTTATTTGTATATTTGAGATAAGTTCCATAATACATTGTTATCAATTTTTGCTTGACACAGTGAGTGCTCTTTTGAAGAAATCTTAGAAGTAAATTTAGGGGTAGGCATTATGGCGCATAAGGATAACCTTAACTTGGGTGCCTGTATCCTCTAGTGGAATACCTGAGCCAGAGTCCCACCTCTACTTTTGACTCAACTTCTCACTAACATGCTTGAAAGACAACAGAGGATGGTGTAAGTACTTAGATCTTTGACACTCTTGTGGGAGGCCCAGACAGAATTCCTGGCTTTGGCCTGTCCCAGCCCCAGTTGGCATGGGCATTTGGAGAGTAGCCAGTGAATGAAAGCTTATTTTCTTACTCTCTGTTTCTCTCTCTTCTTCTCTGTATCACTCGTCCTTTTAAACAAATGAAACCTTAAAAATAAATTTAAAAGTTAAAAAAATATCTACCACATAGCCACACATTCAACATTCACTCTCTATTCCTTTGTATAACTCAAGACTTCTACAAGGAAACTCCAAAAAAAAGTTCATGAAAGATGGGAATTTGGTACAGTGGTTCGGTCACCAACCCATATCAGAATGCCTAGTCTGAGTCTTGGCTATTCCTCTTCTGATCCTGCTTCCTGCTAATGTGCATCTTTGGAAGATGATGGCTCAAGTGTCTGGATCCCTGCCACCCACATGGGAGACCTGGACTAATTCCCAGGCTCCTGACTTTGGCCTGGTCCAGCCCTGGCTCTTCCAAGCAATTGGGGAAAGAGCTAGTATATGGAATATCGCTTTGTATTTCCATCTTCTTTGTCTTTCCCTATCTCTTTCAAAAAAAAAAAAAAAAAAGAAAATAAATATTTTTCTAAGAGCTCATGGGAAAATAGAACTTTATTTTAGTGCAAAGATTTTAATTATCTCCTATCTGAAGGTCTGCCTTTAACTTTCTCATCAAGGTTGTGCATGTCTAAAACATATCTTCGCTTGCCTTCATTTTTGCAAGATACCGTTGTGTTTGAAACTCCAGGTTTCCAGTGTGTTCTTCCAGTTGATTAAGGAAATTGTGTGGATGGCTTTGCCTCAGCCATGAGTCTGCTGCCTTTTTCTCTGCCCTCTTTAGACTTTTTTTTCCTACATTGTTGTTTTTAAGCAACAGGACTATGCACATTGATGTAATTTTTCTCATGTTTCCCCTGCTAGAGATTAGGATGGGCATCCCTTGAGCTTCCCACAGATCAGGAAAGATTTGCAGCTATGATTTCTTTCTTTTATCTGTATTTCTCCTTTTGAGACTGGAGCTATTTGTGTGTCACATTGCTTGAGGTTTTCCTACCTCTCAGTCTTGCACTGTTTAATGTTTTGCTTCCATTTGCAGTGCCTAATCTAATCTTCTTCCTATTGACTTTTTTTTTCTTTCACTTCAGACATTTCAGGGTTTTGTTGTTTCATTTTGTTTTATGTCTCTGGGAGTTTCATTTGGGTCTTTTCAAAAGTGTTTTTCATGTCTCTCCTAGTCATTTGTTCATGCTTTCCTTTATCTTCTTGGACATATGTGTTATATTTACAACAGCTCTAAAAAAATCTTGTCTATTCATTCTACCATTTGTATAATTTCTGGATCTGGATCTATTGATGGTTTTATTCTCATTATGGATTTTGTTTCCCTGGTTTTTGATGCCTGAAAATTGTTGGTTGAATGCCAGATGATGTACATTTTACTGTTGGATGTTGTATTTTTGTTTTCTCTGAATGCTTTTGGGTTTTATTCTGGGATTCAATTAAGCTAGTTGGAAACAATTTGACTTGTTCTCAAGCTTTTTAGGTGGAGCCAAGGCAGCCTTTAATCTACAGCCAATTATTGCCAGTAATGCGGCAGGAAGCGAGATGCCATCACTGTTTTGGAAGCAAGAGGACATGATAGGATTTGCGTTTAAGAAAACCACTCTGGCAACATGAGTAAGATGAGAACCATGGGGAGTGTTACAGGGAGGGCAGAGAGACCCAAAGCTGTGTGTGTTGTTTCTCACAAGGGAATGAAGACTAGAGTCCAGGCAGCCTCCAGCACTGGGGCCTGAGCTGTCAGAGCATGAATGAATGGTGTTTGGGGTGGCAGAGTAAGTGGAAACAGAGTGGATCTGAAGTGATCTGAAGTTTCCCACTGAGGCTTCTGGTGGGTTTTGAAGAAAAGAGATCTCACTTGAAACCATCATAAGGCTGGCAGACGCCAGGACTTCCTAATCACAGCTTCTTGAACCTCTGTCATTCCAAACGACTGAAAAGAAAGCTGTTGAGCACCATGGGAGACTGTACTGTAGGGCCAAACTCCTGCCCTGGGACCCAACAAACTAAACTAAAAATCATCATGAAGTCACCCAGGCTAAAGTTCCAGGTCCCCAAACTGAAGCAAGGTTGGGAACTGACCTTCCCAGGAATCAGGAGCTGTGTCTGTTGACTAGGTCAAGAGACTTCCTCTGCCTTAATCTTCACACACAAAACAGGATCCTGAAGTAATCTGATGTGAATCAGTTACTTTCCATTGGTCTCTCTCTCTTATAAGAAAAGTAACTTTGAAATCACCAGTTTTTTTAATTTCTTTTTTTTTTCAGCTTCTTTGCATGTATACTAACAAATCCTACTGAGCCCCCTGGAGCTCCTTTGTGGAGTCAAGTGCTGCCTAGTTCTAGGCCAATCCAGATCTTCAAATTGCTGTAATTTTGCCTTCTCATAGTGGCCAACTTAATACCCAGAGGACCCATGGATTTTCCTCCTGTTTAAGGAAATAATTTCTCCATGTAAGTGAACCATCTGCTGCCTGTCAGAGCTCAGCTAATGAGAGTCTCCGTAACACTGTGTTTTTATAATGTGACATGATGCCTTGAAATTGCATTAATATTTCTACTGCTGCAATCAGATTTGTCTAGGATCAAGTCTGTCTCTTTCTAATGCAAAGATGTTAACAAAAAACTTTTATTCCTCAAACATGGAATTGGCTCCCCAGTTCTCACTGAGCCCTTCAAAGAGCATGGTATGTCCTCCAACCCCATCTTCAGAACAAAATTTTCCTCTATGAGCAACATAGTCTGTAAGTTCTCCCTTTCTGTGATGTAGCAATGTGTGATCTGGCAAGACAAGTACAAACACTCACCAAGTGTGCAGTGAGAGCCATGGCCTTTGAAATTAAAATGTACTTTGTCCACACCAAGGTAAAGAAACAGTTAAATACATTTTTTAAAAAGTTCAACGAGTGAGACTCTTACTTCCTCTCTCTTTTCTCCCACCTTCTTTGGCTATGAAACTGCTCAAGAGTAACCTACACATCTCTAATTATTTTGGCCAAGTTAAAAAAAAAAAAGTGCTTTCCCACCCGGCATAGGGCCCAGGAAAGCTACAAGCCTGAACTGCCTGCAGGGGTGACTATTTCCCCTGGGGTAGAGGTGGTTTAGCCCTCAAACCTGGCAGCTGAAAGAAAAGGAAATTATGAACATAAGTATCGTAGTTCATACACTTTGCAAAATGTTGCGGCATTCTCTCATTTCCTCTATTTTCTCTGTGTGTTTCACACATATGTGAACACCCAAATAAGCCAGCCTAAATATATTGGCAAAGTCGACAACTCAGGGTCTGTTATAATCATTCTTAACTGAAGCCATGAAAAAGCAAAAACAAAAGCATTAGCTGGAGGTTAACAGAGATTCACCTCATATTAACCCTCTCTGCTTGAAAGAGAACATAATCTGAAAAAAAGGGTTATGTTAAACAGTGAATGTCGTGCAGCTTATCTGAGGAAGGTGCCAGTAAAAAGTCTGCCTTCCAAAGGGGGAAAAGGCTAGCCACGGTCTCTGTCTCTTGGCACCAAATAGGCAGCTCTTTAAAAGGATCCCAAATACCAAAACATGCCCAGGCTGTATTTCTTAAGCAGTGAAGCTAAAATTTCCAACATACCAAACCTCCTCACATTTGGTTTCCAGCAGCAGCTGGATAGGTTCAAGCCTGAGTTTTGCACAAGTCTGGGGTCAAACAACAGAGGGAGTTAGCAAGAGCTACACGTGATGTCCGGTAGGGCCAGAGGAGAGCGGTAACAAGTAAGGAGAGGGACAAAGCATAACAGAATCCAATGATGAGCTGCAAATATTCCCCTGCAAGATTAGGAAGAGGCGATACCTTACTAAAAGTTTTCAGAAAAAGATAAAATTGTGGTTCACATTCAGATATCCAGATGTACCTGTTCAAAATATTTATTCACTCTTGATACCAGAGGATCAGGAAAAGTCAAAAACACATGCTTCTCTGTTGAGGACAGGGATATTGAGATGAACTGTGAGAGAGGATAAAACTGGGTTTTTTTCCATAGAGAGAGGAAGTCCACCAATTCATTACCAGACAGGACAGAATTTACTTTATCTATCAGCGACTGCAGTTTATAGAGCATTGCAAAACAGCCCTAAGACATCATCTGAAAGGCAATGTTGGGGATGCTGCGTAGTTTTCCACTGAGATCCACCATTTATTTTCCCTTACAATGTTCTGCAAAGATTAAAAGGAAATTGAGTTCTTACAACATTAGGGGTTGATTTTGGAACTTCTCTAGCAGAGGTTGGGTCAAAAATAATGCGCATGACTTAATAATTTTATTACTTATTAACTCTCATCACTGAACACATGTGTGCGCACATGCACACACACATATTTACAAGCACAACTACAGAATCGGTATGTAAAGCCTACTTGACTGATCTAGTCTAAGCATCACAATTCACAGATGATAAGTCCAAGACCTTGGGCTGGTTTAAGGTCACTCCACTTTTCTGGAAGGTTATAATGCCAGCAGCCATCTCTAGAAGGACCATGGAGAACCCAAGACTTGCTTTTTATCTAAGTGTATTCTTCTGGGGCTAGATCTAGACTGCTCACTACATAGATGATCCTGCCTCCACATTTCATCTGGCAGCGCATAAAGTTCATCTAAAATCTAGATACGGAATGTGGCTACCTTTCAGAAAGACTTTTAAAAGAAGGAAACATCTTAATAGCTCGCATCACTTAAATTGAAAGGAAAAAGTGCTAAGAAATGTGAACAATGCATTCCTTTTCCTTGGATGAATTGCCCTGTAACAAGTGGAGGCTTTCCAAATCATTCCATCATTCTTTCTATAGTTAACTAGTTCAGCATCTGAGAAGCAAAAGGCAAACAGAAGCCAGAGGAGGATTTGATTAATTCATTTCTCACTCTGTCCCCTTCCCAGTTCTGGCCCCTTCACCCCTGCCTATAACAGATGGAGCACCAGAGACCCCAGGGGATGAGAAGGGAGTGGGACGGAATCCAAGTCCTTCTAAGTCCATCCCTAGTAAGAGATGGCAACATGAAGAAATGGAAATCAAGCTAAAGGTTTCTTTTCAGGACCCCATTTGTGTCAAGTCACCTCTGTCACCCCCGCTTCATGTAATCATACCAAAACAAAGTCAATAGACAGATAAAATTAACCAGGGGAGAAACCTAAGAGGGAATGACAAGCATTATAGTCAGAATGATGGACACATCCTCCAAAAATGGCCAAGGATGTTCTGCGTGCTCTTCCTGTTTGGACCCCAGCATACAGTTGCCATCTGCTCGAGGCATGGCCTTCGCATCAAAATGTGCACCTCGCTCTTGTGCATCCGCTATGGCGTATCACTGAATGGATTTGCCAAAACCTCTGGAATGTACAAAGCAAGTAAAGAGCCCTAGGATGACTTTCTTAATAATAATAGTGTTTTAATATTGGTTCACAAATGGCAACAAAAGTAATGCACCATAGCAAGATATTAGAAACTGGAGAAGCTAGAGGAAGGGTTTAAGGGTCTTTGTCTTCTTGAATTTCTGTGAATTTAAAGCTGGATTTAAAAATAAAATGTTTTCTGGGTCTGGTATGGTAGCCCAATGGTTGGGTCTTTGCCTTGCATACTCCAGGATCCCATGTGGGCACCAGTTCTAAACCTGGAGCCCCGCTTCCCATTCAGCTCCCTGCTTGTGGCCTGGGAAAGCAGTAGAGGACGGTCCAAGGCCTTGGGACCCTGCACCTGCATGGCAGACCTGGAGGAGGCTCCTGACTTCTGGCTTCAGATTGGCTCAGCTCCAGCCATTGTGGCCACTTGGAGAATGAACCATTGGATGGAAGATCTTCCTCTCCCCCTCTCCTCCTCTCCTGCTCTCCTCTTTTCCTCTCTGTATATTTGACTTTCCAATAAAAATTAAAATAAATAAATCTTTAAAAACATTTCTTCTATAAAATTAAAAGTGCATCTTGGGGGCATTTCTGAGCCTCTGGCTTGGTGCTATGGAGATGCATTCACACACTGGGATGGTGGGAGAGGAGGGAGAGCAAGCTTTGGGGGAGGAGGATCCTGATGAGAGATTGGGACCTGGTAGTTCCAGAGAGCATGAAGGGCACACAGAGAGTATCATGTCTGCTAGACCCAGGGACAGAAGAGTCAGGAATTCAGACGTGAGCCCATGATAGATTCCTCACTTTATAAACCCAGTGGAGAGCAAATGTGGGTGAACGTTTTCTCTGCAACAGTGTTAGGAGTGGGGGTGACCAGACCCACTGCCTCTACTCTTGTTCATGAGCAGACATCTTAGGACAATGGGAGCAGTTAGGACTGGGAATCCAAACACTCCATCCACCATAGAGGGCTTGCTGCTGCAGATCCGGCCCTCTTGGGGATCGCTGTGGGTTGTGAGGGTGAGTGGGATGCTCTGATGCATCATCCACAGGGTTGGAGCATTCGCTGGCACTGTAGTCTAGTAGCTGGATTTTCTGCCCATATTAGGCAGGGAGTAGAGGTGTCATCCAGGGCTGTGTAAACCATCAGTGGGTGATCCGTTTGTACCTGCCACATCATTCACTGATGACTTCAGTTGGCCAAACCAGCCAAGGAGAAAGAGGGAATGTGTGGGCAAAACTTTAATTCACTGGCATGTCTGTCCTCAGAACACACAGGGTGTCTGCCCTGTGCATCCTCAACCACTTCTATGCCAAGTTCTCACGCGCACATCCTGCCTGAGCCACCCCACCTCCTGTTTTCCAGGCACCCAGCCCTGCCCACTCTGGCCAGTCTAAATTTTTAATCAGCCTTAGGGGCTCAATCACATACTCTCCTGGCTCCGATTTGAAAGTAAGGGAGAAAGAAAGAAGGCAGTGAGAGTTACTTTGTAGCAGTCCCAGCTGCATCTGGATGACCACGTACATCTCATTTTCCTGAGCTGGCTTTTCCTCTGTGGCATAGTGATGCTATGACCTCTCAAGATCCTTCCACCACTGCCATGATGTACAGAAACGCCTAGCTCTCGCTAACAGCTCACATTTTTTAGTGTTCACTTTTTACCAGATCCTCTTCCAAGCCCTCTTTGCAGACTCCTTAATTGATTCAATTTTTATAGCATCCCAAAGCATCGCTAAGGTGCATTTTAAAAGTTTCTTGAGTGAAGACATTGAGGCACGATGAAGTTTAGTAAGTGGTTCAAGGCCTCAGTGCTAGAAAGTGGTGGAAGCGAATGTCCCAGCACTCAGCAGCCCACACCTGTTTCCTTCCACTGTGACTCTTCATGGGTGGTCTCTGAACTTGTTGTCACTGCAGATTCTCAGAGATCACCCTGGGCTACAGACTTAATTGGAAAACTCCAGAGAAAGGCAACAGCATCCTAGTTTCCCAAACTCTGAGTTGATCACCATGTTCGCTCATGTCTGACAAACCTGTGGTCTGTCCCTCTTCTTTTATACCTCCCCACCAGACATGAGCTGATCATGTTAGTTCCCCTTCCCTTACCCAGTGTGCACCAGACACTAGTGTCATTTGAGGTCCCAGCAGAATCTTTTTTGAGTTGGAGTCTAGTCTTCTCATGCCTACTGTACAGAGGGAAGAAAATGCCGAGAGGGGATGAGAGGTGTGCTGGCCTTACCACACGACCTGGAACATCTGACTCCTCTGTGGCTCCCACGACAAGGCATCCTTGTAGCTGGCCCAGTCAGGACATCCCAGTCTCCTGGCCACTCCCTCTCTCCAGCTCCCAGCAGGTTCTCTGGTCTCTGTGACTGGCAGTTTCAGCACTATGGCTGCAGGCTGTGAGACCTCTCCTGGCTCCAGTGACCAGCGCGTTGGCACCAGGGGCTCAGACCGTCAGCATGACTGCAGGTGCGCTCTCATTTGCTTTTGCCCTTGAGTAAAGCTGTTCCCCAGTTTCCTATGGCAGTTTTCAACCTCACCCAGCTCCTAACACAGTGGCCCCATTGGGTTTTTCCTTGATGTGAACCATCTGATCAGTTCCCATCCCTCTAGTGCCCTGAGCTTTTTTGGGCTCAGTCCCTCCAGGTTGTAGATCTCAGCCCCTGAGCCCAGGACCCCAGTAGGGTCCCCATATCCCTTCCCAGACCTCATTTCCCTGTCACTCTCAGATTTTGTCACTAGGCTCCATCCTTTTCCATGGTCAACATTTAGTGTTTCTTCTTCTGCTTTTCCTTGTCCTCTTACTTCCCCTTTCCCTCTCTGCTATCTCCTTATGCCCCTCCTTCTTCTCCTTCTTTTTTTCTTAGTGTGGTTTCTTTACTCTCAATCCAGACTGCCACCTATTGTCTGGCTCCCTCAAAGGATTAGGGGCTTGACACTTCCCGGTGAGGCCATCTTTATCCCCAGCCCCTCTCGGCCTCCTTGAAGACAGCCCTCTGCCCAAGAGGCAAGGCATGTTTTCTCGAGGCTGCTGAGGACATTGCTGTGACGGAGCCCAGTGAAAAGCTCTGTTAACAGGGACAGAGGCCGCTCCCAGCCCCCTGCGCCCCCAGCCGAGGCTCACCACAGGCTCTAGGAGGCTGCATTGCCAGGTTCTTTCCCTTTCAGCCACTGTACCCTCTGGTTCTTGTCTTCCCTCCAATGGGACTTCCCAGCAGTTCCTCTCTTAGCTGGTGGTTCCCGTGTGATCTGTAGACCCAGAGTCAAGTTTGAGTGTGTGTGCAGTGAGCTTGGTACCCCTAAAACGTACAACTGAGGAACTATCACGAGGCACAAGGGTCAACTTAGAATGGTATTTACTGAGCCTATCTTACCAAGCCTATCTTACCAATTGTAGCTGAGTTTTGGGTCATTACTTGCCACACAGTGAAACGATAGAAGGGAGACTCTTCAATGTCCCCTTTTATGTCCCTGAAAATTGAAGGCACGGTCACGAGTCCTTTGTGTGAAGCTCTGCAAGATGGGACTCAGACTCTGGGTGGGGCCCCACCTCTAGACACCCTCTCAGTCTGGTTTCTGGAGTTCCCAGGGGAGATCAGGTCTTGGCTGGGGTGTGGGGAAGCTGGGCTGCCTGCCAATAAGGTCTGGGTCTGTGGTTCCTGCAGCCTGGAGGGAAGAGGGGAGGGGAAGGGCAGAGGCTCTGGGGCCCTGAAGACCAGAGCTGGAAACCTGCCCAGCTGTGGGGCTCAGGAGAGCTCTAGACTCACCCCTAGACTCAAATATGTCACCTTCACCTAGAGGAGAAGTACCTGCTTTATAAGATTACTGTGCAAACTCAGAGGATACCATAGGCACAGCGACCAGGGTGCTGTGTGCCCACTTGCCTCCTTTGTCCACCCCACCCCTCTTTCCTATACTACCCGTGTTTACTCCACCTTCACCCACATTTGGGTTGATGGTGATCACTAGAGAAAACACTCATGGGAGAAGTGGCTGGAGCCTTGTCAAGAGGTTACCTGTGTCTATGGAGACAGGCCAAGTGCTGCCCATACAGTGGATGGGTTTGTAGGCTGGGTTCCACACTTGTGGGAATGAAGCTGTTACCGGGATTCCTGATGCTTGGGGCAACATTCAAGAACCTCTGAATTGGCTTCAGTGGACACCACAGCCCATTCCTGGAGTGGTTGGGAAACTGCAGTGGGAGGTGGCTTTTCCCCAGGGCAGGCAGTGTTGAAATTTAAAATTGCAAGCTCACAGGAGAATGATCTGTCATTTTGCCTTTACCAGAAGGTCATATAAGTGGACTTACACAGAATATAACCTTTGAGACTGGAATCTTTCACTTAGCATCAGGCATTTGAGATTGATTCAAGTTGTAAGCACCAATAATTTGTTCCTCTATGTTCAGAGCAGCACTTCATGTGGATGCACCCTTGTCTATTTTTCCATTCATTCAGTGAGAACATTTGACTTCTTTCTTTATTTTGGCAATTATGAATAATGTTATTCAATATATTGGTGTACATGTTTGTATATGAAACAATGTTCATTTCTCATGTAAATACTTAAAAGTGGAATGTATGTGTTGTGCTGCAAATACTTAATGTATGAAATTTAACCAAATTCTCCCAGAATGTCTATACCATTTGTATTTGTACCATCAAATATGAGAATTTGAGTTGCTTCATACCATCATCAGCCTTTGGAATTATCAATGTTTTAGCTAGCCCAGTAGGTATGTGATGGTATCTTACTCTTGTTTTAATTTGAATTTCCTTCATGACAAATAATGTTGAACATCCTTTTGTGCACCTATTTGCTATCTGCCTATGTCTTTTGGTGAAACGTCCTTGTCTACTTAAAACCTGCTGTGGTGGTGAAGATACCACTGGAATGCCCACATTCCATAACTGAGATGCTGAATTTGAGTGCTGCTTCATCTTTCAATTCTAGTTTCCTGCCGATGTGTATTTGGGAGGCAGCAGGTCATGACTTGGCTGCTTGGGTCACTGTCATCCACATGGGAAACCTCAGATGGAGCTCTCAGCTCCTGACTTTGACCTGTCCCAGCCCTAGTGGTCTCTCTGCCTTTCAAATAAATGAAATAGAAAAGAAATATTTTGAAAAATGTGCTGTTTCTGTTCTTAATGAATTTTTGGAATTCTTTTAATATTCTGGATAGAAGTTTGCTGTGTGATATGTGATCTGTCAATATTTTCTTCTCATCTGTGACTTTCCTTCATTCTCTCTAGGATATCTTTCATGAGAGTGAAAATGCTTAATTTTGGAGAAATTCAATTGTTATTTTTCTTTTATGGATCATGCCTTGGTATTTACATCAAAGAACTCTTTGCATAAAGATTATATTTTGTTCTGAGGCTTCTACACTGTTCATTTTACACACTGGCCTAGGGTTTATTTTCAGTTTACTTTTGTGTAAGAGATGAGGTATAGGTCAAGGCTTATTGTTTTGTGTAGGTCACCTGCTTGCCCTAATATCACTTATTGAGAAGGAGGTCCTTTCTCTGTTGAATAGCTTTTGTAACATGGCTAAAAGCCATTTGACCCCATTGGTCTCTCTGTGTATCTCTGTGTATCTGCCCTCATCAAGACCTCAATGTCTCAACTGTAGCTTTATAGTACCAAGTCTTAATGAATTTTCAGTATTGTTAGTGTTGGGTAGTAAGGGTCTCTGACTTAGTTTTACTCTTAACATTTATTTATACCTCATCTTCCCATGTAAAGTTTAGAATCCACCTGCTTGGATCTACAAAGAATCCTGCTGTGATTTCACTGGACTCGTTTGTGGGGGATTGTTTACTATGGTGACTACTCCCATCCATAACCACAGCTGGAGGACGTGAAAGCATGACCCAACTGGCCCCTGGCCCACTCTGCTCTCTGGCCGTCGATTTCCTCAGCTGGAAAAATGAGGAGATTGGATTGAGTTCAGTGGAAAGCTCATCTCTCAACTCTGCCTTCTGGGCATCTCAGTGTGATCTTGAGATGCCCTATTTGAAGGGCAGGTGATGTTATCAGCCCCCTCCACCCCAAACCCCACTCCCCCGCTGCCCTGTCTCTCAGGCCCGTTGAAGGAGATGAACCCACACCTGAAAAGCCAGTTCTTAAGTCAAAGCTCCGTGTGGGAGCCGAGAGGCACAGCCACTTGCATGCTCTCACTCCACTGCAGGGCAACCAGGTCAGATAGAAGCTGCCCAAGGACAGGCAGGCATGCTGGCCCACAAGTAATGGAAGCAACAGGCGTTTCTGAGCACACAGAGAAGAGGCTCCCTGGCTCCCACCTCCCCGCCTCCCTACTCCTCACCTCCATATGCAAGGGAGAAATGCCAGGTGGCCCAGCAGCACTATTTATGCTGTTCAGACCTTGGAGGTGGCCCAGCAGCTCCATAATCAGGAAAGGCTTAAATAAAGCATGGCATGTGGGGTAGCTATCAACAATGAAAAGTATGTGGATTATGCTCCAAAATGTGACATATGTAAAATAACATTGAAGAAAACCATTTGAGAAGCACATAGCCCTTGCATGCTGTCACTGGGAGGCTAAAATGTTTGCATATCTCATTGACAAGATTTGGAAAGGAATTAGCAGCAACACAAACAGAGTTGGTCCATGCTTGAGAACAGGAACACAGGATGGAGCCTCTGTAGTAGTGAGGGTCTGGGCTGAGTGCTGAGGAGATGGGGTTGAGCACAGATTTCAGCTCGTCCCTCCCGAGCAGGCTGCAGAGGGCAGGTGGCTGGACTCAGGTGCTGTGGATGTTCAGGTCTTGCCTTACCTTGTGGCATTGGGCCCCTGATGGCCTCTGCAGAAGGAAGGCTGCCAGGGGCATCGCCCAGCACTCCTGGGTTCAGTCCCAGGACAGCTTCAGCAATGTTTGTAAGAGGCAGGAAACAGCAGCTCAGGAGCTTGGGTGAGCCCATGTTTGGGCCATAGGACACCTGTCTCTGGTGTTGAGAGCCGGCACCGTCTCCACCCTGCTATTGAGCTGAAGAAAACTTGTAAGGAAAGACAGCTGTAAGATCACACTGGGGCTCCAGATGCCCCGGACAGCAGTTGGTCCCAACTGCTGTCAGCCCTTCTCCATTCAGAGAGCTCAGGGGACTCCTTGGCAGGGAGGATGCACGCCCCCATGCATGGCTAATTACCTAATGACGTTGTGACAGGCAACTTGGTGCAGAACATTCGCCCCAGGCTGGAAACAGCACTTGGGCTGTGAGTGAGCCTCATTAACTCCGCATTCAGGACTCGTCCTCTGGCAGCAGTGGACTGAGCTGGGCTCCCAGGGGGCAGCCAGGCCCTGGTCTCCAGCCATACAAGAGCAGATTGGAGAGGGGGCGGAGGGGTGAGGGTAGTGCCAGTTACCCATCATCCCCTCCCCAGCTGGGCCAGCAGAAGGAAGCTCAGGCCTGGCCGCTCCTCACTTTAGCTACTTCATTAGTCCCCCCTCCCCATACCACCCCTGTGCCTTCAGAGAGAAAACGCTTCCTCTGCTGACTTCTGCAAGTGATTGGCAGAGGAGCGGGACTTAAAACGAGCTGCAAGCCTGAGTAAGGATGCAGGTATTACCTTGGCCTTTGAAAGCACCATTATCTTGCAGTTGGGGACGATGCCACTCAATGTCACAAACTGGTGCCCCAACGCTCGTCTCCCATTCCCTCCTAGCCACCACAGTTGCACCCACGCTGGCCTGCTGCCCTGCGGGTAGGTGGCCGTGTAATTCATCATCCACTGCGGGCAGTGTTGAAGAGTGAAAGGAGACTCTGCTATTCATCACTGTAGAGCAGGAGGCACAAACCGTGACTGTCCCTGACAAACAGGGACGCGGGGTCACCTTCCCCGTGGAGGAAGCCCAGAATGCCCCCCACCAGGGCTCCTGGGCAGCAGGGGCTGGCTCTGGACACACAGCCCCTGCCCTGAACCTGCCACACCCCAGGACCTGCTCAGTTCCCACCCACTCTCTCCACCCTTCACCCTTGCACGTGTTGTACTTTGTGCCTGGATCCTCCCCTGCTCACACCACACAGCCTCCTCCAACCCACCTCTCCATCCCCAGCCTGAACAGCACTTTGTGAGCACAGGGACACCTGTGCCCATCTGTCTTTTGAGCCCTATGCTGAGCTGATGCCCTGTGAAGGAATGAGCCACCTTTGCAGAAGGAATGCCCGGGGATATAAACTCGTCCATACCCACATGGGGATGTTCACACCATAGGTGGTACGACTCCATGGAGCTTAAACCCATGTGGTAGCATTCTCTTTCTAGATTTCAAACGGCAGAATGCAGTTTGTGAATCAGCCTGCTGTAAGTAGTGATGGATTTCCCTTAAACATTGTTTTAAAGATATATTTTACCTATTTGAAAGGTAATTATAGATAGAGTGGGAGAAACGAAGATCTTTCATCACTGGTTCACTCCCAGAAAGGGCCAGGCTGGAGCCAAGAGTCAGGAGATTCATCTGGGTCTCCCATGTAGGTTCAAGGGCCTGAGGACTTGGGCCATTTTACACTGATTTCCCAGGGAGCTGGATCAGAAGTGGAACAGCTGGGACTCGAACTGGCACCTATACAATGGCAGCATTACAGGCAACAGCCTAACCTACTACAGAAGATTCTCTTTTAAAATGTTGACCTTTGGTCTCTAGAAAAGTAACTGCATTTGGTGCTATTTCTAGTTTACCCGTTGTTTCCCTGTGTATCAACTTCTCAACCCCTCTGGTGGATGAGTGATGGTAGATAAAGAGATGGTCTCGAGCCTCACAGACAGCACACTGCAACCACTGGAAGCATACGCAGGGGTCTGGCTCTGCCAAGGACTTCAAAGCCCTCCACAACTTCCCCCGCCCCCCACTGCCACGCCCTCTCCAGCACAGACTCAGGACCTGCAGCCAGTATTCCTCCAGGCTGCAAAGGGCTGCCTATGGACCACAGCTTTGAGAAGTAATGCTGTCCATCGGTGTCCGGGATAGCTAATTGCATGTGCCAATTGGGCCCGAGGAATTTGCAGAAAGCTGGTGAGGCACTATTTCTGGCTGCACTGTGAGACTGTTTCAGCCTCTGAATGTGTCATAGAGGAGCCCTGCCCTCACCGATGTGGGTTGATGCTGCGCAGTCCATTGCAGGCTCAAATAGGGCCAAAAGGGGAGGGAAGCAAACTGGCTTTTTTCCTGAGCTGGGACATCTGCCTTTTCCTGTCTTGAAACCTAGGGGTTCCTGATTCTTTTCTGTCTTTAGACTCAGGCTGTATTATAGTACCAGTCTCCCTGGGCCTCTAACTTACAGACTACAGACAGTGAGGGGGCTTCTCAGCCCCTACCAGCACAGGAATCAAGTCCCATAAGGGACATGTGTGTGTGCACATGTGTGCGTATGTATGCACCTGTGCACAAGCACCGTACATATTGGTTCTTTGCTCTGGAAAACACTGACTAATGCAACCACTACAGTTTATTCTCCCTACTGGCTTATCATTCCCACAGGATCAGAAATGACTGTTTCCCCAAGGACACAGAAACATAACCTTAGCACCATTTCCCATGCTGCTAGAATGGAAGCCATCCAAGGGCACCGACCTGCCTCTCATTCACAAACACACTCCATGCATGCATCTTTCCTGTAGCGACTTGTTGTTCCTGGCAGGGGTTTTGGGCACAGCAAGTGCTCAGGAAATGTGAAAGAGTCCCACTGAGGTAAGCATGAGAGAGATTCTGCAAGGTCCACGTCCTGAGGCAGGTGGCCTGTGAGGCTCTTGCAGAGCCTGGGCACTGGGGCCACAGCTGTGTGTTCCCTCCTCCCACTGAAAGAGGCGGCATCAAAAAGAGCAGACCTAGAGCAAACAACCAGGATGTAAGCAAAGCCAAGGCCAGGGCTGGGGCTGGAAAGCATGCAGATGCCATCTTCTGGAGCAGAGCAAAGCACTCCACAGCAGAACCTCAGCCCTTAGAAGCTCCTTGCTGTGGAAGAAGCAGCAGATGTTTCTGCATCTCATCTCTCTGGAGCTGAGTGTGAAATGGGAATGCAAGACAGAGAATTGAGGATCAAGTTGTGCACTGGCTTGGGTGCCTGACACCAAGAGAGTCTGAGCTTGGCCAGGCCTGAGATACATCACCTCCCCTCTGTAAGGCGCAGTATCTAAAGGTTAGGTCATCTTGGAGAAAGGGCTGGACCGGTAGCCTTCATGAGGGCTCCAGGTTTCAACCCTTGGCTGATTTGGCGAAGGAGGGGAGAAGGAATAACTGAACACCAATGGCTTTCTGCAGACAAAGTGCCCACAGAGCCACTTTCTGGGGTGTTGCCTTTAGAGAACATGCTCTAGCCCTAGGATGAGGGATGAGCTGAGTCTGAGGGCAGCCAGCAAGCCTTCCTTCCTCCTGCAGCATGTGAATGCCTGTTGGCATACAGGAAAGTCTTGGCCCCCATGTCAGAGAAGCAAGCAGCTCCCTTTTAGAGGAGCTGAGTCTAGGCCAGTTCTAGATTTCCTCTGATTTCACAGTGGACTCAAGACCCGAGCCTTGATTTGAACACAGATGTAGGTGAAGTAGACCTTGAAAATCCTTTGGGATTAGGAGCTGGTGGGTTAAGACCCAAGTGGGGAGCCAGGGCCCAAGCACACCTGACACCTGTTAGGATGGAGTGACACGTGAAAGAACCTGGGGTAGGGAAGGAAAGAAAGCTTGGGTATTCCCAGAAGCTCCAGGTAAGCACAATCATATGTCCCTTGTCCTTCTGTCCTGACACCATGTTGGAAATTCAATCTCAGCTCATAAAATACCCAGATTTAAAGGAACCTCAAAGAGCATCAAATTTCCTGCTTTATTCTTCAGAAAGAGAAAACTGAGGCTACCTCACTAGTCCAAGAACTGGCTGCAGAAGCAGAGCAGTGACCATTGGCTCCCCAAGCTGCCCTCTGGGCCCCCTTGGCTGTCCCTGCTCGGACCCCAAAGCATGCTGTGTGGCTAGTGTTAAATGAAGCACAGCCAAGTCCAGAGGGAGAAGTACAAGCCTGTCAGAGGGCACAGATGAGGTCACAAGCTCTGGCATCACCGTCTCAGAGGATGACAACAGATTGAGGAAAGAAACTGCGATTACGCAAAGGTAGGAAAACTCCCCATATTGGTTACAGAAAAGCTCCATGAAGAACTTGTTTGGGCTGCAATGTGGGATACTGACAGTGATACAGCAGGATGTTTGCTCATGCAGGTGCTTCTCCTTTGAGACTGTGAGCACCTGGAGGGCTGGGTCGATGGACAGGCAGTATGCATCCTCAGATGCATGATATAATCACTGATTAGATCAATGGCGGAGTGAGTGTCAGCAGGTTTATGGGGTGGGACCCTGGACTTCTAGCCTCAGCTCTGCCACTTGCCAGCTATAAACTGGGGCAAAGACTTGAAAAATGGGAGTCGTGACTGTGCTCACTTCACAGAGCTGCATGAGGACAGAATGAGATCAGACCTTTGAAGTGCTCAACAAACAGTTGTTGTTTCTAGGAAGACCGTGGTTAGCAGCAGAACCAAAGGGCGGTGAAGTTCCATGGTGAGCAGTTGGAACCCAGCGACTTGTGTTCTTTCATCTTTCCACTTTCCTCTCTTTTCCATCATCTCTGGAATCCAACAGGCTTTTCTTATTTGAGGATGGAGGCCTCCTGGCCCCACAGCCCCTGCTTTTAACTCAATCCTTGGTTTAGAAAGCCATCTTGTCAGCAAGCATCCCTGCTGCATTTGCTTCTGTTAATGAGGGCTTTCAGACCCATGTGAGGAGCAAGTCCTCTGGGGCCATACGGTGATGAATGATGAGCAGATCCACTGTGCATCTGCTGCAGAGTCCTGGAATAGACCAGTGAAGGTCAGTCTCCACTTCTTATCAACTCTCTTCTGCAGCTGGACTGCAGGAGAGGAGCTAAGAGGAGGCAGGTGGGCAGGGCCTGCCCCAGTAGTTGAAGGTATCCAATATACAGCTTGTTGATCCTTTTGAGCAAGGTTCAAGCCTGTGTGGGTAGAGTGTGGGAAAATGAAGAACTTGAGGATTTAGTGAATCAGTGGGGACCATCTACAGAAAAGCTCTATGTAGACTCAAAAGGAACTGTTGGCAACCACTTCTATTTAAAGGAAGACACAGCATTTTCATCCACCCATGAAAATGGCTCTAGGTTGCCTATGATACCAGACAGATGTAAGCGGCTTCTCAGTTTCTTATCCATCTTACACACAGCTGGGGAACACCTGTGTTCAAGGAACTAGATCTGGCTCTTCAGGAAACATCAAGAAGAGTAAGACCCAGGCCTTGTCCTCATACTAAAAGCTTGGGACAAGCATGTGCAAATTCTACCACAGGATTAAGTACACAATCTATAAGGGTACAGACTGTCATTGCTGGAGCCTGAGCCAGATGTTGGGGGGAATGCTTCTTCAAGAGGGCCAGATTCAGGGTGCGGAACTCAGATTTCCTAAGACACGTATGAGACAGCTGTAATTTTCCTCAAATTAGAGGATGTGACAAAATTATGTGTAAGTGAAACAATCTTGAGAGTGCTCCAAATAGAATCTTCTAACAAGAGGCCACTTCAAAGAGCCCATGGAAAATACATAGTATGAGAAAACTGCAACACATGTGAAGACATTGTACACCAAAATGAGCTTTTGATTTGATATCCCATGAGCATTTTTGAAGCACCGCCGTGTTGTACTCATCTTCATAGTCTCAAAAATACTTTCTGCTGTTGTTACCCTTCTGAGGAGGGATAAAAAGCTTAGTCTCCATTGCAGAGAAAGAGCTGAGCTTTGAAGAGAGGCCTGTGTGCAGCAGCTTTGGTGGGCTGGCTGGAGTGAGGCAAAAGAAGGGAGGAGTCCAGAGCAAGGGCCTCAAGGGACAAGCTATCAGCCACAGGGGAGCAGAGACAGGTATCAGGCAAGTGGGCTGCAGAGGAGGAAAGTGGGTGTGGGGTGGGGGTGGGGGAGGGAGATGCGAGGTGTCCCTGCAACTGGACCTTTAGTGGTAGAAGAGAGAGTTCCTAAAGGGGTTACCCTTCTCAGGGCAAATACTTGAAAATGATTCTAAGGGAATAAAATAGATTAATGACTATATATTAATGTCTTGACACAAACACCCTCACCACCTCACCAGAATGTGAGAGATGCTGTTATGATTAAGGAGATGAAGGGGATGAAATGAGATTACTGAATAATTATGTTTGGGATTTCAGCCAATGAGTAATTAGGCTACTTTGCCAACCATCCAGGGCCTGGATACCATAGGCTCTGTTTTCCACTTCTGTTATCTTTATACATTATATATATCTTTATACATCTATATATAAAGTAAGTTCTTTACTAATGCTTTACTAATGCAGTTGCCAATGAAAAGCAAGATTTAAGGAATAAATGCCTGGGAATGATTGCCCTCTGGTCACCAGCACATCTAGCCACAAGTCAATCTTACTGGAAAGTTAAGTTGGCACACTCTCCCAGGAGTCACCTGCCTGCTGCTCTGAGCCATCCCCAGGCTGAGGGCCATGCCACACTCCCCGGGATCAGGGCCTCCTGGCCTTTCCACCTGCAGCATTGGCTACCGGGTTCTGAACCAGAGAGCGTCTTCTATGTCTGTGCTTAGTCAATGGAAAAGCCCTATGTTGGCTTGCTCCCAGGACGTGTGGCCTGGGCAGTGACTCCTGTGGGCAGGGCTTGGGTCTGGCAGGGAGGTGGCAGGGGAACAGGATGCCACGGAGACCTGCTCTCAGTCATGTCTCCTCATCCTCTGCTTTCCTGTTTGCTTCTTGAAGCAACCTCAGTCTGAGCACCCAGTACTTTTCTAACCACATCTGGTACAAAACATGTAGTTACAAAAATCTCAGCTTTCCCCAGAAACAACTATCATCTGGGTTGGTACAGAAATAAAAAAACCTATTTAAAGACCAGCACGTGGCAAGCCTAAATGTCAGCACCCACCAGAAACTACGAATTCCATCGATTTGTTATTCATTTTGAGTTCCTTTTCCACATTTTCTCCTTATAAGAATTCCATGAGAATAGACACTGCAATACATATGAAATGTGAGTTGTATTTAATCAAAATTATAACTTTATTTAATCTTTGCTTTTATTTCTTACCTTCTCACTATGTTCAGTACTGGAAAAGTCAACTTTCTCCTTACCTTTATTGTTTTTAGAGTAAAAATTTAAACTTGAAACACAGAGCTAACAATTTTTAAAAGGATTGAGAAGAAATAGGATTTTTTTTTTCTAAAAAAAAAAAAGTGAGTCTGGCTTTAGTTTTGAGATTTAGAAAATTGTGAATTCATTGTAACCCAGACATGCACATGTGCAGTGTCCCAAGGCTGGTGGCATGTTGCAGCTACTGAGGTGTATTTTAAAAAAAACAAACCCTGGAAGCCCAGATCCAACCCCCAGAGATTTCAGTTTGGTCTTGGAAGAGATGGGTCTTAAAAGCTCCCCATGTGGCTTAACTGTACAGTCAAAGCTGAGAACCACTAATCCACAGAATGGCATAGAAAAGTCATATCACCTATATTCCCATGCCCAGGGAGTAGCTACTTGTTTTTAGTTAAGTTAGCAGAGGCACCATTAGCAGACCCTGTAGGGATCTAGCCAAAATGACAGGACCCTTGGGACTTGCCTCTGGCCAGCAGCACCCATTTTCTGTCCCAGAAGAGACCATCACCCCACTGCCCCCTTCAGGAATCAAACTCCTACATGTGTGTGACAACATCTGTCCCAAGGGCCTAGGAGCCTGGGAGGCCTTGCAAGTAACCCTGGAGGCAGCATTTAAAATTGTATTTACCCGTTTGAGAGGCACACAAAGTTCCAGTCTACTGTTTCTCTAACTGCCCACATAACCAGGAGCTGGAACTCAGCTGAGCTCCCTGGCTTTGGTAACAGAGCCCCAACTACCTCCTGTGCATTAGCAGGAAACTGGGGCTTGAACCCAGCCACCCACATATGAGATGCAGGCAATATAACTGGTTTGCTCCACAGCTAGAATAAACGCCCTACTCTTAGTCAATGTTGAAAGCCCACATGACAAGACTCTAGAAAAAACTAGAATGGAGGTGTGGACGTGATGGTGAGTGCACAACTATGGAAAAGTTCCTGAGGCCTCGGGTTACTGGCCTGTCTGCTTTGGCTTACCCAATCACCCACACAGGAAGCACAGTGGTCTATTGTGGTGCACAGAAGGAGGGGTGACTTGGGCCAGGCCTGGGAATGGGCTAGAGCAGGCTCTACCCTGCATTCCTCACACTGGCAAGAGTCAACCACCTGCTCAGGAAGGCTGGTCTCCTGCTGTTAATTACTGAGCCCAGCTGGTGTGGCACATGGACAGTGTCAGCCACAGACTTCAGGTCATCAGAGCCCACCCAGAGGGGAAAATACTATTTTGATTCATTCAACTCAGTGATTCACCGCACAGCCAAACTTCATAGACAGTGTCCTTTATCTGTCTCTACATTCCTTTTCCCAGATCCCTCGTCTATTCCTATTTTTGTTTCCAGAAATTTATCTTGCAAGTCCAAGTTTACTATGTGGTTAGCCAGCCTTTCCTGCCTTTGGAAGCCTTTTAATCAGCATGCCCTTGAAGTCTCACACCTACACACCTCTTTTTCAGGCTGTCAGCCCCACACAGCGTGGTCCTTTCTACATAAGAGATGGCAGACCTTGTCAGTGTCTGCTTGGCTGCCAACCTCAGACTTCCCAGCCTCTCAAAAATGTCCCTAGATGCCAGCATTGAGGCATGATTAGCAGAAGTCCTCCACTCTGTCTTGAGGATGTGGTTGTCAATACCTTTTCTAATTGCCTCCTCCCGTAAAATTTTAAGGCAGCACACACTATACATCTGCTTAGACATTGTACGTATATCTGTGCTTCATAAACAAGAGGACCTTTTTTGGTCCCCAAGAACCCTTTTTGCATCCCCTGGAAGGTGACACTACCTTAATTGGGAATGTATGATCTATGTCAGCAAAGCAACTCCACTTGCCAAAGACAGGTCTGAGGTTGGCCTCTGACCCAGGACTGACCAATAAAGATGGTAGAAATTCCCTCATATGGACTGCCTTGGGAAAGACCTGTCTCTCTGCTTGATCAAAGATATACAGGAAGGGAAATGAGCTTTGAACCTTGGCCCCTTTACCATTTGAACCAGGGTCTCTCACCTGAGGAGCTTCTGATGACAGAGGAAGCATGGTGGGGGAAGGGGGACGTGCAGCTGGGGTAGTGGCGATGCAGGCCCTGGGCTGTGGATGAGGAATGCAGTTCAGCATCTTGCTGACGTCATTGGGTACATGAGACCACTGAGAGGCCAACGGCCCACAGCCAAGTGCCAGCATTTGTCTTCTTCCCTAGAAATAAGCTTGGGATGCTGTTTTCAAATTCAGGCTGTTTTTCTGGAGGTGCATGCCTAAAATGAAAACACTTTTGTTCTTGCTCTGTGTGTGCCTGACGTGGCCACACACTCTGGTGTGGGGGACAATCCTGGTGCTGTCCTTCTCCCAGCACCACTATTCTCTACCCCCGTCTGTGAAGGCTTCAGGTGTGGGGAGGCTGACGGTGGTGACAGGCCACACTGTCTGCTCCACTGCCTGTTTCGCAGTTGGAGCTGCTGTCACCTGCATAGTGCCTGCCCTGACCTCATGGGGCTGTTGTATAGACATAACAGGCACATTTCGTATTGTAAGGCAGGGGTGTCTGAGTCCAGCTGTGCTCCTGACTCTAGCTTCCTGCTCATGTGCCTCCTGAGAAATGACAGGACCTGGATCCCTACCACCCATCTGGGAACTCTAATCGAATCCTCAGCTCCTGGCTTCAGCTGGCCCAGTTGTTACAGGAACTTGGGGTTTAAACCAGTAGATGGGATCTCTCTCTCGCTCTCTCTGGACTCTGCCTTTCCACTGGATGAAAAAAAATAGTTTCCTATGGTGGGGGTGACTAAATTGTGAGGATCTCAAAATCTGGTATCTTGAGGTCCACATTTGGGGATGCCCACGGCACACAGAGCTCAGTAGCCACTTGCCAACAACTCAGAATGATTTCCAAATAGCTGGTGTGATGAGGTGACCAGAGGCAAGGTCATGGCTCCAGCAACCATCTGGAGAACACCTGCATCTTCTCTGATAAGCTGTTTCTAAATCACCCCAAACTGCTCATGGGAGTGCCCATAATGCTTAGGCTTCTCACCATTCGTGCTGTTTCTATTTGAGGTATGAGTTGGGTGGGCTGGGAAGAGCAGGCGAGGAGGAGGCCCAAACAACCTTCCTGTGGCCCAGAAGCTGCAACTTTGTCCTGGCTCCCGCCTTCACTCACTGGATGGTGTCAACCTTCCAAGGCTGCTTCTCCTCTTAAAATCATTGTGCTTGGAGAAGGAGCTCTGGAGGTCCAGTTTCCAGTTCTGTGCTATGTCTTGAACTCCGGGAAACAGAATGCAGAACAGGGAGAGATGGGAGCTACACACGTAACAGAAGCAGTCACAGTGGGTGCTCTGGATCTGAGCCTTGTGGGTCCTGTTTATCTCACAGTGAAGCTGAAACTTGGAGAAAGAAACACCAGCCTACATCTAAGTGAGGAATGCAGCCAGGATTTGAACCCAGGCAGAGGGTGGTGCTGGCGTCCCACTCCCCACCCCGGCCCCAAAAGAACTGGGCTGCTACTGTGTCTAACAGTCTCCCAGGGAGTAAAACCCAACTCCTGGGACCCCAGGGCTGGAGAGGGAGGGAGGAGGAGGAGGCGGCTGGCTACTCGTCTGTTTGGGGCATACACATACCTTGCCGATAGCAACGATGGGAAAGGACACATACACAGGGAGGGCCCTTGACAGCTTAATGGGGTTTTAGAAAAATACACATCTATATTTTTAAACTTCTTTGTTTTCCATTTGAACATTTTTAACTTCCAAGTTCTGGACTGAAATAGCAACTGTTTTAGATAACTCTTCATCCTTGGGCTCCCACGTTTGGAAAAGGCCTCAGCCTGGCCTGGGGAGAGGAAGCGAGGAAAAGTGAGAGCGATGGAGAGGGAGGAGGAGAGAGAGCAACCTTAGCTCACAAATAGTGTATCATGGTGGGCAGATGGCTTGCTGGTTGGATGGGTGGATGACAGATGGGAGAGAGAGGGGTACTATGGGAAAATCAGGACATTGTTGGCCTGTGAGCTCTTCTGAGACTTTTAGAGAGATATGCTCATTCTTCTTGCCAGTGGCCAAGTCCAGGGTCACAGTTACAGGACTGCTTGCCTTCCTGGAGTCACCAGGCCTGGCCTCCAGAAGCAGCTGAAGCCACGCCTGGAGGCAGAAGAGCAGGCACAGTTCAGTTCCCACTCCCCAGCCACTTCTCTCCACATCTTCCCCATTCACACCTGTCTGAACCACACAGGGCAGATTCCATAGCTTGACTGCGTCAACACCCTTTCTGATCCCCAATATATCCCACAGAAGAGAGAAGAGGAAGTCCTCCAATTCCTGTTCCTCTTGCAGAGAAGGTACCAGAAAGTACAAAGAGTTTGGTCTCCAGTAGCCTCACCAAATTGCCACACCAGCCTTTCCCACTTATCTTCTTATTTTCTTTCCTTTTTGCCTCTTTGTCTTCTTTCGGCACCACTGGCTGGGTGCTGCACGGATTGTAGGAGCCGGAGCTGGAGTAAACATGATGTCCCTCCTTCCTTTCTCTCTCAATCCCATGTACCCTTGGGGACTTCTAAGTCATATCTTCCTCCTCTAATATTTCTCAAAGATTCCATCTGCTCTCACAACTTCAAGTTTCAACTCCCACTTAGTGAATCACTCACCCCCTCCACTGCAAATCCAGGGCTGACTGCTCCTAAATGCTGTGGCCCCGTCCCTCCTGCCTGCAGACCTTATTCAAAACTCCCAGAAGCCATTTAGTCAATCGCCTTCTTCTTTCTTCCCAGAAAGGAAAGCACTTGATTGGCAAATCCATTTTTCCATTGTCTCCGAAGGATGGTGAAGGGCAGCCATGCTAGCACTACCCACACCACATAGAGCAATCTATTGATACACAATGCATTTGCACCTAGGAAGGCATTGGCTGTGACACTGAGGATGGTGTCTGTTGTCATTACAGCAGACCCTGGGTCCCACAGAGGAGGAAGCTCGGCACCAGGCAGGACTGAGTCCCAGCAGCCCACTGGGAGCTGAGAATTCTGGGCTACAAAGTTCGGACAGTGACATCCTTTGGTCCACAGGGAACACATGTGTCCCTCCCTTTGGGGATGAGCCTCAGACTTCCCAGCTCCTCCCCCACATCTTCCCTTGTATGCTCTCAACAGCCTCTGATCCCCAGAGGCCCTGCCTCCAACAACCCCCCATCCCTCCACTTTCCTCTTCAAAGACTGCATGTGTCCCAGTCACCCCTTGTTCAGCTCTATGAGCTGGTCCACCATGAAAGGGTAAAGGGTAAAGGACAAAAGGCAGAGGGCAGAGAGCAGAGGGCAGAAAATAACTCATGAGAACCAAAACAAAACTCCAATGGAACCACAAATGGAAATGGCTTAGGGTCCTGGGATGTTTGGGCTATTAATAAACACGTGGGTGCTCCTGGCCTTCTCCCACCGGGGAGCAGGCCTAGCCAGCTCAGGAAGACAAGGTTATTCTTGGGAAGGCCCCAGCCACCAGCTAAAATATACTCAGGCTCAAGTCACCCTTTGGGCCTCTCCTGACACATGCTTGTGCACAAACACTCAGCACATGTGTGCATGCACACACACACACACACACACTTTTTGTCTATCAAGTGCTCCAGGTGTTATGAAGAAAGCACAAAACAGCAGGGGGATTGAGATCCAAAAACTATCAATGCTAAGAGTTTAGAGACATGGGGAAACCTATTGCAGCCTTCCTTACTTGGAGATAACTACGTCTTTGTACATTGGGTCTTTTCAAAAGGCTCACAGAAAATATGAGTTATGAAAACAATAGATTTCAGTTCTTTATTTTTTTGCACTTTAAGAAACATATATGTTAGTCATATTTTCCAAGAATTATTTGAAGTTTTCTCCTATTAACCCTCTACAATCCTGGGAACATGGAATCATCAGAATTTGTTCTGTAGCCTGAGTGGGGCACACACATTTGCTCCCTGATTTGGTGGGAGAAGTACCTAGAAGGGCCAGTGAGTGGAACAGTGGGTTAAGCCACAACTGGCGATGCCCACATCCTAAATCAGAGGGCCAGTTCAAGTCCTGACTACTTCAGTCCTGATCCTGATCCAGTTACTTGGTAATGTGCCTGGGAAGCAGTGGAAGCTGAGCCAAGCACTCAGATCCCTGCAATCCATGTAGAAAACCTGGATGGAATTCTGGGCTCCTGTTCTTGGCTTTGATCAACTCTGGCCATTGAGGCCACTGGGGGAGTGAAGAGGTATATAGAAGCTCTCCCTCTCACTCTTTCTCTAACTGCCTTTCAAATGAATAAGTATTTTTTTTAAAAAAAATTCTAGAGCTTTCATTTCCCATAGTTGCCTAATATTCTTGGCTTGAATAATTTGGCAGTTAGTGGATGTGTAACTCTTACTCCGTACTTGAATTTTCCTCCATTTCTCCCTTCACCCCATCCACGTCCTGTCCCGGGGATGATGGAGAACCCTAGGGGAAACTGGAATGAGCTGTGTTTGAGGAGTTGGGCATTTCCAGTGCACATCTTGGAAAATAGCGTGTGAATCAATTAGCACCTCTCTGCCGTGAAGAAGCCCACAGTCACAGTCTCATACTGAAGGTTCTGAGTGTGAGCTGGGGCAACCCAGGCACAATCTACCCAGCCCTCTCCTACAGGTAGAGAAGGGGTCATGCCCATTGTCTAGATGAGGGCCCTGAGATATAAAAGCTCCTACTCAGAGACAAGTCAGGTTGATCTGAACTTGTAATGGCTCCACTGGTTTTCTGAGCCTGCCAGAGTCTTGGCATTTGTCCTGCCTCATCACCTCCTGAGCCTTCCTAACAGCTTGGTAAGAGCAATAGCTGTCCCAAATTCTAATCATCCCATCATTCCAACAAGGCTTAACATGTTCAAGGACCCAAGGAAGCCATTTACCACTGGATTCAGCATCTTCATTGGCACAGTTAGGAGATTAGCTTCTATCCATACCACCCCATGGTAGAGCAGAGAGCTAGAGGAGCAGAGAGACACAGCAGCAACTATGCTGCACTTGCTGGGCTCTAAGTTTCTGCTCTGCCCCTTGCTAGTTGGATCATTAATTTAGGGCCCTGCTCTTGGTGCTCCAACATCCTGATCTATATGATGTGGATGAAGTGACTCACAGTTTGTAAGAAAGTACATTTAGAGATCAGTGTAATGGCTCAACTGGTTAATCCTCCACCTGCAAGCACCAGGATCCCATACGGACTCCAGTTCATGTCTTGGCTATTCCACTGTCCATCCAACTTCCTGCTTATGACCTGGGATAGCAGAGGAGGATGGTCCAAGTCCCTGCGACCCTGCACCTACATGGGATACCTGGAAAAAGCTCCTGGCTCCTGGCTTCGGATCAGCTCAGCTTTGCCTATTGTGGTCATTTGTGGAATGAACCAGTGGTTGGAAAATCTTTTTCTGTCTCTTGCTGTTTACATAAAGCTGCCTTTCTGATAAAAAAAATGACTGAATAGTTTTTAAAAAAGAATGTACCTGAAGCACTTCTAAGTGCTGTGCAGATGTCAAAGCTAGGTTCTCTATTTCTGTGGCAGTCAAATGGGTGACATTAGCAGCCACTCTGCTTCATCCATGGAGAATATCTGCTCTTTCCTCTACCTTACAGCAGTTACACAACTCTGCACACACAATGGGCACAGGAAGCTGTGTGCGAAGTGAAGCAGAAGCCGTGTAACTTCCACCCCACACCAATTCACAGACTGAAATTCTAAACCTTCTATGAAATAACATCAGGAGTTGGGGCTTGAGAAAGCAACGGGGTCACAAAGTAGATCCCAAGGCAAGCGGGTTAGTGCCCTTATTAAAAAAAAAAGAGCATATGGAGCGAGCTTGTCCCCTTTCTTCTCTTTCTTTTGTGTGAAATGTCCACCAGAAGTCGACTGGAAGAGGGCCTCTCACCAGGACCCAAGCACACTCACACCCTGACCTCAGATTTGCAGCCTCTGCAATGTGGAGATTCAGTCTATAGTCCACTCAGGCTTGTACTTGGTTACAGCAGCTCACATCAATCTGTTGTTGCACTCACATGCTTTTTGCCTAGTGCCTTTCTGCCCTAGAGCTGATGTTTCATTTTGTAACATTAGGCCTTTAGGACTTTGTGATCAACTGTGTAACGCTTTCTCCTTTGGCTCAGGGCTGGCGGACTGCTTAGATCAGAGATGTTGGCTTGGCTATTTGGCAGTGTTGGCTTGGCTATTTGGCAGTGGTATTCCAAGCCACTTGTGGTTTGAGTGCAACTGTGCATCAGCATGGACACCTGTCATCATACTGCAAATCCTTTAGCCGAGGAGGCCAGGATTCCTGGTAGTGAGCACAGCTACAGTGAGAATGCTTGTGAATGATGAGATGCCAGGAGCTGCATCCTCCATCCCATGCATGTAAGTGTCCTATAGTACTTGTTTGGTCCTGGTGCTATAGGATCTCTCAGAACACAGAGCCTTAGAGATGTGAAATAGCTTCCTGAAGGTCACCTGGTGGTTCAATGGAGGGATCAGGGAATCCCAGCTCTCTACCTTTGCATACTGGTTTTTGATCAATTCACTACATAAGACAGGTCTTGCACATGGCTTCTATGGCCTTTACTGGCAAGCAGAAATAGCTCAGGGCATTTTACTTGTGCCTAGGAGTGGGGTACATTGCCCCTGCAAGAACTCCTGGCTTCGATGTTCCTTAGGTTCCCCGGCTTCCCAGCCCTGTGTGCTCAACCCCCTGTGCGAAGCCTCAGGCTTGACTTTGGCCCTGGTGAGGTTGGGAAAGAAAATCTTCCAGAAGTCTTTTGGGAAAAATGATGCCATTGTCTGCTTCATGAGCACGTGATGAATTCTACTAGTGGAAAGAGATTATTTGGGAGCAATCAGACTGACATAAAAACATTACTGCAGTCTTGTTCAGTCTGTCCTGCCTCTCATTAAACTCTGGAAATTATTGATGCATTTTGAAGCCCAACTCGACCTGACCAGCCCTCTACCCAGCCCAGATAAATACTGGCATATGCGTTTCTGTTTAGCAATCCCACCCCTATCTTGGTTTCGTGTTCATCAGAGGGGTAGTTACCTAGGAGGAAGATGCCCACTATTTCCCTACTAGACCACTCGAGCTTCTGGGTCTTGGTTTGGTTGGTAACTCAATCTGGTTCTAATAGTTCTTATGGGTATTCTCATTCAAACCTTCATGTCTCACTGGGTGGGACACAAAGATCAATTACCCCTCTCTGGGGTGTTGAAGATTTCTCTGCACACCCCTCCCAAAAACGTTCACCTAAACTGTTGACATTTGTCCTGTAAAAGTTATAGAGTTAGACTACCCGAAAAACAACCAGGTTCAGCAAAATCATGCTTCAATGCTATAAAATGCTAAATACTAACATTGAAATAGACAAGAGGCAGCTGAATAGCAATCTATAGCCATTTTAAGGTATATAGAACATGGTCGAATATAAACCAAAATTGAAATGTCTATGAGGAAGTCACAGGTTGTGGTCGAGAACATGCATTTCCCTAGTAACATATTGGTTAATCAATACCATGTCAATTAATGCCATAATGTTGTAAATGGTTGTAAATATTATGTTGGGTTTTTTACTTGATTGGGATGATACTCTGCTGGTTCTACCTTCAGACCAGAGATGATCTCACCAAGAAGCCATTGAACTTACCAGGACAATAAGATGCTGGACTTTATGATTGGTCAAAACCTCCAATGAAAGAATCTCAACTGAATTTGAACTATGGAAATGCAACAAGGTGGAGCAATCCACCGTGGGTAGGGGAGGGTTTGGGGAGGGCGGGGGGAATTCCAGTGCATAAAAAAAAATGTGTCACATAATGCAATGAAATTAATAAATAAAAAAAATAAAAAATAAAAGAAAATCTTCCAGAAGTGATAACACATTGTCCCAGGCTACAGTGCAATGGTCACAAAGGCAGGGGTTGGAAACGAGGAGGTACAGCACGGACGGGTGGTGGTGCTGGTGGGGGAGGGGCAAGAAGGGCCTGCTTCAGAGCATCTGGAAATAGCAGCCTGTTAGTTCTCTTATCTTTTGAACCCAGCAGAGCCTCAGTTGCACGTTGGATAAAGGAAGGTCATCAAGTCTAGGCACCTCAGAAATGACTGAAAGAAAAAGCAGCCTCTGTGGACACACCCCCATGGCAACCAAGAAAACACTGCACCCAAAGGCATAGTGAGGCTGGAGGTGGCTGCTGGGACTAGAAAGTCAGTTACAAAGGACATCAGGGCATCCTCTCATCCCAACTCTTTACACATACGTATACAGACATGATGTGCACACACAGACATGCACATGTGAGCGCACGCATACACACATGTATGAGCACGTTCATAGGCACAGGCAATGCCTTCCCTTCCCAAGGAGCATTCTAAATTCACAGTAGGTTGTGCTGTGCAGCTGAGAGGCCCAGACTTTGTAGTTGTTCACCTGCCATTTGTAGATTGGGGACAAAGCCACCCACATTCCAGCCAAGAATCACCTTCTGTGCCTCCCAAGGGGCAGGAATCTAAGCCAAGCCTGGCCAACCTTGAACTTCAGGTAAAGGCTATCCTGTCCAGAGGGAGGAGAAAGCAATTCTCAAGTTCTCTGCTCTGCCTGGTAACCCAGGCTTCCGGCCTCAGCACAGCAGGCGAGAAATGAAAGAAAGCATTCATTTACTGCCTAAACAAAGTAGTAAAATAGTCTTCGGTGGAAAGGATCAGAATTTGGTTGTACTTTTTCATTTTATTTTCTGATTTAGACCTAGTTTATCTTTCAAAAACACTTGTAGGGCAGGGGTGATAGGGACGACACAATTTCAGTTCTGAGCAAAGCATAGTTAATAGTCCAGCCTTCAGAGCCAGACTGGCTGCCTCTTGCTAACCTTGGGACCTTGAGCAAGTTACCACACCTTGGTGATTCAGTTTTTCCATCTGCAAAATGGGATGATGATTATAGCTCTTACTTCATAGGGCTGTTAAGAGGATTAGGAAGAGTTAATGTATAAGAAACATACAGGCAGTGCCAAGCACAACGAAAGTGCTGGGTAAGTATGCCTCTGGTTGTCAGTGTTAGGATTCTTGCTGTTATTGTTCTTGAAGGTCTTACTGGGGCCCAAGGAGAGTGAGGGGAGTGAGATCAAGACTGTGTGCTCCCAGACCTGCAAGGGACTCAGCGCACTTGAGCTTGTGGATTCTGTATTAAGAGGAGGAAAGGAAAAACAACAGGCCTTCAGGGTGGACAGTGTTGATACCAAGGCCCATTCTGCCCTACAGGCCTAAATCTTCCACGGGGTACGGTGTAGAATGGGGTGGTAGGCCAAAGAAAGTGACTGCAAGAAGCCTGTGATTGACATGGTAGATCAGAGGAAGCTACAAGTCCCTGAGGATGCCAGAAGAGTTCTCAGTGTCTGTGCCTGTGTTTCCTCAGGCTGGCTGGTGTACACGTGTGTGTGTGTGTCCATGTGAGTGGGTGTGGGTAAGTATATGTATATGGGGGGTGTAAGTGTGTATGTGTGAGTGGTGTGCGAGTGTCTGTGTGGGTATGTGTGGGTTAGTGTATGTGTGTGTGAGTGTCCAGGTGGGTGTGTGTGCGTGTCCATGTGTATGTGTGTGCATGCAAGTGTGTGTGTTCATGTGAATGTGTGTGTGAGTGTCCATGTGGGTATGTGTGGGTAAGAATATATGTGGAGGGGTGTGGGTTGAGCTTCAGGTGAGCATTCATAGGATCCCTGAGATGAGGGGCTTTGGCACGAGTGGCCATGGGTGGTCTATCCCTTTGATTTGCAGGAATGAGCCTTCACTCTCGGTGTACCCAGCCTGTGGTGTCTTTTCTCTTTCTAACTTCCTGGTCCTGTCCAGCATTTCCCTGGGAGCTGGATCGTTAACACAACAGCTCAGGAGAGCACGAGGGGCCCAGAATCTTCACAGTGAAACAGAGATATCAACATCTAATGAGAACACATTTTGTTCCTTGTGCACAGTGTCTTTATAGCTCATTTACGTTTCAGTCATTTTTTTGAGGCAGGGATAATTATTTTTGTCATTCAAGAGAGAAAAAAATGGAGGCAGAGAAATTTAATGTTTTCAAGTAATTGGAATTTTGACTAGGACATCCGGTTTGAGTACGGAGTTCCTGGTCTCAACACTCATTTTTTTAAAGATTTATTCATTTATTTTTTTTTATTAATTACGTTGCATTATGTGACACAGTTTCATAGGCTCTGGGATTCCCCCATCCCCTGCCCATGCCCTTCCCCCTTGGTGGATTCCTCCACCTTGTTGCAGTATTACAGTTCAAATTAAGTCAAGATACTTTCGTTGCAATCATATACCAAGCATAGAGTCCAGCATCTTATTGTCCAGATAAATTCAACAGTTTCTCGGGGAGACCTTCTCCGGTCTGAAGGTAGAGCTGGCAGAATATCGTCCCAATCAATTAGAAGCCCCAGCACAACAGCGACAACAATTTACAACATTATGGAATTAATTGACATGGTATTGAGCAATCAATACGTTATAACAGTGCAAGTTCTTAACCACATCCTGTAATTACTTCATTGATCCTTCGATTTTTGTTTGTACTCAGCACCGGGTGCTATACACCTTAAAGTGGCTATAGGGTACTATTCAGCTGTCTTGTGTCTGTTTTCATTTTAGTATTTTGCTGTTTATTATGTTGACACATAATTTTGCTGAACTTGGTAGATTTTAGGATAGTCTTAAACTGGCTTATAAATCTAACCAGGCCTTTGTCAACAGCTGAGGTGCAGAACAGTTTTAGGAGGGGTGTGCAGAGAAATCTTCCATACCCTAATGAGGAGTAACTAATCTTTGTGTCCTATCTAGTAAGGTATATGTGGATCCACGCTGATCATTTCCTGTTTGGTTCTAAGCTTTCCTTGTATTTCTCTGATTATTTATTCTATTTTTGGGGGGGAGGGGGCTCCGGGGTGATCCTGATGGTCATTGCAAAAGAGGGTGGGGATCCAAAACTGGAACTAAGTAAAGACCAGAAGAAGCTCCTCTCCCTAGTCCCGAAGGAAGTTTGCTGTTCTTCTCTTTCTGCAGATCCCCTAGGGCTCCTGGCTGTTGTTCCAATGACCTTGGTCAACACTCAGTTTTGACTCTATAAGATGCAGCTGGGGGACTGAGACCAACTAACTAGCTTAATGCAAAGAGCCAAGTTCAGACTAAGTCGCAGAGGATCCAAGGAAAAACCAACCCCTTTCATTTTCTGGTCTCTTCTCAACAGATTGCTACTACTACACCTCTTGCAACTCCTTCTAGACTCCCATATTTCCTGATGCCCAAGAAGAGGGCATGATTTTATAACCAACTGCACTGCAAACCTGACTCCCCCTCCCACTGACTACCAACCCAGCCCTTCTTGTGTTGTCTCATTAATCAGGGACAAGGAAAAGATCCTGGCTTGGTTTGGATCTTGTATTTTATTAAGTACAGGTGATGTGAGATAAATACGTAAGCATCTAGTTAGGCCTATGGATTCAGATAGACCATAGTTAGTTAAGCCTGTGAAGCCCCCATTCCCTACTTGTCCATCAAGGCATCTGCTTTCCCATAATTCACCTGCTACATCCGGGACCTGGGGACTAGGGGATAAAAGGAGGTGGGAGGTAGGCGAGAGATCCTTTGAGTCTTTTGCCTGTTGGACCTCGCTCAGCGGTACTGTGTCTGAGCTTCGACAAAATCAAGCATTCTCTCACCTTTGTGGACCGGCTTAAAAGTACCTTTCTCGTTTTTGCTCTTGCCGCTACAGAAAGCACTTGGAGCGAGGCTCCCATTGTGCTGCCGTGGATGGATCTTGGACCAACCTCTCCCACTAAGGTATCGTTTCCAATTTTCCCCTTTCCCTCCGGTTTGTGGGCACCTTAGACTTTTCTGTGTAGAGGTTCTACACTCATAGGTGAATGCCTGTGTATCCCTGCTACCATTGCCAAAGAAACTCCATTCTTTGCACATGACGCCAGTCTCCACTTAATAGTCCTGTCTCTTTGGGAGACAACAGCCTGGTTTAAGAATTAATAGATTCATCGCCCATATCACAGATACCTACTTTCTGTTGTTTTTCCAAAATCAACACCAAGTGTGTAGTCATCTAGCTACTGAACCAAGTATGGGAAAGAAGAGAACAGCTACAATACAAATGTGCCCTGTCTGCCTCCAAGGCCTGAACTTAGCAAAGACATTGATCGTGAGATGGAATTACGGGAGCTAGCCTTGCAGAGTCAACCTTACACCAAGTGCCTCTGACACTGGGGGGAGCAGTTCCCAAGCTCCAACATGAGCACAGTCTCCATAAAAGGACATTGTCACCATGGCCTTTGGATTCTCTCACATGTCGCGACACTTTGGGGGTACCTCACTTGCTCTTGGCTGGGCTCCCATTTTGCATAGATACCCGTCCCAACTATATGGTGAGCATTTTGCTATCTGTTTGTATAATCAAGGAAATGGCAAATTGGGAAGGTACAGGGTCACTCAAGGGCATCACAGGAAGGCTGAAGAACTTGGGGACATGCAGAAACTGAGCAAGGCCAAGGCCTAGTGATGTCAGAAGGTGGCAAGTCAGAGTGGGCACCTGCTGCCACTGCACTCACAGCTCATTCCTGCAATGGCCAAAGATGTGCTGATCTGAAGCCAGGAGTCATGAGCCTCTTTTGGATCTCCCACACAGGTACTGGGTCTCAAGGCTTTGGGCCCTCCTCTACTGCTTTCCCAGACCATAAACAGGGTGCTGTATGGGAAGTGGAGTAGCCAGGACACGAACTGGCACCCGTATGGGATCCTGGTGCTTGAAGGGGGAGGGTTAGCCAATCGTACCACCACTCTGCTTCCTCCCTCCAACTCTCAATATCTAACTCACTGCCACAATAATCCCAAAGCACACTGCAGCCGCTAGATTCAAATTCCAGGCAAGCACCCACAATTTACTGACCTTAGCACCTGCTTGCCCTCCTTGCCGTTGGTCAAGGAAAGGGACTCCCAACCCTTTGTTCAGCTTCCTGAAGGGCATCAGTGCTCACCTCTTCTGTTTTGTACCTCCAGCAGAGAGGGTTAAGGAAAACCCTCTGCATCACTGAGGCCTCTGAAGGGGTGACAGCGTATCTTTGTTAGATGGAGAAAGGCACCCCAAATCTCTCCCATAGTCCATCTGTTGCAGAAATGAATTTATTTCCACTTTTACTAAATGCACGTAATCCTCCCCTTATTCTTAGGAAAATGTGTTCCAAAATCTTCAGTTGATGCCTGGACTTTTATTTAGTAGAAAACCCTAGATTTTTTTCCTATATGTACATAACTATGATAATATTTGACTTATAAAGCATAGAAAGATATTAATAAGAACTAAAAACCAGAATTATTATAGCAAAGTAATAAGGTGATGTGCATGTGGTCTGGTTGTCTCAGAACATCTTACTGTCGTGCTTTCCCTTCCTGTAATGATGTGGATTGTTCCAAAGGCTTCGTGGTGAACTGAAGTGTGGTGGATGACATCAGCACTCTGACTTGGCATTAAGCTGCCAACACTATCTTGGCTTACTGTGATTGTTGATCAGGTAGACCAGATGGCTTCCAAGTGACTGACAGGTAGTACACAGTATAGATATGCTGGGTAAAAGGATGAGTCATGTCCAGGGCAGGACAAAAAAGAATGATTGCCTGAGATTTCATCAGAATGACATACCATTTAAGACGTATTGCATTGTTAAGTTCTGGAATATTCCATTTAATATTTTCAGATCCAGGTAACTGATCATGGGTAATTGAAACCTCAGAAAACAAAACTGGTCATTAGAGGGACTGCTGGTTACTCTTTGTCAGTTGCAGTCAAAAGAATCCTGACTTGTGGCCATCTGCCTACACGTGGCTGTCAGGTGACATGGCTCCACGGGGAAGTTGAGGCACCGTAGAGGGTGTGTCTGCCATCCGGTGAATGTTGTCTAAAGACAGGAAACACCCTGAGAGGCACAGCACAGGTACAGGAAGAATCACTCCTGCTAAGTGCCAGCCTGCTTTCGGCAGGAAACGCTGTGACAAGTGTCATGGTCCACTTCTTTAGTCTTCCCCGAAGGTTGCACATGGGTGCTTTACTAACACAGGGCAGGATCAGAGCCAATTCAACAACATTGGCAAACCACCCATTTTCCACCCTTGATTGTAGATCAACTCTTTCCCTTCTGGTATGATTAAGGAAATTGAGACTTGGAGAGAAAGTATGATTTACCCAGGGTCACACAGCCCAGTGGGTATAGGACTTGGGCTCCAGTTAGTTCTCTGGCCCCAGCTGGGACCTGTTAGGGAGCATTGGTGTGCCAAAGAGCCTGCCCCCAGAGCTTCCAGGCGATTGGCCCTTGCTGCCAGGTGCCACTTGCAGATGCTGATGCTGAGAAAGACAGGCTGTCTGCAGAAAGTGGAGCTGGCACCAGGCCAAAGGAAGAAGCAAAGCTGCAGTCTCCCCATGGGAGGTTGAGGGCTCAACACGGGTT